>NC_132870.1:22176071-22788928 GCF_048164855.1 Canis lupus baileyi
GTTTTTTATTTGATTGATGAAAAATGAACCATGGATGTCCTATTACATTTACAGCTTTGAGAATTTTAAGTAAGAAATGATCGATTTAAAAGCAATTTCACGATGCACTAACATATTAACTTATTTTGTTAAAACATTGCAAATTGTTTTCCCTTAATGTTAGTTAAATGATCTTTACACTTGTCCTGGTATCTTTCAGAAATTTAATTCTTGCTCATCATTGAACTCTAAGTCATCACATATTGACTAATATGGAGAATCATTGCTGGTTTTTTTAAGTGAAAAAGAAGTTTAGCCCATCCTTCTGAGTATAACTCAGAATGTTATCTGAATTTCTTGGCTCTTAAGTAAACTTTTTGGATATAATCAGTGGTATTTGTGTGAGCAATCTGTGATTTTAGATGTTTGAGAAACCAACCGGACTGCTGTTGAAATGCTAAAAGTAATACTCCTTAACATTGGCCTTCTGATTTAAGGTTTTTATTTCCAGTTGTAGGTAGCAATGCAATTCTTTGCATATGCTTGTCATATTATGGGTACACATATTCATATTTCTTTTTTTAATATTTTTAAAAAATTATTCAGAGAGAGAGAGAGAGAGAGAGGCAGAAACACAGGCAGAGGATGAAGCAGGCCCAATGCAGGGAGCCCGGCTTGGGACTTGATCCGTGGTTTCCAGGATCACACCCCGGGCTGCAGGCGGCGCTAAACCACTGCACCACCGGGGCTGCTCCATATTTATATATATATTTTTCATATTTATATTTCTAATCCAAAAATAAATAAAGGAAATTTTATTTAAAATGGAGTTGGAAGCCCTGAAGGGAGTGCTTTCATGCATGTACCACTCATTGCCTCCTGCATAACCAGCAGAAAGAAGGTCAGAATTATTTCGGTAAGGGAAAACACCCATCACATAGGAATTTCATCTCCTGCTTCTAAGCTGAGGAAGGAAAGTTCCCTCTCTGTCCCAGGAACAATACACCAACCAGCACTGGCAGCCAATGAGGCCACTACAACCTCAAACTTGTTCTTCTCCATTAAACTTTTGTTCAGAACAACCCTCCTCAATTTCCTCCTAAGACCTAATAAAAGCTGCCCTTCCCTTTGTCTCTTCAGACTTGCCTATGGTCTGCCATAGCTCGCTTGGCCCACATTGCAATCCCTCTGCTGTTCTAGAATAAGCTCGTTTTTAACTTAAATAAAATTGCTCTTTGCTCTGTTTAAAGTTAACACTAATATAATGTTTCCCATCTTTTGATGTCAAATGCTCCATTCTGTGAAAAGTTGCCTCTTCGTTATGGAACTTCCAAGAAGTTTTTTGGATTTGAAATCACACGTCTGGTGGTATTTACCCTGCACGCCAGCAATCTGCTGAAAAGGGAAACATCCGCAGAATCCCTTCTGTTTGAGTTGGAGAGAACGTGAATGATCATTTATGCTTTCTAATATAAAGACCACTTTCTCTCTCCTTGGGGAAGCTGAGTGCAAACGAATGACTTCTATCTTCATTCAAACACCTGTTAACACCATCTTCTGCAATCAGGAATATTTTACCTTTCTGATTCTACTTGCACTAAATCCAACTTAAAAGGTATCTTTTATTATATTTAGCTCTTTTGACTAAAGTTTCAGCTTTTCTGACATTGCTTTAGTTCCATTATTTTTTAAATGTGTTTTTCATAAGTGTACCTCTTTGCTTTTGTCATGTAAAAAATTTGAGTTTACCAAGTTCACACCACCTTGTCTGGTCAAAGGAATCAGGGCAAAGCTTCCTTTGCAACAAACTGGTTTAACTGATTGCATCTCTTTTTTCTTTCTTCAGAACCCACTTGCTACTCAATAATTAGAATTTCACTCTCAGGTTGATATCATGACTCTTCTGTGTAAACACACAAAGAGCAGGCTAAAATGATTTGCCTGGTATCCACAAAGCACACTTATTATGGTTGTGTTTGGAAACACCTAGAAAAAAATTCCTCCTCCTCTTTCATCATCAATCATCATCATCATCATCATCATTATCGGCATAATGCATGATGATTTCTAGTAGGAGAAATTAAGTAGAAAGGTACAAGAATCCATGTTGAGTGTTGAGAGGCTAGCTCTATGAAACCCAACTTTTCATAATACTTCTTTTGAAAATGATGTAAAAAGTGCCTTATACATGATGAGATGAGCACTGAATGTTATACTATATGTTGGCAAATTGACTTTAAATAAAATATTTTTTAAATGACTATATACTTATATAAAATAGTGATTATCTCTTGTGGTAGCAATATGGGAGATTTTTTTATGTTCTTTCTTACTCTCTGTGTTTTCTGATTACCTCCCTGCCCCCTCAAAATGAACAAACAGAAAATGATCATATTTTTTAAAAATTGAGTAGTCTCAATTTTTACATGCATCGATTTCACATAATTTATGTAACAGTGATATTTATCCTAATCTAACAGTCATGCTTTCAGTCATGCTCTCTTTTATTGTGGTATCTTATTCCACAAACTCAGATACCTTATGAATGTCTCTCCTTGAGAGGTTATATGCAAAGAGTGCAAAGAGAACCTATGGACATGTTCATTCACTTGGTTGTTGGTCACTTGCTGTTACTGTCGCTTTAAAAAAAATTAAACTAAATTCAATTCAAAGTGGTTATTCTTCCAGAGACTGGCAGGAGTTCTTCCTTAAACAGACTACTTCTGCCACGAAAATACTGACACCAAATAAATGGAGCATCCAGTTTTGGTTAGCATTGCTGTGTAATCTGTTAACTGTTCCGTCTCGGATATTCAAACTTGTATTTTCAGGGTTGTTTTGGCATCTGGTACCTTCTAAATTGCTAGAAATGGAGCAGAAAGGTGAGTCTGATAGTTTTTATTATTCCTTTTTTCCCTTCCCTTTATGACAGGAAGATCATCTTCTTCCCTTTTGGGCTAGGAGACACTTTTCTGAATCAAAAAGCATATTCCAGTGTTTCCTTTGTTTATCTTCTTGCTGGGTAATTGCAGAGGATGATATGGCTCCATGGTCTTAGTAGAAATTAATATCTTCTACAAGATGGAGGGATCAGTAAGTAAACCACAGAAAACTGCCAATCATGAAGGCTCTGCCCACTAGTCCAAGGTTGTGATACTGCTCAGCGGTGGTCAGATTATGCTCAGAATAGTATTTTGAGACTTGAGTGTGTCCTTTTGCAGAGAATCAACAAAGCACCACACATTCATGCTGGACCACCCCAGTTGCAATGTAGCATTTTCTAATCTACTTTGGTGCAGGCATCTTGATCAGTTTTAACCCATATTATATCATTAAGAGATAAGTTTTGGTATTACCTTTTTTTTTTAATATATAGATTAGGAACCTGAAGCTCAGAGACTTTGCTTGATCAGAGTCATACACCTACAGGGCAGATGTAAGATTAAAACCTTGGTTTTCTGCCTTTGATACTCCTGCTCAAAGGCCCCGGGGCATCAGTCTTCACACCACCTTGTCTGGTGAAAGGAATCAGGGCATAGTGTATGAGAAAGTGCTGAAAAAACTGTTGAGCCTGTCAGGGAAGAGTGGAGGGAAAAGGAAACTTGTGGAAGGTATGGAAGCTATAATCAAGTATTTTAAGGGCTGTAATGCCTTAAGAGAAGTTAATTTTTTTTTTAAAAATGACTCCAAAGGAATTAAAAGGACCGTTGGGTGGAAGCCACTGAGCCATAGATCAAAGAAAGATCTTAGTAATTCTCAGGGGTGTACAGAGTAGGGTTGCTTTTGGATGAAGAGAGATTGCTGTCTCTGGTTGTGTTGCATAATCGGCAGAGATAGAATAGGAAATGTGCATCACATATGTGGTGGGCTAACTTTGAAAGTTCCTTTCAACAGTGAACTATGTGTATAAACACACTTTGTGGACTAGAGAACATTGATCTGGAAACTCATGTGTTTTAATAGGATTTGTACTTAGAGCTGTTTTTCTCGTAACAATGAGAGTAAACCATATGCCTTGCCTTCTTCAGTTTCCAGAGTGATTATAATGTGAACTTATGGGATGTTTGTCATGGTGATTGGGGTCTGTGGTTGGAGGAACTGAAAGGATTAGTGCTAAAATAAAGTCTTTTACCTGGCTTCATTTATTACATCCCCAAGCCCAGGATTTTTGTAGCTGCTAAATGGACAAAGTGGACAAAAACTGTGTTTACACTAAGTGACCCACTCTGAATGAGTGCTCTTCATTATCCTTTCTGAGATGGAAATAATCCATTTTGCTGGCGAAAGTGAAAAGAGTGCATTCAAGCCTTGAGTAAGCAGTAGCGATTTAGGACATTTCCTTTTAGCAACCAACTGCCTTGGGGATACTTATTTTCAATATATCTCTAGTCAGGATTTCCTAATTTGGGTGCCATTTTGCTTTTAGTTTATAGCACATAAATTCAGAAGTTGCATATATTGTTTACTAGGGAACATAGCAGTGTAATGAGTGGCGGCTCTTGAAAGCACTGACCATGTTAAAACAGAGAAGACAGAAGCAGGGCTCCCTACAAACTGATCTTGACTCAACAGTGTTTACCCAAAATGTTTACTTGAATCACAGTGATAGTAGTAACTTTCCCCCCAAATCTCCATGTTACTTCTTAATTATAACTGAAGATAAATAAAGTTCCTGAAGCAGTTTCAGTTCCCAAATTGTCTGGAATGTACCGTGGGATCACTAAAAAGGTTCTATGAGATGACCTCCAGTTGGGGTGGAGTCTGCTCAGAGTCTGTGGGGAGAAGCAGAAGGATGGAACTCCTCCCAGAAAGTGACAGATAATACCATTGTCTATTTTATAGTTTCCTTTATTATTTTGTCAATATTTACTTTATATTTTTCTCAACGGATTTATTGTACAGAACTTTAAAAGTCAAAAGATAGTACAAGATTCACTTTGTCTTATCAGCTCATTTTCCACTCCCCAGGTATGATCATTTTCAACGCTTTCAGCTATTGCTTCTAGTAATTACCTAAATATTTCTAATTGTGTGTTTATTAATACTTCATCCTATTTTATGTGTTAGGTGTTGCCTACTGACTGTAGACAGTGAGGATTTTCCTTTCTTATACCCCTCTTCATTCTCAGACCTTTGTTCTTCGTGAAAAACAGGAAGCTGTAAAATAGCTTTATGGTTCAGTCCATCATCAGAGTCTTCATTATTTTGTCCTTGTGAATATTCACTGCTAGTGTACTTCTGGTACAAACTTTTATTTTTGCTGTAAGTATATCCCCCCCCCCTTCTGTCTCTCTCTCTCTCTCTCTCTCTCTCTCTCTGTTTGCTTTTGCTCATCTTTCTTCAGGTTTCTGGTTAAGATTTCCTACATTCTCTAAAGGTTCTGTAAAATAATCTCCAATCCATTTCTACACACTTTCCTTCCTGCTTAGTTACGGTCCTGCTGTCATTCAAAGAGATCTCGAGCATTACAGCTCCTGCTTCTTGGGTTTCATGACTTGATCTTTTGGATTTCTTTGTCTTGAAGGAGCACAACCTATAGCAATCTCCTAAAAAAAAAAAAAAAAAAAGGTGCATAGAAGCAACATCTTTGGAGAATTTGGATATCTGAAAATGTGCCTCTTCTAGTCTAATGTTTGATTGATATCGATTTCGATTTGAAAAAGTTGTGCTCTCTACAGGAGAGAACTCAAATGGTAAGAATCCATGGTCCCTGACAAAACTGTCCAATCTAGTTTGCATTTAGGAAGATAGTGGCCTGAGGGTAAATTCACAAGCTACTGGCAGCAGCTTCTCTGTATATCACCAGGACAAAGTGAATTCATTTTTATTACTTAGAGATAATTGGCATTACTTGAAAAGATGGTGGTGTGTTTTTATCTCACTGGGTAGTAGTGTTGCATATCCACTGGCAGGTAATTTTCCATCTATTATTAGAAGGAAATGGGTCACACCAGGCCATGGTATTGTGGGTGGCCCAAATAGAGTATGTACTCATACTTTTAGAAAAGAAATGCACGGATAGAAATATTATGTGCTCTAATAACAAGACCCTTAACCTGGTATCTTCTGTAGATCATCTATGTTGTCCTTGAATTCCCTGAACTTGGGTGCAAATTTTATTCTGTGTTACTTACATAATCGAGGCTTTGGTGACCTAATAATAAGGTGGCAATAATATTAATAACCCTTCATATGGTAGTTGTGATTTTTAATATTTAAAGAGATCCATGATCCACCAAAAAGTTAAGCATAGTTGAACTCTGAACTCTAATCCCCTCTTTTCTCCATTTAATAGATGGAGAAATAGATTCCATAAAGGTTAGATGTCATGTTGGTATAATAAGTGCTTCCCCCACGGCTGGGTCCAGAACATTGGTTTTTTGACTCCTTAATGGGGAGTCTTCCCACATCAGCTTTAGCCAAGGTTGTATTTGAGCCTTATCTATCAATTTTTCTCACCTATTTTCCAAGGGAGTGTTGAGGTGAAGGTTTTTTTTCTGAGATCCATGGCTCACAGTTAAATGTGGCTAAGAGAGGCCTCTGAAACCAGAAATTGTCAAGGGAGCAGCATTTATTTTCGTCATTACTCATTCTTCTAGCTGGGCCATGAGAAACATAGGAATATGGATAAATCAATGTAGATACAAAATCTTGACAGTATTACTTGGCTCAAGTGTATGCTGGAGTCTCAAGACAATTACAACCATGTTGGAAGAGTAAACATTCTGCTAAGGCACTTTTGACCAAGAAGACAGGGTCTTTGTTTAATTGACCTCTTTTGGAAAATAAATTCATGCAACTATATGAGAGTAAGCTAATTAGTTGATATCCTGTAATTACAAAATATTAAATTTCGATTACCAATTACATGTAATTTCTTACATGTATATATTGTTTCATTGTTTATAAAATGCTTTCACATATTATTTTATTTAAAAACAACCTGGCAAAAAAATAAAAATAAAAAAATAAAAAAAATAAAAAACAACCTGGCATGGTACATAATCCTTCCCCACATTTATAAGTGAGAAACTAAGGGCAGGGATTTGAAGAGATTTGCCTGCAGTTATGTAGCCAATAAGGATTAGACCTGGAAAAAGAACCCTTGCCTTCTGATTCCAAATCCAGTTTTTTCCATCATACCATGTGGTCTCCTAAATACCATTAGTCATGCTACCTTTCATGCTCCGATGATGATACATTTCAGAGGTAAGGGTGAGATGGGCATGCTGTCCTTGAGGGTTTGCAGCAGTCCCCTGCGTGAAGGAAACATGCTTTGTTAGCCTGCCAGATATGAACAGGCTGAGGGCATGTGGCTTCAAGGACTTGCCAGATACAGGATCCTAGGGAATTTGGACCAGTGCAATCATGAACCAAGGGATCAACTTTACTCCTTCTATTTCAGGTAGGTGTTAATAGTAGATAAGGGTACAAAATTCTATACCAAGAACATGAGGCAAGGGCTCCAACATAGATTTATTAAGTTACTATACTCCTCGAAGGACCCAGTATAATGTAATTCATGTCCAATTTTTATGTCAACTATACTGATCAATAACAATTTTCTTTAAAATGATGGTGAGTCAAGATTTTCATCCCTTGGTTTTACCTGTGAGGTAAATCACATAAAAAGGTAGCTTATATAAATAATTGCTTTTCATTAACATTATCTTTTTTAAATTTAAATTTTATGAAAAGAAAAGGAAAAAACCTTTAATTTTTTACTTTGTGAATAAATCTGCAATATGCCAGGACATGAGCTGATATTACTAATGAAGTGAACATTTCTGACTAGCTTGAGATGGGGAGGAAAGTATTAAATCTTTCTCCTGCTCTTGATTTAATGCAGGTAGGATCTCAGATGGCCATGTTCATGATTGGTGGTATTTTTAAAGAAAGAGTATGAATTGATGCCGTTGTGGTGGAAAGGCTAAAGCAAATTCTGACTGTCAAGGACTGAAGAACTCAGGACTGCTTTGGATGCATGACAGACCTTGGCTTCATGAGACCCCAAACAGGACCTCATTTTCTCATCAATAGAGAAATGTCTCTTTAGCAAGCAGCTTATACTCTTCCATGGAAAATAAAAATGATCCTTCTTGGGGATCCCTGGGTGGCACAGCGGTTTAGCGCCTGCCTTTGGCCCAGGGCACGATCCTGGAGACCCGGGATCGAATCCCACATTGGGCTCCCGGTGCATGGAGCCTGCTTCACCCTCTGCCTATGTCTCTGCCTCTCTCTCTCTCTCTCTCTCTGTGACTATCATAAAAAAAAAAAAAAAAAAAAAGAGATCCTTCTTGGATCATATTCCGCTGGAGTCCTGAAAAGCCTATTTCATTTCCTTTTCATAACTGTAATTGTTTTGAACATCATATATACCTAAGTTGTTTGAAGATATTGTTTCAAAGAGATGCCTCAGGAACCTCTTAAGAAGGACACTGTCAGGCCCAGCACTCTTGTCTTTAAATCCTTGGCAATCTCATTTTGCCCTGCCCAAATTTTTCTCACTACATTCTCATAATTTTCTAAAACATTGACCTCTCAAACTTTTCCCTTTTGTGTCCACCCTTCAACACAGTTTTACTCACCATTGCTTGCATTTTCCTACGTGTCTTTAGTAATTTGAAGGAGGCCTCTTGAGAAGTACCTCCAGTTCCATCTGGTTCTTAGCTTTATCCTACCTCTGCTCATCATCCAACCTGTCTGGCCTCTTGGGCAGAGCCCAGACATAATGGGAGGTCACTGAGGCCATATTTGTATGAGCCATAAAAAATCATGAAACCCTAATTATGAAACCTTTTAAATTCTTTAAACTAGACAATTTCATTTGACCACTAGTTCATCTGTATTGGTGTCTTCTAGCTGTGTCTATCTATAAAGTCCAGGTACATTTCTTCAGCATTCCATTTGCTGGCAAGGTGGAAGGAGAACGGACAGTGTATGTAAACAGCGAGCAACTGGTGGAAAATGTTGGATATGCCGTCCATCTCCTTTGCTGTCTTCCCCTAGCTCTGACTATGGTTCTGAATTCTTTGAAGACTAAAGAGAAATTCCTGCATTTGACAACTGAGCTAATAACTCTATTAGGGGAAAAATACTGCTGAAATCTGTCAATGAGTATTGCTAACATATGTTGCATTTATAGACAGGGAGAAAACTAAGCCTAGCAAGTCCTTGGAAAGGTGTGTGACCTGGCTGACAAGTGTGACATCTCAGTATATCAAGTTAAAGTGACACTGAACAGTCAGTTGTGTCCAGTGAGACTTGATTGGCCACATATGACAATTCTGCTCTCTAAGCTGTTCCTCTAGTGTCCATGATTAATATCAAATGCCAGGTGAGGATCACTGAGGATCACTTCCAACAAGAAGGTTGAAGCTATACTCAGTTAACACACCACAGGATTTTAGTTTTGAGTCAAGCCATCCAGGTACTTCCTGGGGGATGATCCCTAGGATGAGTTAGATATAAGGAGATCTGCAAGGGCTGCAAGTAGTTCATGTTAGAAGCAGATACTCATCACTTGTATGAGGAAAGAGAGAACAGGCATTTTTTTTTTTAGCAAAATGTGTTGGATATACAAAGTTTGAATTCAGATTGTAAGATAAACTTAGGTACAAGCTGAATAACACACAATCATGGAACAAATGGTTTCAATCACAACAAAGTTGGATTACATATTTTCAGAGTGGGTAAAGAAGAGGTTCTTTGAGGTTTAGTTGTTGATGTATACATTCTGAAGTATAATTGACTATCAACATGTGTGTGTTTATTTATACATTTTCTTGTTTTCAATGCTTATAGTTGACAGTGTCCTATTTGTATAAAAAAAAGGGTATATATTTATTTTGCTACAAATATTTTTATAGGAGATGCCTAAAATCAGAACTGTTAATTTAACACTGTGTGTATAGAACACATAGATGGTTTTTTATCTTCTGTCTCCAGAAATGGCTTGTTTTTGAGCTTTAAAGTATGAGTGTGTTCCTGCTTCAGACGATCACACTTTTGGGGGTATTGGTAAGCACTAGTAACAAAATTATGTTTATCATTCAATTTTAAATTCCTTAGGTCAGGGTTTTAAAAGAAACCCAGAAAGTTCAAATTAAACATTAATAGTCTTTGTTATCCCCTACATCCAATTTATCACTGCTGTCTCTATGCCTCTGTCTTCAGAAATTTATTCATCAATAATTCGACAAGGATTTGAAATTGATTAGAGCAAGAGTGTGAATAAAAAAATAATAAAATATAAATACAAAGTCAATATTAAATAAATCCCTATTATAAATAAGAGGACAGTGGGTTCTAGGGAATGGTTTAACATGCATAACAGAACTCAGAATTACGGTCCGAGTGTGCTTGGATCTGCACTTCTAGTGCTTTGGTCCGACAAGAGCTCTGTGTACTATCAAATGCAATTACATGGGATCTTTTCTGGTTGTAGGACAAGTCGATACATTTTGTATGCCCAGAGGTGACAGCCAGAGTTAGATTAGTTTTGAAACTAAGTTAGCATGACACCAAAATTAGCAATTAAAAAGTAAAAAAAAAGGGCAGCCGGGTGGCTCAGCGGTTTAGCGCCGCCTTCAGCCCAGGGCGTGACCCTGGAGACTGGGGATCTAGTCCTACGTCAGGCTCCCTGTGTGGAGCCTGCTTCTCTCTCTCTCTCTCTCTCTCTCTGTGTGTCTCTCATGAATAAATAAATAAAATCTTTTTTAAAAAGTAAAAAATATCACTCTATTTTCTTTTATTTTTTTCAATAATTTTCAACAAGTTAGTTGCCTGATGAATTCCCTTAATGGGGTGTTTTTGTTTTTATGCAGATCCATCCTGTAATGTTTGCACACACCAAGGAAAAGTACAGTCCACGGGCTATGCATTTCTTTTTGGGGGGCCATTCATCTTTTAGTACACTGGCACAATTGTTTTTAATCTCTCGTCATTTGGGGAAGTCATCTATTAAGAACCATCTGCTGAAGAAAATTCCAGTCCCTAATGTTACATCCCTGCTGGATCTGTCCATGCTCCCCACATTCCTACTACTAACTTGCTAACATTGCTTCTCTGTGCCTGTGCATGACGACTAGACTGGTATGTGGGATTTGTCTTATTTAAGACCTATCGCAGCATGGTAGAGCTAAAAGTGTAATTCACTGCCTCTCAAACTTCGATGTAGAGATGAATCATCTGAGGGTCTTATTAAAATGTGGATTCCAGGGATTCCTGGATGGCTCAGTGAGTTAAGTGTTTGCCTTCAGCTCAGGTCATGATCCCAGGGTCCTAGGATTGAGCCTTGCATTGGGCTCCCTCCTCAGTGGGGAGTCTGCTTCTCCCTCTGCCCCTCCCCCTGCTTGTGCTCCCTCACTGTCTCTCTGTCAAATAAATAAATAGAATCTTTTTTAAAAATGTAGATTCTAATTTAATACATATGGGATGGGCTGTTCTAACGAGGTCCTTGGTGATGCTACCAGTCAGCTGACCACATTTTTCATAGCCAGGGTACAACTGATTCTAGAGGCAGTATAATATAGAGCAAAGTTTTTCAACTTCCACTCTGTTGACAGTTGGGCTGAATAATTCTTTGTTGTGAAGGAATGTTTTATGCATGATAGGATGTTTAGCAATATCCCTGGCTTATACTGACTTCTACTGTAGTGTTCCCTCCCTCTAGTTGTGACAGTAAAAATTATCTTCAGACATTGCCAAACATCCCCTGGGGATAAAATCACCCCAAGTTGAGAACAACTGGTATAGGGGTTATTACGAAAGTTCTGAATTATAATGCTTGGATTCAAATTCTGGCTCACAGACTCACTGTACTAGTAGCCATAGGCAGTTTCCTTAATTTTTTCTGACCCTTAGTTTTCTCTTCCATAAAATGGGGATAATAATAGTATCTACATTAGATATTCATAGCATCAAGAAGACAACATAGGAGGCTTCTGAATTCTCCTCCTGCCATTGATGCATTAAATATACAGCTACACATGAAGCAATTTCCTCTGAGAGAAATCCAGAAGCTAGCTGAGTCACTCCTACACATCAGGCAACTGGGGAAATATCCAGTTGAAGCAAGTAGGAAAGGCTTAGAACTAATAAAGAAATATAGAAACATTGCAGGACACAAAATCAATATACAAAAATCAGTTGCATTTCTATACACTAATAAAGAACTATTAGAGAAATTAAGAAAATAATCCTATTTTCCATGGCATCAAAAGGGATAAAATAATTAGGAATAAATTTAACCAAGAAAGTGAAAAATATACACATGGAAGACTATAAAACTCTGTTGAAATAAATTGAAGAAGCCAAAAATAAATGGAAAGATACTCTGTGTTCATGAAGTGGAAGAATTAATATTGTTAAAATGTTCATACTACCCACAACCACCTATAGATTCAGTGCAGTACTCATCAAAACTCAAAATGACATTTTCACAGAAATGGGAAAAACAATCTAAAATTCATAGAGAACCACCAAAAATGCCAAATTGCCAAAATAATTAGAAAGAAGAACAAAGTTGAAGGCATCATGCTTCCTGATTCCAAACCACATTTCAAAGCTATAGTAATCAAAACAGTATGGTATTGTCATAAAACCAGACCATAGACCAGTGGAACAGAATAGAGAGCACAGAAATAAACCCCTGCATATATGGTTAATTGATTTATGACAAGAGTCAAGACTATATAACGAGGAAAGGATAATCTTCATTAATGGTGTTCAAAAATTGGTTATTCACATGCAAAAGAATGAAACTGTATCCCTGTCTTTCTTAAAGTAATCTTTATACCCAATGTGGGACTTGAACTCACAACCTGGAGATCAAGAGTTGAATGCTCTACTGACCCAACCAACTAGGCACCCAAAACTGTACTCCTACCTATGCCATACACAAAAACCAAATTAAAATCTATGAAAGACTTAAACCTAAGTTCTGAAAAGGTAAATTTTCTAGAAGAAAACATAGAAGGTAAGCTGCTTGATTTTGGTCTCAACAATAATTTATTGGGTTTGACACCATAAGAAAGGTAATAAAAGAAAAAATAGGGATCCCTGAGTGGCTCAGCGGTTTGGCGCCTGCCTTTGGCCCAGGGTGTGATCCTGGAGTTCCAGGATCAAGTCCCGCGTCAGGCTCCTTGCATGGAGCCTGCTTCTCCCTCTGCCTGTGTCTCTGCCCCTCTCTCTCTCTCTCTCTCTCTCTCTCTCTCTCTCTCTGTTTATCATGAATAAATAAATAAAATCTTAAAAAAAAGAAAAAAATAAATAAGTGAAACTACATCAAATTAAAAAGCTTCTGCACAGGGGTGTCTGGGTGGCTCAGTCAGTTAAGTGCCTGACTCTTGATCTCGGCTCAAGTCTTGATCTCATGGACATGAGCCCACTCTAGGCTCTACACTAGATGTGGAGCCTAGTTAAGAAAAAAATAAAAATAAAAACTTCTGCACAGCAAAGAAAATCATTAACAAAATGAAAAGGCAATGTATGGATTGGGAGAAAATATTTGCAAACCACATACATGATAATGGGTTAAAATGGAAAATATATAAAATTATATACAATTTGATAGCAAAATCTCTCATAAATAACCCAATTAAAAATGGGCAAAGGACGTGGATAAACATTTTTTCTATGGAAGACATACCAATAGCCAAGAGGTAGACAGAAGGATGCTTAACATTACTAATCATCAGGTAAATGCAAGTCAAAACCACAAGATGCCACCTCAGATCTGTTAGGATGTCTATTACCAAAAATCTAAGGCACAACAAATGCTGGTGAGGATATGGAGAAAAGGGAACCCTTATACCTTATATGCTGTTGGTGGGAACATAAACTGGTACACTATTATGGAAAACAATATAGAGTAGCCTCAAGAAGTTAAAAATAGAACTACATATGATCTAGTAATCCTACTTCAGAGTATGAATCCAAAGGAAATAAAATCAATGTTTTGACAGATATATGCACTCCCATGTTCACTGCACCTTTATTTATAATAATTGAGTTATGGAAACAACCTCAGTGTCAGTTGATGGATGAATAGATAAACAAAACGGGGTATATGTATACAATGGAATATTATTCAGCCTTAGGAAATCTTATTATTTGCAAAAACGTGGATGAAACCAGAGGATAATATGTTAAGTGAAAAAGCCAGACAGAGAAAGACAAATACTGCATGGTATCACTGGATTTTTTTTGGAATCCAAAAAATTTAAAATTTGAAAACTTTTACTAATAGAGCGGAAGGATGATTGCCAGAGATTGGAGAGGTTGGGGAAAAGGAGAGAGGCTGCTGAAGAGGTTGGTGAAGAGGTATAAACTTTCAATTGTAAGATGAGTAAGATCTGAGGATCTAGTGTATTACTTGATGACGATAGTTGATGATACTGTATGGTATAGTTGAAATTTGCTAAGAAATAGAAACTAAGTGTTCTCACATAAAAAAAGGAAAGAAGAAAAAAAGTAAATATGGAAAGTGATGGATGTGGTGATGAACTCAGTGGAGGGAATCCTTCCACTATGCACACATGTAATAGATTATCATGTTGTACACTACTTTAAATATATTACATTTCTGTCAATTACTCATCAATAAAGTTGAAAAAAAGAAGAAAAGGTATTTCACAGAATTTCTGGGAGGATTAAAATTAAATATCCGTGAAATGCTTAGAACTATGTGCATGAAAATATCACCATCAAAGAAATCAATAAATGTTAGCAAATATTACTGAGGGAAAGAAAGAAGGAAGAAAGGGAGGAAGGGAGAAGAGAAGGAAGGAAAAATGAACTCTGCCTTATAGCTAGTTTTTCCAACGATGGAAGTGAGAAAAGGCTCAGAATGGATTCTGATGTTAAGCTAGTCATTGCTGGTCATCTAGCTCTCCTCTCCTATTTATGCCTATGTGGGGCTAGTTGGTACTTCTTCAGGAATAGGCTGGCAGAGGAAAGCAACCAGCCACTGTCCATCTCTACTTGCCAGACTTTGCCTTATGATGAGCAGAGGCTTTTACTCTTTTCATTGAAGGTGTGAACTTAGATTATAGTTTCTTGGTCAGTCCAATGAGGACTTAAAGCCCGATGATATTTAAGCTATAAACATCTCTAATTGATTTATTTATTACCACCATATCTTTAAAATGTTACTCATATGCTTATCCTACCCAGAAGCCTTTGAACCTTCAAAGGTTCAAATTGTTGCTTATTTTGCATCACTCGCATTGACAATAGCCTAGTATACAGCAGGTGCTCCATATGTCTGAATTATTTTTTAAGATTTTATTTATTTATTCATGAGAGACACACAGAGAGAGAGGCAGAGATGTAGGCAGAGGGAGAAGCAGGCTCCCCGTGGGGAGCCCAATGTGGGACCCAGCTCCAGGACCCCGGCACGACCCGAGCCAAAGGCAGATCCTCAACCACTGAGCCACCCAGGTGCCTCTCTATATGTCTGAATTACCATGAATCATTTGTGGCTCTTTCTAACTCTACAGACACTGCCATACTTCCTAATTTCTGAAGGCTTTGCCCTCTCTCTCTCTGTACTGAAACACTTATGGAGCTATTTGGCACTCAGAGGAAATCTGGCTTAACACAGCTGAAGCCACCTTCTCTCTTCAGTCAATGGTTTGTTGAAAGCTCATTTTAAAAAATGCACCAGAGAGGCGTTTTGGAATAGGAAAGAGTCATCCGGCTTTGTGAAATGTCCAGGTGGAATAAGTATTAGATGCTTTTGTTATTTCTGCCACTTTGGTTAATGAAGCCGTTGCCTTTACAATATAATTAGAGCAAGAACAATTCTCTCACCAAATATAAAGCAATACACATAGAATCTCGTTACTGGAGTGTTCCTCTGAAGAGTCACAGGAAACCATTCAAACACAGGGCTTGACATACGAGGGTAAATACAGCCAATTAAGAAAATGGTAAGTAATTTCAAGAGAGAAATTCCAGTTCTTACTGAAGATGTTCAGCATCCCTTTTGTATCAAACCACCTTTTATTTTTTTAAGATCCAGGGGAAGTTACTGCATAAACATGTTTTTGTTTTCTCTGGGTGAGACATTATCATACAGCCATGGTAACATTTATGCTTCTAAACACAGAGTCAGAATTTGAGGAGGGAAAAAGTGCGACTATAGTGATCTCCTTGAGACAGAAGACAAAATTAGTCTTTTAAATTCAGTGTTCTGACTCCTCAGAGGGCCAAATAAGTCAATGAAAGGTGTAGAGCTCCCAAGAGAAATAATTCAGCTCTTCTTCATGGTCTATTAGGCCAGAAACTTTTCTATTAGACAAGACTCTTCGGTCTACCTCATAGAAATTGGTATTATACATAAAGTGTCAACTCCATGAAACTGGTTTGCTTCACATTTTCATCGCCTGACTTTTCCTTCCATTTATACAGCACATCCTCCCAAATGCTTGTTTTCTAGAACAAGTATTTTTTTCCCTCCAGGACTTGATGCATCTTTCTTAGCCAACGACATCTACATACAGTGAAGAAAATGGGCTCTGTAGAATTGAAACATCTTGTGCTTTATCTGAGACACATTGATTTCCTCCACTCAGACTGAATGGCTTGAGATTTGTATCGATCATTTATAATCATTGTAGTTGAAGTATAATGACTTTTTAAAAGCCATACAATGACTTATTTTGGTATTTGGCAGAGATATACACTAAATCTTTAGGCATTTTTTAATTACTAAAGCAGAATCGAACACATAGGGTAGATCATGTTTGACTTTGTAAAATGTGTGAGATTTTAGGTCTGCAGAGTTTTGACATAGGATTTTATGTTGTTTACTTACTTATTCATGAGACAGAGAGAGAGAGAGTGTCAGAGACATAGGCAGAGGGAGAAGCAGGCTCCTTGCAGAGAGCTCAGTGTGGGACTCCATTCCCAGACCCGGGATCACACCCTGACCTGATGGTAGATGCTCAACTGCTGAGCCACCCAGGGATCCCAGGATTTCATATTATTTATAAGGAAGAAGTAGATATCCTAATGTCCTTTCTCTGCCAAAACTTTCCTCTCTTCATTCAAAGATGCCAGATACTTTCGGGAAGTAGTGAGCTTAGTTAAAAGAGTTTGAGATTAGGGACACCAGAGTGGGTAGGCAGTTGGGCGCCTGTCTTCGGCCCAGGGTATGATCCTGGAGACCTGGGATCGAGTCCCATATCCGGCTCCCTGCGTGGAGCCTGCTTCTCTCTCTGCCTATGTTTCTGCCTCTCTCTCTCTGTGTCTCTCATGAATAAATAAATAAAATCTTTTTTAAAGATGAGTTTGAGATTAACATCTGAGGAAATGAGATTTACATCTCCATCCTGTCATTTACTAGCTGTGTGGCCTTTGGCCACCTCTTAATGCTCCTAAATCTTATAAAATGCAGTCAGTAACACTTGTTTTATAAAATGAATGTCAGGGAAAAAATGGTATTTATATTACTTGGTTTTTATGTATAATAGAGGCTAAATAAATGTAACTTTATTTACCACATTGCTTTGTAAAATTTTAATATTTGGTTTGGGGGAATTCTCCATAATAGATGCTGTTTTCATTGACTAAAATGAAAAGCATATAGTAATTTCTAACAGTCTCTATAGGTAAAAAATTACTAGAGCCATTTAAATTATTCTGAAAGCAGTGTTACTAGTAATATTTACCCTAGTCACTAAAGAAAGGGTATTAACTCACACGTTATGATTTTCCATTCTAGATCTGTAGATCAACATGGCTATCTCTTCCAAGGCCAGAGTGGCCTGTTATGTATGGTAAAATAATTTGTGTATATTTTGTAAAAGAAATACCTTAAGTTGTTAGTTTGGGGAAGGGGAGATAAGACAGCAAAGATGTGCTTGGGGGTCTCTTAGAAATGAACAGAGTGAAGAGTTCCTAGGTGGCTCAGTCAGTTGAGTGTCCAACTCTTAATTTTGGCTCAGATCATGATCTCAGGGTATTGAGATTGAGCTCATGTGGGGCTCTGTGCTCTTAAACCTGGGTTAGTTGTGTGAGTGTGTATACATTATTTTTCCCCTGAGGAATTGCTTAAGATTCTCTCTCTCCCTCCACCCCTCCCCCATCCCATACACTCTCTCTAAAATAAATAAATAAATCTTAAAAAAAAAAAAAGAAAAAGAAAGCAGGCATCTGGGTGGCTCAGCGGTTGAGCATCTGCCTTTGGCTCAGGTCCTGATCCTGGGGTCTTGGGATCGAGTCCCACATTGGGCTCCCTGTGGAGGGTCTGCTTCTCTCTCTGCCTATGTCTCTGTTTCTCTCTCTGTGGTGTCTCTCCTAAATAAATAAATAAATAAATAAATAAACAAACAAACAAATAAATAAAATCTTAAAAACATTAAAAAGGGAAAAAAAAGAAATGAACAGAGTGTGGATAATTTGGGACCTTAAAGTACAGAATGACTAAATCCTTTAAAGGTTGATGTGTAGGATGTGGAGGGACATTTATCAAGGCAAGAACCAGTGTGAGGTTCATTGCACAAAGCAATAAAATGGTAGGGGTGGAAGTGGTAAAAACATGCTGTGTGGGTTTTTTTTTTAGCCTTCAGTTGGTCAGACTGTGGGAGGGTAAACAGATTGAAGACCCAGTTTGCTTATCAACAGAATAGCTGGGAGAAGATTACACGAAAAGGAGAAAACACACTTTGGGTCATTCTGCTATATTTGAAGTAAAAACTTTACAGGCACAATGCTGACAAAGAACAAACTTTAATTAAGCCAGGGCTGTTTGTGTGAATTGTGTGTGTGTGTGTGTGTATGTGTGTGTGTTATTTTTTCCCCTGAGGAATTCTTTAGAGACATGACAGTCCATCTAAGTTATTTTTTATTGGATTTTGTGTAATTTCCCCCACTTGCTTTAGCAATGCGTTACTGATGCAGTGCTGTTGGTTTCTAAAAGCCCTCTCTGGCTTATATCATGACCTCATTGGCATTTACTTCAGACAGGAAGAAAATTCTTCTTTTATAGACAAAGTATCTGCAAGTCTAGGGTACTCAGTATTGAACACAATGGCTATTTTGAATTTTCTGGTACAAAAGTATCAAAAGTATCAAGTGTGCCCAATAATTTTGTTGAAGCTGTGTGGTACAACTAAGGCCTCCTATTTGGCTATATTCGGTTACAAATATTGTAACAAAAAGCGAACAGAAAGCAAGACAAGATGGAGGTCACAGTGAAAGGTTCCTGTGTTGGAGAAGCTCCCCCTTCTGAACCAGAGCTGTACTGAGGTATTGGGAGTTGCTTCAGAAACAGGGGACGTGAAGGAAGGACAAACACCATGTTAAAGAGACTGACGGCAAGCTGACCTGGGCTGGAAGGATTCCAGAGATAGAGCGTTAATTCCTTCAAAGGCTCTTGTGCTTCCAGCACATGCACAAGGACAAATTATGCTTTTTGAAAGACCTGGGAGGAATGGTCAGAATCACTTAGTGAATCCCAGGTCTGGTTATGAATATGCCACCAACAAACTCACCATATGACCTGAGGCTAGTAATTCATCTCTAAAAGGAGGGAGTTCAGTTAAAATGATCACTGAAGACCTTCTCAGGCATTCTGGATGTTGTTAACATTAATTCTGTTCTGCGAATGACACAGAACTGCTGTGATTTGAGAGAAAAATTAGGGACTTTGGTAGAAAATAGTCAAAAGCAGACTTTGCATATATGATCCTCAGATATTCAGATTTTAGAACGGGAAGGAAAACACCAGACAGAGGCCTTCTGCTTTGCTCTGAAGTCCTGCTGCATTAGAAACTGTTTGACAGCGTGTCTGTAGCCTGGGTTTCCATCTTCCCCCCTCCACTATTTTGCTTTTGAAAATTCATTTTAAGAAAGGCCAGAATTTGCACTTATAATGCACGGGAAATATGTAATAGGTGACTATTTCTTCTCAGAAGTCGGGATCATGGAGACTACAGAAATTACTTTTGGAGGCTGCAGGCCTATTATCTTGACTCAAGAGCTTCATAATTCTGATGCTGGACACATATAAAGACCTCTATAGAGAAGGTTGCACTGAGCCACTGAACTGTGGATTCTTTGTAATGAGTTTGTAGAAAAACAAATGCTAGTTTAAAAGAACTTACCCAACTTTGGACAGGTGGTATTTACTGAGAGGACCTTACTGTTGGGGGAAATATAATCTTTGGAGCAATTAGCTCACATTTTTGCTGAAGGTAATATAATGTGCTTTTCTATCTTGATTTACAGAGCAATGTGGAGTAATTTTCCACTAAGCAAAGAATTTTCCTTTTGCCTATTTAATTTCTCACCTTTGTTTTCCAAAATAATTTTAATATTTAGAACATTTTTTTCACATGACTTTTCTTATCTGCATGGAGTTATTAAATTTCAATTAAAAATTAATTAAGAAGTTGAATCCAAGTCCTCAGCCTGATTTATTACTGTTTCCATCTCTGGATAGCCATCTTGCCTTAGGTAATTACCTCATTGGATGAGCCTCAAGGTGTTTTCTACAACTCAAGATTCACTGTCTGTTAATGAAAAGCACAAACAGCTGGTTGTTTGCTCTGCAAATTCCTAACTAGCAGAATAGTTACCTTCGATTAACTGAATATAGATAGAATTATGAGGTTGTTTCTTCAGTGTGTCTAGTTGTCATTAAGGCTCAGACTTTTAAGAGGTGAATGGCACCTCTTGGCTACACTGCATATGCATGGTTGAGTAAAGGGAAGATAGGAATGGACTCAGATAATCTGAACCTTTCAGAGCAGTCTCACCTTTTCTTGCACAAAGTATTTTTTCCCTCTGCTTTTAAGACCTGCCATTAGAATTTTAGTGAGAAAAAAAAAAGAGAATTTTAGTGATAACTTAAGGGTCTACTTTCATTCTTGGTATTAGTCATTGAAGAACTCAAATGATCCTTTGCAGAAATGACAAGGGTCATTTTTTGAGGTAAATTTTAATAAAAACTCAATCTGGATTTAAAATACTTAATCCAGTGAAGTAAATAATTTGTTAAAATTTAGTTTTTCAATGGACCATTCGTTCATTCAACAAATTATGAAGTATCTACTCTGAGTACAATTAGCCCTTAAAGCAAATTCCCATATAATTCTTACAGCTGGGTTCATTGGTCATTATTCTGGATGGCTTATCATGGGTGCTTTACCAGATTGCACAACGACTTCAATTTTTCATTCATTGTTTCCAGTTGGAAGTTTAAAAAATATGATGCCATATTAGCCTTCAAGTGGTCATAGGCCTTACTTAATTTGGAAATGCACAAGCCAGGATTCTATTTGAAGATACTTAAGCCCAGAAAATTTTTAGAAGGAATGAAAATGATTCCTAAGTTAAGACATGGAGACACTGACATCTAATCATGTTTTGATCTTAAGCAGATCAGAAGAATCAGGTGATAGGAGATCATTCAAAAGTATCCAAAAGAAGCCTGGTCTCACTCTAAAGGTGGTGGGCACTCCTCTTATGTTGGGCATGAAAGCCTGGGCTTACTAGAACACTCTACAGCCAAAGCCAAAATAGGCAAGGGGAAATCCAGATCACACTTAACAGGGGTTATACAGTTGTACAGATGGGGTGCTACAAATAAGAACTAGAATAATAACCTCAGAAGTAGGAGTATCTGCACAATGTAGAGTAAGTAAGGGCAAGTGATTCAGGATTAAAATTAAGCAAAAACATTTTTGCTTAATATCCATTTTCCCTGAGTATTGACAACCTCCAAAAGTGAAAGCCTGAAAGTTTAAAAACATGTTATAGGACAGGGCAAGGGTCACTTGCAACCCAATGTATCAGTTTCTTGTGGCTGCTAGAACAAATCACTATAAATCTGGCGGCTTAAAACAACAGATTGAGTCTCTCACATCTCTAAATGCCAGACTTTGAAATCAGCTTCACTAGGCTGAAATCAAGGTGTCATTTGGGCCATGCTCCCTTTAGAGGCTCAGGGTGGCTTCTGGTGGTTGCTGTCTTTCTTTGGTTTGAAGCTCTATCGCTAATCTCAGCTCTGTGGTCACACTGCTGTCTCCTGTGTGTGTGCAGTCTCCCTCTACTTCTCTGTTACAAGGATACATATGGTTTACACTTAGAGTTGATCCCAATAATCCAGGATAATCTCCCTTTCTCAAAAACCCTAATTTAAACACCTCTTCAAGGACATCACCTCCTTAAAACTACATAAGACAATATGCTCAGGTACCATATATTTGAGGATTAGCCATGGATATCTTTCAAGGGGCTTATTTTTAGCCTAGCACACCCGATAGTTCTCAAATGATGAGAAAAGCAAGATTTGATTGTCTCAGTGCTAGGAAAGAGTTTCATACAACTTGGCGCATTGAGGATATTTCCCTTTACAGGCTTTCATCTCCTCTGTCTTTCCCGGAAGAAACCCAGAAGCTGCACAAACAATCATAGCTATCTGTCATGATACCTTATCATACTTTCCTTACGGAAAACATGTTGAATGCAATCCTAGAGCCGTGCTGAAGGATCTAGGCCCATCAGTGTCCTGTGAAGGAGGAAAAGGGTAGGAAGGGTACAAGGGAGAGAAGGACAGAGGGAGAAGAAGGAAAGAGAGGACAGGGAGAAGTAAGACCCACTAGAGGGAAGAGAAAATGTATGAGGCACATTACACTTCTGTCTTTAAACCAGAAGTTTTAGCCATTTAAAGAAAAGGATTATATTTATTTATTTTTAAGAGAGAGGGAGTGCGAGCAGGGGGAGGGGTAGAGGAAAAGGGAGAAAGAGAACCTGAAGCAGAATCTTCACTGAGCATGGACCCTGACATAGGGCTGGATCTTACACCTTGAGACATGTCCTGAGCTGAAATCAAAAGTAGGACACTTAACCAACTGAGCCACTGAGGCACCACAGCTTTAGCCATTTTGATGGGATTGGTCATATGTTTACAATCAAGCAGTAACTGAATATTATAACACATCACATGAACACTGAATAAGCATTATTCATATGGAATTATGCGTCTGAGTAATTCCATATGAATAACGGGCACAGCCTGAGTAGAAGAATCAAATGTTACCTCTTCTCTGGAACTATTTTTGAGTTCTCTGTATAGTATTTGTCATTCCATTTTGTTTGCTTCCAGAGTATAGCACACATTCACTTCTAGCACTGCTCTGGACTGTGCACTGCATACTTTTCTCTCCAGTAGACTGAGCTTTGTGAGAAGAGGAACCCTGTCCAGATAACTTATATTTAATGAGAACTTGGTTTGTGCAAACCACCTTATGTGTATTTAATCCTCTAAATAATCCAAGATAAAGATTTTGTTCCCATTTTAAAGATGACAAAGCTAAAGCAAAAAGTTATGTATCGTCAAGATCACATAGTGAGAGAAAGGTAGCACTCGGATTTGGGAGTAATGGCCTGATTCCCAAAACTTCACTGTTACATAATCTAATACATTATACTACCCTACAGCTCACGTAGAACGAAAGTTCCATTCCTTGAATTGTTTAGTGGTCAAATTCTTTCAAAGTCCAACAAATAAACTATATGTGTGAAATGCAACCTGGTTTTACTACAATTTTTGTTTGTTTTGTTTTTAGGATTTATTTTAAAGGAAGGTGATTGCCTTACTCTTTAGATTACACTTTTTCTCAACTCAGGAAAAGTGTGAAATGCCTCTAATTAGGGAATCAAACAATGTAAGCTGTAAGCTGCTGTAATAAGCTCAGACTTCAAACCAGTTCCATTGAAGATAGAGTGAAGGGAGGGAAGGTAAAATAAAGGTCTTATTTTGAGTTTGTTTTCCTAATGGATGTCATTTATTTTACAGAACTCACAAGTGCTCTCATAGGGTCAGGATATGAATGCCATCTATGTCATGGAGAGAAAAAAGTGGACAAAGTGGATTTAGTGGAAGGACTGAGCATTGCTATATTCAAGAAACATTTATTGGATGCTAATCTGTTTAGAGTTCTTCACGGAGAAACTCAAAATTTTTTTTAAATAAATTTTATTTATTTATTCATTCATGAGAGACACAGAGAGAGAGAGAGAGAGAGAGAGAGAGAGGCAGAGACACAGGCAGAGGGAGAAGCAGGCTCCATGCAGGGAGCCTGACATGGGACTTGATCCCAGGTCTCCAGGATCATGCCCTAGGCTGAAGGCAGCACTAAACCGCTGAGCCACTGGGGCTGCCCAGAAACTCAAAATGTTAAGTTGCTGAATAGTATCTCTGCTTACCTTGAACCATCAGGAAATCTGGGAATGTCACTCCATAGTTTTAACTTTGGTGATATTTTGGATAACTTCTCTCTTTTTCTTAAAGAAGCTAATAGTGACTCAAGGGGAAGGATATACCTAGGAATGTAAATAACACGAGAACATGGGGATGCATATATCTTTTCAACCTATTGTTTTTATTTTCTTAACATAAATACCCAGAAGTTGAATGGCTGGATCATATGGTGGTTTTATTTTCAACCTTTTGAGGAATTTCCACAGTGTTTTCCATAGTGATTGCACTGATTTACATTCCTGCCAGCATTGAACAAAGTTTTTCTTTTCTACACATCCTTGTTAACACTTGTTATTTCTTGTGATTCTGTTAACAGCCGTTCTCACAGATGTCAGGTGATATCTCATTGTGAAAATGCCTGCATTCTTTTTTTAAAAAAGGATGTATTTATTTATTTATTTTAGAGAGACAGAACGTGCTCTTATGAGTACAAGTGGGGAGAGAGGTAGAGGGAGACAATCTTCACGCGGACTTCACACTGATTGCTGAGCCTGATGTGGGACTCGATCTCCTTACCCATGAGAACACAACCTGAGCTCAAACCAAGAGTCAATGCTCAACTGACTGAGCCACCCAGATGTCCCTAAGACTTCTACATTCTTGATGTTACATCATTCTCTTGTTTTCACCCTTTCTCATGACATTCTTTCCAGCCAAGCTTCTTTGGAGAACAGCCTGCAATCACTTTACCTGTATCCTCCTTTTCCCTTGCACTCTGACTGACTTGCAGTCACCCCACTGACTTATAAGGCTTTGGCCATAGTGTCCCATGGCTAAACCCAATGGATACTTCTTTCCTCATATGCTCCTATTACTAAGGTAATTTTTTAAAATGCTCTAATCATATAGTTTCCTTGATGCAATTTTTCTTTGGTCTTCCCTTACTTCAAGTTTCTCCTGTAGATGGTGATGCCAAGGGTTCTCTTTTAGTTCATGGTGAGTACTCTCCCGATGTGACCCATTCATGTTTCCCATTTTAACTCTTAGCTATATGAATCCTTCCCAGATCTATATATTTATCTGTGAAATTTCTTCCAAAGTACAGATTTATGCCAATTCCTCTCTGGATATGTACATTTGGACTTTTCTTGAGCACTTCTAAACCAGCAATTCTAGCAGGATCACTCACATGCTTTTATAACCTGTTCTTCATCCTGTGTTCCTGATCATGACAAACAGCAACGCAGTCTACTGACTCATCCAGACTAGAAACCTGGAGTCACTCTAGATCCTTCCCTTCACCATCCTTTATATTTCACTACCTAAATGTATCTTACATCCATTCCATTCTCTATATTTCTGTATGTATTGTTCAAATTAATTTCTCTTGTGTCTGACTTTGCCTTTATCAAGCCTATCATTCATGCTGTTGCCAGGGTAATTTATCTGACAAAAATTTTCACTCCTTCATTTGCTTCATTTATTTGTATAATGTTTTTAGTAATCCCAATTTAACGCACTGATGCTGGAGTGTTCTCTTAGAACCAAGCCATATAGATACCCTGCAGCACAAGCATGATTATGTCACGTACTTGCTAGCGCCCTCTAATGTATTTCGATGGCAGTTAAGATGAAAATTTAAATCATTTATGCCCTACATGCACCTGGGGGTACCCTTAGCTTGTTTCTCAACTTCATTTGAACCACCTGCCATCTTGTTCTCCACATAGACCTTCTAGTTTGTGGAACCTTCTATGCTGCCTTCTGCCTCAGGGCCCTTGTCTGTGATACTCCCTCATTGCTACTACTTGTCCTCCTCCTTACTCTGGTACACATATACATTTAAATGAAAATAAAATAATATTTTATTATTGATGTTATTTTAGGATCTCAAAGAACTGTGTCCCTTTCCTTCAGAGTACTTAATTCAGTTTGTGATTAGATAATCATAAATATGATAATCTGATTAATGGCTATCTTCCTCATTCCCCTGTTAGGGAAAAAAATGACAATTTTGCTTGTCATAGCAACCCTGCATCACTTCTGTGCATATAGTAGGCACTTAATAAATGTTAGTTAAATTAATGTTCTTTTTAGTATTTCTGATGTTTTAGGTGGCCTTCTTTTTTTTTTTCTCACAGAATCATCTTCAACAGACCATCATTTATCTTGAAGAAATGGCAAATGGGGTTTTCTGGTTGTAAAGAAATCTTGATCTCTTTTAAAACATGCAACATGCACACTCTGCAAGGAGGAAAGTACATGTGGGGAAGGCAGATGTTTTCACTGAAGTTTTAATTTCATTTGGGATTTTTCTCACAGGAGGAATGTGTTTCCTCTACCATACTTGGTTCTGAGGCATTAACTACCAACATCCCCCTTTATATTCTGTGCCAAGAGGAAAACATTCCCTTCCTTTATTTACTCTTAGCTCTGTTGACATTTTTCCCCTAAAAAGCATTTTCTCAGTAATATGGAAGGACTGAGGTGAATATTAAAGCTCCCAAAGAACAGTCGGGTTGCTGAGCATAGGCTCACTCCATGTGGGGATGGCAGATTTGTTTCCCCTCTCACCACGTCTCTGATCCATTGGTAGTGGCTGCCTGGAGACACGTGTGAGAGGGAATCTGAGGGCATGGCCAGTCTTGGTAAGAAAATGCACTATGGCTAATTCATCCAATATATGCTTATGAAGCATGTGTTATATCATTAGCAGGCTGGCAAGGGATGTGGAAGGAAAGAGAGGCAGCAGCCTGGCTAATCCTTCTCTATACACGAAGGGCTGATACATTTTTATAGGCATCTTGCTTATTTTATTTCTCCCCTTGCTCAAAGCGCATCCTTCACTAACATGACCTTTGGGTACCGTTTTGACTTCCTAATTTTAGAAGCAGGTCTAATAGAGAGTTTCATTTGGTCACTGGTCAGGAATCAAAAGTTCTTTCCTCACGAAAATCCCCAAATTTTCATGATTTAAGCCTCCCACACACTTTCTTCCTTTTTTTTCTTCTTCTCGCCCTTCCCCCCTCTTGCTTTCTCTCTCTCTCTTTTAAAGATTTTATTTATTTATTCAAGAGTGAGAGTGCACAAGTAGGAAGGAGGGGTAGAGGGAGAGGGAGAGGGAGAGGCAGACTGAACAAGAAGCCAGATGTGAGGCTTGATCCTAGACCTGGGATCATGACCTGAACTGAAGGCAGATGGTTAACCAAGTGAACCACTTAAGTGCCCATCTTTCTCTCTCTCTCTTTCTTCCTTCTTTCCTTTCTTCCTTCTTTTTTCTTTTCTTTTCTTTTCTTTCTTTTCTTTTCTTTTCTTTTCTTCTTTCTTTCTTCTTTCTTCTTCTTTCTTTCTTTCTTTCTTTCTTTCTTTCTTTCTTTCTTTCTTTCTTTCTTTCTTCTCCTGCCTTCTTTTTTGAGAGATATATTTTGCTCCCATATACTTTGTACTGAGAGGTCCACGACATCTCTTGAGCTCCAGTGAATAGTATGGCTCTTAGTTCTTGAGCTATGATGGAAACTGCTAGCTGTTTGTCCAGCATCCATTTTTCTTTCTTTCTTAATGGCCACTTATTAGTCACTGGGTAGGGATCTTTGCACATTGGACATTTTCCCCCTTCTTGAGGAAAGTGGATGTGAAGGCTAGAATTTTAGGGATCATTTTGTGACTTGGAGGCTAGAATCATGAAGAAAACAATAAGTAATGAAAGTGGCAGAGGTACCGCCTGGAGAGTGGGCAAAATGGAGAGACATGTGACTTTCAACTGTGATCAACTGTGGCCAGGTCATTGAGGGCTTCCTTCATCCAAGTGAGTTCAGATACTATTCTATATGTACCAAGGAGACCAAAGAATAGTGCCATAGTTACATTTATAATTCAATAGAATAACTGACTGCAATATGGGGAATAGCACAGAATAACACATGAAGACTCGGGTAAGGGTGAATGAATTAGGATGCCACCATATTGTTTGGATTCAAATTTAATTGAAATGAAATCTCTTGCAAATTTTGAATGCCTATCCTCATTTAATTCTGAAAAGCTATATGCCCATGAAGTATCTGCATTATGGTTGAAGATTTCAAATAGGGTCAAATTTCTATTTTCCACCCTAGTGAGAAGAAATAGAGAAGTGTATAATACAAAATGGTGGATAACTTCAACTAGTTAATTCTACTTTTGAATTTAGGAACTTCTAATATCGTGAAAATATATTTGCAAACAACAAATGGTGCTATGGAGAAATGCTGGGAGAGCTTCAGGAAGCATCCCACTGTTCCATGCTGATCTTGTCTTTCTGTCCATGGCCTTCCTCCCTCATATTCCATTCCAGGCATTGTCTGCTAACTTTTCAAAAAGATACACAAAAACAGCTTTTTTCTCAAACTTTCTAGATGAAAGTAGTTCATTAAAAAATTGCAATCCTGGGTGCCTGGGTGGCTCGTTCGGTTAAGTGTCTGCCTTTGACTCATGATCTCAGGATCCTGGGATCAAACCCCACATCAGGCTCCCTGCTCTGTGGGATTCTGTTTTTCCCTCTTCCTCTGACCCTCCCCATTGCTCGTACTCTCTCTTAAATAAATAAATAAAGCCTTTTAAAAAATGTAATCCCCCAATTTTTCTCTGCAGAATATGAAATGAAGAAGAGAAACAGGAGCTATCAAACAAGTCAGTGTATCCATCCATGTCTTCCTCTATGTGGATTTACAATTCTTTGTCTGTAGCTCCAAATCAAAAAAACTCTGAAAAACTAAAGTGTTTTCGTGGTTGATTTGGCAGCAATACCTGACTAAATCTGAACCAATGTAGCCAAAACCTGACCCAAGCTGATGAAAGGTCATTTTAAAATCTGCATTAAAAATTTTTTTTTATTTATTTATTCATGAGAGACAGAGAGAGAGAGAGAGAGAGAGAGAGAGAGAGGCAGGCAGAGACAGAGGGAGAAGCAGGCTCCATGCAGGGAGCCCGGTGTGGGACTGATCCCAGGTCTCCAGGATCACACCCTGAGCCAAAGGCTTAACTGCTAAGCCACCCAGGCACCCCTAAAATCTGCATTTCATTTAGTGTGAAGAATCGCTCACTTTGCTGAAGAAGTATTAATATCTTTGACACTGCTTTAGGTTTACATAAGATGCCAAATATGCACTTGATTGCCTTTTAAAATGTTTCCCTTAAAAAATTTATTTTGAGACTTGTAGATTCATATGCAGTTGTAAGAAATAATAGATGTAGTATACCTTTCCCCTAATTTCACCCCATGGTAACATCTGGCAATATATCTTTAGTACAGTAATACAACCAAGAAATTGACGTTGATACAATCCGTTGACCTTATTTGGGTTTGGCCTGTTTTACATACGCTTACGCTTTGGCATGTGTATCTGTGTGTATTTAGTTTCTTGCAATCTTGTCACATGCAGGTTTTTGTGACCATCACCACAGTAGCATGCAAAAGAGTTCATCTCAGGGATCTTCCAGTGCTACCCCCTGTTAAAGCCAACAACAGTCCGCCTCTGCCCAACCGCTGGCAACCACTAATCTGTTCTCCATAACTTTGTTGTTTCAACAGCGCTAGATAAATGGAATTATTAAGGAACCTGCAATTAGCTTTATTCACTCAGGATGATGCCTTTGGAAATTAACGCAAGTTGTTGCATGCCTTTTAATATCTGGAAATTCTGAACTCTAAAACACATCTAGCCCAGAGATTTTGGGTAAGAGGTTGTGGAGCTGCCCTGAAGGTCTGCCGCCACAGACAGATCCTGGCCTGCTCTTGGAACCAGTGCTGGCAGGATGTTGGTGGCTGTGTTCTCATCTGTGGTGGGATCTGGAAACAGTTTGAAACATACGTTTCTGGTATTTGGTTTGAATGCCACTCCTGCTGCCCATATGACATTTGCACCATGTTGCAGCTCTCTTTAGACCATGTTCACGGCCAGCTGCCTTGCTTGTCTTTGCCTGGGTTTCTCATTCTCACTGCATTTCCCTCCTGGCTCTAAATTCTAGCCTTAATTAGCAATCTGCTTTCCTTTTGTTTCTATCAGCCCCTTTCCCTGGGACACAGGGCACCTGGCTTCCTATATCACTTACACTGACTCCAATCAGCTACAAGATCTATGACTCAGGGCTCGGATTTCAGCATTTGCCTGCCCCAGGCTGGGGTTGTGTTCTCTCTGCCCCTCAGACCCCTGACAGTTGGACACAGGGTCTTTCAGGGAGAGCTTCCAAGTTTGGATTCTTATCATCATTAGAGGGGGTTCGGATGTCGATAAAATTAAACCATAAGTATAGTGACCGTTTATATTCTAAAGCAAAATTTGCCACGCTGAGGCTAACATACACTTGAAAAGATACTTTGGTAAATTTCATAGTGGATATTCTCTCTAAATGTAATAAGATAATATTCTATTCTTGACATTTGACTTAAGCTTATCTCCGAAAAGTGTGTGTGTGTGTGTGTGTGTGTTCTGCTAAAGTTGCTAATTGTGTGTGTGTTCCTCTAAAGTTGCTGTTTAAGGGAAAGGATACAAGGCAGGATGACCCAAAGAGGGGCACTTATCAGTCCATCCTTGAGTCTCCATTCTCTTTCCAGCCTGCTGCAATGAAAGACATCAAAATGGTTGATGTTATAATGTTATTGTTCCAGTCAACCTTGATTAAACAATGCCTTCCTTTTGCAGAAAGCTAAACTGAAGTAGGAGTTGTTGAATCACCAGAATTTTGTGTCTGCCCTACAGCTATTAAAAAACACATATCCAGGTGAGAAGCAAAAACTGGATGTCTAATATAATTCATAGAATTTGTTCAGGTGAAATGATTATCTGGAAAATTTCCAGATGTTTCAGTTTTACTTTTCCATCTGGTATTTGCCATTGTGCAGAACAGTGCAACACTGTCCTGCGATACTTTTGACTAGCACTGACTTGCCAAAATTTTGCTTTGAGAATGTCAATAGGATCCATTGATTGCCTGAAAAAAATCTATTAGAAATGAAGAAGGAAGAGAAGAAGAAAAGGTAATGTCTAATCCTGACTCACTTTCTCATCTAAAATGTTGTTAGTCTTCTTTCCAAAGAGAACAAATGACACAAATTTGGCAACTAAGAAAGAAAATAAAGGCAAATTAAAAACATCTAGGGTAATTTGAGCAATATTTTAAATATCTATACAGAAGAAATGGGGAAACTGAATATGCATTTTTTAGGGTGCATGGAAGAAAGGAGAAAAACAAATAACCAGTTTTCCCTTCTTTAAAATGTTGTCTTTTCTTTTCTTTTCTTTTCTTTTCTTTTTTTTCTTTCCTTTTCTTTTCTTTTCTTTCTTTCTTTCTTTCTTTCTTTCTTTCTTTCTTTCTTTCTTTCTTTCTTCTTTTTTTTGTAAGTCTTTCTTTTTGGAAAAAATCCTCCCATTTTCTCTAAAAATCTTCCAGCATAGCAATGAAATGAATTCCTACCTGTGATTTTTTTTTTTTACCTGTAGTTACAAAGTTACAACAGTTTTTCTTTATTTGGGTGCATCAGCGCTGAAGAAATAGCCATATGGATAGGCCTTTGCTTTTGCTTTGCATGTTGAAGCTACTTCCTGAAAAATAATTGTTATTCTACTTTGCAAATCTATTCACAGTTGAATGAGTCATACAGCACATAAAATAAAAAGTACACAAGGAAGTGGATGTGTCTGGCTGGTTACCCATGATGGAGTCAGTGAGGTTAGTGTAAATGAACATGAAAATAAAAGCAAGTGGGTTTCTAGTTTTTATAGACATATATATTTGTTGTCCTTATCGTTTGTTTGTCTCAAATATTTAAATCAGGACTTCAAGTAGACCTTAGAACCTTTTTTACTATTGGGTGTCCAAAACAGTGGCTGGCACAAAGTGGGTGCTGAATAAATATTTACTGACCAAATGCATGCTTGCTTGAATGAGGATCGCTGTGCTTATTCTCTCTCTCAGTCTTGAAAAAAATGTCATAGGACAGCCCCGGAACCTTGACCAGAGCAGTACGACTTGCTGAGTCCGGAACAAAAACGATTTATTTTGAAAACTGGCAATGCTTTGCTTGTGCAATTTTAGTTGCACATAGTATAATAGCTACAGAAATAAAGATTTTTTTTTTTTCTATCCGGCTTAATTATCTAATTAGGATTCAGTAAGCTATGCAGAGGCAGCCCTATGGGGCTCATTAAGCCAGCAGGATTAGGAGTGTTGCAAGTGAAGAAAACACATTTTTGAGTCAAGCCTCTTGTTGCTGAAAAGTCATCTGGTTACTACAACACACGGCTTGCGAAGCGGGAACAGGCTCGGGGCCAGATGGCAGGCAGGTACCCCGCGAGCAGGAGGCGGCGGGGCGGGGACAGCGGGGACAGCGCCCGGGCCTTGGTGCGCAGGGTCACACACGCTCAATCTTGGGAGCCGGCTGACCCCAGCTTCACCGAAGGAACAGTCTGAATCTCAGCGCCTCCGGATTGAAATCTTAGCTCCAGCGGATCACGAACCGTGCGCTGCGGCCGCGGCCGCACTGTTGGCTGCTGATGCTGGGGAGTCCAGCCTGTCGGTCTCCAGGGCCCTGGGATCCAGATCTTTCTACCAGCCTGAGACTCTCACGGAGCTGTTAAAAGAAAAAAAAAAAAAAAAAAAAAAAAAAAAAAATATCAAACACACAAAGCCACAGGCCTTTCACGTCTAGTGTTGCTGCACAGGGAATCATGCTGAACTGGAAGACAGATCGCGCACAGCCTGTCTTACAAACCGAGACGTTTGGTCCTTGGTCCTGGATTCTAAACTCAGGATCTCCAAGCCCTGAATTTCCCAATGGGAAATGGAAGAGGTATTTCTGCACCTGGTCATAACGTGTTGCCATTGCTGTCTCACAAAAGGCCAGTTCTGTGATGTTGACTAACACTTCCAATCTGCAAAACCACTGCATTGTCAACAAATCTAGTACCAAATGGCTGGATTAAAAAAAAAGGAATCTAGGCGAGGTTGGTCATTTTGATGTTTCTGACGGTGGGTAGCTAGCTATGCCAGGGCTCTCTTCAGCAGCTGAGTGGCTTTTGTGTAGTCAGGCTGCTCCTCAGATGAAATGCATTTCCATGTGCATTTACTGAGGTTTGCAGCCCTCCACCCTCCTGCCTGCTCCTTGATTTTGGCTCTACTACCCGTTCCTTTTATTGGTTTTTGGCAAGTTGCTGAGGGCATATGTTTTGGACTTTTCTTGCCTAATTTGTGAGATTCTGCTGACATCCAGGAAAGTGCCGCAAAAACCTGTTGCTCATATCCAAGCTGTGTGTTTCATGGCAAATCCACCGGCGCTGAGCTCAAGTTTCTTGACGACAAGGCTTATTTATGGAGAAACAGACGTAGGCAGTATTTTGTGGGACCTTGCTGTTCTTTTTCTGGGAGTAACGTTTGGCATATCTACGCAAAAGGGCAAATAGTTTTTAAGCATCTATTTAATGGGTGTCATGGAGGAAGTAATGCTGCTTCTGCCACCATGGCTGGTGACAGTATCATTTTTCAGCAGGTTACGTCCACCCAGCGGTTTGCACTGATGCATCACCACAAAGCTGCAAACGAAATGTTCTTGTACCCATTTTGAAGATGGAGAAACTGAGGTCAAGCAAATTTGCTAGAGTCTTAGAAAGCAGTGAAGCCAGGATTTTAGCCTTTGGACTTTCTGTGTCTAAAGTTTAGATTCCCCCCCCCCCCCGAAGAAATCTGGGGCACAAATGCTGCTCCTTGACTTTTTAATACAGAACACATTGTTCTGAAATTTCTGTTCTATTTTATAACAGTTAGTAAATGTATATCATTTGTAGTCATTGGTGCAGTGAGTAATGACCAAGACATGGTTCCTATTCCTTAAGGACATAGACTGGAGCAGTGCTTGTTGCCTTGGGGTGATTTTGCCCCTCCAGGGAACATTTCCCAAGATCTGGAGCCATTTTGAATTGGCAGAGTGGGTATGTGTGGTGTCTAGAGGACTGAGGCCAGGGATGTTGTTAAACATCCTGCAATACACAGACAAAACCCTGCAACAAAGAATTACCTGGTCTAATGTGTCCATAGTGGTGAAATTGAGGTACTGTGGCCTAGAAGAAGTGAGACATGGAAACTGGGTGGGATTTAAGCCATAGTTTTAAAGATGGTGGGAAAGATTGTATTCTTTGTTTAAAATACTTGATGATGCTCTCTTTTGGAACCATCCATGTGGGAGAATAGTACATCCTACCTCGTTAATACCAGCCATGGCCATTCTATAGATTTCTTTCCTCTCTGTCACAAGACTCAAGTTCCAGGCAGGGACTCCTTCACCTGGAACCTCAAATGAAGACAACATGGAGCAGATATGAAGCCCACTCCAAAGAATCAGTGTCATAAGCCACAAAGAAACTTCTGTTGAAAGCAAACAAAGGGGCACCTGGGTAGCTCAGTGGTTGAGCATCTGCCTTCAGCTCAGGGCCTGATCCCAGGGTCCTGGAATCGAGTCCCACAGAGAGCCTACTTCTCCCTCTGCTATGTCTCTGCCTCTCTCATGAATAAATAAATAAATCTTAAAAAAAAAAAAAAAAACAAGTGAGATTTTGAGTTGTTTTTTTTTCCTGCAGCATAACTTAGCCCATGCTCGCTAATATAGTTGTGGTTATAACATCAACAGGTGAGGTTGAGATGGGAATGGAAGGAAAGACTGGAGCCAGTATATGCCAGATGGCAAAGGGTGGATTTTAACTTTATTTATGTGTGGGAATTTTAGTGGGGGTGAGAAAGAAAATCAATTCTGAGAGAGCAGAGGGAAAGATGATTCAGAAAGGAATAGACACAGGAGGCCAGAAATTAGGTAGGCCATGATGACAGTAGTGCCAAGCAGAGAAGCAAGAGCCTGAACATAGGGAGGATCCATACAGGTGAAAAGTTGGGTGCTTATGCAAGAGTGATTCATAAAGATAAAACAGTTATCAGCCATGGATATTTATTTGGTATGAGCAAGAAGAAGCTGATGCAAAAGTGACATCAAGATTTTGAGAGTGATTATCTTGGAAAATGGTGTCACACAAGAATGTATTTTGGAATAGATGTGATGATTTTCTTTGGGAGTTTATTGAGCTTGGGGTAAAGATGGGCTGTCCAGTGGGAGGTGTTCAGAGGCAATTGGCTATGAGGGTCTGCATAGTGGGAATCCTGGTGTGATTTGCGTTTTTGGGCATCATCTGTGGAAGGGGCAATTTGGGCAATATTAGCTAGGGGTAGTCACTGGAACTGAAGGAGACAGGGAAAAGGAAGTTGGAGTTTGGGTAAAGAACGAACCTGATGGGAAGAATTTCCGGCATTTAAGCAGACAGTGCTGCCATGTGGCTGGTGAAGAGCTATGTTTGGATCTTGCAGAGGTATTAAAAGTGTAAGAAGGCAAATTAGTGCCTACTTCCTGGTGCCTAAATGTATTTGCTATTATTCTAAAGCAGTTAAGCTTTGGTTAAAAAAAAAAAAATGGTACATAGTTACAAAGTCAGGAATTTGTAAACACTCAAAATGAAAGTTGAAGTTTGAAGTTTTCCTTAGTGTAAAAATGAAAACCAGAATGACAGTAGCACTTACTGGAAACAATTCTGAATTTATACTTGAAAGTTTATAGTTCCAAACTTTATTTATTCTGTCCTGTGCTATGCCTGTCAGAAATGAATTTACTACGTTTTTTTATTTATTGGTTATATTTTTAAGTAAAAATTTTCTTGATTAGATCATGATCAAATGATCTTGCTTCTTTGTTTCTGCACCTCAGAGAAACCTAAGTAGCAGACATTCACTTAGCTAAAGGTTTGAACCTCTTGTCTCTTCCCTTCTCCACCTCCTCCCAGGTTTGCAGATAAGACATCCGTTGGTTGTGAAGTTTTGCCAAGGCAGCTCGATGGATAAAATAGGCGGGTGATATGTCATGTTCCCTGAGCATATAGGTCAAAACACCACCTATGTCTCTTTCTCTGGCTTCACGCTTCAGTATGTTAGGATCCTGGGACACCACGGCAGAGAAATGCTCACCTAATCATCCGCAATCAGCCCGCTGTAGCTTCAGGAATTACAGACAGGGCGCCTGAGAGAAGTCACAGAGATGCATGTGGTCGTCATAGGGAGAGACAACATTAAACAGCCTGGTGTTAAATACCACTCCTCTCTGTGAAAATAGAACCTGCCCCTCTTCTGAGAGCAACACTAACCGGAGTGATCTCATCCGGAATAATAATTTCCTTTCACTTCTCAGCTGACCCAGTCTGACAGTTTGTATTTACTGTGACTAAAGGGCTGGGGGCCTTTCTCAGATTTGGAGAGTTTGGGGCATAGTCCTCTTTCAGGATATTTAGTGAATTATTAAATAAGGCCAGTCCTTTGGAGATCTTGCATTGGACACCAGGGAAGGCCATTCACTCTTTTACTTTCTGTGCCTATGCAATCTTATCATCATCAACAAAACATCTCCTCCAATTTTACAGTAAATTGGAATCATGGAGCTGAGTTATGGGGCCTCACGTCTCCAGGCTCTGAATTCACAAGATTTTACCTCCCTTCCTTTATCGGGGGCCCGGCATCCTCACGTGCCCTCCGCAGCAACCTGCATTTCTCTTCATGCTTCCAATCGGTCCTTTCCATCTCTTTGTAAGTGTTTACACTTTGTCATTATGCGTGGCAGCTCACTGGCATTAGTGGCTGACTACCTACCAATTTGATCAGCTGATCACTGGAATGTATTACAGGGTAGTGGCCATCTCAATGGGCTTTTTTCCCCAGGTTGTACATTCACCTCTAACTGCCGGCCTTCCAGGGACAGAAAGCATTAACTCAGATAACTGTCATTAACAGAATAATGTTCAAAAAGGGGGAGGAGATGTTTCTGAGAAGCCTTTGGACCTCCTTTTAATTATACCACTTTACTGATCAGCAACTTTTCCTCTCCACTCTGTGTGTGCAGAATAATAACTGAATGCCATGTTGATGTGGGTTGAGCAGAGATAAAGCCATGGCCCATTTTTAGTATTATTGCATTTTAATGAATGATTAGAGGTAGTCAGATGATTTAGCTTTAAGCAGTTTTCTGGGTTCAAATTCTTTTTATTATAACTCATAGCGCAGAAACCTTCTGAAGAAGCTGTAATTTACAACATGCAATTAAGAAAGACGAGAAGCATCCAGGTAGGCCCCGGTAAGGAGGGTGGAATCTCCAACCTTGTGGCTTTCTCAGTGATCGTCACTGCTTCTCTACACTGGCAGTATAGTAGGGACGATATGGTGAGAACCTCTGTGAGTGGTGCTGGGTGATGTATTATTATGCTCAAGATGAAAGTAGGGAGAATAAGGGTGAGGAGGTGAGGAAGAGAAAAATGAGCAGGCTATGGCTCAGACAACAGAGGGATGGGCTCCTCCTGAAACCATTCAAGAACTGATCTTGGGTTGGGGAATAGCTGAAGCCAGAGACTGGGAAATGGTGTATGGTGAGGGCAGCTAGCAAGTGCCAAGAGGAGGGGCTGGATGCAGGAGCCCTGGGTAACTCTCTATATATCTGACTGCTTCACTATGAGAGGAGATCTGCTCCTTGCCTGCGCTTTGAGATTGGGTGAGGTTCCCCATGAGCATGCATCTCTGCCATATTTGGAACCTAAGGTATCTTTGGTCCTGATGCGCTACAAAAGAGGCTCAAATCTCCACACTTTTGGAGGCCGGAAGGGATGGGGGAAGTGTATACTTCTATTACCTACAGATGAAGAAATAAGATTAAATAGATTAACCCACTCACCCAAAATCTCCCAGAAAGAGAGAAGAATGAGTATGTGGGCCACGTACTTTTTAACTTCACAGCTTTCTACATCCACTCTGTTGTGTTAAAAAAATGGCACAAAATACCAATGCCGCAAGTACTAAAATACAGCTGGTGGTTCTTCTTATGTATTTTCTCTTTTCTCAGCTGTACCTATGTTCTGGGTCCCTCTTGTGGTGGCTGGGATGGACCAGGCAAGGATGTTGCACCAAAGGACCTGCATGGAGGTATCAGGCGCTCAGCCTAGCTGGATAAGTGAGGCTTTTTCCAATGATGGTGACCACATTCAAGTTGGGAGAATTCATATCATGGTCTAGGAGTAAAACAGAGCAGTCTGAAGAAAGTAGAAATAATCAAAAGAGAACTTTCCCAAATGAGCACTGCCCCATCTAACTGCAAACAGCATCTGCACTCTCATAATCTACTTTTCCTGGCTGCTTCCATAGATAAATTCTTGTGCCCTTAATCACAACCAAGCTCTCCACTTTTCCACTAGATCTCATCAACTATCTATCAAAGGACATCACGCCAGCATTTCTTTCTTCTGCCTCTAATCAAGTTTTTACTTTCCACTCGTTTCTAGCAGCAATCACACATTCCGTTATTGCCCTCGTTTTAGAAAAATCTTCCCTTGACTCTACTTTCTCTGACCGTCTCCTTGCAGCAAATACTGAAAATGTCCTTTCTTCCAATTCTATTTTTAACCTACTCCAATTTGATCTTGTCCCTGACCACACTACTGAAACTGCTCTTGCCAAGGTGACTCTTGACCTCCATGGTGCTGAAAGCAGTGGTCAGTTTTTAGTTTCCATCTTAACCCGCCAGCAGCAGGTGATAGAGCTGGTCACATTTTTCCCTCTGAAAATGACTTTTTAAAAAAGATTTTACTTACTTATTCATGAAAGACACACAGAGAAAGGCAGAGACATAGGTAGAGGGAGAAGCAGGCTCTCTGCTGGGAGCCCAATGCAGGACTTGATCCCAGTACCCTGAGATCACGCCCTGAGCTGAAGGCAGATGTTCAACTGCTGAGCCACCCAGATGCCCCCTTCACTTGACTTCTAAGGTACCATACTCTCCTAGGGGTTTTTCTTACAGGCTGGACTCCTTTTTTGTTTTGCTTCTTCTTTCTTTTGTCCTTGACCTCCTACAGAGAGCACCAGCATTCAACCTTGATTCTCTTCTCTTCTCTGTCTCCACTGACTCCCTTGCTGTTGTAATTACAGTCTCATAGCTTACAGGGCCACCTACATTTTAAAGATTTCCACATTCATATCGGTAATACAGGTCATGTTGTTCCTCTGTTCAAACCCTCCAGTGAACTCCCACCTTATGTAAAGTAAAACCTGAAATCCTTATCTGGCACCATTACCTCTCAGAGCTCATGTCCTGCTGTCCTCTCTTCTCTGATATTCCTTAGGTCTTTGGCACCGGAACACTTTTGTGCTATACAGCCATATGGCTAACTCCTTCATGATTTATTCAGATATTACCTTCTCATTGAGGCCTGCCATGACAATGCCTCTTAAAATCACAGCAAACCCCTTTTCCTCAGCACCTTGGAATCCCTTTACACTCTTCTATTTATTCCTGTCTGCCCCCCATAATGTTTATCAACTTCCAACATAACATATAATTTACTCATTTTATAGGATCTATTGTTTATTATCTGTCACTTTCTGGAATGTTAGCCCCACCAAGGCATAGATTCTTGTTTGTTTTGTTCACTGATGCTTCCAATGTTTAGAAAAAAATGCCCAGTATGTAGTAGATGATCGATGTATGAAATGAATGAATGTATAAATATTTCCTTTACCAGGTGGAAGGTTATCACGAGGTCAGAAGCTGGAACAATCAGAAAATGGAGGATCACAAGGGGAACAAATGGTCCAGGATGAGGACCACAGACAAGCCTAGGATGGCGGAGCTTTATTTTATGTTGTTGAGGTGGGTTTGATAAATGTCACTTACCACGAAGCACTGAAAACCTAGTTTGTTCCTAACTCTGCAGATGGTGTGGCTTCCAGAATTTCTACTACCTTGATTTTCTCCTTTGCATACATTTTAGTTTGTCAGAACCGTTTTAAAAAACATGGTGCTCACAATGAAACACATTATTCTAGAGGCAGTCAGACCAGCATCCCATTAATCTCATGGGTCATCATCTCTCTCTGCCTGAACCTATATGTTCAGCAATGTAGCCGAAGAGATTGTTAAATTCCCAGGGTTAAATGACACATGACTCAGATTGAGCCTGCTGTCAGCCAAGCCACAAGTGATTTTATTTATTTTTTTCACAGGAACCACACACACAAAATCTGCTCAGTTTTATTCTTTTAACTTATGTATATGAGTCTTATTTTTTTTCTATTAAATTTATCTTTTCAGTTTAGATCCATTATTCTCTGATCTGTCATGATCTCAATCCAGAATTGTAGTGTATCCTCACAAAAAAAGATGGTATTGTCAAGGTATTGATAAAATGTTCTGGACAGGGTCCCTGGCCAATCTATGCCAAACTATTAAAAACCTTTATTTTCATAATAACAGTTATATGTTTAATACTCAGGATATATAGGTTTAAGCTGGCTATTTTTTAATCTTGCCAACAATATTGTTACTGAATACTTTTTCAGATGCTTTATTGAAATCCAAATGTGGATTCTGCTGATTTTCCTGTCTAGCATTTTGACCAAAAGAGAAAACAAGGACAGTTTGGCAAGGTTTTATTACATAAGCTTGTATTGGCTCTTTAGGAGCCCATTATATCACCTCACAAACCATCTTTATTAATTCTGTCTTGAGGTCAGGCTTAATCTTTGCAATTTGAAGATTTGATCTTCTCCATCATAGTGACATCTTATCTCTGCTTATTTTGTGATTTATATTGGTTAGGAACCATTCCTTACAAATGATTCCTTCTGGATGGGTGGTCCTTGTCATTTAAAAAATATGAAAAATTGTAATATATTGTTTAATATATAAACACATATATGAAATCTTATCATACAGATTTGAGTACTGTCTTTCTTTTCCTGTTTTGCTTGGCTCTCTTCTCTCCTTATTCCTCCTCCTCCACTCACATGGTTGATTTTCTCTTAACACCTACTGAACATATCACATTTTCCTATATTTTTAGCACATTAAGATAATCATAGGTGACCTTTAGGAAATCTCAGCCTATTTCAAAGGGAATCAGTTTGGATATCCTTCCCTGAGAGATGATACTACCCACAAAATTGTTCTTACACTTTGAGACCCCCCCCCAACCTAAAAGTAATAGAATAATTCATTTGTCCTTTGATTCAGTAAGATTTGCTGAGCTTTTCTCATGTACCAGGCAGTATGCTAGGTTAGGCAGGAGATCCCAACTTTTCCAAGGTGTTGTGTTTAACCCATCTCTCAATCTTTTCTTTTGCCTCTGAGGGAGGAAAAAAAAGCTCTTCCGAGTAGAAGGCTTCTTTAATGGAATGTATATTTACACCCTCCCAAAATTCATATGTTGAAACCCTACCCACCAGGGTGGCTGAATTTGGGGGAAGGCCCTATAAGAATGTAAAATTAAATGAGGTCATGAAGGTAGAGCACTGATCTGATAGGATTAGTATTTTTTAAGAATACTAATACTAATATTAAGGATGCTTCCTCAGAAGAAGATAGAGCCTGTTGGCTGAAAGCCTCAGAGTGCCACATAATTTACCATAATTTTTTTTTTATCTGTGGAGATGGGAGGGGCCAGTGAATGAGAGCATATTCTGCAGTATAGAGGGAAAATATCTTGATTTAATAACTTTAAAAATGGTAGGCACTCATTATCTGAATATTGTTACTTGTGTGGCCCACTTTCTCTCAAGATTCAACCATGCAGAGTCCAGCTATAATATTCAACAATATTAAATATTACATTGAGTATTATGAGCTGAATTGTGTCCCCTCTCCCAAACCTTCTAGTACCTCAGAATGTGACTGTATTGGGAGACAGGACTTTTAAAGAGATGGTTAAGTTGAAATTGGGTCATTAGTGTGGGTCCTAATCCAACCTGATTGATGTCCTAAGAAGAAGAGGATTTTAGGATGCAAGAAGAGACATCAGACATGTGCCCACAGAGGGGAGGCCAAGTGAGGACATGGTGAGAAGGAGACCTCCTGCAAGTCAAAGAGAGAAGATTCAAGAGAAGGTCTGCTGTCAATACGTTGACTGTGGGTGTCCTGTCTCCATAACTGTGAGAAATACACATCTGTTGTTTAAGCCACTCAGTCTGCGCTATTGTATTAGGGCAACCCTAGCAAACTCATACAGACTGCATATATACTTTGTGTTTGTTTTGCTTTTCAATTTTCCCTTCTCATGTTCTGTAGTCTCTTTGCTTTGTAGAAAAATTCCTCTGGTCTGCTCTCAGGTACCCTAGCAGAGTATCATTTCTATGAATATTTAGTACTGACAGATTCATGCGAAGAACATGATTCTCTGCTACCCTGAAAACTGGTCATCATGGAGTTAACCAGCCATTTTTAAAAACAGGTAGAGTACAACATTCTGTCAATTAAAAAACTATTCTTCCAAAACAATGAATAACCTTGCCTAGGACAAACTCTGAAAGCACTTTTCAGTTATTATGAAGTTTAATGTTTTATTTGCTTGAATTGTCCTTCCAAGTTCTGCCCGTGACATTCTCCATCTCCTTTTTATAAGGACAAAATAGAAGTGTACTCATCCAAATGGCTGGAGGTGGGTAGAAACAGACCTTAGAACAAGCCTTAACTCTTAAACCCGTGCTCAGTCTTCAAGGCCAAGGTGACTCAGTGTAGCCTGCAGAGAGATGAAGCTAGGGTCTGGGCTCTAGCCATGCAGTCTTTAAAATAAATAAATAAATATATAAAAGGATAGAGACGGGAAATAGCTGGAGTGACTCAGAACTTTTTCCCTGGAGCCCAAATCTTCTTGAGGTTCCTTTGCTAAGTTTCCACACTTAGTGTATTTTATAGAGCCAGCTTCTAATCTGTTCCTTGCTTTACCATGGAAGCCTTTGCCCCACAGCTGGGGCTCATTTGGTTTGGATTTTTATCTATAAATTGCTGTCTATAAGAATCTTTAGGAGCTAATTGGTGAAGGTGGTGTAAAAAAGGGAACCTCAGAAAGGAACCAGAAAGACTGAATTTTCATCCTTTCTTCCCCCAAGAATTTATATTACCCTTTGCCAAGGAACAACTAGCTTTGAAGCTGGAGTGATCTCTTTTATTTAAAAGCTAAAAACCACCTGAGATGAAACACCATCAAACAAAAGTATGTTTCTAAGTCCTGTAGTTGAGGAGTATGAAGTGGTTAGTGTTTGTGATTCAAAGTCCCATTTGGACACACTTCAAAGAGGGACTGTCGGCAGAACTGCTAAAAGCTCCGCCAGCACCAGGACGTACAGATTTCCAGTCACTGGGGCCTGAACTCAGTTCCTGCATCTGAGAAGGATCATAATTGCTGTCCTTTTAATCTTCTGTGCAGCCCGTCAAATGGAGGCCACTTCACAGCAGGACACATAGGTTCACAATAATAAGAGCAAAGTTTATAATGATTTGATTTCCCTTAAAAGAAAAAAAAACACTGCAATGAAACTGGGGCTTCAAATGCAGGTATTTAAATTGGAATAAAGGACATCAAGAGTAGCTCAGATGATGGAAAAGCAATTCTGGTATCTAAGAACTGGTAATGGATCAGGTACAGGAGTTGTGAAAGTCAGTTTACAAACTAAGATGTACATACACATAATTTTCCATATTTCTATCACAACCAATTTTGATCTTTAGATCCCATTCCATCAAGGTGGAGTAAATTGATCTCAGTCTCTTCAGTGTCCTCAAGTCCTGATGATGGCTCAAGGTCATCTGTACAAATCTCTCAAATAGGAAGTTTTGGGGTAACCATTAACGTGTTGGGACTTGGCCATCTGCCTAAATGACTCATCATCTTGATGCTTCGGTACCTACCTCACCCCACTGGGTCCAGCAGCTCTGTTTATGACCTCCACTGTAGAGTCTGGGACCTAAGAATCATTAGGCCATTTGACACAGGACATCTGAGGCTCACCATGAGTCTGGACCACCTAGCTGTTCAGCCAGAGTCTTGCCACTTCCTTGAGGCTCTACAAGGTGAGCGGAGCATCGATTCTTCTGCTTCTGGAGTTTTCATACATCTTTTAGTTTGGCCACATTTCAGGGACAGAGTAAGTATCCTCTCCAGATTCACCAATATTTATAACTTCATTGTTTTGCCACCAACTGTCTTTCTCTGCCCCAGCGAGGGGGACATTTTCTACATTTGAAGTAGAGGTAAGGCATTGTGAGGGACTCTACTGTCCTCAATCTCCCTGGATTGGGCAATCCAACATTCCTCACTTCTCTTGCTCCTAAACATTTCTCTCTGTCAACAGTCTTTTCTGTGTCTAAAGACTTGGTTTTTGGAAACAATATCTAGGAAGATGTTTCTTGTTCTTTGCTCTTTTGTTATGATATATCCTTCTTCTAGGGCAAAAAGTGCAGGGTTTGTAGGAAATGGGGTGAGGGTGAGGGAAGGAAAACGTAGAGAAGGGACAATGAGGAGATTTTTAGGGAAAATAATATTGCCTTACATTTAAAAAATGTTATTGTACCTTACTAACTTCCTGTTGATATATCAGAGCTCATAGGTGACAACCCTTGGATAACGCATGGCAACCATATCTCGTCTGCCACTTGTAATTTGGAGACTTTCCTTGTCTATTCCGCTGTTCATGCCTCTGAACATATTCACATACTTACACTCTATTGATTTTTTAAAAAATTTTTATTTTATTTATGATAGTCACAGAGAGAGAGAGGGGCGCAGAGACACAGGCAGAGGGAGAAGCAGGCTCCATGCACCAGGAGCCCGATGTGGGACTCGATCCCGGGTCTCCAGGATCGTGCCCTGGGCCAAAGGCAGGAGCCAAACCGCTGCGCCACCCAGGGATCCCTGCTCTATTGATTTTAAGAAATTCTTTGGCTGGACAACCAAAACCCCTCACGCTCTACAATGTCTTTCCTCATACATGCATTCCCATTCTCGAAGTCCTTCCTAACCAGTCCCCGAGGGCTAGAGTGGGCTCCCCCTGATATTCGCTCTTCTTGTGCCCTATCATTCCCCTTTCATGCACACACATGTCATAACAGTGATTATTTAATCATGCTTTTATTTGCTAAATAAATATTTTTATTTGCTAAATATTCATCTTGCCCACACAAAGATAGGAACCATTCTTTCTTGTTCACTGCAGTTCCCATAGCACTTGCAAGTATGTAAGAAATATTTATTAGCTAATGAATTAATGAATAGTAAATCAGCTAGATGTTGAGGAGAGGGCAACAGAGGATCAAAGTTGAGCTCCTCCTATTCCAGGCACTTTCACATAAACCTTATCAGTATCTCTACCTCAGTCCTCTGAAAAAAAAAATCCCTCCAAACAACAACAACAACAACAACAACAACAACAACAACAAAAAACCCCAAACTTCATTATTCCTATTTTGTAGTAAGATTTCTAAGGGCCTAAGAATTGAGGAAGGTATTTTCTAAGATTATTCAGTTAATAACTAAAAAAGGGCAAATGTTTTGTTGATTCCCTACTTAGCATGTGTTATACTTAGCATCTGACTTGTCTTTGAAAATACCTTCATAACTTCTATGAATAAATGATAACTTACCAAGTGATATTTGCTTTTTTGTTCTTTGGGTAGAATGAGTCTTTAGTCAGGTAAGTGCTCTGTAGAAAGGATTTTAGGCAGAGCATGATGACAGAGTTGGTTGGAAATCCTTCCTTAAGTTATTCACATAGAGATGTACCTGTGTCTTATCCACTGCCTTCCTTTCTTTTAAATATTAGACCTGTTTCACTTCCAATACCACATTTATTCCATTTTTTAGGATCTTGTTTTCATAATTTGGAATTAGAGATAGAGCCTTTACACTGTGCAAAACATTAAAATGAGGGAAAATAAAAACAAAACAGAAGGAACACATTTCTATTATAGTGGCTTATACTGTCAAATGTAAGAAACATGTGGCAATATAAATAACTAGTACAAGAAAGATATGATGGATTTGGGTCTTAAAAATGCATCAGGGCAAGGAATGATTGGCTGAGGGAAACCAACAGAGGCTGGGCACTAGAAGGATTCTTGGGGATGAGGGGATTTGGGCAGAGCCTTGAATGAAGCATAGAATTTCTGCAGACAGATAGAAGGTGATTGCAGGGATAGTGGACCTTCCAAGAAAACTGAGTGGTTTATTCTGGCTCTAGATCTCCAATTTAGAGAACTTCCGAGAAGTACAGGCAGCCCTAGTGTCAGCTTACAAGTTGGAATATAACACATGGGGTTTGAGTTTCTCTGAGGTTTGAGTGTGTCAAGGCCAGCTTAGGTGTTCCTTGAACAGAGCCAAACTCTAGATTAGTCTCAGAGCTCTCCTGATCTCCTGGAAATGCTCCTGACCACAAGACTGGTCTCTGTGTCCTAACAGATGAGATCAGGAAGCCCTCCCCAGTGTGCCTCCCACCCACTCCAGATGGAGTTAATTTCCCTGTCCCAGCAACCTCTGCAACTCTTGCTCTCCTCCCTCCCTGTGCCACATTGCTTGCTTTGTTTTCAGAGTTGTCTTGCCTCCGTGCTTGAATTCCTTGAGAGCAAGGCTCTGTCTTATGCTCAGTGGCCCCAGATGTCTTCAGCATCTAATTCTTTTCTAGGACGTAGCTGAGGAGGAACTCAATTAATTGAGTGGAAATGAAGAGACATGGCTGCCAACCTTAACTCTGTGCCAGTCTTTACAGAAGCAGTGTGTTTTTATATAGGTTGTTATGAATCTCATCTATCTTTGTGAATTATTCTTTTTTTTAAAAATATTTTATTTATTTATTCAAAAGGGAGAGAGAGCACAGAAGGAGAGGAAGAAGCAGACTCCCCACTGAGCAGAGAGCCTGATACAGGGCTCTATCCCAGGACCCAGGACCTGAGCCAAAGGCAAACACTTAACCAATGGAACCACCCAGACACTCTTGAATTAGATATTCTTTAAAGAAATTATTTGAGTCTAGTTGACACACAATGTAACATTAGTTTCAGTGATTCATGGTGGTTCAACTCCTCTATACATTATGCTATGCTCACCACAGGTGTAGCTACCATCTGTCAACATATAGCACTATTATAATATCATTGACTGTATTCCTTTGCTGTGCCTTTTTAGACTCTTATATTACTATTTGACAGTTGAAAGAATGGAGACTGATTAAATGACCAAATTACATTGTTAAAAAGTGCATCTTCTGGACTTGAATTATGTTTTTTTCTTTTCTTCTTTTTTTTGATAGCAAATACTGTGCTTTGCCTTGAAGAGTTAGTTTCAGATCTATGTTTAGGAAGAGGAGAAAATTCTGAAGAAAAGTTTGATGAGATTCATGAATCTAATTACATCTATGTCACCCACCATTTGCTGTGAATTCAGTAATGCCCCCTTTAAGAATTTTATTAGCATAATCCTCATAAGATCCTTTTTAAATTTCACACATTTTCTGATAGCGATTACTGATAATAAAGCTTACATGGTGGGGTCAGTTATTTTTCCAATAAAAATGATAAACACTTGATTAATGCTTTCCTAAGTGCTTTATATATTTTATTTTATTTATTTTATTTTTACATTTTTTAAAAAGATTTTATTTATTTATTCATGAGAAACACACACAGAGAGAAGCAGAAACACAGGCAGAGGGAGAAGCAGGCTCCTTGCAGGGAGCCGGCGCGGGACTCGATCCCTGGACTCCTGGATCACGTCTTGGGTCGAAGGCTGGCGCTAAACCGCTGAGTCACCCAGGGATCCCCTATATTTTATTTTAAACAGTTCTCATAGCAACCTAATAAGATAGGTACTACTCTTCGTCCTCATTTTGTAGACAAGAAGCTGAGGCAAATACAGATTAAGCAACTTTACAAAGATAACACAGTAAGTGGCAGAGCTAGTATCCAGTCCAGTAGCCACCAACATCATCAAATATTTGTTGAGGATCTGCTCTATACCTTGTACCACCATGTGCTGGGAGATAGAGTGATGCACGAAGTAGATGAGTTTCTATCTTCATGGAGCTTTTTCTAGAAGTGTATGACAGGCAGTAGACCAATAAATAAATATGATCAATCAGACAATGAAGCAAATAGCTAGGGTAATGTGATAAAGTCTGATAAAGGAGGAGTGTGTCTACTGTAGATAACATGGCAGGGAAGGAGGTGATGATTGAAGCAGGACTTGAAGAATGAGAAGGTGTTGTCTCTCCAAATTTTTTGGGAAGGGAATGCTCTTGCATGTTCCTTCTGACTGGAGTTGGGAAAGAGTTGTGCAAAGGAAAGAGAGAGGCCAAGCTGTATACGTCATGGTTAGAGTGAATTTATTCAAAGCACAGTAGGAAGAGTTTTCTGCAGGAGAGTGGAATGATCTAATCTATGTTTTATATACATCACTCTGGGTTTTTTAAATTGTCTTATTTGTTTTATTTCTAAATACCTCTCCACGGAAGAAAAACTTCGGGATCAGAAAATGTGTGGTGTCTTTTATTTGTATCCCACACAATACAGAACACAAGCCAATCATATAATAGATGCTCAGTATATAATTAGAGCGTAATAAAATACCTACTTCATAGGTTTATTGTAAAGATGAAATGAGTTAATGCATGCATAATGCTTGGAATAGTGCCTGATACGTGGTAAGAGAGGAGTATGTGTTTACTACTACTACTACTACTACTACTACTACTATTGTAACTTTCTTTGATTAAACCTCTTGCACATATTCCTATGAGTTGAAAAGACATTGAAATTTGACTGGCTAACCTAATTCGAAGTTACTTTACAGTAGATATAGATTCCAGCCTTGGCCATATCACTCTGTTTTGATCAGGGTAATTTGCAGTTGGTGTAGATTTGGGAATAGGGAGAGCAGTGGGGAGGCCATAGCACGCTATTGGCTAGAGGTGATGGCTTCTGGGACAAGCATGGTGGCTGTACAGATGGAGATGAGGGAGTAGGGTGGAAAATATTTTGGAGGTTGAGCCTATAACTCTTATTGGTGGTTTGGGATGTGAAAAACAGGAAAAAGAAGAAAAGTAGGATGACTCTTATATTGTTTACTTCTGTTACGGTTTGAATCTTTGTGTCATTTTACAGAGTTGGAGAAGGACTAAGGGAGGAACTATTCTTGAGAAGTGAGATGGAATTCAAGAATTTTTGTTCAAAATGTGATTTTGAGTTTCTTGTAGATATCCATCTGGATTATTCAGGAAGCAATTATATATGGACTCTGGAGCTCGGGGGTTGTCCATGTTAAACAGAAGCTTCTTGTCTGCCAGATTTGATAACACCACAGTTGAACTTTTGTGGTTTCAACATTTCTGCTCTAGAGGACAATTCACTTTTTTAAACTTATGCCTTGACACTGAAAGTTTCAATTCTTATCAAAACAAGTAGGCTATAATTCACACCACCACCTCAGAGTAATGTTAATTAGAAAAAATGCAGAGAAACAGGCCATGCTCAGTTGAGAGATAAAAATTGCAGATTGTGTGCATGTGCTTAAGCAAACTTACACCATTCCTAGGAAAGCAGGTCACAACAAGGATTGTCTAGCAGAAGTCAACAAAGCTTCTTAACAATAAGACTGCTGAAGATATTGCTGTTAAAACCTGAACTTTGAACAAATACAGAGACAATGCCTAGTAATACAAATATAAAAATGCACCTCATTCCGTAGCAGAGTGGTACAGAACAGGATTACAGGATGTTGTACAGGTTAGCAGGATATGACAATACAAAGTGAAGCTGAATTCACACAAATTAGAACAGAAACCATTCTATCAGCCCTATCCAACAAAAGATTTGGGGGATCCCTGGATAGCTTAGCAGTTTGGCACCTGCCTTCGGCCCAGGGCATGGTCCTGGAGTCCCGGGATCGAGTCCCACATCGGGCTCCCTGCATGGAGCCTGCTTCTCCCTCTGCCTGTGTCTCTGCCTCTTTCTCTCTCCCTCTCTGTTTGTCATGAATAAATAAATAAAATCTTAAAAAAAAAGATTTTCACCAACTTGTGGTGATGAAGAACTAGAAATTTCTATCAGAATTCCTGCTGTACATCCCTTGTAAGTTTTTGAGTGCCTAAGTTAACTGTATAACAAAATAAGAATATATCTAATTCTAGCTTTGGTTCAATCTTTTAAACTAATCCACTTTTATTTTCTTCCTAGGTTCCAGATAAAAAAGACCCCCAGATTTTATTAGTGTCTTGCTAGCTATCACAGTTAAGATTATGGTATCTACAGGGTGAGCAGAACCAGTTAGCAGAACTTCCTACATGATGTTGTCTTAGCCAGGTTAACTCCTTTACGTATCTGGTACAAGTTTCAAGTAATACCTTAAAATATGAACATAGATGAGATGGCCATATTTTCTATCTGAAAGCTAGAAGAGAACAGCCTAAGCAAATGGGACCTAGCCCAGGTGGATTTTGCACTGGTGAGAGGGGATGTGCAAAGGTATGGAGCAATGAGTACTTCTGAAGATAAATGGCCGGCTGGTCCATCTTAGCTTCTGAGGGAGGAGATCTTCATCTCTACTACTGGACTCAAATCAATCTATTCTCTGTAATTACAGAACCCAGCTATTCTCCCTTTAGACCTTGCCCAAGCCACTAAATTGCTCAGGAAGTCAAGCAGAATTATTCATCCTTGTCAGTTAATGTTTATAGCTCATTCCCTGTATGGTTGCCATTTTTCTGACTAGGCAACTTGCTGTTCACCGGGATGTGGAGGATTAATGGAGCAAGACAGAGGATTTGGCAAATTTGGCTCCCCATGGATATTCTGTATTTTCTAGGAAATTGAAAACTGCTGGGACAATGACAAGCCAGAAGCTCATCTTCTATCGAGTTCTATTTGGTTTCTATTATTTTATACCACTAATCATACCCTGTATTTGTGGAGTGTTTATTTGCCTACCTATATATCCATGAACCAAATATGATAAAATGTATCACAAAACCCTTTTGACTAAGAAAAAAACTGGAACTCATGTTAGGCCTTATCAAATGCATTCATGAAAGCCTGTGGACATATATAAGGGGCATGTTTGGATATTAACAAGAAATGCACCCTTAAATCATATAAAGAGATGTCAAGGAATGATATCGTCTGGTGTTTCTTAAATGATTTTTAAACCTTAGAATGCTCCCTTCCACTAAAAGTTTACACGAAAGCCCAATGTATAGAGTAAAGCTTAGGAGGGTGGGATAAGGGCTGTGTTTTTCTTAACCTCCCCTGAAGCACTTGCATTAAACTGGAGAGATTGGGCAGGATCGTTTTGCACATCCAGCTTCCCGGCTTTATTGCTAAGGTAACTGTGGCCCAGAAGAGCACCAGGGTGAAGATAATCACTTAAGGTCACTTCATAGATAATTTAAGTAATTACAGCTAGAACTTGGTCTATTGATTCTGGATCCATTGTACCACACTTTGGGAGTTACTTTTTTACACTCAAAAATTCTGTGGAATCAGTGAATAAAGTACTGTATAGTTATTGCTATTGTTTTTGCTTAGATATTCCTCACTTTCAAAAAGGAGTTGGATAGTTAGAAGGTACCACATGCTTTTAAGTTGGCCATTTCTATCTGGCTTTTGGGAAAAGTCCAGCTTTCTTAGCTAAGGACTTGAGTTCTTCCAGTCTGCTCGTGGGTTTTCTCTTCAGCCTACTGAAAACTCCACGGTCCAGCCACCTGCTTTGCCAGCTTCTCAGAGTCCCATGCTGACCTCTTTCCTACCCCCAGACCCCACATTTCTTGGTTGGTGCACACTCTTCTCTGGATGCCCTCTTCCTATGTCTCTGGTCACTGATATCTGATCATCTCGACTCTTCCCATTTCAGATGCCCTTCTGCTCCTGTCTTCTGCTATTTCTCCAGATGAGCACTTGTCTGAGACTGCATACTATTCATGTTATACACTGTGTGTATATCTTCTTCCTTTTTAGCTGTGAATTGCTAAGAGAGATATGGAAACATATTCATATTTATAGCTTCGATTAAATCCCTGTCCATACCCAAAGCCCCAAAATGGTTAGTCCAGTAAACTGCAGAAAATATATTTAAATTGTCTTACTTACTTTCTTTTTTTTTTTAATTGTCTTACTTTCAAGTTTTGATTTCATGTGACAATGAAAGTCCAAGATGGTCAGTAGAGATAACCCCTATTATGAGAATGCTATTAAAGATAAGGCTTTGGAATTTTAAAGATTTATCTATTTATTTCAGAGAGAGGGAGAGAGAGAGAATGAAAGCAGGTGAAGGGTACAGGGAGAAGAAATGAAGCAGGCTTCCTGCTGAGCATGGAGCCCAATGTAGACCCTGAGATCATGATTTGAGCCAAAATCAAGAGCCGGACACTTAAATGACTGTGCCACTCGGGTGCCCCTAGAATTCTATATTTACAGATAAATTTAGGGATAGTCAATGTTTAAGGAATTCAACACTCTGGAAACTGTTACATCAATTTTGAGTCTGTAGGACTTGAGTTGTTCCTCCTGCTTCTGTGGATATCTATTATATTCTTCTCATTTTTAAAAAAATCTCTTTTGACTTGTGCATCTATATGTAATTGCATGGCATATATAATTGCATGACAAGAAAAAAAACATTGTTTTTTTTTTTTTAAATTCTCAAACTGTTTTTCTGACTTAGTTTTTCTAGGAATTAGAAGCCATTAATAGTTAATTTATTTTATATATAGAAATACATACACCATATATTCTATCTACCTGTCTGTCTGTCTCTATGAGATAGTCAGAAGCAGGTTTGAAAAGACTGCCATTTTGGTCCCTGCTCCATTATAGACTTTAGTAGAAGAAGAGTGACCCATATTGTTGGCCCTGCTGGAATAATCTTTCAAAATGTTTTTACCTGGGGTACCTGGGTGGCTCAGTTGGTTAAGCATCTGACTCTAGATTTTGGCTCAAGTCATGAACTCAGGGTCCTGGGATCCAGCCCCTTCTTGACTCCCCACTCAGCAGGGAGTCTGCTTGAGATTCTTTTTCTCCCTCTTTCTCTCCCTATCTTCCCTCTGCTCCTACTCCAGTGTGTGTTTGCTCTTCTCTCTCTCTCTCTCTCTCTCTCTCTCAAAATAAATAAATAAATAAATCTTAAAAAAAATTTTTCCTTGTAAAAGAAGGCCATGTGATATTATAATTAAGTGCATGAATTTTGGAGTTAGGCTACCTGGGTTTGAGTCACAATTCTACTTCTCATTTGTGTGAGTAAGGGTAAGTTGTTTTAACTCCCTGTTTCCTTGACTGTAAAATGAAGTTAATAATAGTACTAACTTGCTAGAGGTGCTATAAAGACTAAAATGAAGTAACATGTAAAGTGCTTAGAATGGTATCTGGTACTAGTTCTAAGTACCAGTTTATAAGTACTAATTGTTATTTTATTCTAGAACTCTTTTCACTTTCCTCCTCCTACCCCTCTCTCCACCCTCCATGTACTCTTTGATATGTTCTGGAGCATGTTACATGGCTGAGGTGAGCATGAGTAAACACAGGCATATATACCTCAAAGAAAACTCTATACACACTTCTGTAGAGTAGGTGTTAATGGCATGAGAAAGTTCTTACACTAAGGGTTTTGTGAAAGTGTTAATGGCCTTGTTCATAACCGAGAGTAGAATATATGGAGGAAAGATTAGAAATGCAGTTACAAAAAAAAAATGCAGTTACTGCATTCAATAAATTTTCAGATAATAAAGGATAGTTTTACCATAGGCAACTTTGGTGTATTATTAAAGTATGAACAGAGCTGTATATCTCAAAAAGCCATTCGAGATTGAGAAGTATGCTGATGTTAAAGAAGTGCAAATATATGCAATTAATGGGTGAACCATGGAGGAGAAGTGTTTGCTGACTCAGCCCAATATCCCGGTTCATCTGATTGATATTATTTACAGCTCTTTGGGAAAAAAAAAAAAAAAAAGGCCTCCTGCATGCATTGAGATGGTTTTAATGACTTGCCATCAGTCTGCATAATAAGACCGACTTTCATAGGCATTTTCCCTGTGTTCTGAGACTCTGCAGGTTTTTTTTTCCTTAACCTCTTTACATTTCTAAAACCTATGTGTAGTAGAGAAAGGCTCCAAATTGTGCCCACAGTGCTTGATTGGACACATAGTTTTTCCACTTTGGGTTTTAAATAGATTTGCAGATTTAGGAACCTGCAGAGGTAAAGCTCTATGCCTTCCTGCATGGACTACCTACCGCCCCCTTTCCTTCTCCTTTAGCCAGATAACTCAGCACCTGCAAAACTCTCCAGGTATGTTTTCCATGCTTATTCATAGATGCAAATTCCAAATCGTATGTTTACCATTATTTTTAATATTGTTAATTACAAAAACGATATTGTGAATCCTTCATTCATAGAAATTGTAGTAGGCAAGACAAGGCTAAGAAGAAATGAGATTTATATATCTATGTATGTATGTATGTATATGTATATATTATATACATACATTATCTATTATATACATATATGCATTATATAATAGCTATATATTATAAATATAAATATATATACATATACATATATATATATATATATATATATATAGAGAGAGAGAGAGAGAGAGAGAGAGAGAACCATGAAAATTATGGCATGACTAAGGAGCCTGCATGGAGTTGTCTGGGAAAGTATAGGTTAATGCCAAATACCTAAATAAATACCAAAGACTTCATATAAATAATCATACATCCTTTCTGCATAATATCAGATATCTAGATGCATGAAAATATCTGCATAATGGACTGAGGTTTCTAGATTTTATCTGACACTGATGTCATTTAGAGGTAGACCTGACTCTAAAGGGTGATATTCATTCTTGAAGGTTTCTAGTACTCTCTTCTGTGTGTGGGACCTGAGGAGCTACTGGAGAATTAGAGACTTAACTGCATTATGCACTAGGTGGTCTCTGCTTATCTACTTACCTTGGAAAGATATCACCTTGAAGAATGGATCTTAGTGATCTACTAAGTTAATTTATCACAAATTATAAACACCACTTTCAGAAAATAATTTGATAACAATTTGAATAACTTGGAAATGTATAAAAACATCTGGAGAAATTTTGTTCTGTTTCTAAAAGAAACCAAGAAAAATTTTGTGTTGTGTTACCTGGAGTCACCACTAATCATGACCACATGAATGTTTCTTAACGGATCTGATCCTTGGTACCTTCTCAAGTAATGCGGCTATAACTATATCAATTTTGGAGTTGTTATGAGGATAAGTAAGAAAATCTGTGCTAAAATGCTAAGCATAATAAGTGTTCAATAATTGGTAGCTGTGGGTTGGTATCAAATACTTGGACTTATTGATAGAGCTGTGAGATGGTATAGTACGACTGCACTCAATCACATAGTAACTGTGGCATGAGCATTTGATGCTTTTCTCTTTTATTACTTCTGAGTAAAGTAAGTTTTATTTTTAATAACTGGGACTTGAGGGTGCTCCATTCTGCAGAGTCTTCAGTTGAGAATGCTTGACTAAAGGGCTTCCCTCCTTGAGAGAGCTCAAGTTAATAGTTGATAGCTTTTCTGTTAGTCTCTGCTGCCCAAAGGAATTTTTCTCTGCTTCTAAAAAAGGTAAAAGAGACAGATGCAATGTTTTATCAGTTTGGGGAATGATTATTGAGGGTAATGCTTACTACTGCATGATTTGATTGCCAGAGACTTTGAGGAATCTAAACTTCTAAGTAGTTTCCACCTATTAGATTTTTTTCTATTTAAGTAATTATGGGGGGAGTAAATATTATATCATATATAGTTCGATTACTTGTGTCTGTATTAACTCAGGACCATGTACTGCTATATTTCAGGGACCACAAACATTCAGAACATCGGAGGCTATATTGCTAGGAAACAGACATGAATGAAATGTGTCAGGATGATTTGAACTATGGACTCCTGGACATTGATCCCAAGAATCCCAAGATGAGGGCTGGAACTTAAATTTTGAGTTCTCTTTCCTGTTAGGAGATGGTGCAGAAAAAGAAGCCTACTGTCACTCTGGAGACACCCTGTCATCAGGAAGCACCAGAAAAATAGGGTCTTCGTAAGGATCCAGTCTCAGGACAGAAACTACACTAATTTTTTTTAACGGAGAGAATTTAATGTGAGCAATTGTTAACTTGGTATTAATGAACTGAAAGTGCCAAAAACGAGCATTGTTTTGTCCCAGAGGTAGTCCCTTATCCACGGGGCTGCCTTCATGTGTGTGTGACCTCTGTCTTTGTATAAGGTCTCAAATTTAGAAGGCCCCATGAGTGATTTAAGGCTCTGCTTGAAATCCATCTTGAAATTCTTAGAAATTTTTGAGCAAGTGATCCACATCTTCATTTTTCACTGGATCCTGCAAATTATGCAGTTGGACCACCTGGAGGAAGCAGTTACCATTTTTAGGAGTAGGGAAATGAAGGGAAGAGTTCGACATTATTAAACAGAAAATCCTAGAGAAGGGGGCCTCCGAGGTGCAGGTGGTACCTGGTACTGGTATCTCTGGGTTCAGAGAAGGGAGTCTCTGAGACGGGGACTCTGAGAATGGGTGTTGGTCAGCTGGTATTGGGAGTCTTGGAAGCGGCACGACAGGACTGGTTCTAGAATCCCTGAGGTGGCCCCACGAGGCTATTCCCTGAGTTTTTGAACCTTAGACTTCTACTACTGGAAGGGATTGCCATTGCTGGGCTGAAAAGGTATTGCTCAAGAATACTAATAAAGCTACAGCCCAAGAAGGGCAGGAGACAAAGGAGATTCCGGAAGCAGACCAGAGGAGCTAATGCCCTCTCCCTCTTCCAGCCTTCCCATCTTCCCTTCATCCCCTCCTGGCAGAGTGTAACAGGCACCTAGCTGGCAAAACATCCTCTTGGACTGCAGAGTCTTAGACTCAGAGTCACAAACAAAGACAGAAAGGTGAGTGTGAAGGGAGAGCTTAGTAACTTTCACCAGCAGTAAAACACTAGGAGGCATGTACAAAGTGTCTCCAATCGCTGTCCTCCCAGCTGCTTTTGCAGAGCCCTGCTCTGTTAGGGCAGAGCTTCTGATGGCTCCATGAACCTTTGGAAGACCCGGCCAACAAGACCTTTTCAATAGACCTTACTGTGTTTGTAGCTCCACTTTGCCCTGAAAACTTTATGATAAATCCTGCAGTATATAGTTCCAGTTCAGGCTAGTTAAGTCTTCAGATAGATGCACATGTGTCAGAAAATGTGAGTAATACTTCATCGTGCAGGATAGTGACTTTCCTTCTGAGTGCTTCCTGGAAGAAACACCTGAAGGAAGAGTCAGACGTTAGGTTCCTCCCTTCATCTTTTTGCAGGTTCGCAGTTGTGTTTGCTCCCATGCCTGGATGAAATCTGATAAACATGAGGTTTGCATCTGGTACCGTCTTGCTGTGGTGGTGGTGGTGGTGGTGATGGTTCTTTTCACTGTACTCAGTTAAAGGAAGGATTATTATTTCACTTGAAGTGGAATCTTTTGCATTCAAGGATTCAAAGTTCCTCCAGGCGAGTGGGTGTGTGTGTTTGTCTCTTGCCTCCATCTCACTGTGCTCCTCTGTGGCCCGCACGCAGGCTGCTCTGGCAGCTGGAGTCCTAAGGAGCAGTTCAGCTCTAATCTGTTGAGAGAGTTCATGAAAATCAGGTTCTCTGATGCTACTTTATAAGAGTAGCCTCCTCACCACACGTTCCTTTTCCTACACTTTCTTTCCCCCCAGTACACAAGTCATGGCTTGATAGTATATTTAGCGAGGTGTAGAACCATCATTATAATTTTAGAATGTTGTCATCACCTCAAAAAGCAGCCCCTTCCTTTTGGATATCACCCTCCAATCTTTTCACCAGCCTTCATCCAGGCCTCAGTAATCACTAATCGAACTTCTATGTATCACCTTATTCTGGATATTTCATGTAAGTCTATAATTTTATTTTTTATTTGAACAAGTCCTTTGATGAAGATTGGGTACCACTTCTCCCAATATAACTCCAGTAACTCATGCCTAACAGAAGACAATGTGTTGATGTCAATATACATCTACCAAATGTTACAAACTCACTTATGAGTTCAATCATAAACAACCAGATTCTAATGCTTACTGGGGAGAGGGAAGGCCTGGACAGAATCATTTGCTTAGGGTTCTTTGCAGAGGAAGAACAAGTGCAGTAATAGTTCATATATTTGTCATCCATCATCCATCCCAATCAAAGAGGAGCATAAGGTACCTTGTAACAGAATCTCAGACCTTGACCTTGAGTAGCTCAGCCAGGCCCAGCTGACATGCTCAGCTTGAGCTGCCACTCAGGGGACATGCAGACAGGTGGACAGGTTAACTTGATACACTTGATTTCAACATCACTGTTGGATCAAGGGCAGACATAGCAAGGATGCTGAATTCAGAGGAGTTATTGCTTACAAAATGCCAAAAGTGGGTTCTACACAAAAATATCTAAGGGAAATCAGTCTGTGAAGGGCATTTTCTTCACGAAGTGCACAATTTACCACAAAGCATGCAAGAATAAAGCTATCCTTCCTGCTCTTTGCTTGTCTATCGTTTTCACTTACCAGCAAGGATCTCCAAATTACATAGGCATGTAGAGGCTTTGGTGCACTTCTGGAGAAGGGGAGCAAAGAGACCCAGCTGCACCAGCTTCCTAAACTACTGCATTATTTTACCCTGATGGTTTTAATTAGAGAAAAATAACTGCATTGAGACCATCTGCATATTCATAATGTGGAACATATGGCTGGTTTTCAGAATTTTGAAAAAAGAAAATGCATTAATAACCATGCTTCTTTCCATTCATTTCTCACATTCCAGGTTATTTCTTTGAGAAATAATATATTTGAAAAATCTGTTTACTCTTTACATGAGCCAAATGTTCTCATTCCTTTAGGACTTGCGTGTTGTGTCTGCTACTATTGTGCATTTCAGCAACAAATGCTAAAAAGAATATGGTTGTTTATGATTGAGAATGCCCCATAAGTGAGTTCATAACACTTGGTAGATATGTATTTACATCCCACACACTGTTTTTTTTGTTAAGCATAAATTGCTGGAGTTATATTTATGGGAAAGTCTTGTTACAATTTCCTGAGAGCACGATAAGGACTCAAACCAAGACTAGTATGTGATGTGTGTGCACATGGACATGTGTGTGTGTGTGTGTGTGTGTGTGTGCGCCTGTGAACATGAGGGTGTGTATCGAAGACGGGACTAACAGTATGCACCTAGTTTTGACCAAGTGAAACAAAATCAACAATTGTGAAAATGAAAATTATTAAGTATATAGAAAGCATTTTGGACTCAATGTCATTCTGGTAAGACAGTAAATAAGATGGATTGACTTTTGAATTTTAAATTCTTAATGGAAGAAAAAGCAATCTTTATTTATATTGGAAGAAAATAGAAAAACCAATAGAACTCTGTTTTTTTTTTTTTTTTGGTCTGGCTTTTGGGTAGTCCCTGGATCAATAAATCCAATTCCCCTAAGATAACACACAAGAAAACAACCAAGGAACTAGAATTGGTATAGCTACCTCAATAACAAAGCAGAAAAAAGTGTAAAGAGAGGAGAAGAAACGATTAGGAAAGAAATGAAATTTGGCTCCTCTGAGACCAAGCTACCATGTTTGTAGAGCAAAGGCAAAATAAAAGAAGGGAAATAAAATTCAGATGACAGACATATATGTTGCAGAGAATTGGAGAAAACCCACTTGCTCCCTAGGAGATTGTCCCTGAAGCACTCGCCCTGTGGGCATGGGGGATCTAAGTTACTTTCAGAGCCCCACGGTGCTTTAAGGCCTCCAAGGGCTCCAGTATACAATTTCTTTCTTCTGTGTTGCCATATTCTTTCAGAGTTTAGCAAGGGGTCTTAGGCGCTTGGCTAAAACAATGTACAGCTTTTTGCCCAGTTTATAGATGAAAAAAAATGGAGATATTTGGAGCAGGTATAATTTATTAAAAAGAAAAGCCTTCAAGGCGGGGATTGAGATAACCAAACTGCTTATATTGAAATTATGCCAGAGTCTCTGTTTTGCAAAAGGAAACAGCCTGACGCTTCCATTTATTTAGTGAGGGCATTGGAGTGATCTAGTATTTCACAAAATCTACTGGGATGACTCTTAGATTGGGAATGAGCTTGCTTTTATGGGCATAGCGACTGACTCCTTTTCAAGGAATTGGCTTAATCTGAATTAATTCTGTCCTTTTCTTCCCCTTCCAGTTAGAACATCATACCTATGATTTCACCAATATCCTGTTTTGAAACAGACTTTACTAACTCAGTTCATTTTTTTTTTTTTTTTTTTTTTTTACTAACTCAGTTCAAATGTCATATCTCTTTGAATGGTAGAAAGAATGTCTTCTTTGTTTCCCAGATCATCTCATTTCTAGTGATGATGATACAAAGTTAATAGTTTTCTTCATATGGTTTTGAAATTCGTTTTCTATTTACTGCCTGCTGACCCTTGTGCATACCTTTATCTTGGCTATAAGCAATGTGATATAAGTAATTCTTTATGCTCTGGGAACCATATTGTTTTATTCCTCCTACTCAGGACTTTTTTTTTTTTCCTGAGTTTTACAGCATTATGGAACTCACTTATAGCTGATAAAATTGTCCTCATTCTCTTTCAGGGAACAGAGGATACTTAGATGTAGCAATGCCATGTTTTAGCAAACTATGGACTATTTTTTTGATCACTGTGACTCTCTTTCTCTCTCTGCTTCAGCTTCATGCCAATCCAGAGCTGACAACGGAATGAAAGATCTTCATCAATAACTCTTCTTCTTTTCCCGTGATAAAGCATATCAATATGAAGTGACCTAAACTTTTAAAATAAATTTTACTTTTTCTTTTATTGTGGTAAAATATAGGTAACATAAAACTTACTATCTTAACCATTTTTAAGTGAACAGTTCAGCAGCATGAATACGTTCACATTGTGTGCAACCATCACCATCATCCATCTCTAGAACTTTTCATTATCCCAAGCTGAAACTTTAAACCTGTTAAATCACAACTCCCCATCTCTCCTGCCCAGTCCCTGGTCACAACTATTGTACTTTCTGTCCCTATGACTTTGACTAACGTAGGTGCTTCATATCAATGGAATTATACAATATTTGTCCTTCTATGTAAATTTTCCCTTTTTGAATGGATATTGCAGCATTAAGGAGATGACTTAGACCCCTAAAACTGATCCTTCCTTTGCCAGTTAGCAGAATATGATGGGAGATCCATGAGGGCTTCCCCTTTCGCCCCAGTGAGGATATGCTTCAGTTAAATTCATCAAAGACAAATTCATTTCACATACTACCAGACTATTAGAGTATATCACACTCAAATGAGAATACTTTTAAGTTCTTTGAGCCAAGGACATAAAAATGTTGAAATAATAAATTAACTGAAAGTATTCCCTCTTGAGTGTATGTGTGTGTGTGTGCGTGTGTGCCTGTTTGTGTGTGTGTGTACTCTTGTAAAGGAAAGGATTTTGTTGGGCAGCCCGGGTGGCTCAGCAGTTTAGTGCTGCCTTCAGCCCAGGGTGTGATCCTGGAGACCTGGGATCCATCCCACATTGGTCTCCCTGCATGGAGCCTGCTTCTCCCTCTGCCTGTGTCTCTGCCTCTCTCTCTGTGTGTCTCATGAATAAATAAATAAAACTCTTAAAAAAAAGAAAAGATTTTGCTTGGTAACATTAATAACTAATCTCCATAAGCCATGTTGAAGTTTACAAAGGACTTTTTCACAGACCCCTTCCTATGAAACAACAGCCTTGAAAAGGTTAATGTTCATTCCCACATTTAGATGCTACAGTTCAGGCTCATTGAGATTTACTCTCTTGCGTTCACAAGGCAAATGAGTGATGGTGCTGAGGCCCTAAGTGCAATCCCATTGTGTAGGCCCACATCCCCCCATCTTACTAATTACCCCCCAGTGCCACAGGAAGCCATGTCAGCGTGTGGAGTCCCAGTCTGGTGACTTATCAGCACAGGCAGTGCTCTCCTTCTTTTAGTTTGACCTTCTAAGAGAACTTTCTCTATGTCCAACACTCTGCTACTCACTCTAAGGATCCGGCACTTGACCTATACATTGTGTAGTTTCAGGAGGGTCAGATACTTCCCATGTCTGGCAAAAAGCTTCCCCTGAGCTGCCACACTGAGGGATCAGGAGCTCTTTTCTCTCACCAAAACTGGGTCACATTACAGATAGTGAGGAGAGATAGTGTGGAACTAGTTCAGAGCGGCAGCAGACCAAGTTCTATTGCTGGCAACAAAACTGGAAAATGGCTTATGTTAAAGTCCAACATGAAATTGCAAACAATTAAAAGAATAATAAAAAAAATGCTGCCAGTGGTATTTTAAAAAACTTTCAAAATTTAAGGAACACAGTGTAGAGCATATTCATTGCTTCGTGATCTCCTGACTCTGCGTGTCTGGTCTGTGGAGGAAACACGGCAAAGGAGAGGAAATATGAAGCAGAAACCTCGCCTCTGTGCTTTCTTAACTCTTGGAGCCTCACATTCTCAGGAGAATTGTCAGAGTGGTTTTTAAATTAAAAAAAAAAATGTAGCTTGGCAGAGCTGTGGAGTGTTTTATTTCTTAAACTCTTGCCGGCCGCAACCATTGACAGAATCATCTTCTGCTGGTTCTGCAAAGCTGCCAAAGCAGGGAAATGTGTTCTGTTGCATGGATTCATCTCTCACTCCTTCTCATTTGCTCCTATTTTCCATGGCACTTTGATCCTTTCTCGTTTTCCACTCCAAATTGGTCCTTGTGTATCCCATGCCAATTGGCATGCTTCTATTAAAGTATTTTGCTAATAATATCCTAGCCATTCTGACCTCCCCTCCACTGTCTCTCCCATCCTATCTGGGTGTACTTAGGTGGTTGCTCTAAAGCTCACTGTTGACTCTTGCTAGTATGAGACTGCTTAGTCTTACCTTCTTTATATTATCTATAGATTTACCAAACATCTTTGTTCCAAAGAGTTCAAAAGTTTTCAAAAGTTTGTCTTTTTTTATTAGGTAACATTTTGTTTTAACAATTTGATAAAAAAGATAATCATTTAGAATTTAGGCTAATTTGGGGCAGCCCGGGTGGCTCAGTGGTTTAGCGCCACCTTCAGCCCAGGACGTGATCCTGGGGACCAGGGATCGAGTCCCACGTAGGACTCCCTGCATGGAGCCTGCTTCTCTGTCTGCCTGTGTCTCTCCTCTCTCTCTCTCTCTCTCTCTCTCTCTGCCTCTCATGAATAAATAAATGAATAAAATCTTTAAAAAAAAGGAATTTAGGCTAATTTGTTAATGTTACCTATTGTGTTGAGGCTAGTTGAAATACAGTTTTTAGTTTGAAAAAGTAAATCTTATCAAGAGATCCTCTAATAGAATGGCTCAAAAGACTCTCCTCCTAGCCAGCTACACTCTACTGCATGAGTTACTAGGCCTTTCCAGGCTTCTACTCTGCATCAGAAATAAGGAGTGGAAGATTCCATTTGCCTTCTGGCATTAAAACACAACAATTCTATGAATTTATAAAATAAAGAGCAAGCTTGGCATGTTGCCTGAGGACTCCTAGGACTCACATTTCAGATGCTTCTGGCTGTGTGTTTCTAGAAATCAATTTCCTCATTAGTTCTCTTTCAACTTATTTTGAAGTTTGGTCTCTGGATTTTTTCTGTCTCCTTTCACCCTGCAGCCAAGTTCGGCATGTTTATTTCTAGAAGTCAGCAGCTTCTATAGGTGCTTTAAAACAAAGCTATCTTAGCCACAGAGAGCTGTATGTGGCATATCAGTAAGAGAGTTTCATAGAAGAATAACTTTTAAGGCAGTGAGCTTCTGCCCTTTGTTTTCTTTTTTAGCCCACTGAACCATTGTCAGGCATAAATCTGATTTCCTTACTTTGTTTGAATTAGGTGACTTGGTTAACATGAATATTTTATCATTATACATTAACTTTATCTGGAACATGATTTTTTAAAGAGTTCTGTTTAAGTAAGAATGTTTTTATTAAGCCCTAGGCCTCGTTTTTCTATGGAAATGTGCTTTCGGTGTTATAATAGGTCTATTGGAAAACAAGATTAAAATAAAAGCACTTCATTTTGAAAGCAACTTTTCAAAAATACTATGTCTAAGGCCTTGTTAAAGTTTTTAGGCTTTTAATATTTGGTAAGGTAGGTTATAGGCTTGAGAGAACACTCATATCCACAGAGGCAGCACACCTCAGTATTTCATAAAGGAAGATGTCTAGGCCTTAAATTAGGTAGCTTTGGACTTTAATCTCATGCCGCCCCTTAGCTGAGTGATACTGGATAAGTCATTTTACCTCTTTGAGGCTTGGCTTTTGACCTGTAAGGTCAGGTCAATGCTAATCACTTCCCATAATTAGAGCTAAACACCATCTAGCTCACAGGAGGTACTGAACGAATGGTATTGCAGTGATTTTCTATTATGAGATGAGAGAGATTCCAGTTCTTCTAGCCTCAGGGTACCATGTATTATTTTTCTTTTGGACTTCTAAGAATTCATTAGGCAAAGTTGTGCAATTTAGCAATCACTTTAATCAATTTGTCTTTGAATAGTATTTACCAATGATTTCCTTCATATCTAAAACCAGCCTTTTATCATATCCTCAGCCTTAAAAATGAACTGTCAGCAAAGTGAATCAGTGATTTATTAGATTTATTTTATTTTATTATAGCTGAGCAGTGCTTCTCTGCTTCTGGTATATAGTTGAAATCTCCTTTATGTATGTATATATTATGTATGTTTGTATGTATGTATGTATGTATGTATTCAGGAGAGACACACAGAGAGAGAGAGAGGCAGAGACACAGGCTGATGGAGAAGCAGGCTCCATGCAGGGAGCCCCACGTGGGACTCGATCCCGGGTCTTCAGGATCACACCCTGGGCTGAAGGTGGCGCTAAACTGCTGAGCCACCTGAGCTACCCGAAATCTCCATTATTTAAGTCCATTTGCTTCTCTACTGGTTTTCTGATTTGAATCATGAACCTTTCTCTATTTCTCCCTTCTTCCCTCCTTTGTGCTTTTCTTTTTTTTTTAATAATAAATTTATTTTTTATTGGTGTTCAATTTGCCAACATACAGAATAACACTCGGTGCTCATCCCGTCAAGTGCCCCCCTCAGTGCCAATCACCCATTCACCCCTTTGTGCTTTTCTTTCTTCCTTTCATTCAACATGTATTTCCTGAGGGTCTGTTCTGGCCTGACATTGTTCTAGGTCCTAGGGATAGAGCAATAAGCAAACCAGGAGGTTCTTCTTCAAGTGTGATGCTCTGAGAAGACCACTCTGAGAGGGTAACATTCAGGCTGAGCAGCCTTTGTAATATGACATTTGTTTTATTATTCTGTTACCTTTACCCAGAGGCTTTGGGAATGCTCCTACTTCTTGAGCCTTGTCTCAATCAATCTTTGAGGTTATATTTTCTGGACATACACAGCTACTTGGCTTTGTCTTAACCTCATCATGAATTCCATTTGACTGTTTACCAAAAAAACTTGAGAAGTCATATATGCCAAGGGTAGCCCTATCCACTTTTTCCTATAAATCCTTCCACTTGAACTTTTCAACATGGACTGAGAAGCCATTGGCGGATGGATGTGGTGGTTAATTTTATGTGTCAACATGACTGTACCATAGAGTGTTCATATATCTAGTTAAACATTAATTCTGTGTGTGTCTATAAGAATGTTTCTGGATGAGATTAGCATTTGAATCTAGAGACTGAGAAAGCAGATTGCTCTTCCTAATATGGGTGTCATCTAAGCCATTGAGGACCTGGATAAAGTAAAAAGGTAGAGGAAGAATGCATTTTCTCTCTGCCTAACTGCTTGAGCAGGCATATTTGCCTTCTCCTGTCCTCAGACTGGAACTTATATCATTCTCAGGCCTTTGGACTTGTCCTGAAATTATACCACTGGCTTTTCTGGACCTTCAGCTTTCAGGCAGATCAGACTCAATTTTCTCTCTCTTTCTTCTCTCTCTCTCTTTCAAATGTGTACCTGTACAAATTATATCTCTATCTATCTATCTATCTATCTATCTATCTATCTATCTATCTTACCAGCTCCCTTTCTGCCACAGAGATGGTAATATGACCCAGATTTGAACAATTCTGGTACCTTACATACTATGCCTTCACCACCTGATAAAATCCTATGAAATAGATATTACTATAATGTACAGATGTGGAAAAAGGGTCAAGGACATTATGTAAGCTTCTCAAGGTCATCAACTAATAAGAGATCAGGCCCAAGTGCAATGCCCATGTTCTCCCCACTGTTCTATGTTACCATCTGTATCATAATGCTGCTTTGGAGAACACAACTTACTTTAAATCCTATGACTAAGACAATTAGCAGTGCTTCTTTTCTAGCTCCTTGATACCTTGTACACACTTAGCCAGGGGTCCCATTAACAGAAAGATGAAGTTAAACCAAATACTCATGAAAAAATGAACATGAACAAATTTCAAACAGTATAACTTTATTAACATAAAAGGGGGATTATAAAGCATGGCAATGGCCATATTTTAGTTTTGTTTGCTTAATATCTCTTCCTTTAGGAAATTATCCTACTCCCCTTGTGGTTCTGGAATCAACTCATTTGGCATCCAAGTGCCAGCACCCCTAGCTCCCTTCCTGCCATAGTGATGAAAATGTGACTTGGGTTTGGACAATTCTTTATCCTTGGCTAAATGATGCCTCTGAAGAGTAAAGTCATGACTCAAGGGAGGCCAAAGAAAATCTTTTTCAGGCCTGATATATAGATGTCAGGAAAGGAAACTTCATTTTTGTTGAAGGACGTATATTTCTACTGACAGTGATCATTTTTCTGAAACATAAAGTCTGCAATATAATATATACATATATACACATGTACATAGAATATATATACACACACATATATAATCTTTTCCTGTCTCTCTCTTTCTCTGGCTACTGACCCAAACAAATTCTGATTAATAAGGGCATTTCAAGAGGCCATAACAAAGAAGGGGAATTGAGAAGTTCTATCCTGATCTAATGAGAAAAAATGAGGGCCAAAGAGTCTAAATACATGCCTAGATTCATGGATCCATGGTTAAATTTTAAATCAGCATTCACGATTCTTATTTGTTGTTATTTCTATCAAACTACATTGCCTCAATCTTTCAGAGGTCCACCAAGTTTGCCTGAATTGATAGGAGAGGTAGCAAGCATTTACCATATTCAGGGAGCCATGCTAAGTGTTGCAAGCAAAAGACAATCACTGGTCTCATGGAGTTTAAGACAAACCATAAAATTTGTTCTGGTGCCTGTTCTGTTCCAGGAATTACCAGGGCCCAAGATAGAATCTAACAATGTGGTTTAATGCATAAATTTTAAGTCAATGATTTTGTTTGTTTATTCATTCTTGATGAGGATGGGATGTTATTACAGGAGGCCAGGCATCACTGAGAGCCTACCATGTATCAGGTGTTATACTGGAAAGTAAAATGTAGTGCTGATGATACTGAATTTGATTCCTGCTTTCATGTAGATTACATTCTTGCCTAAAGGCAGAGATTATGTTTCTAAACACATAGTTATTTACATAAATGAATAAATAGCAAAAGTACTTACATTGTATTTGCATATGTTGGAACGATCCTGTGAGCTAGTCCATGTTCCAACACTTAAGACGCCTCCCTTTACCAAGTGGTTATAAGGCTTGGCAACATCATCTGATTCTCAGTCAGCAAGAATCCAACAAAACCTGCATGATTGCTGTTCTTTGTTGTTATGCTGATATCCGCATTAGCAGTGGCAGTTCTGCATTCTTATCCTTTAGTATCCAAAGTATTTTGGAAACCACTGCTCAGATGACCACTCAGTTATCCATGGTGACCCTAACTTGTATCTAAGTCAATCCTTTTCTCTTCCGTGCCAGCTGTTAGACTATAGAAAAGGAGGCACAAAAATTTATGGACTTCACACCTACGTAGCATATTTCTACTGAGGAATTCAAGGCACTCTGGATTTTTTATTACTTTTAATTTAAAATAATCCTGAACTTTAGGATGGAAGAGGTAGTTTTCTTGCCTACTAAATGGAGAAGCCTGAGCACAGGATACCTTATCTCATGCTATAGCTCTATTCCTGAAAAATGGCACCAAACCTGGATGCTTGCGAATCAAGCAGGTGACAGTGATGATATAGCTTACGAAGTAAAGAAATCCTGGAGTGGAAATACTGTTAAAACATACCATTTCTCCATTTATTTTTTAATTAGAAATTCAGCTTTATGTACATTTGGCCTAAGGAAATATGGCCTGCCTAAACTACATTCTTTGGACTAGAATTGTTAGTAGAAGCTTAGGTCTGAGGTTCCTTGGTTCCTTATTGAGATGTCAATGGCAAATGACCTTTCATTTATCTATAAAAAAACTAAAGCTTCTCAGTCTGGCCAAGAAGATTTTCCAAAACCAGGGCATCATCTATATTTACAATCTTATTTTTTGAGTATTGACTTTTTTATATAAATAAATGTATAAAATACGTATACCATTAGTTCTGCAGGTCTCCATTCAGCAGATTGGCAAGTAGTATTGAAAAGCTGTGGGCTCAGCGCTACTCTTATTCTCTCCATCAATAAGTACCAAGTTTGGCAGGTGTATAAGAAACATCATTCTTCTGGAATAAGAATTATTCTGTTCTTCTGAGCCTTAAGTGCCTGGTGTGGGTCCCTCGGTGCCCGGGTGTTCACAGACATCTGTTTCTTCATGCCCCTTGAGAATTTGCCCTGCATTTTCTTGTTGCACTGGAGCCAATTACAACCCAACCTTTTTCAGCCAATGTCTTCTCCCTGGTCTTTGGATCTTGCTCCTTCTATTTGTGATTTGCCCTGATAACCTTTCTCAATTTTGTGCCTCAAAATTCATCCTAGCAACATACAGCTTCTTGTTTATACATTTTTCTTGTCTTTAGAACTTTGCTCACATTGCACTTTTGCCTGGAATGTCTTAGCCAATCAAACTTCTGCATCTTGGAAGATCCAAGTCAGATGTCAATTCATCCAGGATCACTTTCTCAGTCCATAGACTTGGTAAATTTTCTTTTATTCTTCCACAGTAAACCAAATTGCAATTTACTGTTTTTCATTATGTAAATCAGTTTTACTTAATAATTTTCAGCATGGGAAACTCTTATAAAAAGGATCCAAGCACAGGACACAGGGCTACATCAAACAGCATTCTTTAGAACTTCCACCCTTCTTTGTGACACCCCCAAGCTCCCTGGTGATCTCTGTTTCCAAGTACTCCTGCAAAGCACAGCACAAGCTCAGTTCTTGTTCTCAACCCACTGGCTTCAGTTCACATGACCACCCTTGCAGCGCAGTAACAGAAAAGAACACACACCATACAGCATTCATAGTGGTTGACAAAGGGGTAAGGGGAATGCAAGCATCCTTTTACTTAACACATTCAATTAATGGGGCTTATCTAAAAACAAAACTCAGGTACAGTCTTCCAACAGATGTGGATGTCCTTCAAATACAAAAAAACGGTTATACATTATTTGCTGTCTTTTCTGTCTGCATGCTCTCTCACCAAAGCCACAGGATTGAGAGACACATCTTGCCAAGTTGAAAAATATCCATTATGCACCACCAAGTCTCTGCACGGACTTTTTCCTGTTCTTGCTCATACTTGCCTTTCATGCCTTGTCACCACCATCAATCCCACATAAAATTTCAAAAGTTCAAACAGCCTACTGGTTCCATATCACAGGCCTGTGTTCATAGGATTGGTACAACTCCATGAAATAAAGAGTGGCAGATAAAAACGGGACACCCGCTGTCAAAAATGTAGCTTCTGTAGCATGCTGACGAATCCTTGAATGAGAAAGCATGTAGACAGAAATATTCCTATGGCAGACTATTCACAGCTCTACTTTCAATGAAGTGCTTCTTCATAAACATTTGAAATGAGATGAACTGCAGAGATTAAATGAAGGCTTCATATTTCATTTTTGCATATGAAGGGAAGCAAGTGTTAAAAACAAAGTAAAAATAAAAGAACTAAACACTGTGACGCCATGATCTCCAAAAAAAGGAGATTTGTCCTAAGGAAAAAATGCATCTGGTGGGGTTCAAATTAAGTCAAGGAGAAAAGATAGGGTGCCTGGCGGCTCAGTTGGTTAAGCATCTGACTCTTGATTTTGGCTCAGGTCATGGCTCAGGTCTTGAGCTCAGTATCATGAGATTGAGCTCCCCATCAGCTCTGGGCTCAGCTGGGAGTCCGCTTGAGATTCCCGCTCTCCCTCTCCCTCTGCCCCTCCCCCTGCTTGCACACATGCTTGTACATACATTCTCTCTCTCTGTCTCTCTCTCTCTCAAATAAATAAATAAACACAATCTTTAAAAAAAAAAGACCAGGAGAAAGAATGTAGTTTTAACCAATGGTTTCCATATTACAGGAGAAACCTTTTGATATCAGTTGTAGTGTGTTGTTTTTTACCTATCAGGCAAACAGCAGTTCACTTTTAAACACTCAATATTTCTACCCTCTATGTAACAAGACTTATAGAATTCCTTTAGTTTTTCCTTTTTCTAAGGAGAAAGGTCAAAAATACTCCTGAATGTATGCCACACCGAACAAACCGATTTTGAAAATTCTTTGTACATATGCATTTTACAATATACTTACCACGTGTTTAGAAAAATTTGAATTCCCAGCAGTCTATACCAACTCCACTGCCTGTATTCCCCAGCCGGAAGATTTAGAATACACACTTGAGCCAAAGCCTCTATGAAAACCACTGCCTGATCTTGCATTTGATGCGGATCCCCAACCCATTGCTGCACCTGAGTTAGAATGGCTGTAGGAACTATTTCCAGAACCAAAGGCCCGATTTGGCTCCCTCTGCATGTTGCCTTGGATTTGGTTATTACCACCTGGCCCTGGCTGGCTCTGCTGACTGGCTAACATGTCCATGAAGCCCCAGCTGTTGTGCAGTGCTGCATGGGCTGCAGCCGGATTTACGCTAAAAGCCCCGAAGTTCACCCCTCCCTGACATTACTACTTTGATTGTTTCCCAAATGAGCTCCACCCCTTCTACTACAAAATCCACCTTGATTCCCAAAGCCTCCTGGATTACCACCAAATCTTCCACTTCTGTCTATTATTATTGTGCTTAGGCTCATCATTTGATATATGAATGCCGATTCCTTTAAGGATCAGGTCCTCTCCACCGAGACACTGGGCAACTCGATCATCTGCAAATGTAACAAAGGCAGAGGACCTGAATGGTTTGGGAATAAAGACATCAACCACCTCCCTGTTCTGGCAAATTGCCTGTTTTTTGTTTTTTTAGGTTAACACTTTTACATTTATTTCAACTTTAATAGAAATAGATTTATGGAAATATAAATAATTCTAATCCTTATCTTAATATAAAGCAAATAGGATACAATTTTTGAAGTGTTATTTTAAACCCATTACCATAAGATTTTTGCCCATTAATTACATTTCATACCAAAGGGGGAGGGGTGCTGAAAGGAGGGAGGTAGTAATAAGAGGGAAGGATTACAAAGGAGGGAACACCAAAAAGTCTGGCAGTGACAGATATTGTTCACTACCTTGATTGCAGTGATGGTTTCACAGAAGTCAAAACTTACCAAATTATATGCTTTAAATGTGGTTTATATCAATTTATACTTTAATAAAGTGCATTGTAAAAAATAACCTGCTGCAGAGAAGCTGAGTATGAAGCAGTCCAAAGTACTATTTTTTTTTTTTTAAGACATCCAGGCCTATTTCTGAGTTCAACAAATCTACACTAGATGTGCAATTTAACTAGTTTCTGTACTTTATGAGCTCCCTTTCAACCCATATGGCCCAGCTCTTTACCAGTTACCCATTAGAGAGCGATTTTGCTAAGCTTTAATGGTTCTATTGAAATACATTTGTATGGATCCTCCCACTCAGTAACCAAACTTGTTGATGCTATCATTTAATAAGTAACTCATTGGCAGTCATGTCCTCGGTACTACCACACGCAACAAACATCCTCCTGCTTCTCAAAGGCTCATTTGGACTTTGCTTAGAATTAGGAAGTTTACAGTGACACCATTGTCCATCTATCATATGTTGCTGTGATGTTACTTTCACCTGAGTTTCATATTCCATAAAGTGAACAGAGCCAAACTGCCTTGAACAACTAGTTTTAGTATCTTTCTTGATCTGATCCACAAGAACGTCTCCAAATGTATTAAAATATTCTTTGCTGGTCTCTGTGGTCTGCATTCATTTATTTCTAGATAACTTTCCCATCTTCATAGACCCATTGTTGAATGCCCAGCAGGCCCTGAAGTCAGAGACACGCAAATAGAAAGATAAACCTCCAAATGCTAGAGATGTTCCCATCTTTGTACCCACTTTTATATTGTGTCTTCCTGGAATGCTCTCCACTGACTTCTCTATTTAATTAAACCTTACAAATTCAAATTTTATTTCAGGTTCTGTTTTCTTTGTGAAGTTTCTTTAACCACCTACTCTTATAGTAATCACTTCTCCTTTGCATTCTTCTTAGTTTATAGACTCCCAAACTGGCTCTTCTCTTTCTTTTGTGTTGTCAGTTTTTTTCTACATACCTATGCTGTCTTCTCAGTAGGATTGTCAGCTTCCTCAGAGTGGGTGTTTTAACTTGGAAATGCCTAGGGCAGCCTGGGTGGCTCAGCGGTTTAGCGCTGCCTTCGGCCCAGGGCACAATCCTGGAGACCTGGGATTGAGTCCCACATTGGGCTCCCTACATGGAGCCGGCTTCTCCCTCTGCCTGTGTACCTGCCCCCCTCTCTCTCTCTCAATCCCTCTCTCTGTCTCTCATGAATGAATAAATAAATAAAATTTTTAAAAAAAACCTTGGGGGGATCCCTGGGTGGCGCCTGCCTTTGGCCCAGGGCGTGATCCTGGAGACCCGGGATCGAATCCCACATCAGGCTCCCGGTGCATGGAGGCTGCTTCTCCCTCTGCCTATGTCTCTGCCTCTCTCTCTCTCTGTGACTATCATAAATAAATAAAAATTAAAAAAAAAAATTAAAAAAAAAAATTAAAAAAAAAAATTAAAAAAACCTTGGGAATACCTAAATTCAGAAAATGTGGGGACCTCAGTGACATGGACCACAAGAGAGCAGAGGGTGGGAATGGCAGAATGAGGTCAGAGATGGAGGGGAAGAAGTTGATCTGTCTGTAGAGGGCTTTCAGGGGCTTTAGGGGGGCTGGCCAGTGCTCTAGGTCTCAGCCACATGGGGAGATCAGAGGTGGTTCATGCCAATGCTGGGATCAAAGAGTCCAATCCGCTGTGTGGAGTGGGATGATGTGAGGGGACTCTGGGCAGTAGGATTGTATTGTGGCCCCAGTTAAAAAGCTCTCCTAAAAGGAAGCCAACCAGGCTGTAGGAACGGGGAAGACTCTGGTAAAATGTGGATAGAGTGCCAAGAAAGGGCCCCTGAACAGTAGGAAATGGGTTTGGGCTAGCAGGTTGAGGCAGGTGAGGTAAGGGGAGGAGGAGGAGGAGAAAGAGAGAGAAAAGGAGGAGAGGAGATAGGAAAGGGAAATGAGGAGAAGGTAGAGAGGCTAGCAGTGAGAGAGAAGGGAGAAATAGTCAAAGAGAAGAGAAGAAAAAGAGAAGAGGAGGCAAATGGAAGTAAAAGAGAGGAAAGAAGGAAAAAGATAAAAAAGATTAGAAGGGGGAAAGCAAAGGGGGTGGGAAGAAGGGGAAAAGCAAAGAGGGGAGAAGGAAATGGGAGGGCTTATCCTTGCACAACATCTGCCTAAACAAAGTCCAACCCAACAGTCATGCTAGGAGAGTGGGTCAAATTACACTATATCTCTTTAGAATCACTATCAACATTTACCTCCCACATAGAGACTTTGACATCTGCCATTTTTGGAGAGTGTGAATAAAAACATTTTAAGAAAATTTGCCTGCATTTAATTTACATTCTATATGCATTCTACATTATGTATACATCACATTAAGTGTCCATTTCATATATTATTAAACATGTATTTTCATTGGACACAAATGTGGTGTGCTTGCTGTACAAATGCAGTTTTGAAACTGATTTTCTAACTCACCCACTATACCAGCCACTTCTAGCTTAACCATGTTGTGACCAATAAGCCAAAACTCCTGTGTGCAGTCCTAGGTTTGCCTCAGTTCCAGTCATAGCCAGCTTATAGGTCGGAGGCTGTGGATGCATTCCTGGGGCTCTTTAGAACTGGCTTATCTCTGATCAGTGTCCAGATGGTTGAGAAAAAGGTGACCATGATGCAGTATAACATTCAAGTAAGGACAGACAGCCTCAAAAGTCAATAATTCCCAGCACCCTGATACGTTAGATATGAAATAGATCAACGCAAATAAAATAATACTTGTGTGTACCGTGAGGCTGCTAGGATGGTGAGACAAGCACGATACTATCTACTGTTACTTTTGTTTGTATTATTATTGGTTTAGTGCTTATATTTTAACACGTAGTATCTTGTGTGATCCTCACAGATGTTCACAAGGCTAACAGAGCAGGTGTTATAACCTTGCTGGACTACCGAGGAAGCAGAGTTTGGCTAAGGTGATATGAACATACACAGGGAGCCCCAGAAGTCCTCAGTTGCCTAGTTGAGTGCTGTTTGTACTCTCATGAGTGGCTTGGCCAAAGAAAAAATGATTATTTCTATATCTTTTCTGAATGGCCACAAAATAATATGTGGTATATCCTATCAACCCCCCAGTAAATGATTGTGCAGCTGTATACTGTTTGATATGCTTTAACAATTTTAGTTTCAGTCATGGTTTATTTCTGTGCTGTTTCTCCATTATCTTGCAAAATCAGGAAAATAATAATCAAAATTTTAAGGCTAAGGGGCCACTGGGAACAGGGTTCAAAATAAAACTGGCTTCAAAACCCCCCTAAGTTTTATGAGTGTGTGTGAAACCAACATTTGATGGTGGCTGTGTGTGGTTTTGAAGTTATTTCTTGTTGAAGTGAAAAGACAAAGTGGTAAATCCAGGAGGAGAATCAGGACAGCCAATTTCTGGCTTGCTCTGTGACTCTTGACAGGTTGTTAAATATCCATACCTTGTTATCTCCTAAATGCAAACTGGGGCAAACACCAAGGCAGGAGTGACATGGAGCATTATGAAAACCAGCTATCATTTATATAACATATATTGAAACAATTTGTGCAGGAGCAACTTTCCCACATACATGTCAGAATGTTGGATGGATTAATGAGTTCACAGTTCAGATCCCCTCAGGGGGATACCATCAAAGGCACTGATCTGGGCTGTTGTACACAAATTTATATTCACTGGCTGCTTTCGGGTCTTGTGATTTTACTAGGGGGCATACTATGAGCATAGCTACTGTCTCTGATGGGCACTTATTAATTCTCCTGTGGCCTCCAAGGGGTTGTTAAAGAAAATCTTGAGAAATTACTTTGGATTCAACTCAGACAAAAGGTTTTCTTAAAAAAGGCTTACAGTCGGGATCCCTGGGTGGCGCAGCGGTTTGGCGCCTGCCTTTGGCCCAGGGCGCGATCCTGGAGACCCGGGATCGAATCCCACATCAGGCTCCCAGTGCATGGAGCCTGCTTCTCCCTCTGCCTGTGTCTCTGCCTCTCTCTCTCTCTCTCTCTGTGACTATCATAAATAAAAAAAAAAAAAAAAAAAGGCTTACAGTCAAGCACTGGCTGTGACTTGATGAGGCCTTTACTGAGGTGTCTCTTGAATATTTTAAATGTGTGAAACCTGAGGGAATTAAGAAATTTAAGTCGAAAGGGACTGTATTTCTTTCCTATCCACATATTTCTTCATCAACTTAGCCATGATGCTTAACACCCTTAAATGAAGATTTTATACAAATCCATTGAGAAACAGAGTAGTCTCTTGACCTTCTACAATTTTAAAGATCCTCAGACTAATCATTTTAGGATAAAATTTGCTCAGAGACTGATTCATATTTCAAATTTATGGTGCTCTTCTCTATTGATTTTCACTCCCTAGGTGATCTCATCTAGTATCATGGCTTTAAATACCATCTATGGTCTGACACTCTCATGTTTATTTCTCTGGCTTAGACCTTTCCTCTTAGGTCCAGATTATATATCCTCTTGCTTGCTGCGCACCTCCACTTTTTGTTTAAAACCTTTTCAAGCCTAACGTGTCCACAATAGAATTCTTGTCCCCCCCACCCCACCTGTTATTTCCCAAGGCTTCTCCAGCTCCAAATGGCAACTTCATTCTTAAATTACTCAGTCCAAACACTTGGGGTTATTCTTTATTCCTTCCTATCTCACAGCCCATATTCAGCTTCTCAGCAATTCCTATCAGATCAACTTCTCAAAATATATCTGGAATCTGATCACTCCATGCTACTATCCATTGCTGGCTGGTCTGAATCCCTGTCATCTTTCATCTGAGTTATAACAATATTCTAACTGGTCTCCATGTCTGTTAACATTGTAGAGTTTCCTGTGTGATCCTTTTAAAAAGTAAATTAGATTATGTCACCCTTTTGCTCAAACCTTCTGGAATCTTCCCAACATATGGACAGTTAAAAAAAAAAAAAAAAGCCTTTCAAATGACTTACAAATTCTGCAGTACCTACAGCCTCTCATCTCTCTGTTCTCACTTCCTAGCAGTCTTTCTCATATTCTGTTCCAGGTACTAGCCTATTTGTTCTTCCTTCATAATGCCAGTCATGCTTTAGTCTTGGATCCTCCATATGTTTTGTTTCTCTTCCCTGGAATGCTCATTCACTAGATCCTCTTGAGGTGGCTTTCATACTTGTCTGTCAACATTCAGCTTCTGAGCATTGGCTTCCTCCCTTCATTGCCATCTTTGGATTATGGATGATAAAACACTTGGAATAATGCACTGTTACTTGTGGTTCCCCCTATATCTCACCTTAGCAAATTGTCCTTTTGTGATGAGTCTCCTTCAATTTTCCTAATCTGAATATGGCATCCTGCTATGACCCTGAGTGACACAATAATTAGTATTATATTTAGCATTCACTGGTACTGTAAGTGGCTCTAGGGAATAGGCCTACAAAATGGGATTCTGACAATGAGTTTCTCCTGAATTCAAAGAGCACAGGGATAGTCATCTTGCCAGGAGAAGGTGGGATACTGGCACTTCATGGAATGAAGAGGCATTATTACTACCCAGATTATCACTGACAGTATAAAAGACATGCAGATGGGAGCATGGCAGTGAGAGATCACTGTGGCAGCAATAGGGATTAAAAAGATTGAGTGAACTGGCTTCTTGTCTCCCTCCATTGCTTACTTAGGGGGAAAATAAGAGATATGAACTTATATAACACATGTGGAGAACCAGATGGCCTTTATGGAAGATTTGAAGGAATTCCTCATCTCCTACTGTTGCAGGATATATTTGGCTAAGGCATAAGCCCAAAATGTAGTTGTCAGGGGTGAGGGATTGCAGACTTAAATATTCAGGTCTGTCATGTTTCTCTTCTAAGGCAACTGGTAGAAAAGGATTTGTACCCTGAAGCAGGGGGTTGGGACATTTGAGCAGACACTAGGCTGAGAACTTTGACTCTCAAAAATCTCCCGAAATTTTCTTGCCTAGGGAGGTAGTTTCTGTCTCATTCCCTTCCTCTAAGTAATCCTCTTCTGCATAAAAGTTTCGCAGTGATTGGACCTAAAGTGGTTGTCTCATAACCTGACATTAATTTTGCTCACGACCCAACCTCACACTTGTCATTCCTTCTAGACCTAAAATGAGAGTTATTCTACAACATAGCACAGTTTGAGAAGCTCAAGACCTGCATTTGTGAAGAAAGTGCATATAGAAAGGATCAAAGAATTGACTGATCTCTATCAGCAGATGACTGCAGAAGTTGTGTGGGAATGAATTCTGAAGGTTCCAGAGCAGAAAAGATCAAGTAGAAATTCCTGAAACTGCCTCCAACCCTACCTGCTCTTCTTCCCATAACACCAAAAGCAATATTCAATTCCTAGAGATATTATAGTGTCACTATCAACATTTTGAGAAACAAAATGGTTATAGTTGCCACATATCACTTAACATTAGCCTATTTGGCTGATACAATAGCCAGATGTATTATGGAGAGTAACAGCAGACTATAGCAGACTTGATCATGCAGTGATTATATTTTCAGCTGTGCTATCATTCTATCTTAATCAGCAAGGAAAATCAGGAACAATTTGCATTTACATGGCAGAGACTGCAGCCTACTTTCACTATTTTGTTCAAAGGCTATGTCAACTCTTTTATTCTATGTTGTAATCTAGATGGACCTTCATCATCTTGTTATTACACTGAACATCTATCTCATTTGTCTACTACACAATGATTACATTGGTAACTGGGTCTGGTACGTGGGAAGTATTAAGCACTCAAGATATCTTAATAAGGCATGTACATTCTAAAGGTTAGGAATAAAAACTACAGTATTTTAGGGTCTTCAGTAGGACTGAGCATAATGTCATCTCTTTTCTGAAATGAGGAACAAGCTGCTACACTTTACACAATGCTCACCACTTCAAAAATGGAACCCATCGGGCAGCCCGGGTGGCTCAGCGGTTTAGCGCCACCTTCAACCCAAGATGTGATCTTGGGCACCCGGGATCACGTCCTTCGTCAGGCTTCCTGCATGGAGCCTGTTTCTCCCTCTGCCTGTGTCTCTGCCTCTCTCTCTCTCTCTGTGTGTGTGTCTTTTGTGAATAAATAAATAAAATATTAAAACAATGGGATCCATCTAAAGCTGTTCAGGATTTTGCTGGCAATGCATGTATTTGGGGGTAATCCTCTCATTCTATTTATTGGCAATTCAGAAGGTTACAATTTTTGAGTGGGACCGGTAGTAATAATGGACTCTGTAGTAGTTCTAGGTTGCAGTGCAATTTGCTCTGCTATCTGAGCCTAATAATATGGGACACTATAAATAAAGGAAGCATTTGTGGCAGACAAGATGCTCTTTGAGCCTCTGGCAAATTCAGTAGGAAAATCACAACACAGGGATCTGGAATGAGGCCATGTCCTTCTTTACTGACAACTATTTTCCATTTGAAAAACAACTCCTGGCTTGCTAGCAGGTTTTGATAGATAGCACTTGATCATGGGAAATAAAATGACTATGCAATCTGAACTTCCCACTATATGTATAGGTATACTTGACCTACAGAATTTAAAGTTGAACATAAATGATAAAATTGAAATAGTATGTACATATCTGGTCTTGAACATATTCATCAGCTTTAGGGGCTGGTGGCTGAATTCATATCGTATCTGCTTCTATTGCTTTGTCATCTTTTCCTCATCCACAACTGTGACTGCATGGAGAGTTCAAAATGCCTACTTAATTGTGGAGGCAAACCATGGGCCTGATTTATAGGTAGATCGCCTTGCTCTGCTGGCACCAGATGAAGAAGGACAGAAACCACACAACAATCACACTCAGGGGTGACCTTGAAAGACAGGTGGCCGTATGATGGAGTCATTATCATCCCATGATAATACAACAGCTGATGAGATTTCATATGTGTCCCAAGATGAGAACATGAGTTTTTCAACTGGATGAAGGAAAAGAATGAATGGTGAGGGACAAAGCATGTAGGTTTCATTGAATATCTTTCATTTGAAATTACAGGTCAATTTTCACCCTTCTAAATTTTTATCTCTGCCCTGGGAGGATGGTTTATGTGCACTACATCCCAGGTTTCTCTGACTTTCAGTTGAGTATGGCAAGTAGGGTATCCTAGGCAGGAGATCAGAACTAGGGCAAGAGTTTATTTCCATGGATCTTTTCTTGTGAATTCACCTTAAGCCACCTGTGTCCCTTGACTAAACATCACTGTTTATTTCAAGGTAGCTTTTTTTCCTCATGACTCCCATTTTGTGTTCTGATAACTGGTCCTTTCTCTTGTCCTTTTAGGCTTGTGGGTAATTATAGCACTGCTCTAACCAGCTCTGAGTTACCACACAACCCCTGTGGTTCTGATCCACCCTACCTACAACTTTGGAAATAGGACCTTAATTTAAAAAAAAAATCCTCTAAAATTTTCCAATTTGAGAGTGCCATCTGTTTCCTATTGGGAAATACACCAAAGGCAGCCTTCTTTCCTCTTAACTACACGCTATTCATTATTTAGAGCTCATGCATTCGCAAGTGACAAAATATTCCAACTAACCTTGCTTACATTGAAAAAGCATAGGGATTTATTAGCTTGTATCACTAGAAAGTCCATGGGATAATTCTGTCTTCAGGCATGGTTGATTCCAAGAGCTCACATGACGTTGGCAGGGTTCTCTCCTTTTCTTGGCTCTACTTTGTACTGCTTTCCATTTTAGGCAAGTCCTTTCCACAAAGTGACAAATATGGACACTGGTGGTTCTGGCGTATGGTGGCTTTACAGATTGCAATCCTAGGAAAAAGAGCACGAGAGATATTGCAAGTGTCCTAACATACATCGTGATGTGATTCCAATGGTGAACTGTTGGGTGTACGTGAGGCTGCTTCCTTGGCTGTCATGTTGGCATTCACATAGAATAAATTAACAAGCCCACTGCAGTTTGGCAGTGGAGTGGTTGCGAATAGAAAAGAACATTGCCTGGCTCAGAGGAGATTCCATCTCCCAATCCTCCATTGGAGCTTGTCCTCCTTGAAGAATAGATTTGAAAATAGAAGAAAGTTGATAATAGGAGGTAGAGGGCAAACCAAAGGGCAGCTTCTCTTTTTAACTGGAATGCCTCTTTTTCTAGAATGCAGTGTTGCTTGTATGCCTCAGAATAAAAGCTGATTTAGCAAATCCATTTGGAATGCCTCTCAGCCTCAATTGGATTGCCAAATTCAATAATATTGTGAAGAGGGATTCTCTTGGGTGAACAGTGAAGTAAATCTATTCAAAGAACTTCATAAAAGGCAAAAAAAAAAAAAAACAAAAAACAAAAAACAAAAAAACAAAACAAAAAAAACAAACCACCCCCCAAAAACAAACAACAAAAAACAAACACCCTTTGCCAACCTTGAGTTTCTTCTTTGGCAACCATGCTGCAAATGTGACATGGAACAGTTTGTGTGAGTTTTTGGGATGGCAATGAATGTAAGGGAACAAACCTAAGCTTGTCTGGGATGGAGGGTGTATTTTACCTTCCATAATATGTAATGCATGATACAGCTGGATTATAGCAGCAGAGGGAACAGGCAGGTAGGGTGGAATGAGCTCCTGAAGGGAACAACGTCCATTTGCATAACTAGTAGAGCCACGGAAAACCTTCAGGATATCTTATGGAAGTGCAACGTGAGAGTGGCAGGCATGCAAGACGACCTTGGCTATGGCGTTAGTAGACTGATGTTAGAGCTGTCTACGAAAGAAGTGCCTGGGGTCTAGACAAGGGAATTCACAGTTTACTGGAGAGAAAGTAAGACAATGGTAAAGAAACTGCTCTGTGCTGAAAACAGAATAATATATGTTCAGAAATAGTAGACAGACTTTATTTGCCTTTTAAATTCTTGTTTGCACACATCAAGCCAGGAACCAAAGTACAGTAGAAATACACATTGCATCTTTCACAGAAGAGATAGCATTTTGTGACTGGAGTTTTTGGCATGTTTTACTCAATAGAAATTTGTTGAATTCTTCATTTATTATTATGTGGTTAGTAGGTACTCTGAAAATTAGTGTGATACAGTCAAACAATATGGGTTTTGTGTCCCACAAAATAGAGTTTTAAAAACCTGTTCTGTCACTTCCTAGCTTTGTGCTTTTGGTCAAGTATCTGAACATCATGTATAAGATGCAGGGTATAAGAACCCTTCCTCACAGGATTGCTGTAGATATTAAATTAGATAATGTGTACAAAGTGGCTGACACAATAGTCACTCAACAAATGGTTGCTGATATTACTATCAATCCCTTAATTAGGAAAGATCCGTTAAAACCAAGGTGACATCATACTTATAGTTAGTTGACATGTATGTCAATATTTACTCCTACCCACCTCCCCACTTTAAATTATCTAAGCAAATGGAGAGTGTTGAAGTTCACCATCTCAGACTTTTTAGCCTAGTTGTGAAAGAGGTTTATGGTTTTTCTGTGGTCTGGTTTAGTCCCCCATTGGGATCATAAGGTAGTTTATGCTTTGTACGTTAGTCTGGCTCACAGCCTGCACTGGGGAGGATGTAACTTACCTCTGCTGAGATTTAGAAATCTACATGTCTTTGGAAATTTCTGCTCTACACCATGCACTTATTCCTATACATTTCAATAGCTCCAATATGTTCATTTGTGTATTTAAATGTCAGTGTAGTTTGACTTCTGGATCTGCCCCTCATTTTGTCACGAGTAAAGCTTCTGGTGCAGAACTTTTAGTTTTTACATTAGCAGATGAGAGCGGTGCACTGAAATGGGGCATATGTGTTCTGTTTTAATGGAGTTAATCAGAGAATGGTGCTACATCAAGTGTGTCAGCAGGGGGCATGTGTGAGTTAAGGGTAAGTGCTTTGTGTGTGTTTTTTTTAATTTTATGCACATTATTTCAAAATTGATTACAGTAAATTATATTTTCTTTATGGCTATTGGATGCCTTTGGCTTCCCCAGTTTAAAACTTGACTTATGGAAATAATATTTCTAAAGCCAGAATTATAATTCAATATAAGATACTGCTTTTCTTGATCGTTTTTTAACCTGAGAAAGTATAAGGTGACTGGTGTTTGCAGATGAATTCATTTTGGAAATTTGCTGTTTGCTTTTTGCTAATTCTAATTCAGAGCTAAATATATTGTTCTCATTTTCTTCTCAGTTATCTTGCATTTATAACTTCTTTCCAATTTTCCTAGTTATGTTTCAGAGATATCTTGAGATGTACATTAAAGCAACAGCAAACAGGAACACATTTGTGCAAAGCAGAAGCATCCAATTAAAGTCTCTTTTTAAAAAGTTACCTTAAAAATAAAAAATGACTAAAAAAAAAAATAAATAAAAAATAAAAAAAAAAAAATAAAAAATAAAAAATGACTTATAAAACTGAAAAGAAATGGATCTTCATTAGTAAGCATATCTGTTTTTTTCTTAAAGATTTTATTTATTTATTCATGAGACACACAGAGAGAGAGAGAGAGAGAGACAGACAGACAGACAGACAGAAACACAGGCAGAGGGAGAAGCAGGCTCAATGCAGGGAGCCTGATGTACGACTCGATCCCAGGACTCCAGGATTACATCCTGGGCTGAAGGCAGGTGCTAAACCACTGAGCCACCCAGGGATCCCCACATATCTGTTTGTTTGTTTGTTTTGTTTTGTTTTGTTTTGTTTAAAAAACCCTGCTAGATCATTTTGAGGTTGTAGAGAACAGAGGCATGCTCAAGGTACCAAAGGTCAGTGTTCATGGGGAGCATCTGTAGAAGAGTGCATGAAATAGCTAGGACATCATTAGGGAAAGCAGAGTAGCTTTGATGACCTGGTGGTTCAGCAAATTTCAGCATCTGGTGCCTGTAAATGTTCCATCACTATGGTGTCTCAGATACTCCATCTCTGTTTCAACTGCTTCTACTTCTCCTTCTATTAAGGACCAACTGACCTGTGGAATGCAAACTTCATGAGTTTAGTCCTATAAAGGGAGACAATCACAGACAGGCTGTGAGACAGAAACTGAGAGAGAAGATATGGTTTGATGCCCTTTATGAAAATTTCTGCATCAAAACACCCGGTCAACCTCTGGCTCAGGCATCATCCTTTGGTCTGATCAGTTGTTGGCCAGAAAAACAGGGTCACATGTATAAAGCATGAGCTCACATGCCTGAGGGGCCATCTGGTATACATTATGGTATCTTAGTACCTCTTTTCTTAGTAGAAGACATGGTCATGGCAAACATTCAAAGCAAGATAGAGTCCTTAACAATGTATATTATTAACTCAAAATACAGAATCTAGAACTTTCCAGAAACTTAAAGCACATATCCTATTTCACACCCATTAAGATGTCTAATGTTAAAAAAGACACCCAGAAAATAACAAGGGTTAGTGAGGATGTGGAGGAATTAAAACCCTTGTGCCCTGTTGGTAGGAATGTAAAATGGTGCAGCTGCTATGGAAAACAGAATGAGGGTTCTTTAAGAAATTAAAAATAGAATTATCGTATGATCCAGCAATTCCACCTCTGGGTATATAGCCAAAAGAATTGAAAGGGGGATATTAAAGATGTTTTTACACCCCTGTTCTTAGCAGCATTATTCCTAATAGCTTAAAAGTGTAGTATCAGCACTGGCCAGCATGGTGTAGTGGTATAGGGTGCAGGCTCTGTAACCAGGCTGCCTAGGCTCAACTCTTGCCTCCAGCATCTGAGAGCTGTGTGACCCAAGGCAACTTAACCTCTCCTGGCTTCAGTCTCCTGATCTGTAAAATGGACAGTAACACTATTTACCTCATAAGGTTGTTGTGAGGATTGCATGAATTAATAGAGCACTTAGAAAAATGTCTGGAACACACCAAGTGCTCACGAAATGGTAGCTGTTCTTAAAATTGAAGTATGCATAAAATGTGAAACTTTTTTTCTAAATGAATTGAATAGATCAAAGTGACTTTGGTATGTGCATCTTTTTTTACAATCTGAAATGAGGAATTTCTAATAGAAAGTCTTAATGTCCTAAATGTGAAAGAACAGAAAAGCTCTTTGCCTCGGGAACATAATCTGTTTGGTCTCATATATAAGCCCATATATTATAATCTGTTAGCAGTATTTCTGGCATGTTATTATTTTAAATTTTGCCACTAAAAGAATACGTATTACCACATTGGATATTTTGCTTTCTCGGGCTCTGTCATTAGATTTTTTGCTAACTATCCTCTCTCAGTTATTCTGGGATTGTATTTATTGTAGCGAGCTTCTGAAACATGACTGGGCATATCTAATTTTGTAAACCAGACTAGGCTAGACACAGAAGGATCATATTTGCATAATGGCCACAGTACAACTAAACTTTAAGCATTTCTTTGCATAACAATGACATTCAAATGATTATGCCGCTTAGAATATAGCAGTAAACTAACCTGGTCAGGTGTCCTAGTTTAATATAACATATTGTGGTTCTTTTCCCCCCTGAACATACCTAATGAAGCTCTTGTTTATCCAATTTTTCCATGTCACAATCCATATAGGGCTTCTCACATGATTATGCAAGTGAGCTTGTTTGGGTATGAGATTCTTATTTAAAACAAAAGAATCTGATTTTCTGATTTGTTCTGACTCCTATTGAAATTATTTTCTCCATTTGTATTCTTATAGATGCAATTTAAATAATTTTTAAAAGTCTAGTAAATACGCATATATGGACAGTAACAATAGCAATTTGTATAAATGTGTATCGTGGTTTTCGAGTGTCATGTGACTTCAAAGTTTTCTTTTTAACTAGATATGTTGGGAATTGTCCTTGGCTGCCACAATGTCATGTTTTTCAATGGCATATGGAAAAATGTAAAATCATAGGTCTTTGTTATGTTCTTTTTTTCCCCTTGAATAATAGTTATGAGCGTGAGATTCAGCATTGTATTGATCCAAGCCACTGCTTTACCATTTGTTAGTTGTGTGACTTTGGGGAAACAAAGCTCTCTAGCCCTCAATTTTCTTATCTATAAAGTGGAGTGCTGATATCTATGTCTGATTACAAGGGATGATTACAAGGATTAAATGTGAAAGCACAGAGTATGGGTTCCTTCTCCAGGTTTTATATGGTATATAAAACCATATTTATATTTATATTTTATTTTATTTTATTTATACTTATTTTATTTTATTTATTATATTTTATTTTATTTTATTTTATTTTATTTTATTTTATTTTATTTTATTTATTTATACTTATTTTAGAGAGAGAAAGAGAGAACATGAACAAAAGGAAGCAGCAGAGGGTGAGGGAGAGGGAGAAGGAGAAGCAGGCTCCCTACTGAGCAGGGAGCCCAAAGCAGAGCTCGATCCCAGGACTCTGGGATCATGACCTGAGCCAAAGACAACGCTTAACCGACTGAGCCACCCAGGTGCCCTTCATGCCTATTATTTTTTAAAGATTTGTTCTTTTAAGCTGTACTGTAGTATAATCTACATGTAATAAAGCTCACCCATTTCACGTGTATCTTTTGATGAGTTTTGATGAATGCATAGTACTGTGGAACCACCAGCCGATCAAGGTATAAAACATCCGCATCACCTCGCCAAATTCCTCTGTGCCCTTAAAGCCAAGCTCTTCCTTAGTCCCAGCCCCTGGCAAACGAAGATAGACTGCCTGTCACTATAGTTTTATCATTTCCCAGAATTGAATCAAATGACCTTTTATGTCTCCCTTTTTAAATTTAGCATGCTAAATGCTTTTCAGATTCATCCATGCTGCCACCTATATAAGTAATTCTTTTCTCTTTCTGAGTAGTAACCTATTGTTATAGGTACAGCACAGTTTGCTTTTCCATCACCATCTGACAAATTTGGTTGTTTCCAGTGTTTGCCTACTATGAATAAAACTAGTATGAATATTCATTATAAATCTTGGTATAGATGCATGGGTATTTTTGGGGGAGAGGGGGAGGGTAAATACACAGGAGTGACATTTCTGGGTCATATAGTAAGTATGTATTTCATTTAATATGAAACTGTTGGACTGTTTTCCAAAGTGGTTATATCATTTTTCCTTCTAACTAGTGATATGTAAGAGTCAGTCGGTGCTCATCCTTGCCCATAATTGGTATTGTCATTCTTTGAAATTTTAGCTATGTTGGGTGTGTAATGAGTGATATGTAATTGTGGTTTTCACTTGCATTTCCCTAATAAATAATGGTACTCAGCATCACATAATGTGCTTATTTGACAAAGTCTCTCTTTACATATTTTGCTCTTTTAAAAATTGGGTTGTATATCTTTGTTTTATCAACTATTAAGTGTTCTGCATATGTTCAGAACACAAGTTCTTTATCAGATATAGATTTTGCAATTTTTTTCTCCTATTCTGGTTTGTCTTTTTATCTTCTTAATGAAGTTTCTTGAAAAGTAAATATGTTTAATTTAATCTTAGTTATCATTTGAAAATATCTCATGCTTTTTATAGCTCATCAAATAAATCTGTTTCTTCTTCAAAGTCACACAGATTTTTTTCCTATGTGTTATTTTACCAGTTTTAAAGTTTTATCCACTATGTTTACATCTATAATCTGCTTTGAGTTATATGTGTATGATGTAAGATAAAGATACAGGTTCATTTTATTGTATATAGCAATTCAGGGTCCCAGCATCATTTTTTGAAATATAATTATTCTCTACTGAATTGCTTTAGCCTCTACCTTGAAAATCAATTTACTATATATGTGTCTATGTCTACTTCTTGATTCCCTATTATGTTAAATTTGTTCATCTATATTTGTGTCAATATCACACTCTTGATTTGCTATGGGTTTATATTAAGTTTTATAATCAGGTGGTGTAATCCCCCAATTTTATTTTTCTTTATAATATTGTTTTTGCTATTTCTGGTCCTTTGAATTTCCATATAATTCCAGAATCAGTTTGGTAATTTCTGCTAAGATCTGTTGCGATTTAGATAAAGACTGCAGGGAATCTACAGATGGATTTGGAGGAGAACTGACCTCGTAAAAATACAAACTTCTGATTCATGAGCATAATTTATTTCTCCAATTTATTTTAGAGAAAGAGAGAGAAAGCATGAGCAGGAGAGGCAGAGGGAGAGAGAGAATCTTATGCAAACTCTGTGCTGAGTGTGGGGTCTGACGCTGTGCTCGATCTCACGACCTTGAGATCATAACCTGAGCTGAAACCAAGAGTCAGACACTTAACTGAGTCACTCAGCTGCCTCCATTTTTAGTCTATTCAATCTTTGTCAGCAACATTTTGGAATTTTTGAGGAAAGGTCTTAACACACATTTTGTTAGCTATATCCCTAATATTTCAAATTTTTGATATTATTATAAATGATATATTTAAAGTTTTAATTTATAGTTACTCATTGCTAAGAAATAGAACTATCATAAATTTTTGTGTGTTAACTATGTATACTGTGATCTTGCTAACTCAGATATTAAACTTTGAAATATTTCCATAAATTACTTAGAATTTTCCTCTTGAACAATCATGTTATTTTCCTTTCTGATCTGTCTGCCTTTTATTTCTTTCTCTTGATCTAATGCTTTTGTTAGGACATCTAATATAATGTTTAGTAGAAGTGATGGTCTAAACATCCTTACCTCATTCTCAGTCTTAGAGAGAGAAGCATTCAATTTTTTACCATTAGGTGTGGTATCGGCTATAGATGCTTTTTTATCAAGTTAGGAGAATTTCTTCTATTCCTAGTTTGTTTGAAGTATTTTTATTATCAATGGATATTGAATTTTCTGCATCTATTGAGATACTCATTTGAGTCTTTCTTTTTTAAGTCTGATTATATGATAAATATATGATTTTTGAATAGGTATATTAGAACAACCTTGAATTCCTGAAATAGGTTATTCTTTGTCAGGATATATTATGCATGAACTTGATTTGCTAAAATCTTAAGGATTTATGTATTTGTATTCATGAGAGATCAATTAATAGTTTTCTTTCTCACCATATCCTTGTCCCTTTTGGTTAAAGGACAATGATGGCCTCATGAAATGTTTTGTGAAGTGTTTTCTTCTCTGTTTTCTGGAGCATTTTGTGTAGAGTTGGGATTCTTTTTCTTCCTTAAATGTTGGTAGTATTCAACAGTGAAGCCATCTAAGCCCTGACTTTTCTTTGTGGGAAGATTTGTAAGTACAAAATTATTTTCTTTGATAGCCATGGAGCTATTCAAGTTGTCTATTTCTTCTTGAGAAAGACTTAGCGGTTGGTAATTTTCAAGGTTTATTTCACTTAAGTTGTCCAATTTATTGGTATACCAATAAATACCAATAAGTAAATAAAAATATATTGTTATCTTTGTAATTTCTCTAGCTTCTGTAGTTATGTCTCCTCTTCAATTCTAGATATTTAAATTTCTGTCATACCTCTCTCTCTCTCTGTCTTTTGATAAGACTGGCTAAGTGTTTATCAATATTATTAATCTTAAAAAGACAACAACATATGGGACTACATCAAACTACAAAGCCTTGCACAGCAGAAAAACAAAAACAAAAACCAAAAAACTAAACTAAATGACCAAAGAAAAAGCAGCTTATAAAACAGGAGAAAATATTTGCAAATCACATATTAGATAAGGGGTTAATATCCAAAATATATAATCAGCTTATTATTAATATAGCCATTCCAGCTTTCTCTTGATTATGGTTAACATGTGCATCTTATTATATCTTTTTACTTTAAATGTATTTGTAAGTGAATTTCTTGTAGGAAAACTACAGTTGGTTTTGCTCAGTACAATTTGACAATCTTTTAAATTGGTGTGTTTATATCACTTATATTTATATTTGGTCTAATTATTCCTCTTCTGTTGGCAGTATGCCATGTATTATATTTTGAGAGCAGCAACTATGAAAACTTTACTTTATAATTATTTCTTCTTACTCTGATTCTAGGCTAAAGAAGCAAATTTATTATTACAATTTTGCATTCTATTGGTTTTCTGCAGGACCATAACGTATTGGCAACCAATAAGATCCACTATAGTCTCACTAAAAGTTATATTTCTCATTATAAATCTAGCAACTGATATTCCTGATTACACTGCTGTCTTTGTAACAAGGGATAGCCTCAGGAAACTAATCCATTGGAGTGTGCTGCGGTTCTTCATAGCTGAAGTTTGAGCCTTTGAACATGATTATCCCCCAAGGTACTACCGCCCTTGGAGGTCCTGAATTCATGTTCCGCCTTCCCAGACAGCTCTGTTATTGCTGTAACTAAAACTGGACCTGGTTCTAACGAGTACTTCTTAAACAGTGGTCTGTGGAGCATTTGCATAAAGAATCATCTGGGGAATGTTTTGCAGTGTAGATGCCTGAGCACAAACTCAGGCCAGTTGAACCTGTCTCTAGCAGGTAATCCCAGGAATCTGTAGTTTAATAAGCTTCCCAGGTGATTTTCATGCACACTCAAGTTTAAAAACCATCATTCAATATTATGAACTCTGATAATTAAAGAAAAGCATCCTCTGTATTTATACTTATAAATTTTACACATGTGTTGCTATATTAATGCTATAGAGGGCACAAATGCAGACAAAAATAAATGTTAAAATATTGAAATTTAAAATAAATAAAAAGAAGTTCTGATATTTATGTCTGTATTCTAATGGTTGTATTGTAGTTACTCACTTTGGACACCCTTGTTCTAAACCTTAAAGGAGCTGGGAAGACTGAAGGCTATATTCAATAATTTTATAAAAAGGAACCAACACAAAAGCTTCAAATGAATTATTGGGAGTATTTTTTCTCAACCATGATAATGTCCAGGCCACACCTCAGACCATTTAAATATGAATCTGGGATGGGACTCAGGCATAAGTCTTTTTAAAAGTTCCCCATACAATTTCAATGTGCAAAAAGGTTGAGAATGTTGCTATTAGAACAATGCTTCTTAAACTTTAACATGCATAGGAATCACCTGGAGAGCTTGTTAAAACACAGATTCTTGGGCTCTATTTGCAGATAGGCCTAAGTGGGGCCGATTTTGTGTTTTTAACAAGCTCCCAGGTGAAGCTGATGTTATTGGTTTATTTATTAATTAAAAAAAAGATTTTATTTATTCATCAGAGAGAAAGAGGTAGAGACATAGGCAGAGAGAGAAGCAGGCTCCATGCAGGGAGCCCAATGTGGGACTTGATCCTGGGCCTCCAGGATTACACCCTGTGCCAAAGGCAGGTGCTCAACCACTGAGCCACCCAGGCATCCCTAGCATTATGGGTTTAAAGACTACTCTCAGTAGCACTCTATTACAGTGATGGTGCAGGCTCTTTAAACTTTCAAACGGCTCTTCACCTGTAATAATATGGTCTAACTTTTAGTAATTGAAGATTGAGATGCCTCCCATGCCTATATTAGTGAATTGTTCCTTTGGAAATATAATAGTTACTTAAAAATAGTTTCATCATAGGCTGTATTTGAGAAAGACCAATTAACATTCACTGTACACTGGGTCATCGAGATCATAACTTCTGTGACCTAAATTAATTAATATGGCCATATGACATTGGCCATGTGATGACAAAGATAATATCAACAAGTTTGCTACCTTTTCTCCTTTACTGAAAATTTTATTTTATTTTATCTGTTTTTTAAAGATTTATTCATTTGAGAGAGCGAGCAAGAGAGCACAAGTGAGGTGGAAGGGTAGAGGGAGAGGGAGAAGCAGATTATCTGCTGAGCAGCAAACCCTATGGGGAGCTCCATCTCAGGACCCAAGACCATGATAGGAACCGAAGGCAGGTGCTTAACCAACTGAGCCCCTGAGGAGCCCCTGAATATTCTGCTTAATATCATATATTCTCGATATAAGGTTGAGCCTGATTCCTATGACTGAAGGTCTTTCCTTTTTCTAGAATTAGGTCTTCCTGGACTTCGTTGGTACCAATTTTCCAATCTCAAAAGTAGAGACAGAGGGAATAAGAGTGAGGACATTTAGTTCCAGTCTGACTTTGCCATTATTTCTCTGTGTATGTTTGAGAAAGTCATGTCCAAGTTTCGGGGCCTCATGTTCTTCATCTGTAAAATAATGAGTTGGACAGGTGAATGTTTTTGAGTTCCTTTTCAGTTTGAAATTGTCTTCTGTATAATTTTACAAAATACTGGACCCAGAACAAAAAGTTTATATGTGAGTTTGCATTGATTCAGTAATTAGGTACATAAAAAAAGGAAGTTGAAATGCATAGCTCTCTGGAGCTTTACTTATCAGCTTTTAGGGGAGAGCAAGTACAATTATAATGGGTATGGTTTCATGGCAGCTTTGCTTGATCTTTCTGTGGCAAGGAAACCTCTCCATAGAATCTACTTCAACCACGAAAATCATCAGTTTCAATCTTCCTTTGGCAAGACAAAAGGACTCTGTTACGCTGGCAGAAATTGTATTCTTCTGTATAAAATTCTGTGTGCCAAATAAAGAAACTTGATAACATTACTGCCAGCTTAAAAAAGAAAGATTAGTGATTTTTAAAAAGGTTACAAATTAGAGCTTCTAATCTGTTATCACCAGGCAGGACTGGCGGGTAATTGACAGTAAGCTATTGCAAGGGAGGATTTAGTATATGACTACTTTTAAGGACTAACAACCTAGTAACACACAATGCTTGGGAAAAATAGAAACATTTTAGATGTTTTAAAGAAAAAAACATGAATTATTTGTTTTAAAGATTTTATTTGCTTATTCATGAGAGGAGAGAGAGAGAAAGAGAGAGAGAGCGAGCAAGCTAGAGAGGGAAAAGCAGGCTCCTCATGGAGCAGGAGCCTGATGTGGAACTTGATCCCAGGACCCTGGGATCATGACCTGAGCAGAAGGCAGATGCTCAACCGACTGAGCCACCCAGGTGCCCAAGAAAAAAAAAGTGAATTATAAAAATAATTTTAGGTTACTCAGTAATTCCACTTCTGGATAAGTTTCTTAGGGAAATATTTAGAAACATGGTAAAAGCTGTGTTCATAAAGATGCTGAGGATAAGGTTATATATTCATACAAAAAGAAAATATTGAAGCAGCCTAATGTTTAATAATGGAGCAGTAAAGTAAATCGCACTCCATCTGCAAGATACAATAATATGGAGATATAAACCATTAGAATGATTATACAGAAACATGGAAAGAATAGTTATAGTACATTAATTGATGAAAGCCAAGTACAGAATATGTGCTATAATAATCATGATACAAAATCATGAATATCGAAATGCAGCCATATGCCTCTATTCAAACCTGGCTCCACCTCTTACCTGGGTGAATTTGGAAAAGTTATTAACCTCTCCTCTCAGTTCCTCATTTCTGAAATGAATATACTTTTAGAAACTCTTTCATAGATTGTGAAGATTTAATGAATTAATGTATAAAAATCACTTACATCAGAGGATATGGCATTTGGCAAACATTATAAAAGTATTTGCTATATTTTATTGCTTGAGATAATTTATCTTATTTCATCTATAATGTCCTTTCTATTGATAGAAACACTGAAATTTTTTTTAAATAAAGAGAATATAAACCTTTCTTCCTCAAATCACTTATTCCCTCTGATACATATACACCAATTCCACACAATTCAGGAAAAATTACCGTAAGCTTATGTATTTGATATAGAATCTCTGCTCTGCTCAGACTCTCATTTAAGATCTTATTTCTTGGAAAGTTTCTTACATTCACTTAGCTACACCAATTGATTTATAGTTCTTCACACAAATATGAAGCTCAGTGATTACTACTGGGCTTAAAATGAGACATTTGACTTATTTTTGCTTGAATCTCTGAAATTGTCAGATTTCTTTGGGTGTCTTTGACATGCTAAGATCTCGGTCAGCAAATAAAGAAAGCTTATTTTTTGGAGGACAATCGTCATAGGCAATCTCATTTCAAAAACTTCTGGGAGCTTGAATCTAGCTTTACTTTTTCTAAAACTCTTTGGCACAGAATTTGTTTCCATAGTCATAAGGCAATACAGAAGAACCCAAACTCAAACTCATTAAAAATCAGATAGGCAAAAAAACTTTTGGACCAACTATTTTTTTAAAGATATTATTTATTTATTCATGAGAGACAAAGAGAGGGGTAGAGACATAGGCAGAAGGAGATGCAGGCTCCTGGCAGGGAGCTGGATGCAGGACTTGATCCCAGGACCCTGGGATCATGTCCTGAGCTGAAGGCAGACGCTCAACCACTGAGCCACCCAGGTGCCCTAGGCCAGCTTTTAAAATGAGAAAATAGTTGAAATATTTGGAAGTAGTTGAGACCTAGGTATTGATGAATATTAGTAATGACATGTAGGTAGATATTTGTAATATTTAAAGATCTTAAATTGGAAGAAAATTCCTAGCTCCACTGCTTTTTGTCCTAATGTAGCTCCTCAGAGGCAACAACTTTTATTTTTCAGTTCTTACTATGGTTACTTCCATGTATTTAAATAATGTGCTGAGACTCCAAAATCTTGATTTTTTTCTACTCTGACAGTTTTACCTGGCAAGTTAGTGCATATGTATGTGTAATGATTGCTGGTATATATGAAATTATTTCTATGATGTTATTTTGTGTTCTTTTTCTCCAGTGCTTTCCTCTATGTCCATCTTTTTCTGTCCCCTTGGATTTATTAAGATCTTAAAAATTCTGAGGGCACCTGGGTGGCTCAGAGGTTGAGCTTCTGCCTTTGGCTCAGGTTGTGATCCCAGGGTCCTAGGATCAAGTCCAGCATCAGGCTCCCCACAGGGAGCTGCTTCCCCCTCTGCCTATATCTGTGATTCTTGTGAATAAATAAATAAAATCTTTTTAAAAAGATTTAATAATTTTTCTTATTCACTTTAATTAGCTTAGAAGTTATGCGTTATATATCTTCTGGTAATTTAACTTAAACTTAAATTGATTGATTTTTAAATGTTAAAACAAATTAATAATTTCCATATAAGCCCAAGTTTGTCATGATACAGTATTCTTTTCATATATTGCTGTTTCTGAGTTGCTAATACTTTAGAACATTTTCCATCTGTGTTTATGAGTAAGATTGGCCTCTAACTTCCTTCCCTTTTACTGACATTGTGGGGATTTGCAACCCCCCAAATTATAATTTTTATAATCAATTGAATCAGTGGAGAATTAGAAACACTTTTTCAACTCTTTGGAGGAGCTTGTGTACAATTAGAATTATCTTTCCTTAAATGTTTAGTAGAGCTCAGCAGTGGAACAATCTGGACCTGGAGTTTTCATGGTAGAAAGTTTTACATTACTGACCTGATTCATTTAATATTAAAATGTCTTAAAAATTATTTCATACATATTAAAAATTTTTGTCTGTAGAATCTATAATGATGTCATGCATTTTCATGACTGGCTACATTTCTCTCTTTATCAGCCTATTAATTTTAATAGTCTTTCCAGTTACTTTTGACCTGGTGACCCTCTCTATTGTGTGTTTGTTTTCCATTTTGTTAATATCTTCTCTTTCTTTGAAATCACTTTATTTTCATTTCTTGTGAGGGATTCCTGGTTCCTTTATTTAAAGCTATACATTTCTCTCTACTCAGTGGTTTTGTTGCATCTTGTGAATTTTGATAGAAAGTATTCTCAGGTTTTACAAAGAAGTGCATCCGAGTGGACCAAGAGGTAGGCTGTGGTAAATGCTGGATGTATTGCCTGATCATCATTCCAGAGGGAATCACTGATCCCCTCAGTTGCTGAGAGTCCTCCTGCCAGAAGGCCTGCAGCTCCAGGCCTCGTTCATATGCTGTCTTGACTGATGAGTGTGCCTCACTCATGGCTATGCTTCCTTCTTTGGGCACTCTGTTCCCCAGTTTGGGACAATACTTATGGGTCAGCTTCAAAATTTCCCCTGTGGTCAGCTCAGGTTTCTCTTGAGATTTCATAGCTATATTTCTGTCCAAATGTTTTCTTCTTTTTATTCACACAGATATGGATCTTAAGAGTACCCTCAAAATCCCTTGGTGGGATAATCTCTGTATCATTCTTCTCAGGGAGTTTAACCTATGAGAGAAGGCTTTCTGGAAGAAATGATATTCAAGCTGAGAATTAAAATAGGTGTGTATAAGAATATATGCCAAACTATGAAAAGAGTCCAGATGCCCATCAACAGATGAATGGATAGAAGAGGTGGTAGAAAAAAAATAGAAAAAAAAAAAAAAGAAGAGGTGGTAGATATATACAATGGAATACTATTCAGCCATTGAAAAGAATGAAACCTTGCCTTTTGCAACAACGTGCATGGGACTAGAGGGTATTAAGCTAAGGGAAATAAGTCAATCAGGGAAAGACAATTATCATACGATCTCATTCATATGTGGAACTGAAGAAACAAAAGAAGATCAGAGGTGAAGAAAGGAAAAAAATAAGACACGATGAAATCAGAGAGGGAGACAAAACAGACTCCTAATCATAGGAAACAAACTAAGGGTCACTGGAAGGGAGGGAATGGGGGGGATGGGGTAATTGGGTGATGAGTATTAAGGAGGGCATGTGATGTAGTGAGCACTGGGTATTATATATAAGCCTGATGAGTCACTGGCCTCTACCTCTGAAACCAACAGTACATTATATGTTAATTTATTGAATTTAAATTTAGAAAAGAATATTCGCAGTAAGTATCAACAGCTCATATGATTGGGGAGTAGACGGTGTGTGCATGCATACATATGTTCAAGTGAGTGATGGTGGGGAAGCACGGCAGTATGAGAGAAAGAGCTAGAAAAACACTCTTACCGAAATCACAAAGGAGCCTACAATCTACCTTGAGAAGTTAGGCGTCTTAGAACCCACTAGTAGTACTTCAGATGTAGGTTCTAGGCACAGTTCATTGATTAGCAGGGCTAGGTGAGAACTTTTTGCCAGATAGAATTCCAGAATTCTGAAAGGAGTCAAATTTCATTCAATTTCATTCAAAGAGTAAAGATATTAACATTCCTTTTTTTAAAAAAGATTTTATTTATTCATGAGAGACACACAGAGAGAGAAAGAGGCAGAGACATAGGCAGAGGGAGAAGCAGGCTTCCTGAGGGGAGCCATGTGAGACTCGATCCCAGAACCCGGGGGATCACGACCTGAGCTGAAGGCAGACGCTCAACCACTGAGCCACCCAGGTGTCCCAGATATTAACATTTCTTGAAGTAGGATAGCACTTAGCCAACAACAAATGTTTGCAGATAGAAATGGTCTGTAAATGATCCCAGAGTTTTTAAGTGCCCTGTTCCTCATTAGAAGTCCATTTCAGTGTTGACTTACCAGCAGGAGTTTGGAAAATGTTTTCACTCCATTGGGACCATGTAGCCTTCTATTCTTATGGCTTGCAGGCAAATGGCACCCACAGGGAAAATTCTACTGCACATTGGCGGTTCTCAGATATGCAACCAGATCGCTGCTGTGCTTTATTAAAGGCATAAATCTGAACTTGTGCTGAATACGTACAAAGGAAATTTGATTTGTACATCTTTATAACATCAAAGAGTTACTCTAGTTTCCAAAGGCAGCCTATTTACTGTCTCATTAAAGGATCAGCACCACAGTAATATTTTCTAATGGTTGATGTCACTGACAGGTCTGAAGTCCCTATGTTTTACATGCAGTGGCAAATGCGACATAATCATAAATAACATCCAAGCTAATACCTACTCCTTCAATTTGTCAGCAATTTATCAGGCATAGAAAAAGTGCTAATTTTAATCAGAAAGGGAGACAGAACATGAAGACTCCTAACTCTGGGAAATGAACTAGGGGTGGTGGAAGGGGAGGAGGGCGGGGGGTGGGGGTGAATGGGTGACGGGCACTGAGGGGGTCACTTGACGGGATGAGCACTGGGTGTTATTCTGTATGTTGGCAAATTGAACACCAATAAAAAATAAATTTATTATTAAAAAAAAAGAAATCTCGCAGAGGAAGACATAGACATGGCCAACAAGCACATGAGAAGATGCTCCGCATCTCTGGTCATCAGGGAAATACAAATCAAAACCACAATGAGATACCACCTCACACCAGTGAGAATGGGGAAAATTAACATGGCAGGAAACCACAAATGTTGGAGAGGATGTGGAGAAAGGGGAACCCTCCTGCACTGTTGGTGGGAATGTGACCTGGTGCAGCCACTCTGGAAAACTGTGTGGAGGTTCCTCAAAGAGTTAAAAATAGACCTGCCCTACGACCCAGCAATTGCACTGCTGGGGATTTACCCCAAAGATACAGATGCAATGAAATGCCTGGACACCTGCACCCCGATGTTTATAGCAGCAATGTCCACAATAGCCAAACTGTGGAAGGAGCCTTGGTGTCCATCGAAAGATGAATGGATAAAGAAGATGTGGTCTATGTATACAATGGAATATTACTCAGCCATTAGAACAACAAATACCCACCATTTGCTTCGACGTGGATGGAACTGGAGGGTATTATGCTGAGTGAAGTAAGTCAATCGGAGAAGGACAAACATTATATCGTCTCATTCATTTGGGGAATATAAAAAATAGTAAAAGAGAATAAAGGGGAAAGGAGAAAAAATGACTGGGAAATGTCAGAAAGGGAGACAGAACATGAAAGACTCCTACCTCTGGGAAACGAGCTAGGGGTTGTGGGAGGGGAGCTGGGCGGGGGGTGGGGGTGACTGGGTGTCGGGCGCTTAGTGGGCACATGACGGTATGATCACTGGGTGTTATTTTATATGTTGGCAAATTGAACACCAATAAAAAATAAATTTACGATAAAAAATTTAAAAAGTGCTAATTTTATTATTGTAAAAATTCAGTGAAAGGTTAAGCTTTTTGGTTAGAAAAAAACTTTAGGTATTTAAAGAATCTAAGGAGAAGGAGATAACACAAGGAGAATGAAGGGGGAGGAAGGGAGGAAAGTCAAAGGATAGCTACCTTTATTTGACTGGAGAGAAAAATAATGATGTTTTCATAAAGATTTGGGTAAACATTTCCAAGATCTGCCACCAGCAAAAAAGTCAACAGAGTCACTTTGATAATGGATTCAGCCAAAAGTGCAAATCCTGTTGCATAAATACAGTACTTCAAAAGCAGTATTGCAACTCTGAGTGACAGGTTGTTAACCCTACCAGGTCAGTGTATCCAGGAGAAAATGATGTTTGTGTGTGGAGTTTCACAAAAAGAATTGGTAGGCACAGTGATATTTTGTAGTCTAGCTTAACACGAGGGAAGTGATTTCTCACTGATGTCATAATCCAATGAGGATTAGTCATATGTTCCCATCCACCTGCAGTGAAGGCTGGGATATGTATTCTGTGATTGTGAAGCCACTTTCAATGTCATCTCTATACTCTGGTAATGTGGGGGGTGGGCAGTTAACTCTTCCACATGAGCCATCACTGCACTCAGGAAATAGCGATGGATCCCCTTTTGATTTACTTTTCTGATAATTTCTTTTATTTATTTATTTTTTAGATTTTATTTATTTATTTGACAGAGAGAGAGAGCACAAGCAAGGGGAATGTCAGGCAGAGGGAGGAGAAGCAGGCTCCTCACAGAGCAGAGAGCCTGATGTGGGGCTCGACCCTAGAACCCTGGGATCATGACCTGGGCCCAAGGCAGATGTTTAACTGACTAAGCCACCCAGGTGCCCCACTTTTCTGATAATTTCTGTTCTGAAATGCAAACATCTAATCTATATTCAATCCTCTGCATTTAGAAAAAAATTATATTCAGTTCAATTGAATAAAAATCGTTGTACTAAGTATTACAGGAATCTGATGTTGTTGAGTTTCAATGTTAGATTCTGTGAATAAGATATTGTTACAGTTCTCAGGGAACTCATAGGGGATATATTCTAATATAATTCAATTTCCATACAATGTCATAAGTGCCAGAAGTTTATTCTTCATATATATTTTTAAAGATTTTATTTATATATTTAAAAAAAGATTTTATTTATTTATTCATGAGAGATACAGAGAGAGGCAGAGACATAGGCAGAGGGAGAAGCAGGCTCCCCACAGGGACCCCAGTGCAGGACTCCATCTCGGGACCTTGGGATCATGTCCTGAGCTGAAGGCAGACTCTCAACCACTGAGCCACCCAGGAGTCCTGAGATTTTACTTATTGATTTATTTTAGAAAGAAAGAGAACACAGGGGAAGGAGCAGAGGGGTAGAGAGAAGGAGGGGGAAAGAATTTCAAACAGACTCCTCATATAGCATAGAGCCAACATGCGGCCTGATGTGGAGCAATGTGGGGCAACGTGGCACTCAACCCTACAATCCTACAACCCTGAGGTCATGACCTGAGCTGAAACCAAAAGTCTGTGGTTTAAATGACTGAGCCACCCAGGTGCCCCTATTCTTCCTATATTTTAATGAGGCATCATCATTAGAGGATCATCAGAAGTTCAGAAACAATTGTACTGACATTGGAATTAAGTTTATTTATGTCACATGTCAATAAATGAGATAAACTTATTAGGATTTTACTGTATCTCTAAAATGTAACCATGTAGAGAACTTTACATTGCATTGAAAATGTCTAATTTTGAAGAAAACTCTTCTCAATTTTGTATTTCCAAAGTGGAGGAATAGCAAGCAAGCAGATGCAGACTAGCTAATTTTTATTTCATATGTAACACGTGCAGTCAGTTTTCTATTGAGAAAAAATAATCAATATTTTATTCTCATGAGCTTTAGTTCAAGAAGTTTTCCAACTAAGGAGTTTAACGTGGCACCGCACACCGCAGGATCATGACCACAGCGCCTACGATAAACACTTCGTCTCTCCTACATCATTACTTGCTATGTTCTTCGGTGGCCTCCACAGTCAGAATCACTGCTTCTCATTCCACTCCTGTCTTTTTCGATAAAGAATCAAATGCATTTTTGGATCATCAAATGGAATTAGGTATTGTGATGGCAAGAAATTAAACCCTAAAGGCCTGGGGTCTGGTGTGACCTGAAATATACATTTAACCATTCAGTGCCTTAGTTCCTTCATGTGTGAAATATAGAGTCTCAGAGTAATGAAGCTTCAATACCCTGTGTATTTTGTTGAGTGAGTCTATTATTCTAGCACATTTATGCATTATTATGTTGTCTATGCAGGGAATTCCGATTTTAAAAAATCAAGTCTGGTGGATATAGGCTCTAGCTGTTTTGTTAGCTAGATATAACTTACCTACCTGTTCAGTTTGGAAATCAGTTGTTTACGCTACCTTCTCTTTATGTCTTTAGCTTCTTCTAAGCTCTATCTTTCTTATCTCCATAAATACAAATTATTGATTACCTGAAGCTAACTTCATAAGCTACAAGCTTAAATACTGCACAACTCTTATGTTGGGCAATACTTTAAGGAGGAAGATAACGTATTGAAAGTAAATAAGCTTGGTTTTGGGAATGCTTCCAATTTTGAATCCTTGGCAGGGGTGGACTTCCACTGGAAAATAAAATTAGCCAAAGCTCTGGCTCAAAAATCTTTTGAAAGATAAAGCTATGGGGATTACTCTAATGTATCCAAGGTGTCCATGTGCTTTGAGTACAGCTAATAACAAGCTCCCTGGAAAATATGATGAAGATACTGGCAGATTATCAAAGTTCAGCAAAAATCGACTGCGTGCACATCTAAGACTACCATTTCCAAAATAGATTGGTGGATTTTAGGTTTATTGTTTCATTTGGAATGTTCAGTTTGGGAGTGTGGGAGGCATTTTCATAATCACAGGGAAAGGGACAATAAGCTTTGCCTCCTACATACAGTGTGTATCCTCATGCTGATTTATCTTAGCATCTGAAATTCAAAGTATCTTCCTCCAAAGCAAAAGGCCACCCAGGAGCTGGAATGAAAGGAGCATACGGAGGAAACTTGGTGAAACTTGGCCACGGTCCCCGAAAGCCCCCCTTCCTGTATTTTTTAAAGAGGGTTGGGTAATATTTGAGTGCTCATAATGTCATCAATGTCACCCACCAGACTCAGTGTTTAGGAGTTCTAGAGCAGCACTGTATTCTCAGAGTGATTGGACTCTGGGAGTGACTGATGATATGACTTGCCTGTTCCAAGTTTGGGGAAAGTAATGAAAAGATTTCAGATCACGAGAATTTCCCTAGTAATCCAGCCACATCTCAGGTTCATAGAAAAGGGTTTAAGTTTCATAACTGAATAAACTCCCTTTCTTTTCAGGAATTATATAACTTCCAGCAGTCATTTTCAACTAAGGAGATGAAATGAAGGTTGAATCAGAGTCACCCGTGACACTGTCAACACACTCTCTCCTCTCAACAGGCCCCATTTTCTCCTAGAGATTCTAGCACATTCTTGTCTCGGGGGCAGCATGGATAGACTCTGCCACTGTGATCAATAGTTACTTATAAGAGTGGGTTGTATCTCCCTAATACTGGGATGGGGAAAAGGTAGAGAAAGAACTCTGTTGTCTTGGAGCAACATTTCTCAACAGTGTCCTAGGTCTTCGAGTATTTGTGAAGTTAGCAACAGAGACCTGCGGGTAATGTTCATTATTTTTTAAAACAACCTTATGGAAACTTTATATCTAATAAAGCTGCTCTAGCTGCTGGCTGAAACCATGTCTCTTGTCTTCAAGCTAAAATTATATCAACTGATGGTGATGAGGTGACTAGTGTAAAGTATGTGGAAGCTCTGCTGAACACTTACATGTTCTTTGATGAATAGAAATGGAAAACATGAATTTCTATTTTAATTAAGTCTAGTCATTTGATGGACTATTTTCAAATCATGGGATACATAGAAGAAAAATAATTAAAAGGCATGTGGCACTAAAATGTTTGGAAACCACTGACCTCAAATGAAGCAGGTTTCAGCACAGAGGAAATGTCTATTGATTTTTCTTTAATCAATAACTTTATTATTGATATCAACATCTATAAATTTCTCTCTCTATATACATATATATGTGTGTGTGTGCACAGATGTATAATAAAGACTGAAGAAAGAACAAATGTCTTAAGGATAGAGTTCTTTATATATTGACAGCTGTAATCATTTATTAATTTTAATTATGATCCTTTAAAATTATTCATGTTTGATTAATCTTCAGTAAATTTGAATTCCACACCCTTGCTCTTCCTGGAATGGGTGCCGTGGGTGGTGAGATCGTGGGAGGCTCAACTTCAGAATGCATTTTTACAAAATTACTATCATCAGGAAGTTCTGGGTCTTACATAAGTTATGAATGATTGACCTTAAAAATATATCTGCAAAGATGATGTTTATTAATATAGTTCTTGCTGCTTTTTTGTATAATGGTTGATAAATGAAAGTTTGGACATTCAGGTGTCTGTCTTTCTGTAATATTAGTGAGAATTTCTACCAGCAAGCTGTCATTAAGAAAGTCATTACTAAGGAGAGAAAATCATAAAAGCTACCGGCTTTTAACTTTTGGGGAGCAGCAGAAAGTTATTTGTCCTTTTTCTACGTCCTTTCTAATACCAATTAGAATTGCACAAGCGTGGCAGTGCTTTGTTAAATGGCAGTGAGGAGGGACGCCTAGGTGGTTCAGCAGTTGAGCGTCTGCCTTCTTCTCAGGTCATGATCCCAGGGTTCGAGGATCAATTTCTGCATCAGGCCCCCTGCAAGGAGCCTGCTTCTCCTTCTGCCTATGTCTCTGTTTCTCTCTGTGTGTCTCTCATGAATAGATAAATAAAATCTTAAAAAAAAATAAATGGCAGTGAGGAATAAGGGCACGTGAATGGTGACGTCAGTTCCAGATGAACAAATTTCTGGATCTGTTGGTTTTATCTTTAAAGTATCAGTAAGAAAACAATGGGGGGGGGCACCTGGGTGGGCTCAGTTGGTTATGCATCTGCCTTCTGCTCAGGTCATAATCCCAGGGTCCTGAAATAGAGCCCCACTTCTGGCTCCCTGCTCAGCAGGGAGTCTGCTTCTCCTTCTTCTATTCATACTCACTCTCTCTCTCTCAAATAAATAAATAAAATCTTAAAAAAAACAAACAAACACCAACAAACAAAACAATGGAAGAAGAAGGCTGACCTGTTGATTTTCCTTCATGGAAGAAAGATGTCGTTTAATTCTGAAACTAAAGTGCCATTCTAGAAGAATTCCGCTTTTTAAGGCAATAGCCAAACAGGTTTTTGAGATTCCAGGTCATCCTTCCAGGTTGCTTGAGCAGAGAGAAAACACATGGGACAGGAGAGGTACCAACCCCAATCCATTTACATATTTATTTAACAACGTTTCTGTACTCTGGGAGTGATCTTGGGCTTTATTACTTATTTATCAGTTAGTGGTCATAGTGACTCCTCAGTCAGATTTTAACACAAGGAGGTTGGACAGAGAAAGAAAGGATGCAAACCTTTGCACTGTGTGAAATAATATGTGAATTCACCTTTCTGATCTCTCTTCTTTCATCCTGCCTGTTTCCATTGTAAAGCGGGAATAATAGGGGGCAACTCAGGGCAGTCAGCCGTCCTTCCCACCTGTGGTGCGGAATATCTGCTCTGCGTTGGGTGCCAGCTCCTCCTCTGCAGGGACTTGAGAACCAGCCCACCAAGGACACTTTCTGCTGCGGGGCTGCGGGCCGTGTAGCCAGAGGGCTCGGAACAAAGTCAGGAGGGGAGTTGTTCCAGGTTTATGTGGGTTCTGAGAGCCTAACCAGCAATCGCAGGGCAAAGTCAGAGATCACTGTTCCCTGGTCAGCAATGCCAAGGTTACCCTCACCCCACTTTTCACTTCTCAGTGAATTTTGTATCCTTTGTCCTCTTCCTCCCCGCACAGCCCTCAGCGTGGCGCCTTGCACGCACCTCAGCATCTCAACAGTCCCGAGCAGGTTGCATGTAAGTCAACTTTGGGGGCGTGGGTGGAGTGGGGTGAGGGCCACGCCGACGCTCCGCTTGAGGGAAAGCCCATTGCCGCCGGGCCGGGACTCCTCGCCGCTGACTTTGGCCGCAGACTCTGCAGGCCTGGCTGGGTTGCAGCCTGACACTCTGCCTCCCAACCCTCCTTCCTTTCCCTCTCCTTCTGCTGGAGTCACACCTGCAGGCCACCCCGAAGCCTTCCCCTGTTTCCTCCAGCGCACCCAGCTCTGCCCTCACAGGGTTGTCTTGTTCTCCAGCAGATCTCTTGTGGTCTAACACTCTCTTGGCAAAGGCTCCTCAGAGGACCTGAGCAAACACAGCAGGGAAGTCGGCCTTGTCCCATGTCTTAAGGCCCGAAGTCTGGATGTAAACAAGGTGTTTGGATGCCCATTGATTTTCTGCCTTGGGATTCCAAAATATGCTTTGGCCATTCTCCCTCTCCCTTAACTCTTCTACCGCTTCCAGGCCCTGGAGCAGGGATCGGCCAACTTTGTTGTAAAGGGCAATATAGTAAATGTTTTATGCTTACAAGTGATAAGGTCTCCGGGGCAGCTACTCAACTCTGCTACTGTAGTGTGAGAGTCACCGTAGGCCACACATAGAGGAATGGACGTGTCTATGTGCCTGTGTTTATTTAAAAAACAGGTGGCAGAGCATATTTGGCCTGTGGGCCATAGTTTGCGGACCCCTGGTCTTTCAAGTACACATCAGAGATTTCCTTTGGCTGACTTACTGAGTCATTTATTTAGACCTCTGGAAATTGAGAAGATCTTTTAAGCTAGGAAAAACAGGAGGATCTGTGTTCTGTACTGGCATCTGCTCCTTTGGAAATGCCTCGTTCTGCAGTCAGCTTTGAAGGCTCTCTTCCCTGGGGGTCTTGTGAGGGCCCTGTGATACCTGTTCCCCAGCTCTCTTTCATTTTGCATGCAAATTGCTAAGCACTCCACTTCCTATTCTAGCAAATGAAGCTTTATTTTGTTGTTGTTGTTGGTAGAAATCTTAAAAACTGAAATATAATAAGAGGATGACTGCATCTTATAAAAGCTTCTAGCAACTACAATAGGAGTCACCATGGCAACTCACATTTTTTTTTTGGATTAAAGCATTTTGGAGTGGGAGCTGATGAGAAAGAAAAAAAAAGTGTATTCAGCCAACTGAGGATTTGACTTTAGCTGGAAAAATACCCCAAAGTTTTCCTAGAGGCATAGGAGTTGGAGAAAAGGAAGCAGAGCTGATAAAACATCCCAGGGCTGAGAACAAACTCAGGTAGGAAGTCAGTCAATCATAAAGCCAAGTATTCTACAGTTATAGGTGAGATGGGAAGATTTTTACCTCCCTGATATGCTTAATTGGTGGTGAACATGGATATTTTGTGATTAATGTTTACATGCTTACTGTTGTTTCATTTATGGCTCTGCTTGGGTAGTCTACTTGGATTGTACCATTCTCAAAGATAAAATTTAGACAGCAGCACTGAGTCCATTTGGATTGTATTTGGCACTAGTTTCAAACCCCAAGACAGACTGGAAGATAATGGTCTCTGTTCTTGGATGTGGGGTGGTGGCAACGTAAACCTTGGCTCTACCTCCTGAAAGAGATCTTCAACTCAGAATGGATTTCCAAGCCATCTCTCTGTCTTTTGGCATTTCACCCTGATCCTTGGTCCTTCCTTTCTTCTTTGTTTTTGCTGAGGACTCAGGCAGAGCCAAGGCTGCAAAATAAGCAATAGGTGATAAAGCTTCATTTACACAGAGCCTCTTAAGAGGATGACAGTGTGCAATACTTTTTTTTTTTAGATTTTTATTTATTTATTCATAAGAGACACACAGTGAGAGGCAGAGACATAGGCAGAGAGAGAAGCAGGCTCCCTGCGAGGAGCCAGATGCAGGACTCCATCCCAGGATCCCAGGATCACACCCTCAGCCGAAGGCAGATGCTCAACCACTGAGCCACCCAGGCATCCCAGTGTGCAATACTTTTAACAACGCTTCTAGAGAGGTGAAGGTTAATCTTCAAACTAGTGTTAACATAGCATATAACAAATATAAATCATTAGAAATAACAATAATTGTTACAAAGTGATGGACTGAGAATGACTGCAATGACTACTACAATAATGATGAAACGTGTATCATCTCATTTGATTTTCACAGCATCATCTGTATTTGCTATTTTACAGATTAGAAAATTTAGTCTCAGGGTTTAATTCTGATGAAATGATCCAACCAAGGGGATAACGCTGACAATTCACAGAATGGAAATTGCTGGCTAGTCTGGCTTCCGATGGCTGAGACAAGTGACTAGGCTCAGGATTCTAGAGCCAGATGATCAGGGTTTGAATTTCCATTCTCATGCCTTGCATGATAAATTACTCAGCTTTCCTGTGTCTGCCCCACAGGGTTACTGGGAGGATTAAGTGAGCACTGTTTGCAGAACATTCAGAACCATGTTTGGTATATGTACCACATCAGTGTTTGTAAAATAGATAAATATACCATGTTGCTTTCAGGAAGCTGAATACATTAGCTGACCTGATCTTTCTAAGCTTCATTTTCTATTTAACTTCAAAATAGAGAATAGTAATAGTACTTATGTTATAGCTGCTTACGAGGCTGATTGGACTTAATGTAAATACCTTAATACAAGGCCTGGAACTTATGAAGGGCTCTATTCTGGTAGCTTTTGAAGTAGCCTTGGTTCCCCCAAAAACAGAACAAACAATATATATATATGTCTGTATGTGTATATATGTGTATCTACATATGTGTAGATTATGTATACATATTTACTATAAGGAGTTGCCTTATACAACTATAAAGACTGAGAAGTCCAGTATCTGCAGTCAGCAAGCTGGAGAACCCAGAGAGTTAATAGTGTAGATTATAATCTGTGTCTGGGTCTAAAGGCAGAAGATTTATGTCCCAGCTCAAAGGCAGTCAAGCAGAAAACACTCCTTACTCAGCCTCTTTTTCTATTCAGGCTTCAATGAGCACCACTCATACTGGGCAGAGTGATCTGCTTTGCTCTGTTTATCAATTTATATGTGAATTTCCTCCAGAAACACTCATGCAGACACACTCAAAACTAATGTTTATATTCCTCAAAATTCATATGTTAAATTTCTAAACCCTAAGATGATGATTTAGGGGGTGGGGACTTTTGGGAAGTGATTAGGTCATGAGGGTGAAATCCTTGTAGATGGGATTAGTGTCCTTATAAAAGAGACTGCGGAGAAAGAGATCCCTTGTCCTTCCACCATATGAGTTTATAGCAATAAGATGGCCATATAGGAAGCAGGTCTTCAACAGACACTGAATCTGCCGATGCCTTGATCTTGGATTTCCAGCCTCCAGAACTGTGAGAAATAAATATCTGTTGTTTATAAGTCATTCACTTTATGGTACTTTTGTCATAGCAGCCCAAATAGACTATGACAGTGTTTAACCAAATACGTAGGTACTCCATGGCCCAGTCAAGCTGTTGGGCAAAATCAACCATCCACATTATTATGGTTGCTTTTACTTTTGTTGTATTGTCTTCATATGTGGAGGCAAAATCTATGCAAGTACATCAATCAGACTAACATTGAATTGTATACAAGTGTAAATGGTTAACATGGAGGATAATGTGTATAATATTTAAAATTTCTTAGATAACCCATATTATTCAAAGATTAATCTGCTTGGCTGAAAAAAAAATTCCAACTATATTTTAAGGACATTGCTTTTTCTAGAGAAGCATCTTGTTCAGGCATTAGACTACTAAAGAGCAGTAGGTTGACCGAAAAGACAGTGGCCTCAAAATAGACCGATGTATAAACATACTAGGACCTCCTTAAGTGTTGGAATTTTAATGCATCAATTGCGCAGCAGGCTTTTCAAACTGCTAAATTAAGACAGAGTTCATGCAACACAAAGCACCTTTGCATGTGAGGGGAACTTGTGAAACATCACAGGTGGCTTGCTAAAAAAGACCCAGAGGAAATTCCTACAACCTACTTGAGTAAGGGCTGTGCACAGCTCCCTCAACCTGCCACTAGGACTATCAACACTCAGCCTTGGTAACCTGGGAAGACAAGGGGCTTGTGCCACCATGCACCCTGGCCTCCCCTCTGGCTTTCTTTCTGTCTCCTCCCCTTTTCTCTCCTTCACTTATGCTGGACTTTCTGAGTTTTATCAGTTAGCCATGCTTATCCTTAGGTTCAGGCCTGTGCGAAAGCCATTCCTTTCAGTGGGGGTCATTCTTTCTTCACTCTTGGTTAACTGCTTTTCATCTTCTCTTAGCTAAGATAACATTTCTCCAAAGACGGTGTCTATGATGGCCCAGATACGATTAGAGCCTACTGAGATATGGCCCAAGAGTATATATGTTCCCCTCTTAAGCACCATCTTTCATTTAATTATTTTTCTTACTATATTTTTTAATAACTACATGTACTAAGGGCAGGATCCATTTTCACTCTATGTTCTCAGTTCTTACTACAGTGCATGACATATAGTAGGACCTCATTAAATAGTGTATCTAATTGAATTTAAGATGTATCGATTGTCAGACACATCAGCATTTCGTATACCTCTAGAGAATAAAAAACTTCCAATTAACTATGACATAAAGCTTTTTAAATAATTGATCATTTTTATTCTATATTTACGAGAAGATGTTATTTAGTCTAATTTAGACATAGGTTTTTATCATGTTACTCTTGTACACATATGAAGAGAGTGAAATAAATTGTTTAGTACATTTCATAAATGTCTTCATTATAGAATCTGAGTCTTCTCAATTATTTATTGTATTTTTTATTGTGGGAAAGTATACATGATGTAAAATTTAGTATCTTAACTATTTTAAAGTGGACAGTTCAGTGACATAAAGCATATTCACATTATTGTGAGATTTATTATTTTTTTACAGTTTATTTATATACACATGCCCTGGCAATGACAGCTCCACCATAACTGCAGCTGGCCAAAGTGATTTGAGGATGCATCCTATTTTCAGAGATGTTAAAAGTGAAACAAACAAACAACAAACATAGTATTTGCAAAATAAATACTGTAAACTGTATAAATACATGTAAGAAGGTCTGAATATATTTATGTAAATAGGCAGGTAAATAACAATAACATCTTGTGCTCAATATGTGTGTGAAAAATGAGAAGTCCTCATCTGATTGCCTATACACAGGCTTCCTTGAGAGCTTTAGAAGTCAAGGCAGGAGTGTGGCATGATGCACTCTCCTTTTTCTCTTGCTTCCCGCCTCTCTAGGGCAGGGCAAGAAGAGAGATGGGGCTTTCACTTTTGTGGAAGAAACTTGGGTATCTCTTTCTTTTGAGATTTCATACTTTTTTTCTTCAGCATCTTACCCTTTCTTTGTGATATCTGACTGAATTTATATACAATGACTTAGGGTCTTGATTCTGGTAAGGCTTTAGGACACTATAAATATTATCCAGTCAAATCTTTATTTTATAAAAGAAAAAAAATTGATATCCATAGAAGTAAGAAGCAACTTTTTCATAGTCACAGGTAGACAAATATAAAGAGCACATGGAGCAGATACTCCAGTGTAAGGTCATAGGCTAAGCAGCTGGGAAACCTAAACTCATGCTATGTTCATCTATAATACATCGGGCTGATTGTGTCCTCTCAAAATCCGTACCTTGAAGCCCTAATCCCTAGTACCTCAGAATGTAACTATATTTGGATATGGGGTCTTTAAAGAGGTAATTATGATTAAATGAGGCTGCTAAGCAGACCTAGTCCAATCTGACTTATGTCTTTATAACAAAAAATTGAGATGTACAGAAAGAAATATATAGGATGTGGCAAGAAGACAATTGCAAGCCAAGGAGCAGGGACTCAATGGAAGCCAACCCTGCCAGCATCTTGATCTTGGACTCCCAGCCTTCAGAACAATGAAAGAAATTTCTATTGTGTAAGACTCCCTATTTGTGGTATCTTGTTATGGCAGCCCTAGGAAACTAATACATCTTAATGAGGATTGAGAACAGGGGATTCAGAAAGATAATTACAAAGGAGGAGTCCACTAGAAAGTCCTCAGTAACTTACAGCAAGATTGGGATATTAGTATAGTCCGAGACACAGGAGAAACTAAATCCTCCCTCAAACCACAATCCTCTTCATCCTGAGGCACTCAAGGAAGATATGAGCCAAAAGCAAGTCTACAACACATGTTGGTGAAATATGGCTTGGTGTGGAATGCCATTAGAGAACTCTGGTCTGTTAGGCTAGGGAGTAGGATGAGACATTTTTTCCTTGAAGTGAAGTTGCACCTGTTTTAGCCTCTTATTGCAAGAGGACAGTATACACAAGAGAAGAAAATTATATCCTTGGCAGTTTCAGGTTTTTATTTCCTCTTGAGTAAGTCTGAGCTACGTATATTTCTCTATAAAGTCATACATTTCATCAAGATTTTAAAATTTATTAGTGCCTAATTGTATGGAGTTTTCTTTTCTAATTAAAATAATACATCTTCTGTATTCCTAATAAAACTTTTCTTCATATTTTGTTTGTCCTTTCCATCTTTTTTTCTTTCCTACTCTTTACTGCCTCAAAAGAAAATGTGAATCCTTCTAGTGTATTTGGTTCCCTTGGAATCCTCAGAATACTTGCTTTTACGTGCTGCCATGGCCTTTTAACCTGTGCTGTCAGGTGGGTTTCTCTGTGATATAGAGATTACGTTCTTTTCCAGCTTGTCCCTGATTCTTATGGTAGATCAGCTTTATGATCTTCTGTGTCTTCATCATTATACTCTGTTCTCTTGTCCTGCGTTTGATATCTTTAACTTGCTTGTTGCCTCTTCCTTGAAGGGAATAGATCTACACCTGGTGTTTATAGACAAATACAGTATATGGGTTGCCTTTGATCTCACTCTCCAGCCACTTGATTATTTGCTTTGTTGATTCCATCTTATGTGCATGATGAGAGAAGGCCAAATTGTTGCACATAGTCCATTTCTGTGCACATTTCCATTTCTGGAGTTTGATACCCTTTTTACCCAATGCAATCTTACTGAAGTTCAACATGTGATATCCCTTCTTGAACTCCCCCATTCCAGCTTTCTTTTGTAATGAATTGAATCAGTGCACTAGATGAAAAAGGGTAGTACTCAGAATATACTACTTCTCTGGCTCTTTTCATGCCTGTGCTTAAGACCTGTTCCAACTTTCTGGCCAGTTATTTTCTGAGTGTTGTATTTTCTACATGGATATAGAAAGAGGGGTTGATGTCCTGGGGGAAGGAGAAGCTTGACAATATCATCTTGTCTGACTCAGAAAAATAGAATTCACACAGTGGCAGGATTCACACTCGATGTTTTGGTTGGTTCATATCCTTCTTCTGAGTGGGACAGTGAGGAAATAAAAAGATATTTTTCTTTCCATTAAATAACTTTTGCAGAACAACAGATCTGCTTTTTTTTCAGAAGGGAAACAAAATACATGTGGGGTGATAGTTGTATTTCCCAGTCCCATTTCATCATTTTAATTCTAGTTTTAGGCAATTGTAAAAATTTTCATCCTTTTCAGTGACTTCTAAGTTGCCACTTACAAGAAACCCCAGTCGGGTTTGTCATTTTGCTTCTGATACATTCACAGTGTCTGGAATACCTTAAGTGCTCAAAAATAATTCATTTCATAAATGGATGAATGTCTCATTGTTACATTACTGGATTATTAGGACAATTGGCTAGGAGAAATTTTTAAGCAAAGCTTCACTATTAAGTTTGGTTTCATTAAATTCTAGTGCCATTTTTTTCCTACTTACTAATGTGGGTATATAACAGAAGCTAAATAAATAAATAAATAAATAAATAAATAAATAAATACAATCTTCAAAAAAATAACAGAAGCTAATAACTTGATTTGGAATTTTTGATATGTAAGAAATTGTATTGAGATCAATATTTTTTTCACAAAAATGTAGAGTGCCTATTTAGGTTGGCACTATGCCAAGGTAGAATTATTTTCAGCTAGGGATTTGGGGATGACTATATAAATATGAAGAGCACAAGTTCAATGTGCAAATATATTTTTATATTAATAGTAATTAGCACATATGTGAAATATAAAAGAGTAACGTAAAATGTGCAATGAGATACAGATGGAGTGACATTTGGGTTATGCTCGGGGGTCTTTAGAGTAAATCATGAAGGCTAAGAGTTCTGAAGGATGAAGATCTAAGAGGAAGAGCATTTCTGGGTAATGTAGTAATATCCAGAGTCTAGAACAGTCAGGGAATTATATATAGTTAAATGTGATTGAAAAAAAAGGGCAAAGGATAACTGGAAGGGTTTTGAAAATGCAGTTATTTATGGATCACTGAGGATAATTTTCCCTAGAATGCATGGATGGTACTAGATTCAGAAGGGTGTAGACCATAAGCTGAGTGATAATGACTACGTAAGATATGTGAGTACAGAGCTGTGAGAACTGCATGTGGATTTGAGTTATATAATTGGGTAAAGCTTCCTTCAAGGAAATAGATTTAAAATAGTATTGGATAGGTTAGAAGAGAAAATATCTAGAGAACTATTGTGCACTTATAGAAAGAGATGTATGTATGTATGTATGTATGTATGTGGTCATAAGCACGCTTGACCTAGAGTTTGAGCCATGTTGCTGCTTCACTCAGCCAGGATTTGTTTGGCATCTCTTGGAGTCATGGCTTTAAACACTGGATGAAATCCAAGAGAGGAAAAGTACAGAAATTAAAGTATAAACTAAGAATGCTTGGAGAGTATAACAAAATGAACTACCAGGAAAATTGCTGGGGAAGCATTACCACAGATTTTCAAGGACTCTGAGCAGATGTCAGAAGAGTGGTGTATTCAGGGGATATATAAACTTAAATAGTAAATATAAATTGAAAACTCTTAGTAAGGGATATAGAAGAAGAGTAAGTCCAGGCAAGCAGGATATGAGTATTATGGTATTAAAATCATAAAGAATGGGCATTCACTCTTATTCAAAATGCAGGCTTCATCTCTAGAAACTTATTTAAACCACATCATTGTATTTTATTCCTTTCCCATTTTATTCAAAATCAAATTCTACCCCTACCAATGTTGGCTTCATTTACTGCATCCCCTGCATGTGCCCTTTGGCATGATCTAGGCTTTCTAAAACTTTATTTTTTCATACTCTTATTTAGCAGTGGCATCCACTGCCATGACATCTCAACGTTTTAAATGATGATCTCTCTCACACACACACACACACACACACACGTAATTTTAAAATAACTTTTATATTTAAATTAGGAAATATAGTATTTTCAAGTATGCTCTTGAAATTTTATTTGTATAGGTGTTCAAATATCCTGTGGGTGGAGATATAAAAAATTGCACTGTTTTACATATCTTTTAGTTATGCAAATTACTTGCCAGCCCAAAAGGACTACTTATGGTGCTGAGATAGTTCTCTCAAGGCTGATAGAGATTCATCATTAACCTAGTTAGTAGTTATTTGCCACTGTACACAGTGAGAGGGACCAAGGATATGATAATCTTCAGAATTTTTTCCTAATGTAATTCATGTCTGGAATTCTTTCAAGAAACACATGCACTGCATCATAACAACCACTAGGAGCCACTGCAGAATGGTCCCTTAGTTCTGTTGGAGCAGAGATGGGGGTTGGTTATCAGAGCTGCTTTTTTATCTAAGAAGTATTTAAGTTTTCTTTAAACATTTAAACAAAGAGACAGAAATATCAAGGTAAATCTTTTTGTTACCAGGCGTTAAATTAATGGGTTAATGTACTGACTTGATTCTGAGTTTCCTGATAACTTTGGCAAAATGGAAGATAGGTTGGTTTCATATTGTTCTATAAGGGAAATAATATCAGCTCATCAGCAGAAACAAACTTCATTGACACAAATTCAGAAAGGCATCCATTGTGTCAGTCTTTATATAAAGGCTCTGGGGCAACATATCTGGCAATGCTTTCAATTAGAATTTCACAGAGAACACAAACACACATCTGTATCTTTCAAAATGGAGTTTTGTGTATCTATTATCTACAAAGTTTGAGGAGATAACAACAAAGAATCACTCAAAGAAGGCATTTCTGCAGGAAAATGAGATGGATTCAGGAATATTACTTCCTAATGGTAGTAATGCAGGGATTAACTTTCTTAATGCAGGCTTTAGAATCTAAGGGAAATGCCTAGATAAAATGCCTATTATGTTATTTCTCCAACATATCAGGTGCTTAAAATGATCCATTCACAAATGCTCAGAACTGGCTTTGGCATTTATCTGAGGAGAGCCTGGAGTAGAGTTACTGTCAAATAAATATCATTTATTGGTTGGAATGGAACTCTCATGCTTGACTCAGGAATTGAGTATTCTAGTGATGCTCACCTCCATCTGCCTCTGTGACACTTCTCTCTCTTGGCTTGTCACCCATGGCTGTTCAATCTTGATTTTCCTTCTGCCCATCCTTTAAATGTTGGCACTTTTCACTGTTTTATTCTCACTGTGTGAACTCTCCCTGGGATAGTGTATTCACTCCGTTCAATCATCACACATGTGCTGATGATGTCTCAGTTCATATTTCCAGGGAGATATCTCTCCTGAGAGTCAAGCTTCTAATTCCTACTGCATCTCCATGTGGATAGATATACATATGTATAAATAGATATTGCCAACTCTGCTTCTTCAAAATTAAACTTACTAGATTCACTCCCACGTCTATGTTTCTTCAACTGATACCACTATTCAACTAGTCATAGAAGGGAGCCACCCACCTGGGAATCATCTAGGTTGCATCTCCTTTGCTTATTTTCATATCTTACATTATAGAATGCTGTCAATTTTCCCATCTTCTTCTTTGCAGTAATTGCCTTTGTCCAGATACTAATAAAATTTAAATGGGCTATTTTAATAACAATCATCTTCTCCATATATATATATATATATATATATATATATATATATATATATATAACATTAGGCTGAAGCCCCTTAAGCATGGATCTTTATCTCATTTTTGCTTCTTGGCACTATTTCTAGTTGCTAATTATTTATTGAGTGGATGTGTAATGGGACAAAAAGTAACTGATTTATGAATGTCCCTATTTTGGGGCACCTGAGTGACTCAGTTGGTTGAGCATCTGACTAAATCTTTAAAAAAATGAATGCTCCTATTTTTCCCATTTAAAAAAGAGGTTAGAGGCCTTGCCATTTCATTTATTCCCCTTTGTTCTACTTCTTTGGAGGTTTTTGCCTTTGCTAGGATGGTTCTTTTGTTCTTTGGGATTTTGTAATAGGGAATTAAGATAAGAAGGAGAGATGGAAGGAAGTCTTCAGGCATGCAGAAAAATTACTCAGAAAAGCTTTAGAGGAGATTTGAGAAAGTAAGTGTATTTTATGAATACAACGGATGGGACAGAGAAGAGAGTTTTCAGAATATGTTGCGGTGGCCAAGAAATCTCCCTCAAGTGTTGAGAAATACAAGTGGAAGAAGATCGGAAACATACAATTCAAAATGATTTTTGGTTGCCTAATTGTACATGTACCATGACAAAAGAGTCACAGATTCAAGGCAGATACAAACAATTAAATACATTACACATAAATGAGTGAGTGAGTGAGTGAGTGAGTGAGTGAGTGAGTGAATGAATGGGTAAGATACTGATCAGCATTGTCAACTAGATGGATGGAGGGTATTTTATATCTACATAAGAATTATTGCAGGCTGTCCCAGGTACTGGGTCATAACCAGAGAATTTTGTGGCACTTGGTTTAGAAGGGGTGGTTTTGATTTTCAAATTTTCAAGATCAGATGATAATTATTTCATAATAGTAAAGGTGCTTTGATAGAAATATATCCCGACAAGCCTATTAAAATAAATTTATATGCAAATGTATGCCAAAGTATTGAATAAATGGATCTCTTTGATGAGATTGCTTAATATTTTCCAATTATATTGTATTTACAAATATATTTCAATTTTAATGTAGTTGGTGTGCTTTGTGAGTATGTGTATATTTTGTGATGGATAATGTTCAGCTAATATGTGTAGCTATCTTTACTGTACTTCCTATTTACAAGAGTAGAACTTATTAATTTAACAAAGAACGGTTGCTCTAGCAGATGCCATCCAGTCACCTGGTAACTATTTAAATCTATGCTGTGGATTGGGGATTTTAAAACCTAAGCTTGATTTTCACATCATTGCCAATTTTTTTTCTTTTCATAAGCTTATTTCCCCTTTGTGAGCAATTTTATCAGAAAATAGCCTCAAGACAGCATTAATAGTGTATGATCAAGAGAGCAATGACAAAGAGAGAGAGAGAGAGAGAGAGCAATGACCCCATCAGTCACAGATGGTTCCTCTCTACAAATCTGCAGCATGATGAGGGATTGGTAAAATAGTCCTACCACATCCTTAACTATATTCTTAATAATAACCTCACTGCGGATACCAAGCACAAATACCTGCTGAGTTTATGTGTAGGATATTAAATTTAAAAACCTGGTGGTAGGGCAGCCCGGGTGGCTCAGTGGTTTAGCGCCGCCTTCAGCCCAGGGCCAGATCCTGGAGACCCAGGATGGAGTCCCAGTCAGGATCCCTGCATGGAACCTGCTTCTCCCTCTTGTTGTGTCTCTGCCTCTCTCTCTTTGTGTCTCTCATGAATAAATAAATAAAATATTTTTTAAAAAATAAAAACCTGGTGGTAATATTTTGCAAGAAGAAAACTACAGTGGGAATGTTTAGCAGGGCAACTGATGTATAATTTAAGATAGTTTTCTTTATAAAGATGGTACAGGCAACACTTTATTTTGAAGAATTAATTGGATAGTTTGACAAACATTTGGTTTCATCACTAAGGACTGGCTCTGAACTCTTGATTTTAAAGTATTGCTCTATCTTCCTATTCCCCTTTTCAGTTTTGGGTATTGGAGTTACTAAATCCCAATATTGGGATCCCTACACCATTTGGACCTAGTCTGTAGCCATTAAACACATTGGTTATCGAGCATTTGAAATGTGGTGAATCTGAACTGAGATACGTTGTTTAATTGTAAAATGTACACCAAATTTCAAAGACTTCATTTAAAAAAAAAAGAATGTGTTTCTTTTGTAGTTTATATATACATATATAACATGTATGTTAAAGTAATTAATTTTGTCTGTTTCCTTCTAGTTCTTGATGTGACTACCAGGAAAAATTTAATTACTTATGTGGCTTACATATTTCTGTTGAATAACATTGCTTAAACTTTAGAAAAATTGTCATAGGATTGTGCATCTAGTGATGTAATTTGCTTAGGTGTCAGTGAATGTGTAAGCTTTAATAATTCAATTAGCTCAAAACATTCTGATTATGATTATGTGTCACCAAATATGTACCTATTAAATTCCTTTAAAGTTTTTTTCTCATGAAGCTAATATGTTGAAAAAATAATTTGCTCTTAAGTTTTTGGTGACTGAATGACTTCTTGTTAACATAATGACAATTTTTTGGTAATTCCAGGAAAGTTGGTAAGCCATCTAATTTTTCAGGTATAAGGAAAGCAAAAAAATGCCAGATTCCCTGATGGAAATGGCTTTGAACTAATGTCTGAAGACCTGGGTTAAAGCCAAAGGCTTCTTGGCCACTTACAGACTGCATTCTCCAGTAATAAATTATCTTGCTGGGAGCCAACAGTGTGTTTTTCATATCTACAAGAAGGAGAAAATTAACAATAACTGCCCAACTTATCTACAAGGTTGTTGTGGCAAATGGAATGGTAATTTCAGTAAAATTTTTTGTAAACCATTATTACATATATAAGGTATGGTTTTGTTACCTTTTACTATAGAGGCAGTAAAATTATACGTATATTTGCTTTGTTATGTTTTTTGAAGGAGAAAAAAATATATGTAGTATTTATTTGGTAAAGCTCTCACAGAGCCTAACCTAAGATTTATATTTACTCTCTACCCCAGATTCTAGCTAGAGATAATGACCTTAAATATTTCTGTTTTCAGTTCTGCTGGGGCTCATTATTATAATTGTAAATAATAAACTTACATCTTTTTCTGTAGATAGTGGCTAATTGACCCCTTGCTATGAGTAAAAGGGAATTTAACTCACTAACACTACCTCCCAAGTTAAATAATCTGTATCACTCTTTAATGCTTTTATTGCTTCTCTTTTTAACCTTAAATAATACAATTAAACCCATTATTTTCTCCATTAACTTCAACAGTGTCTCTGGGTTTCCCCTTGTGTAAAATATAGGCATTAGTTTCCCTACTGCATCTCTCACCTCTCCTCTTTCTCTCATCCCGTAACTTCTTTTAACCTTGCCATGATTTTGTATCTTCTAAGCTTGAGTTCAATCTTAAATTCTAGGGCAGCCCGGGTGGCTCAGCGGTTTAGTGCTGCTTTCAGCCCAGGGTGTGATCCTGGAGACCCGGGATTGAGTCCCACGTCAGACTCCCTGCATAGAGCCTGCTACTCCCTCTCCCTCTGCTTGTGTCTCTGCTTCTGTGTGTGTGTCTCTCATGAATAAATAAATAAAATATTTGAAAAAAGAAGAAAAATAAATAAATCTTATCTACTGAATAATTCCAAAATTGAAAACCTATGAGCATATCTTAAGTTATTATGATCAGATAAAGTGTATTCGTAGCAGAATGCAGGAGTGAGGTTTGCTTTCCCTCAAAGGGTCTTTGGGCATTCTTTCTCCTTGTTGACTTAAAAGTCATGCTAGGAGAGAGAAAGAAGTATGAGCTTCTATTATTCCAAGAGGCACTTTATGTATCATGTGCTCAAAACAGTACAAGATGCACTTAAGCCATTAGAGCTTGCACTTTTATGGGAATTTTTGCCTACATGAAACTTTGCAATGTCTTCTAGAGAATAGTGGAAACCTGCCTCCTCATGTCTGTAATAGGAAAGTACAGATTGTAATTGGTTATTATGGTTGTCCATCACCTTGGAATAAAAGAAGCAGGCAGATCTGTCCTTCTAAGGACAGATCCAGTTATCTATAGAGCTTGACCCTGGATTTTTTTTAAAAGATTTTATTTATTATTCATGAGAGACACAGAGAAAGAGAGAGGCAGAGACATAGGCAGAGGGAGAAGGAGGCTCCATGCAGGGAGCCTGACATGGGACTTGATCCCAGGTCTCCATGATCACGCCCTGGGACAAAGGTGGGGCTAAACAGCTGAGCTACCCGGGCTGCCCTTAACCCTGGATTAATCAATTTTTTTAAAAATCCAACCTTTTTAAGATAGAGGAAGAGTAGAGGGAGTTATCAAAAAAATCCAGGCCTTTGAAACAATTAAGGAGAGAGACACAGGTGAGTGGAGTTGAGAATCCAATGTGGGTGATAGCTGGTTATTCATTAATATTAGGTTGAGTAGCAAAGGGAATTTTCTGGAAATATTTATGTATGTATGTATGTTTTAAAAGATTTTATGTATTTATTCATGGTGGGGGGGGGTGTGCAGAGACACAGGCAGAGGGAGAAGCAGGCCCCATGCAGGGAGCCTGATGTGGGACTCGATCCCAGGATTCCAGGATCACACACTGGGCTGAAGGCAGGCGCTAAACTGCTGAGCCATCCAGGGATCCCCATCTGGAAATATTTAGACTAATGTTTGTATGTTATGGGTGTGAGGCTTTGATGGCTTCAGTAAAATACCTTATTCATTAATCGGGTTCAGCAAGGAAGGAAATCTTTCTTGATCTTTGGCCAACACTACCCCCTAAAATAGACTAAGACATTAAGAGTAGGAAATATAATTCTGTCATTAAGTTGTTTCACTTGAAGGTTGCTATTCTGAACATCAAAATCACATATATTCTTTTGGGAATATTCTTAATTGTGTGTTTTTCCTTCCTGCATTAAAAAAAAAAGTGAAAAAACAAAATTAAAAAAAATACGGTTTGCTTCTTCCCTTAACCATTTCTTGCCCATAACATACTCATTAGCTGAAATACATACACAGTTTCCTCAATACCTATAGAAGAAGAGGCAAAACTTTTCTAGGATACAGCTTCTATTTATGCTCCAACTTTGTATACCTATTTACTTGTCTGTATTTGTTCTCTGCTACATTTACATTTAATGTTTTGCTATTGATGTTTTGAAGTTATGTTGTTCATGCTCAGTTTGTATGCTAGGCATTGTAGTAAATTATTTGCATGCATTATTTTACTAAATTCTCTCAAAACCTTAATATTGCCATTTTAGAATGGCAGAGGCTAACTGGCAGAAGCTCATGTCTAACTCAGAGTTTAGCATTCATTCCACTCCAGTGCACCATACCCATCATCCACCACTTGGAGAACAAGCAATATCATATAACACTAAATGCTATGCTCATGTCCTCACTTCATCCCACCTGCTGCTATTAGCACTAAGTCAAGAAAAGCCCTTCCCTTTAAGGTATCTGTCTTCTCTTGTACCAGACAGTAAATTCTTAGAGGGAATTATCACTTATGATGTCTTTTTGTAACTCGTGTGCCTAAAATAATACTTTGGACTAGTAGGTGGTAATAAAACTTTATTGATTATAATAATGATAATAACTATTAGCACTTGGTATTAATAGCTGATTTCAATTTCTATTCCCTTCCCACACACATTTCTTAAAGCTTCAACCTTTGCAATCTTCCCACACTTCTCTAACCAGTTTGACTTCAGATCCATACTTCACACTCTGAACCTCCTCAGAGTGGGAAGTGCAGCTATCAGAACTGTTCTTCTTTTTAAATGAAAATTCATGCCAATTCTAGGGAGTGGGCCAGATCCCAAAGACAGGATGTAGCTGAGGCTGAACATATTTTCTAGGATGCAAGAGTTACATCTGATACTCTACTGAACCATAATTCTTAGGTAATAGAGGCATTAATTAAAAACTGCCTCCTGTAGCACACACATGACAAACAGTGGTGCTGCACTCCGCAAATAAGTGGGCTTTAGTGTAAAGCCAGAGAAGACCTCATTGGTGCCATTTCATCTATCAAATCATCTAAGCTCTTTGAGATAACTAAATGGCATTGCAATGGGAGCAGCAGCGTCCTGGCTGACAGTTTTTATTTTAAATGCTTTAATTTGCTTTAGTTTTAGTTCTAAGCAAAATGCACAGTGCTTGCACTTATAATTTAGATGCAGCATTATTATGCTGTACTGCAACACTGGCGGAAGATAGCCCTTACTCTGCTAATATATTGCCAGCACCCCAAAGAAAGCTCCTACCTTTTAGCACATGTGAATTCTCTCTCTCTCTCTCTCTCTCTCTCTCTCTCTCTCTCACACACACACACACACACACACAGGCTTGGTTTATATTTGTAAGCAAGGAAGTGCATGGATATGAACATCTGATCCTAGAGGAGGTTAATGAAGACCTGACTCTAATTTGAGTGAACACATAAGCTTTTGTACCCTAAGACATTGCAAACACTATCTTAAGTGTACTTAAATTGACGTGGTCCAGGACTACATTTGGCCAACAAAATATACATGTTCCAGAAATCAAACAAATCTGTATCTTCAAAAAAGTTTTCTCAAATAACTCATCCTTATCGCCTTTTTCTTCATTATCAAAAAAATCCCTAAAACCGGTGGTAGTTAAAATAACTAATCGTTACCATGGCATGGGGGATTGGCTTGTAAGAACAAGTGGCCTCACTTTTGCCAGAAACTATCCTTTCAGGTGCTAGATCCTGGAGAACACTGGTCCCAGGGGAGGGACCAGGAGGGCTGCTGTGGGGGCACTGGGGAGGGAGTAGGCTTAGGATAGCAGCTATTTATCAATGATACTGAAGCATTTCAATATTTTAACAGCTTATCAGATAGATGTTAACGTGGTTAAAATCTCATTTATGCTAATAGGTAATACTAGATTCGTGACACTTTGAAATAGAGAAGGTTCTAATCTAGTGGTAGACTAGAAGGGTTTAGAAATTCTCCCAGGTATTGGAAAGTGATCTCAGTTTTGCCAATTAATTTGGAATATAAATGCAAGTAGTTTAAACCCTGGTTGTTATTAGAAAAATCAAGAAGGAAAAAAGTTAATTTATCTTGTGTCCTCATCCTAATTTCATTTAATTGTCTCAATAATCCTGTAAGACTGTATTAGTTTACTAGGACTATCATAATAAAGTACTACAGATTGAGTAGCTTAGCTTAAAGGAGAGAAATTTATTTTCTCACAATTCTAGAAGGAAGAAATCCAAAATTAAGGTGTCAATGGGGGCTGATTTCATTCTGAGACTTCCTTTCCTGGCTTGTAAATGGCTGTCTTCTCCCTGTGTCTTCACATGGTTTTCCCTATATGTGTGTGTTTGTCCCCTAATTTCCTCTTCTTATAAGGACACTAGTCATATTGGATTAGGGTTCATCTTAATCACATCATCATTTTATCACTTTAAAGACCCTATCTCAAACACAATCACATCCTGAGGTTATTGGAGGTAATGCCTTCAATATATAAATTTTGGGGAAGCACAATTTGGTCCATATCAGAAATTTAGTAATACAAACACTCCTTTTAGAAAATAATTATAAAGCCAGTGCATTACTTACCTCAATTCAGCTTGTCAGGGACGGTAACTGGGACCTGGTATCTGCTCCTGTCACCTGCATCTGCTAACCTGTAGCTGCCATGCACAAATGCATCTCTGTGTTGGCCAGACTGGTGTCCAGATCAACAATGCCTGCTGGGAGTTCCATTCCTTGGAACATTGCATCCAGCTCAGTGGCCACATGCCAGGTGACAAGACCATTGGGGGAGGAGATGACTCCTTCAACACCTACTTCAGTGAGATGGGTCCTGGCAAGCATGTGCCCAGGGCAGTGTTTGCAGACCTGGAATCCACAGTCATGGATGAAGTTTGCACTGGTACCTACTGCCACCTATTCCCACCCTGAGCAGCTCATCACAGGAAGGAAAATGCTGCCAATAACTGTGTCCAAGAGCACTACACCATTGACAAGGAAATCATTGATCTCATCTTGGACTAAATTCAAAAACTGGCCAACCAGTCCACAGGTATTCAGGGTATCTTGGTTTTCCACAGCTTTGGAGGAGGAACTGGTTCTGGATTCATCTCCCTGCTGATGGAGTTATCTAACGATTATGGCAGAAGTCCAAACTGGAGTTCTCCATTTACCTCCCCACCTCCAGGTTCTACAGCTGTAGCTGAGCCCTGTGCCTCCTCACCAGCCACATAACCCTGGAGCACTCTGATTGTGCCTTCATGGTAGACAAGACACCATCTATGACATTTGTTATAGAAACCTTGATATTGAGTGCCCAAACGACACTAATCTGCTGCATTAGCCACATTGTGTCTTCCATCACTGCTTTCCTTAGATTTGCTGTATCCCTGAATGTCAGTGTGACAGAATTCCAGACCCACCTGATATCCTATCCCCACATCCATCACCCTCTGGCCAAATACGCCCTTGTCATGTCCGCTGAGAAAGCTCACCGTGAACAATTCGCTGTAGCAGAGATCACCAGTGTGTGCTTTGAGCCAGATAATCAGATGATGAAACGTGGCCATAATTAATAAATGGCTTGCTGCCTGTTGTACCATGGCGATGTGGTTCCCAAAGATGTTAATGCTTCCGTTGCCACCATAAATACCAAGCATCCCGTTTGTGGACTGCTACCCCTCTGACTTCAAAGTTGACATTAATTACCAGCCTTCCACTGTGGTACCTGGGGGAGACCTGGCCAAACTACAATGAGCTGTGTGCACGTTGAGCAGTACCACAGCCGTTGCTGAGTCCTGGGTTCACCTGAACCACAAGTTTGACCTGATGTATGTATGTCAAGTAAACTGTGTTCACTAGTATGTAGGTGAGAGCACAGAAGAAGGAGAGTTTTCTTTTTTTCTTTCCTTTTTTTTTTTTTTTTTTTTTTAGATAAGGGAGGGGCAGAGAAAGAGAGAGAGAGAGAGAGGAAGAGAGAGGAAGCTTAAGCAGGCTCCCTACTGAGTTTGGAGCCTGACTCTGGGCTCCATTCCATGACTCTAAGATCATGACTGAGGGCATAACCTGAGCTGAAATCAAGAGTTTGATGCTTAACTGACTGAGCCACCCAGGTGCCCAGGAATGAGAATTTTCTGAGGCCTGAGAGAACATAGCTGCCCTTCGGAAGGATTAGGAGGAGGTTGGTGTGGATTCTATTGAGGGTGAGGTGCATGTTATGCACACAACATTGGCTTCAACATTAGCTGACAGGCATTAAAGCTTTCTGGTTAGATTGCCTTCACTTTTAACTGAGATCATGTCTTATTTTTCCATGTGTACTTATAGAATTTTTCCATTACGCCTCAAAGTAATGGGTTTTTTTTTGTTTGTTTGTTTGTTTTTTCAAAGTAAAGGTTTAAGAAAGAAAAAGAGTTTTAAAAAGTTTATAAAAAAAAAAATAAAAAATAAAAAATAAAAAGTTTATAAAATATTTTTAAAAGTCAGTTTTAGTAAGGCATATTTTGTATCTAAAATTATACCCATTTTAAGTATACAGCTTGAGTTTGGGCAAATATGTGTACCATCTAACCCCCATCACAATCACATTACAGAAATTTCTATCATCTCAAAAAATTGCCTGTGCCTATTTCCTGGCATTCCCCCTTCACCCCTGGCTCAAGGCAACCACTGGTCTCATTTCTTTTTTTAGTGTTTCATATAAGTAGAATCATAAAGTATGTATACCACCATCCCTGGCTTCTTTTTTTTACCACATGATGCATAATGTTTTTGAGATTCATCTATTTTTTTTTTTTTTTTTGGTGTATCAGCAGTTTGTTCTATTTGATTGCTGTGCGGTAATCCATTGTATGACTATACCACAATTTGTTTATTGTTTATAGCTTTTGGCTATTATGTAAAGAGCTAAAATGAACCTTTGGTTACAGGTCTTGCCAGGACATGTGTTTTCATTTCTTTTGGGTATATACATGAAAGTCGAATACTGTGTCATAGGAGAAGTATGCATTTAAGTTTTGAAACTTTTTTTTTCAAGAAGAATCTGCTAAATTGTTTTCCAAATCGTTGTATAATTCTACATTCCCACTAGCAGAGTATGAGAGTTCTAGTTCCTCCACATTCCCTCCAACACTTGGTATTTTTGTCCTTTATCATTTTAGTCTTTTCTGTGGATATGTAGTTGTATCTCATTGTAGTTTTAAATTAGCATTTTCTTGATGACTAAATGATATTGAGTTTTCATTTGCTTATTGGAAAAGCATGTATCTTCTTTTGTGAATTGTCTTTTCAAATATTTTTCCTGTTTTTAGTGGATCGACTTCTTATTTTTAAGTTTTCTAAGTTCCTGACATGTTCTAGGTATAAGCCATTTGTCAGACATATGTAATTTCAAAATTTTCTTTTATTCTTTAGCTCGCATTTTAGGTTTATTAGTGCTCATTTCAAGAGCAAAATTTTTACTTTTCATGTAGTTCAACTTACCAGTTTACTTTTAGTTTTGCCCTTTGGTGTCCTATTAAGGGGGTCTTTACTGATTTTATAGAAAGCAGATGTTGGGATCCCTGGGTGGCACAGCGGTTTGGTGCCTGCCTTTAGCCCAGGGCGCGATCCTGGAGACCGAGGATCGAATCCCACGTCGGGCTCCCGGCATGGAGCCTGCTTCTCCCTCTGCCTGTGTCTCTGCCTCTCTCTGTGACTATCATAAATAAATAAAAATTAAAAAAAAAAGAAAGCAGATGTTATGGATCTGCATTTAATGTTTAAGTTTATGATACAGTTTCTGTGTAGTATGATGTAAGTGTTGGCCTTAGTTTTTTATGCACATGAGTAAACTATTGTTCCAGAACCATTCCTTTCTCCTTTCTGAATTAATATGGCACCCTAGCCAAAAATCATTTGACTATATATGGGTGTGTGTATAGGGGGACATCATCATATATTTACTTATTTCTGAATATCTTATTTTGTTCCATTGATTAAATTCTATTCTTAGGTCAGTACCACACTCTTTTGATTACTGTAGCTTTATAGGAAGTCTTCCAATCCAGGAGTGTGAGTAGTCCAAATTTATTCTTAAAAAACAAACAAACAAACAAACAAAAAGATTTAGCAATTCTAAGTTCATTTTATTTTTATATAAACTGTAGAATTATCAATTTCTAGAAAAAATGGAAACTGGATTTAGAATAGAATTTTGATGTCTATCACTTTAGAAATGATGTCTTAATATTGAGTAGTTGAATCTATGATCTGATGTTCTTTAATTTCAGAAGTTTAATAGTTTTAAATGTATAAAGAGTGCACTATTTTGTAAAATTTATTCCTAAGAATTTTATATTTATTGTAAATAGTTTATCTTTTAAATTTTCTTTTTTTGTTACTAAATAAATCAGTTGATTTTATTTATTGATCTTACATTCTGTAATCATAACAATTTTACTTATTAATTCTAGAGCTGTTTTGGGAGTCTCATAGGATTTATGCAGATTTTATCTTCTTTCTTTCCAGTCTACATATGTTTTTATTTCTTGCACTATTATTGCATTGGCTAAGACATAGCCCACCCTCCCCAATCTGGTCCAGAACAATGTTGAATAAAAGTTTTAAAAGAGAATATGTCTACTTTGATTTTAATTTTAGAGAAATATTTATTTTCATAATTTATATGAGCTAACTGTAGATTCTCATAAATGTGCTTTATCAGACTGAGGAGGTTCCCTTTTAATCCTAATTTGATGAAATATTTTATCATAAATAAATATTGAATTGTATCAAGTACTTTTTTTGCATCTATTGGGGTAAACATATGAATTTTTCCCCTTCATTCTACTAATATGTTGAATTACAATGACTGATTTTCAAATGTCAGATAACCTTGGATTCCTAGAATAAATCTCACTTAATATTTTTTATGTTGGTGAATTTTAGTTGCTAAAACTTAGTTAATAGTTTTTGGTTTTTTGGTATTTATGTTCATGAGGACTATTGACCCATAGACCACCCTCCCAGAGTGTTTTTTCTCCTTATTGTAAGGGTTTTTATTTTCCTTATTGTAATGTCCTTGGCTGGTTTTGTTATCAGGATAATAATACAAGTCTGTTGTAATTAGTTGTGAAGCATCCATCATTTTTATCATTTATGTGTTCCTTTTTATTAACTAACTTTTCTCATGGTTATAGGTCACAGCTTACTTCTTTGGGGGCATCTATATCATTTTAGATTGGATGATGAATATTTTGAACTTTATGTTGTTGATATGTTATTTTTGTTGTATATTGTTTTTATAAAAGATGGTTACACTTTGTCCTGGGAGGCCTTTAAATGTGTTGTTTTTTTTCATTTCTTCAGGGCTTGCTTTTAGGCTATGTGAAGGTTTATCTAGAGTCACCTTTACTCTAGGGGTATTTTAGCATGACTACTGAAGGGTGACTCTTGTTGGGTCACTAGTCAAGGTGATCACTAAGGATTTTCCAATATAGCTGGTCAGATCTTGAATATATTTCTGCCCTGTATAACGTATAGGAATTTTCAGCATACAGCTCTTTTTTGCCTGGTTTCATCCTAAGTGTATGCATAGCTTAATATCTCATTATCAACAGACAGTAAGTCACCTATATGCAGGTATTTGAAGGTCTCTATGTAGCTCCTTCCTGTCTGGTAGTCTGTTCCATGAATTCCTGCTACAGTAGTCCCTTTGCTCCAATTTATGTCTCCTCAACTCAGTGTGTCTCTCAGGTTCTACTTAGGGGTCCTCCTTTATGTAATTGGTCTGAAATGTGTCAAAGTCAGGCCTTCACAGGGCTCACAATTTTATTTCTGTCTTCTCATGGATCATAGTCCAGTTCTGCCTTTTATCTATTGTCTGAAACAGTAGTTTAGTTTTTTAATTGTTTATAGGGGGATGATAAACCTGGTCCCTATTTTTAATTCTGGACAGGAGTATAATGCTTTCACCCCTTTTTATAGATAAACTTAGATTAGAAAGACTAAGTAGCATAGTGATGAGGAACAGGGATTTGGGATTTAGGTTGGAATCCAAATTTTTTTGCCATTAACTAGTTGTACAACCTGGGTAAGTTATGTAAATTTCTGTCTTGGCTTCCATATCTTTAAAAGGGATATGCTTATGTTTATGCCTACAATGATAATAACAATAAGAAAAATAATATTAGAGATTATTTCTTACTATTATTGTTATGATTAACTGAGATGATGAATGTGAAGGGTTTAACCTAATGCCTAGCACCTAGTGAATCTTGGATATGGTGTTAGCCAACTAATATTATTGTCCATGATCACCTCAGTAGAATTCTGACTTTGGAGAAAAAAAAAAAAAAAGAATTCTGACTTTAAGGTCAGGAATGTAACATTGATGAACATGATAGATGTTTTTCCATTATTTATCAAAACTGCTTTCTTTTAAAAAGCATCTACAACAGGAAAACATATTCAGGTCTACCCATAGGACAACCCCCCCTGAAGCAAGGGTAGAGTATACTCATTTGATTAAACATGAGAAATCTAATTTGTGTTGGTGGGAAATTTTTAAGGAAAGATCTGAGGATAATCCATCATGAATTCTTAGTTCAGGATAACTATTATTCAGTTAACTACAATGATGGTATCTTTAATATAGGTAATAATTAACAGTTTCATAGTTTTGAGACTAGTATCATCCAGAACATGTCTTTTAAAGGACATGTCCAGTTTTCTTTTTGGAATCCCATAAAACCTTGAATATCACAAGTAGGACTTAACAGAGAAAAATCAGGGAAAGCTAGCATGTTCATTGCTGAAGTTTTGTCGATGTCCTAAGTTGATCCTTATGATGGCAGGTAGACAAGAAATAAGACACAGATTTGTCAGATGTGTAATGGAATATTTCAGCTCAGCAAGGGGAATTTAGAAGTCTTTCTCTGCTGGCAGATCACAGCCACGGTGTCGGCCAACAACATCTGCTTATTCTCAGATGACAACAGTGCCAGTTAATTAGCCCTTGTTTGTGTTTTGACTATTGATAGACTTAAATTATGTTCATATTGTCATACAGAATAAATACATAAAAAGGTTTAGCTTTGATCTAAATATAGCCTTTCTATTGCTGCAGTGACATTTGAACTGTATATCAGAATAAAAAGATTATAAGTCAGGCATAAAAGTAGATCATCTAAATAATATAATAAAAAAACATCTGATTAATGATAATTTTGGCTTGAAAACAAAATACCTTACTTCAACAGAAGTTTAAGTCGATTTATAAAAAGGCAGACATTATCTAGGAGAGATATTTGGTGCTACAAAATGCCACTAATATCTCTGCAAAGTCCTCGATCCTCTTTTCATTTTGTTTTAAAGATTTAATGCTATATTTGTTAGTATAAAGAATATTCTTTATGGAAAATTCTTGAACTAGAAAGAATTTCATTGTTTTATGGCCATTAGAAAGCTTTCCCTCTTCTAATCATTGTAAACTCTCTCCCAACAATACTTATGAAAAGTCGAGTAAATGGTTTTTGTAGAAGCCAGAATAACATATTACTTGTGGCCATTTAAATTGCAGAAAAGTTTGTCTTTTGCAATACATTCTGTGTAATAAAGTTTCTGTTGAGAAGCTTAGTGTAGCATTCTAGAGATGTTGGAATATTTTCCTTCCGTAGACAAATGCTCTGTGTTTGGCTTGCTCCAGCCATTGCTGTTGCCATTTAAAGGCTTCTAGGTTACAGCTGATCATAGGCAAAGCACCCCCCAAGGGAAGTGTATGTACTGGATATCCTTGCCTTTTTCCTCTACTTCCTTGCCTGCTTTTTTTTCTGCCCCCAAATCCCCCATCTCGCTTCTCAAAGAAACACAGAGACACCAGTCAGTAACATAGATATGCTTGCTTGGTGTACTTGTTTGGAAATAATCCAGACATCAAGAAGCTAAAACCAAGATGATTATTTATATAATTCTTAAAGCTGGAGGTTTTGAAATACACTGTAAGAAAAAAGAAATTTTAAAAGGCAAGTTTAAATACACTATTCTATCTCCACTATACTGCCTTCACATCACTAAGATAATTTAGTATTGAAAGCAGCCTAGGTAATCATAAAAGTTAAAGAGCTGCCTGCCACTGGCAGCTTATTAGTTCCAAGGCTTTCCATAGAACTTCAACCAACATGACATTTTGATCCCTTGTGTCTAAGAAGTGGTCAAGGTTAATCAGTCAGCTTTCAACAGAAGAATTTGCTCCTGATGGAGTGGCAGCTATAATCGTATGATATTTTTAGGAAAGTGATACACTGAAAAATAATATCATAATTATGTATTTATGAAGTGTTGGTTTCTACAAACTGGAGATTTGACAATGATTGCTAGAACACATCATTACATTTCTAGAAAAAATTAAAAATGCACAGACACTGTCAACCAAATGGATTACAAAAAATCTCAATCCTGTTATCATCTTAATGAATGCAGTACAGAGCATCATAAATGCCGTTATGTCCTTGTCATATAGTATGAATTACAAATAGAAAAACCAGAGAAATGGGAAACTAACTTCCCTTTAATGGAGTCTGATTTGTGAACCCTTTGTTCGTTTCTCACTTATTGTAGATGTCTTTCATTAGTGAGTTCTTATATTCAAATGATCAGCTCCTAGATATTCATAATTATATGAAGACAATACCACTGCCATTTTCACAGTCACATTACAATATCTTTAGTGAGTTGAATATTGTAATTATTTATTAAAAGTAACACATGAAAATATGAATAAAATATCTTTATGTACAAAGGGGCATGGCATGATTTCTACCTAATATTTAATAAGACACTTGCAAATTATCCCTGCATTAACATAGTACAAAACAATAAATACAAACATCAGGTAATATAAGGACACTGAGAAAACAGAGAAGTCTCCATGGATAGGAACTGTCGACTTTGGAAACTTTAAACTCAAAGGAAGGTCATGTCATCATGAACCCACCTGCCTGAGCTGTCAGGTTAACTGCTCACAAATGTCCTTCCTAAAACTCTATCTCCTAAGATTGTTCCTATAAAATGTGGTAATGTGGTGATGTGTTCACATCTCAAATGACAGGAGAGGCCCAGGCTTCCTTTGGATTCTATGAAATTATTGCATGCCATCTGGACATCACTATTGGGACAGGTGACTGGCACAGCCTGGAAAGCAGATCTGGAAGTCAGGATTGAGTCCACAAAGTTTTCTCCCTTCCTATTCCTGGAGCACAGAAGCTGAAGATTAAGCCTGTGGGGGGAAAAAAGTTTCAGATTCCAAGAAAGTGAAGAAGTATATACATAGTGCCATAGTATATACATGGTTTAGTACTATCCATGGTTGCAGGCATCCAGTGGGGGTCTTGGAACATATCCCCTATGGATAAAGGGGACTAAGGTGCTGCCTGCCATACCTGACTCCTCGCACCATACAATTCCAATCTTTGCTATAACCCCTGTGGTCCATCCACCCAGGTACTCATGCTGGAAATGTGGGCATATCTATTCTCCTAATCTTCCTCATTCCCCACTGCCCACATTCAATCGATCATCACCTCTGAAGAGGTTTACCTTCTAGACATTTCTGTATTCCATTCTGCCTCTTTACCACCATCCCTACTGTACCTGCAGAACTGGTGAAGTCTTTGTGCTTATCCTAGGGAATACTGCCATAGTGTTTTACCTTCTCTGCTTCCAGTCTTACTCCTCTTGAAATAATCTTTATTAAACACTCAGTGATATGTCCTAAGCACAGATCTCATCATATTCCGCTTTTGATGAAAGTCCTTAACTCTATTCTATCATTAATGGAACACAGTTCAAAGTCTGTTGCTTGGGGTGACAATGTGAGTAACAAAGACATATATTGGCAACTTTTACACTTTGCTGCTGTGTGCTTATCAGGGTTAAGCATGAACAGATATCTCTCTACTTCTCCTTCACAAGAAGGAGAGAAGAAAAGCCAGGGCTTTGCTTTGTTTTATTACTTTAGGATTTTCTTCATTTGCAGCGCAGAAACAACATTCTCTGTTGACCCCAAAGGAGCAAGAGATGGAGGGTTCTGTGCCTAAGTAGGAAAGGGGAAGCAGTTTCTTATCCTGTAAGTCTCAACTCAAATGCCAGAAATTTCTATGCAATTCGCCATTAAATTTCAAAGTACCATGTCTAACTTTACATACCACTGTCCTATTATTTCCCATATCAAAGTAAAATTATCTTCCTTATGTGTATTTCTCTTTACTTCTATAAGCTTCTTGAGGACAGCAACATGTCATGTCCCTCTTTTGACTTGGCCTTGTGCTTGGCAAAGAGCAGGATCTCTGTCACTTTTTGTCACTTTTTGTTCAACTGACCCATACTCTTCCATAAGTGAGTTCCCAGGTAAAGTCAAGAGTTTGTAGCACAAACCATCTAGGGAAACACCTGGATTTATGTGAATAGGATAATGCTCATGATTAATACTATATTGATTATTTTTTCAAGGATCAGCAAGCAAACCGATGGTTTCATTTCATACTCCACATTGATAATCTTTTTTAAGACATGGACTCTGCTTCATTAATAATTTTTTTCATTAGTTGGAAGTTTCAATTTGAAGGTACCAATATCAGTATTTGCTTCCTTTCTGATGTTATAATCTCTCTAAATTTAGTGTATTGTCTACAATAATGACAATGCATGACCTTATGGTCACTGAATGTCTCACCATCCTAAAATTTTATAAATTTGCAATTCTTATAAAGAATAAATGATCACTTTTATAATAAAGTATCATAATAGATTCTTTAACAACACTGACACCACTTTAGCAAAGAAGCAAAATGGTCTTAAAAGAAAAGATCTCCCAGTCCTAAATTTAATTGTTGTGCATTATTAAGAATTTTGTTTAGGGCCATTACTAGGATAAGAAAATAGAGCTCTTTCATGATGTTTTCTTTTCAGCTCCTGCTAATCTGTCTTAAAATGTAAGAAGAATAATTGAAAAACATGCTAAGTTTTTCTGGAAGTTCACAAAATTGCATTTAGATTATCATGGTACCATTGAGAAACGACAGAAGTAGAGTGGATTGTATCTGGGAGAAAAGCAAAAATTGGTACTATTCCATACTGCTAAGGGTCTGTGGGATGAGATTTTCATAGAAGCCACTGGTCTGTCCAGTGGCTAGTTCTTATCTGAAACTCCCTTTGCTTCTTAAACTGTCAGGCACTTGGAACAATGGAGGGAGAGCCAATTGGTGAGGGAGGAGGCAGGTTATAGTAGCTCCCTCTCTTCCTATAGCACAGAATTGGTTCTAGAACAATCAAATGCTTTCTGTTCAGTTTTAAAATTGTCCTCCTCCCTCATTTAACATATATCTTGGACATGTTTGCAGTAATTAAAAAATTGTCTTGAGAATTATTTTTGCTTAGTTATATAATGTCACTGATTGGATGAAGCCTAATTTACTTGAAATTTCCATACCATTACACATTTAAACTGTTACTAAATGTTTGCCACTATTCTGTGTACATTAACTTTTAATATAATTTAAAATTATGTCCTTATGAAAATTTCCTAAAGGGAAGTTACAAGGTGACAAATGTGAATTTTCTAATTCTTTAGTGAAAATACTATCAAGCTGTTCTTCAGAAAGATTAATCTAAATTTATACTTTCAAATGCAGCATATAGATATTATTTGCTTCGCCAGTATGACTCTTAAAAATTAGGAAAAAAAGGTTTAAGTAAATTGAAGGTTATAATTTTCTTGGTCTTAATTTACTTTATTATTGTTACTATTATTATTATTATTCTGGTAGCTCTTCTGTAATTTTATATTACCATTTCTATTTCCTCCTTTACGAGTTGCCTGTTCCTGGCCTTTGCTCATTTTTCTATTTCCTAATCTGTATAAATGCCTTTGGTATATTTAAGATATTAGTTAAATGATCTCATATTTATAGCAAACATTTTCTTAATTTGTTTTTTGTTTCATAATTTTATTTATGATCTTTTTTTATGTTTGGACATTTTAAGTCATGATGTGAGAGAATTCTTATCCTTCCATTGAATTTCCTCACATTGCTTTATGTTTCAAAAAAATCAGTTACTTAATAAAACATACATAATTTTTCATTTACTCTCTTCCTCTGGGTATTTAGTTCTTTTTTTTTTTTTAAAGATTTTATTTATTTATTCATGAGAGACACACACAGAGAGAGGCAGAGACACAGGCAGAGGGAGAAGCAGGCTCTATGCAGGGAGCCCGATACAGGACTCAATCCCCGGACTCCAGGATCACGCTCTGGGTCAAAGGCAGACGCTCAACCACTGTATCACCCAGGCATCCCAAGGCTGTTTAGTTCTTTATCCCTTTCCCCATATAGACACTACTAGCTGATGTCCCTACCTCCACACTCATTATTGGCTGATTTGTTCACTTATTGTCATCAATGAAGAAAGAATGTACTTTGCCTGCTCCACATTTATGCATAGGAAGTCTGGCCTTAGCAGAAGTTCTTTGTGACAGAGAATCAATTCCTTTAGCTACATTATCTGTACCACTCCTTGTCATAAAAAGATTAATCTCAGAAGAAAATAACGGCACATTTGCCTAAATGAGCACAAATATACATAGAAATGTATATCGCTAATATATTTCTAATCTTTGATACTGGTGGCCTTCAAAACTTTACACAAATTATTTTTGTTATTAATGACTATTTTGACAGTGATACCAGCAAATAGTTGGGATCAAAGTGAATTAGACAAAGAAAGTTTAAGATAAACAATCTTTTTCTTATTCTTAAAAAGTTGTGATCCCCAAATGGAGCAGTGCTACTGCAGTGAAAGGATAATATTTTTTGAAACTCTTATCAGTCTTCCTCTTGTTGATATAAAAGTCTTGAATATTTTAGAATCTGTTTGAATTGATGAATCAGTTTCAATCATGGTCACATAGTTTTTAATTTTTCTCTGATCATCATCATATGTGATTTCATGTTACCATGAGGCAAATCTTTGCAGAGGGCAGGCAAAGATCATAGATTATAAGTATTTTGGAATTCTTGTCTGCTCTGCCAAATCACATTAAATATAATGCTCTGCACAAAATAGAGGATCAATATATGAAGCAGCAAGCATTAAACTATTCTGGAATTTGATTTTTAGATGAGAATTTTTAACATTGTTAACTTTCCACATTAGTGTTTGCTGCTGCATACAGATCCAGACTTCTCAACGTCTATTCTCAAATCTTCTAGTTCTGATAACCGTATTCCTATTTATTCTGAATCTCTGAGATGATACATGATTTATCACTGATCATCTAGAAAGTCATTAGTCACTGGCTACTACATTCAAAGTACAATGATTACCAAGAGAAATATACTGAAAAAAAGTAAGATGAATAGTAGAATTGATGTGTCAAACTTGTTCCTTCCCTGTACTTTCTGATCTTTATAGAACATTGTTACATAATTCCAAAATTACAAAGAAGAGCAAGAAAAGGTACTTATTTCAGCAAATTAAAAGACATGAAATTAAAGGGTAGGAATATTTTTTAAAGTATGAAAAATGGGAAGGAATGGGGAACTGGACAATAGTTTGTTGAGTTTGTTTGGGTCACTACTATTCCTTACCTATGTATAGTTTTTCTTTGTAGCTGAAAAGAAGACTTGTCTTCCTCCAAATTGGATGATTAGTCACTAAGAGTTGATCATTTTGATGGTTTAGAAAACATTTTTTAACTAGTCACGAGGTTGCCAAGAAACCAGAGCTGGTATGCAAGGAAGCTTTTCATATCCTAGGTAGGTTTGGACCACCTGTCTAAACAAACTTCCTAATTTTCTCAGCTTCTCAAACTTTGCATCTCAAAGTGTCCATTGTAAAAGGATGGGTGGACTCTCATATTCCTCTCATTCTAATTCGTCTTTGATGACCAGAAAGGGATAGGATTGTGATACTGGTGCTCATGTCTGGATGGCACTCTCCTGTTTTGATCTCCTTCTACTGGCCAGAGAAGCATGGCAGGCACTCAACAAGCCCTCTCTGAGTGCCATAACAACATTGTCTTAGTGCCTGGGTAATAGGCCTAGGGAGTGGACACAACAATAATATTCTTCATTCTGGACACTACCCAGAGTGCCTACCATTGTGGTCAGGTCAAATCTGGGCATATACATATTTATTAGATTTTGCTTTTTTTACTCGTAGCTGCCAAAGGGTAAATTCTTCTGCAGGTTCTAAAAAGCATGAAACACTAATTGTGATGGCACTTAATCAATGCTTCCCATGAAAACTAAATTAAAATTAGAAGAAAACCTCCTTACCCAACTCTTGGAAAGCAAAAGACAATTCCATGCTAAACTGAGAGGGTTAATTTCAGCACACCAGAATCTGGCCTGAGCTGTTTACAGAAATAAGACAATGTACCTGGACTGCACTGACTCCTGGTCAAAGCAGAGAACATGCAGAATAACAGGGTTGCTTGTAACCATAGTTTGGGAAGGTTTCAATTATTATTGATTCACAATTGCTGTAATGAGATTGTTGGTTTGCATCTGTTCTCACAGAGACACTCTGGCAGGCTCTGTCCCTCAGCTAGTTATACAGCAGCAATATGCCCTTGTGACCAGCTGGGTATAACAAACCCTACCTTTCTGGATCATCTTGTTTGAGGTGCCTTGTGTACACACCCATGTTTCCTGTATCCACAGGGACAGAAAGTATATCCTTGTACAGACTTTACAGAGTAAGGACAAATGGACCTCCTACCTGCCTTCTCTGAACCCCTTCCCCTGAGCCAGGCTTTGGCTGTGATGCACATCCTTCCTTTAGTGCAGCTGCTGCAATGAACTGAAAATGTGTAAGCACTGTCATTCTGAGCCCTCCGTTAGCAGTAGAACCCTGTCTCACCACTACCCTTAGTGTGCGTATACTGACCGAGGCAAAGGCAAACTGCATTGATATGAAAACATTACCAACTGGCAGAGTGAATTGTGTCATCTCTGAGGTAGGCAAGGCAACTGGAAGAATCTTCTACAGCCCCCAATATATGCATTTCTCGGGCAAATCTTAGAGTTTGTTTTTAGACAAATAGACATTGATGGTTTCACTGACACAAACCATTAACTTTTCAGCTTGCTAAAGTCTTGAAATAATCTAAGCTGCAGCATTCTCAAAAAAGCAGATATTAATGAGCATCTCAGTGAATGAAATTAAAAAAAAAACTTACATATTTATGGCCCAGGTGTGGGGAGGATTCATCAAGTTGTCAGTTCTTGCTTTTTCCTTGTGCAGAGTGCTCACCTACCAACAGAAGATATGTTTTGATCTATAAGCTCATACAGCGACTAAGGATGAAAATGATGTTTCCTGGCTTGTATTTTTATTTTTGCAGGAAAGTCCAATTTCCCTGCAAGAATGTCCTTAGAGCCAGAATTTGCCACTTGGTATTGCTTGAAAATTGTTTACCAAGATTTATGAGCTTTTTTTCCACCATCATCTGTCTTCACCCAATGCCAACTAACTCCCTGGGACTGGGGGGCGGGGGGTGTGAGTTACCAAGAGAGGTGCCCCAGGGAAGGAGGTAGAGTTTTTGCTTTTTCCTTGAGCCTAAGCAAAACTATGTTATATGTTTAAAGCACCATTTTATCAGGAAGCCATTTCTAGGGTCCTCTGTTTAAATAACTGAGTGAGAGCTTTGTGAAAACAAATTTAGAGGCCAACATGAACTCCTTGGTGATATACAGAGCAGCCCAGGGGATGTTACTCAAAATAACCTGATATTCCAGCAGCCATTATAAAGATAAATGTTGACCTAGACTGATGGAGAAGCTGAAGATTCCAAGTGTTTTTATTTATTCATAAAAGACACAAAGAGGGAGGCAGAGACATAGGCAGAGGGAGAAGCAGACTTCTTGCAGGGAGCCCGATATGGGACTTGATCCCAAGACCCTGGGATCACGCCCTGAGCCAAAGGCAGAGCCAAAGCCTCAACCACTGAGCCGCCCAGGCATCCCTAAGATCCCAGGTTTTAAATGCCTCTAAATTCATGATCAACACACTTCACACCACCTGCATCTTTCAGGTAGATTCAAGTATCAACATCAGTCACACTCTAAAAGTAGAGTGGGTCAAAGTTTCTGGCTTTGAGAGTAAATATCATTGCTTTGCTCCAGCTTTTGCCTGTCATTTAGAAACCTGTCTTCTGGGAACTCTGTTGATGTTACCTGTCATCAGCACTATCATGGTGATAATAAATAGTGCCAGAGACCGACAAGGAGCACCCGGGCCTCCCTTAAGAGCCTCTTAGGTGCTGTGCTCTGAGAAATGCCGGCATAGAGTGATAGCCCTTTTAGCCTCTTTCCAGCACAACTCTTCACTCACTATCACTATTTTGCAAAAAGCACAGAACTTCCTAGAATCCATGGCTATGAAGTACAGGAATGAGAAGTGAATAAAATAAACACTCATTCAACCCCTACTGTTCGTCAGAGTCATCTAAAGCAAATCATATGAAAATCATTCCAATTCTTAATATCTCCTTCCAAGTTCTGTTTTATTAGGAATAGAAAATACGAGAAAGATTCAATAACAATATGAATCCAATAAATTATAATAATAATGATGGCTGTGGTAAAAGCAAATGAAACACATACCTGGGAAAAAACAACTGAAAAGAAATATACCAATGCCAATAGTGATTGTATTGTGTTGTATTTCATGAGTAATTTTGAATTCTTTCTCTAGTTTTCCCTCTTCTCTATTATGAATAATGTGGTCTAGTATGAAAACAGAAGTTTGAGCCATGAAGATATATTACAAGGCAGTGATACAGGTTGATTTGGCAAATGAAAAAATAAGTTCAGAAGGGGGAAAGACCATGTAGACCATGTACACCAAAGGACAGTCAAGGAAGCCTTGGTGGAAATGCAGGGAATAGTTAAATATTGAAAAGCTGAGAAGATAGAAGCTGAATGATGCCTTTCTAAATGATGACTTTAAAAAAATGATTTTATTTACTCATTAGAGACACAGAGACAGGCAGAGACATAGGCAGAGAGAGAAGCAGGCTTCCTGTGGTAAGCCTGATGTGGGACTCATTCCCAGGGCTCTGGGATCACACCCTGAGCCAAAGGCAGACGCTCAGCCATTGAACTACCCAAGCACTGCTAAAAGATGACTTTCTAAATCTCTTGATCTTTTTGCTCACCATCAAACTTTTATTCATTTACTCATTTTTTATTTGAAAAAATAAATAAGCAAAAAAGTGACTGTACATTTAGTAATTACCATAATATACTAATTAGTATTGGTATACTAATAATATACTAATAATGTGGAATTACCATAATGATGAACTGGTGGAGTGTCCCGTCACAAAAGGGACCCAAGCACCATCTCCTCCTTCAAAAGAGCTTGAGTTCAGCGAGGAAGACAGGGGCAGGAGATGAATGGTGTCTGGTGAATATGAGTTAGTAAATGGTTCACCAACTGAGCAAGAGAAGTCTGATGGATTATGAAAGGTCTTGTAGACATGCTAACATGTTTGAACTTCATCTTAGGTAATATAAACTTACCAGTTTTCTAAGGAGAGGAATATTATAATGAATTCAGATTCACTTTTTCTTCTTTCAAATGCTTCAAAATCAAATAGTGCTTTAAAACTAAATGCAAAGATACTATGGTTGCTTTCTTCTGTGAAGTCATGTATTCCTTAATTTAAGAGATTTTTCTTCAAGATTCTTATAGTCTTTTATATTAGAAATAAGACAATGGATATTAACTTTCTGGGATATGCTGTAAGTGGGAATCATGTTTAAAATGCATCATGTCACATGTATATTTTGCAGTCAATCATGGTGATGTTTAACTTAGCAAGATTTCTTACTAAAGCTGAGTGGGATCATCTATGTTCTCATAAAGCTCTCCTTGATCTGCCATATTTGGTGCTCATTCATTTCTGAAAGCAGATTCCTATTGTATTCTAGCAAACTTTTTCTTTTACATTAAAGAAAACTCCTAATTTAAATAATCAAAATTTAAACATTTATGGGTTACATTTTCAGCAGAAGAACATGATTGAGAGAGAACATACTTGAAGAAAGCAAGGAATGTGGATGGATAAATACCATGGCCTAACATGAGGAGGCTTTCGATCAAGGAATTGTCTTATTAGGAGCAAATGACCAGAACAAGAGCCATGTCTCATGGAGGCTTCTGGAAACCCAGACACTTTAGCATCCACTGGCACATGCCCTGAAGATGGGTTACTGCAGAGCTCTCTTTCCTTGGAAACATAATTTATTGACCTCCAAAATGGCACAACTTATCCTGAGATACAATATCAGAACTTCTAAATTAAAGTACTGACAAATCCAATGAGTTCTTATGACCCTTGAAGCTCAAACTTCATTTTGTTACCATATAGGCACATTAACACTACATTTCTTAGGCCACAAACAAATAACATAAAATGTAACAATCAGTAATTCTGAGTGGTGGGTAGTCAGATATTTGTTCTATCAAATTCTTTTCTGTAATTTTCAGATTTCTAAAAAATTTTATATATGAGATAGTGGAAAATTGAGCTGAGCCTGTGCATTTATATCAAACCTACTCATTTCAGATTTTATTCTAGCTATATTTTAGGAAAAGTGTCACTGTTGTGCAAAAGATATTTAGGTAAAAATAATTATAACAATGTGACTTCTGTTGAGTATAGTGAGCATACTTTTATTTTAAAAGAGTATATTTGAATAAATTTAAAAGAAAGTGAACAGATTTGTTGATGGTTGTTTCAGAAACTAGACTTTAGTAAAAATTTTAGTAGTACAAAATTTTAGTAGCATTTGAAGATCATTATGTTTTTAGATGATTAATTCTAGACTATTGAAACTGACTCTGAATGAGCAATTTCAGTTTTACCCTATCACCAAATATTTTCCATGGTAATCAGCAAGGTTGACCATTGAGAGGTTATTTCATTAAAAGAAGTATGATTCCTAAGTTAAGGTTGGCAGAAATAAAAGAACCAGAGAATAGATTTTTTATTTCCATAGAAATATTTCCTCCTTAGACCTATGACTTGAAAATTTACTTATGATGAAAAGGAATCTTGGAGAATTAAGGGTCTTCTTGACTATCCCCCCATCAGCTACCACAGTGACTTGTTGCCACAGTGTCTATGTGAGTGGGAGAAACCAGTTTATTATGTCAAATTGTCCCTGGGCCTTAAAGAAGAATCCAATATTAAATTTTCAATCAAGAAATAAGGTTCTCGAGAATTTTCCCACACCCAATCCTCAATTCTGGTGTCAGTTGTCATTTCGCTGGTAGAATTGGGGGGTAGGGCAGGTGGTCCTGATTTTAGGCCTCTCTTCACAAGGGTAACCGGGGGCTCCTAGACGGTGGAGCCAAATGCTGGTTAGCTCACCATCCCACAGCTCAGAGAGCACTGAGGCTGCAGAGTGTTTAGTTAAAGCCCCACGGGAGTAAGAAGAGTGTGTGAAATTATTGTGATGCTTACTTGCAAGCACCAGGCAGATTCCTGAGAACTTTTCTTGGCAAATGGCATGGTCACACTCAGGATCCTTACTTAAGACTAGTTCACGTGTTGGCTGCTCTTCCCTAACCAGGTTAAATAGGCTTGGCAACTTAGTCAAGACTGGCAAGTAACCAGGGGAAACCTGTAAGTGGTTTCCAACTATCCTATGAATGAATTTTACTCCTTTTGCCCATTCAGATGGTTATCTCCAAGAGAACTGTGTACACATAAAGGAAATATGTGCATCAAAGTGTAGAAGAGATAAAAGAATGAAGAAAGTCTCTCATAAGAGGCAATGATTCCCACGAAAGGTCAGGGCATGTCTCTGGATTCTAGGTACTGTTAGTTTCCAAGGCCTCCGCATGTGTAGTTTGTCCTCATTAGAATTTCCCACCTGAAGCCTCTGATTCTGTGTTTGACAAAATTGTTTTTTGCTATGTATATATATATAATGGAGTTTGTTATTCCATAGCTCTTACCTGACATACCATCTATACTCTGTGACTATTTTGTACGGGTAAGATGGGGGACTGAATATTGTAAATGTATTCATGTAACTTGATATTTAAATCGGATTCACATGGATTGTTTTGTAGAGAGAATAATTATTTTTTACATATGTTTTGGAACAAGGAGATTTTAAATATTTGGCCTACTCAAAACAAGAAAAAAAAATAGGTACATTTTCATGCTTAAAAGCTACCTAGCATCTCATTTTTCATTACTCTTGATTCAAATATAATTTATACAAATAACACCTATGTTTTGAAAAACTTACACATTTAAAATCCAATTTAAAAACCTAAATAATTGGAAAAAAGAAACAGGAGATTGGGTTTTCTCCTCATTGGGAAGCTCAATTGAAATTATATGAAATGATACAAAAATAGGATTTACACTTTACCTGATGAATCCTGGTTCCAGCTGACTATACATGGCCATTATCGAAAATGAAACAAAGCAACAGCAATGATAAAAACCACGTAGTACATTTAATGTTCTTTCTGCTACTACTGCAGAGTTGAAAATGTCTCAAGGCCCCATCGTTTCTTTGGAACACATAATCATATTATTAAAAGCAACCTTTAGAAGTACAATAGTCCAATGATCTTACCAAAAATGATATTTCTAGGACTCATCTTTTGTATAAAGGAGAATTTTGTATTTTAGGGGAGTTATTAGTTGTCTATTTCCAAGGAAATTATGCTTTTTTTTAAGATTTTATTTATTTATTCATGAGAGACACAGAGACAGAGAGAGGCAGAGACACAGGCAGAGGAAGAAGCAGGCTCTATGCAGGGAACCCAATGTGGGACTCGATCCCGGATCTCCAGGATTACACCCTGGGCTAAAGGCTGCACTAAACCACTGAGCCACCCAGGCTGCCCGGAAATTATGCTTTTTGATTGTGTTTCATGTGAACAAAATCCAAGTTAGATTTTGAAATAACCATTTTTCAGCTAATCAACAATCTGGGAGCTTACCAGACTCATGAGAAATTGTCTTAACAGTGAGAAGCTTCACACTCTCTTTATCGGACTGAGGTCTATTTGGAACAGAAAACATAAGTTAACATCACAGTATTTAGTAATTTTATGTCTATGAAAGAAAGCATGCATGATATAAACAGAATGAAGAAGATACACAAGCATCTACTTTTACAAGTTTCTATGGTACAACCTGTCTTTTTTACACACAGACATACATATACTTTTATAGCACTTTCTCCTTCTAAAATCAAGCCAATAAATCTCTGTCACACTGTTAAACAATGATAGATAATTAAATACAAAAATGGGTCATGTGAAACACTTGTCACAAGGTCCATATCACACAGATATCCAGTTCTGAATTATGGAAGGGAAGACATGGGGATGTTTCCAAGTCCTTTGGGCTCATGCTGAGTTCTGGGGGGTTTCCCTTTTCATGAAGGTCTGACTACTGCAGTACAGTATTTGAACTGTCTAGTCTAACCAAGAGTTCCCACCTATCCTTTCTCAGATTCTAAACAGCTTCCAACCCAGATTACTTTCCTTGGACATCTCAAGAGACTCTATTTCTAATAAAGAACAATAGGTGATCTAGGGACATTATTTTTAAAGCCCACAACCGGGATCCCTGGGTGGCACAGCGGTTTAGCGCCTGCCTTTGGCCCAGGGCGCGATCCTGGAGACCCGGGATCGAAGCCCACGTTGGGCCCCGGGTGCATGGAGCCTGCTTCTCCCTCTGCCTGTGTCTCTGCCTCTCTCTTTCTCTCTCTCTCTCTGTGACTATCATAAATAATAAATAAAAAAAAATAAAATAAAGCCCACAACCTGATAAACATACAAAAACAGCTATATAGGGATCCCTGGGTGGCTCAGCGGTTTGGCGCCTGCCTTTGGCCCAGGGCATGATCCTGGAGACCCGGGATCGAATCCCACATCAGACTCCCGTTGCATGGAGCCTGCTTCTCCCTCTGCCTGTGTCTCTGCCTCTCTCTCTCTCTCTCTCTCTCTCTCTGTGTGTGTGTGTGTGTGTGACTATCATAAATAAATAAAAAAAATTAAAAAAAAACAGCTATATAAAGGCAGGCTGCAAACTCAGGTCAAGGAAGAAGTCTTCACCACAAAACTTGTTTGTGACATTAAAACAATTTGTCTCTTTGTACAACCTTGATTGCAGCAGCTAGCTGGATTGGTAACAACTGCTTTCCTGTTTTCATAAAGTCAAAATAGAAGAACTATCTACTGCTAAGACAAAGCCACTCAGAGATGTCTCAAGGTGCAGGCATGATTACTGCCTAATTGTGATAAACATAATGACAATTTCCCTGGGAAAACTGTTTTAAAACTCTATGTATATTTTCTATGAGTTTTTTCCTTATAGTTATTTATATTCATTCTTCTATCTTTGCATTTCATCTTTATTTTTATTTATTTATTTTCAAGAGAGAGAGCGTGAGCACACAGGAGCAGGGGTAAGGTCAGGTGGATGGGGGAGAGAGAATCCCAAGCAGACTCCCTGCTGAGCACAGAGCCTGCAGGGCTTCATCTCCTGACTCTGAGATCCTGACCTGAGCTGAAATCAAAAGTTGATGCTTAACTGACTGAGCCACCCAGGGGCCCCTGCATTTTATCTTTTGATTTCTCATTTTGCTGCCTTAGTCAAGCTTAAAAACAATCTTCCCTTCTGGTTGTTGGAATTTCTCTGTTGATTCAGAAAGAGTTCTGACAAACAGCCAAACCCTGTTTCTTGTGCTCTTTACACAAAATATCTTTTAAAATAAACCAAAAAATGTGTAAACCGAAGATTAATGTTTTTCTTCCTATATAAATGGTAGGGTCAGAGCTTCTGGAAAAAGATGATGTGGCTACTTACTGGTCATTTCCATTTTCTGGTGTGCCTAGGGGAGGAGAGAATAGTTATTAGAGCTGTGAGAAGCTTGGCTATAAAAACAAACAAACAACAAACAAACAAAAACAACCTCAAGACCCCTGCTACTTTCTGTGCAGAGATGTTTGTAAAGCTATTTTATAACTTTTATTTTATCTCCCTGGAGCACCTTTTCATATCTGAGAAAAACTAGCCAGTTTTTCCACAAAAATGGTTACTATTATTCCTCAGGTATGGGTGATACACTCACGGGAGAGTCCTAAGTAGGCCAATTCCACTGAATTTAGTTCTGGACTAATTTTAATCTTATAGTTTCATATTGCTATGTGAAACTACTATCCATTATCGCACATCCCACAGACACCAGAAAATGTCTCGGTTTATTTCAGTATCTCTGAAAAAAATGTTCCTCCAAGTATTGAATTACCTTTTTATACTAGAGAACTGAATTTTGGGCTCTCCTTTATACATTGCTCTTTCTGGAGACTCAAATCACTGTATTTGTGGTGAATGACAATGGAGATGTCGCTTCTAATTGCATCTGGAGCCCACTGATTCTGCCGCTCAAAAGTGTCCTGCTAAATGTCATGGCGAGGCTACTAGATGTGACCAATCTTTTTGTTCGTTTTACTGGGCTGCTCCACCAGAGTGTGATAGAAGACATTTTGAGTGTAGAGTGTGAATTCAGAATGATGCATTCTGCACAAAGCCTCGGCCTTTAGGGAGGAGATGTTTCTGGTCAAATCTTGCATTATTTGTGGCATATTAGGCAAACTAAGGTAATTGCTTAGGGTCTCCCTTGTTTTGTTCCTGATTTTGCTGTGGTTTTATTCCATAGCTCCTCAAGTTTTGTCCTTTGGATTGCCTTTCACCTCTAATGTAGCCCTTGTCATTGGGATATGCCCTTTAAATACGATTCTCCTGGTGGTGATCATCATTGTTTTATAAAGAGTTTGATTTCCACTAATATTTGGGTTACTTCTATTTCTGTCACCTTGGCTAAAATACACCATCATGGCTCTTAATCCCTAGGATTTAACTCATGGTGCCATATGCTGTTCACCAACTCGATCTCACTTTGTCTTTCCAACATCAGTAGGATTTTTAACAGCATTTTTTTATTCCTCTTTTAAGTGTTATGTATGATATCACTCATGATGCTCATAATCTTGTTTCAAAATGAGTTGGTACTTTTTTGCATGCCTGTTTTAATATTTTTTCCTTCAAATATTCTAATATGGGTTCATTAGCAGATAGATGCATACCAACAGACGACCTTCTGCATAAATGCTATTCTTACTTGGGTTAAAGCTTAGACTATTGTCAACATTATTTGGATAAGCTTAATTTCATACCAAAATCTCTGATTCATGTGGTCTTCCACAAAGCAGAAAGGGTTTACAAATTTCTGAACTTGATAAAGTCTCCCCCACATACTTGAAGAGAGATTAGCTGTAGGTGTCTAATGGTGCTAATTCAATAAAAATGCTGTAAAATTCTGTTTGGAAAGCAAAGTTAACAATAACCAAATAGATTTGGCTAATTGTACAATTGCTGAACTTTTTTTTTTGAACTTTGTTCTAAAGTATTATATGTCTCCAAAATGACTCTCCATAGCTATAGGAATTTTATACATTTTTCCCCAAATGATCCAATTCATCCATCGTCTTCTTTAATAGAAAAGGTCAACTTCTCAAATAATTTTTTTGAAAATCTTCTTTTGCAAAAGCAGTCTTTCAGTACAGGGTATTTTCACAAATGGGTTTAGCACATTAATTTTTTACCTATCCTACATACTCAACATCCACAGGGTTCAACTTGGATGGTCAATTTCCCATAAAAAGTAGGATTGGTGGTTTAGAAACTTAGAGTAATTAAACTGATTTATAAAATTGCTATTTCCCCTCTGGAAATTGACTAAGGAAACAAATTTCAGACATTATTAAGAAGTTTATTCACTAACTCCCAAAGGGAAAGGCATTTATTTGTTTTCTTCTTATTTTCCAATAAGAGCAAAAGTGAATACTACTTGTTTTTTGTGTACCTGTGCCTTGTACTGTCACGCTTATGCCCTGAACTCTCTGTGCAGTCCATGGTCAGGGATTGGCCGCAGGAACAGCGTCCATTAATGTTATGGGGGCACATTGTTCATGGGGTAAAGAATAGTCTGGCTTGCATATCTTATAAAAATAATAAATTTGGGAGTGCCTAGGTGGCAAAGTCTGTTAAGCATTCGGCTCAGGTAGTGCCTTAGGGTTGTGAGATCGAGCCCCGTCACAGACTCCACACTCAGCACAGCATCTGCTTGAGATTCTCTTTCCCTCTCCCTCTGCCTCTCCCGCTCATATTCTCTTTCTCAAATAAATACATGTCTTAAAAAAAGATAAAAAATAATCCATTTTTACTTCTTCGAAGTATATGAGACTTGAGTGATATTCTTGTTAGTGAAATATTTAGAATTGAAATGAGGAGAGGAAACCTATTTATTGAAAATTTAAAAATTTAATTTGACAAGCATCTAGTAAAGTTCTGTATATATTATGAACAAAGCAATGTGAACAATATGTGGTTTGTGACTTGAAGGGCTTGCTTGATGTTACAGACTGTTTTTGTCCTTCTAAAATTCATCTGTTGTATCTTAATGCCCAACAGGACAATATTAGGAGGTGGGACATTTGGAGAGTCATTAACTCATAAGGGTGGAGTCCTCATGAATGGGATTAGTGCCCTTATAAAAGGGACCCCAGAGAACCCTCTTATTGCCTTTGCCATGCAAAGACACTGTGAGAGGGTGGCTGTATATAAAGGAGAAAGTGTGCCCTCATCACATATCAGATCTGAGGATGCCTTGATTGGACTTCTCAGCCTCCAGAATTGTGAGAAATTTTTGTTGTTGAACCCACCTACCCACCATACTTTTATTATAGCAGCCCTGAAAGAACTAAGACCCATCATGCCAGGGAAGCAGGCACATAGAGAAGTAACTGTATGACAATGTGATGAATAATATAAAATTCTGTGCAATTAGAAGTAAGAAAACACTCTATGCTTCTTAAAGAGATGGTGTGTTATAGAAAGATACTCTCAGTTGCTGTTTGAGCTAGATCTTCCATGGCTAAATTGGAGTTTGGGTATGTTATGAAAGTTAAGAGGTGAGCGAGGTGTTCTAGGCAAGGGACTAGTATGGATGAAGGCATGGGTACATGACACTACATTTACACAACCAAGGCTTGGGTCTGGAATGGAAAGATGGGTTGGTGTTGAAGACAACAGAGGGGAGTGCTGAGCCATGCGACTGAAGGAGGTTTGAGAGAGTTCAAGCGTCTGGGATGAAAAAAAGACTGAAGGAAGACTGTAGAAAATCTAAATAAAGTAGGGATTTAATTAATTACAATGTATCAATATTGGCTTATTACTTGTGACAAATATAGCATACTATTGTAAGATATTAATAATAAGAGAAACAGGGTGTCTAGTGTCTTGGGAACTCTCTAACTATCCCTGTAACTTTTCTGTAAATCTATTTTAAAATAAAAATGGTATTTAAAAAAGGATAAAAATATAATGCCATTATGAAAACCATAAATATTTTAAGAGGAGGAAGAAGATGAAACAGCAAAAAGAAAACAGAGAAAAACAAAGAGTGAGGATGTAAAAGAGAATAGTGCTATTGCATTAAGTAATTTTAGTTTCAGGAGTAGAATTTAGAGATTCTTCACTTACACACACCAGTCAGTGTTCATCACAAGGGCCCTCTTTAATCCCCATCACCCATTTCACCCACCTCCCCTCCAGCATCTCCGTTTCTTCTCTATAGTTAAAGAGTAGCAGTGCTATTTTAAAGAAAAGAAGGAAGGTTTTAAATGCTATTGGAGAGACGAAGGAGTATAATAGAGAATTGTCCAGCTAAAAGCCCACTAAAAATTGCAATCATGGTCAATCCTGAGGAGCTGAATCAATTAGCAGAACACACAATCATGGAAGGGAGGAAGCTGGGCCTCTCACGAGGGAATAAGTCACAGAACACTCTTCTTGAGACTGTGGGCTCCTCTACTAAATTCTTAGCAACACTGACCTTTATTCTCTGTCACATGGAAGTGGAAAAAATCTTCAGTACAGATAAGGTATGTCATTTGATGCCTTCTTTACCACCATAATCCCCTGACCACTCACAAAACTGGGGTTATTTCATTAAAAAGAATCTGTCCGTATTTGATATTATCTGCCACTAGCAGGTAATCCTCACTCCTTACACTCATCAGCATTCAATGGATTTCTCTGCCCCTTCCCCTCTATTTCTGTGATCATGCAATAGTGCATTTTATTTCTTTCTTTAACCCTCCCGTCCCCTCAAGAGTTTAAATTCAAGTTTAGACTGAACATATATTCGCATTTCAGAAAACAAAATGAAAGGAAACCCTGTTACCTACCTGGGTCTGCCTTCCAGCACATTCGATACAAACCCACAAGAACAAATGCTGAAAGTGTCACTACAATCAAAGCAATCACCACTGGCAAAATGACACCTACAAAGTATTGAGGACATTGTCAATTTCAGTGCCTATTGAATTTAACAGTAAATAGTTTACTGAACAAAAGCATGCATGCATCCTTCTTTCTTTACACCTCACCCTGTTAAACTACTGAATTTTTGGCAAGGGTTTATCAGATTCAAATTTTACTCCGGTTGTCATTTCTGATGTATCCACTTGATGTCAGTCTTGCAACCTTTTGAAATAAAGTTCCAAACCTAAGGATGCTGGTTTCCTCACCTTCTTAGAGACTACAGAAGTGAGGAGATAGAAGACTGGAGAAGCAGAAGATGTCCTCTAGACCATAGTCAGACCCACTTCACATATTATATACTGCACTACTTTATAAAAAAGCATATATATATATATATATATATATATATATATATATATATATGGCATATATATATATGTTTTTGCTAAAATGGAGTGTTTCTTTGAAGGCCATTTTCAACATAGTAAAGTTCTGTGAAGGTGAACAATTCATTTTTATGGAGCTCTCTGCCTGTGCAATTTTGACTTATCTTTCCATAATATATCTTAAAACTAGAAAAGGCATAAAATAGCATAAGTGGACATAAATGGATATCTGAGTGGTTATGATTTCTAAAAATGAACACCTGGTTCAAGAAAGATATACGTGTGTGTGCTCGCACATTTAGGAGAGTAGTATAGCGACAGTTAAATTGGGGTGAGTTTTTATTCAGAGGAGAGTTTTACTGTTTTGGTTTGGTTCTTAACATCTGTCTTCTTTTGTACAGTCTTTGCCCAGGTTAAAAAGACAGTGATGAAAAGACAAAGCTGTCATAGTCATACAACTAGAGATGTAGAGGCCACAGTTATTATTTAGCTGAGTATTCTCATCTGCTTGCATATGTACTCCTCGTATTTATCCAATTTTCTGTAGGATGGTTTATACTTCCAAAGTTATAGTTAAACATTTGTTTCATATTAGACCTTGAGCGAGATCATTAGTGCCTCCCAAATTAAAGATGCCATGAATCAGCAAGTTAATAAATGGCATGCTGACTTACTGAATAGAATGGCTTTACTTAAGCCTAGGTGATCTTTTATCATCAGTTTCATAAGCATTCATCTTATTCTTAATTTCTAGGGAAATGAGTGGATTTTTTTTCTAGTCAATCCTAACATACACATATATATTACATCATATATGTGTATATATATATGTATATATGTACATATGTATGTGTATATATATGTATACATATATATGCTTTTGCTAAAATGGAGTATTTCTTTAAAGGCCATTTTTAACATATGGTAAAGTTCTGTTATGGTGAACAATTCATTTCTTTTTTTTTTTAATATTTTATTTATTTATTCATGAGAGACACAGAGAGAGAGAAAGAGAGAGGCAGAGGGAGAAGCAGGTTCCATACAGGGAGACCAATGTGGGACTTGATCCCAGGTCTCCAGGATCAGGCCCTGGGCCAAAGGCAGGCGCTAAACTGCTGAGCCACCAGGGCTGCCTGAACAATTCATTTCTTTGAAGCCCTCTGCCTGTGCACTTTGGCTTATCTAAGACTAGTCTTATCAATTCATCTTGACCCTTGGTAGTAATTGCTTAGCACTAAGGTAATAAAAAAATTCCAAAGCTGTGCTCATTAAAATCAGATTCAATAGTAGGAAATCCTCAAAACAGGCAGCAGTTAGGTAATATTATAATGAAACTGCAGATTCAGTAAAGTTGATAAAAGGCTGTCTATAATCGAATCCTCTCCTTTATCAGCCATATTCAAACATTTTACATATTTGGTGTCACAAATGAAGATATGTCTGTTACTCACTGGAATAAGAGGGGCTGGCTGAAGAAGAGCTTGCATTTTTTGCATCCTCAGTACCTATTATTTTAAGAAAGAAAAAAAATAGTCACCTTTGGTTAATGTATGACAATTCTCAAAATCTTATTCCTTCCCTTCCCCCCCATTTAAGTAAGCCTCTGTAATCTCTAGGTATGATGTGTCAAGTAGAAAAAAATCTCTCTCATTCTGAAGTCTGTTTTGTAAATTAAGATTGGCAAGGAGTTAATGTACAATTTGATGAGTTTGGGCAAATGCATATACCTTTGAAACTATCACCACAATCAAGGTAATAGACATATCTGTCATTTTCAAAGTTTCCTTGTGTCTCTGCTTTACCGCAGATATGCAATTTTGTTTTGTATTTCAGTTACATCTTGATAAAGCTGTTAAAAAAGATTTGTAGGATTTTCTTGGTGAGAAGGGATCAAGTAAAGAAAATTCCCACTCATGCATACAGAAATCATACCTTGAAACTGGGAGATGTTTCCTGGAATTGTTACTGAGATTGAGAGTAATGTACTGGTATGAGAAGGCGATGCATCTGGTTGTAGAGTGCTAGCTGTAGGAAAATCACAAATCCAGTCAGATGAGGGTATTGATTCTTCTTACTGAATTTCTTTGCAGAAATTACATTTTAACAGCTTGCATTTCTTAGGACCTGTGAAAACTGTTTATTGTTGAATAATAGGATGCATACAATCATATACTAAATCATAAGTTCAACTATATTTCCTGTAAAGATGATTAAATTTAGAATCACAAAACCTGGGTATCAGTATCATATCTTTAAGAACTGGCTAGAAAGCTTGAGTAAGTTTCTTATCCTTCACTGTAGCCTATATCATCTGCTGCATGAAATTCTTATGGGATGCAAATCTATTCAAAAGCAGTACTTTCATTTCAGATATTACAATTTTGGGGAATAGAGAAATTTTTTCCAACACACATACTTAGAACAGGCATAAATGCACATTTTCTTCCACAGAAAATGTTAATTTTAAGTTAATCATCATTATTAATTTGTTTGCTTAAGTTAAGCAAACAAATTTGTTTGCAAACAGTTAAGACTGCCATCTTCAGTCAGAAGGACTGAAACAAAAATTTAAATAAAAATATATTACTCAAAATCCACTCTCAATAAGTTGCAAGGAAATACCAATATTTAAATGTCTTAGAAGCTTATAGTATTTATTCTTATGAACTTGGGATAAAGCACAGTTTGTATTTAGAATGATTTAGAAAAAGAATTATTTTTCAAACAATGTTGTTTAAAGTAATTTCCTTTGATCACACCTGTTTGCCTTGTCTCACTGCTAAAGTTTAAGTTCCTGCAGTGTGAAGGCCGTAACTCCCATCATACTCCACATGGAGCTCTAACTGCAGTGGGTATACAGTGAAATGGAGCTGGCTGCTTGGCTGAACCAAGAGGCATCGCTTATAATTATGGCCTCCTTAGGAGTATTGAGGACGTGTATAATTGCATCAAAGAAATTGATATTGCCTATGACTGCCTTGGATCTTTCCCTCTTAGCCACCCACAGCCCAGCACACACTGCATGCTCATGCATTTTTGACATCTGTGGGGGAAGAATAATGTTTAGAGTCTGTACCGTTCTTGCCATGCAAGAAATCTGTGGGAGGAAGCTAGATATATGCCCATAAGAACAAAGGAAAATGTCAGGCTAGTGCACTAAACAGCAGAAAAAGAAATATTAAATGAAAGTGTGGGAACTAGCTGAAACCTTGGGTACTTTTAGCTGCTTTTTCTTGTGTCAAGTGTTTTAGTGAGAACGTTGCTCTTTTGATTGTGTTGGTAGAGAACAAGATGGCTGATTAAATTACCAGTGACATTAATCCACCTGGGATATCCCGAGGGTTAATTTTCAAGACTCCATATCCTATCTTATTACCTTCTCATAGACAAGCTAAGTGGCTACAACTCTGAATATAACTTATGTGGTTTAGATAAAACTCCAAACTTTCCTACTTAAAACATGTTGATTGTACAGTGCCAACTGTTAGTGCTAATGATCCATAGGGTTGGCAATGGAGTTAATGGTTCTTGAAAGAATTTATTCACTCCTTGGACAAACATTTTAAAATTTTTGTTTTCTTTTCACTGCAACTTCAATTAATAAATAATTTCTGGGGGCATCTGGGAGGCCCAGTCGGTTGAGCATCCAACTCTTGATTTTTGCTCAGGTCGTGATCTCATGGGTCATGGGATCCAGCCCCACGACTCATGAGTTGGGCTCAGTGCTCAGCAGTGCTTCAGATTCTCTTTCCCTCTCCCTCTACCCCTTCTCCCACTCATGCTCTCTCTCCCTCTCTCTCTCAGATAAGTCTTTAAACAATCATTTCTGAATCCAGTATATTTACACACACACACACACACACACACACGTTACCTCTATCACATGTAATCCCTTCTAGTATTTTGTTTTCTTTTATTTAATTTTTCCAGTAGTGGTCATGAATTTCTTTTGGAAATTAACTCACAGTTTGAGAAATCCTGTCTACTATCATGCTCATATTGATGAAATTATTATTCTTGGCTTAATTCATAAGTTACAACCCTAATGGAATTCTTTCTGTGACTAAGACAGAAGGATCCATGATGTGTTCAGAGCTCATGATCTCTATGGATTTTGTTGAGATTCTATTATGCTACATTACTACTGAAACAGCATCGGCAGAGGAGATACAGGAGAAGTATAGTGGAGTAGTTAAAAGCATGATTCTGAAGTCAGAGTTCATGGCTTCAAGTCTGAATATAGAACTTGTTTCCTGTAGAATGCCAGGCAAGTCACTTAACCTCTTTCTGCTTGAGCTCCCACATATACAAATGGTGATTTTAATAGTTCTATATCATAGTGTTGTAAAGTTAAATAAGTATGCATAAATTTAAATGGTTTAGAAAAGTACTTGATACTAATATATTTGTATTATTTTATAATAATATTTTTTTATTATATGATTTTATATTATTTTTAAATATATTGTGATTAGGCCTCTAAAGAGTTGTACTTTTCAACCAAAGTCAACGTGTCCCTTTTTCTCAAAAATTCTTAATATATACAATAGACTATTCAGACACCTTCATGTTTTTGGACACTTATTTTCTCTAACCAGGAACTGGAATAATTGGTGTATATAGCACTCTTAGATGACCCAGATTTACTGTGGGACCCTGACTTTTGGTGATTATAATGATTATTTAATTGCAGATATGTTGTGTCATAATTTAAACCCAGTTTACAAGCTTCAGCCCAAAACTTGGAGCAGAATGTTTGAGGTAGAGACCCTTAGAACCAAATTCTTTGTGATAATGTGTATCCAAATTTACCCCACTGCATCTGACAAGTTACTATAAACCAATTACTTGATAAATCATTGGGCTATAGAAAGACAGAAGACCTATTGATGTCCAGGGCCACTTTAGTGGCCATAAGAATGAGCCTCAGAAAACTCCAACTATGGGCAGTGTAACTGACCAAGCTTCCCCACTTGCTTTCTGAAATTCATCACTGTGATCTTACTGATGCCATGCCTCCCCCAGGCTGCTCTCAGCCAATGACTGAGCTTAGCAAAGATATGAAAGCAGTCCTGTTCCTGGGAGCCAGAAACTCCTCCGAAGAGAAACTCAGGTTGGAGGAGTCTATGTTGCTCTCTTAGAGGAGAGTATATAAGATACATAGATATTAATGGGAGGAAAGTGTGAATGGCAGTAGAGGATAAGACATTCTATACGAGAAGGACATATTCTATTTTTATTTCTTGTATGTTGTCTACATTCTTTTCTAATATGTGGATACTTAAAGAACTACCCAAGGGGCTAAACTCAATTGAATTGAATGTTCATTTCCCATTTTTATCAATAATTGGGACTCTTGTTTAATTGCAATTTGATGGATTCATGTCTCATTTTTAAAAATAACTTTCTAGCCTTTGACACAATAAATCATTCACTGCTTCTTAACAGCTTTTCTTCATGTGGCTTCCAGTAGGAACACAGTTTATGGTTTATTCTCTGGTCTCTGGCTGGTTCCTCCTTCTTTCTCTGAGTTGCAGACCCTCCTGGAGGGTCCTGAGGCTTAATACTTGGTCCTTATCTCCAACTACAGTAATTTCTTTGATGATCTCATTCTGTTTCAAGGCTTTAATCAATCCAATGATCCCCGAACTTGTATTTCCAGCCCAGACCTCATTCTTAAACTCCAGATCCATAAAGCCACATGCTTACACAGCAAATAACAAACACCTTAAATTCAACATGTCCAAACTTGAACTTCTGCTTTATCTGCAGCCTTCCCATCTGGCAATCAGTCCTTCCAACCCTTCAAGCCAAAGACCTCATGGTTATTTTTGCCCCCATCTTTCCATCCTATCCCACATGCAGGATCACTAGGAATATCTATTGGTATCACTTCTGAAATATAAACAGAATTTGGGGACTTCATGCGACCCACCCTGTGACTACCCTGGTCGAAGCTAACATCATCTCTATCCTGGAAAATTTCCAAAGTATCTTTGCTTCATCTGACAGTCTTCTCCTTAGCTCTCAGATTTATATTCATAAAATATGAGTCATATCATGTCACTACTTTCTCAAGATGCCCAACATTCCCCATTCCACTTATAAAAAAGCCAAAGTCCTTGTGATAACTCTCCAAACCCTAGGCAATCTGCCTGGCAAATTTCCTGCCCCACTTCCTCAGCGCAGGCAATGCAACACACAGGGCCTCTCCTCATGTTCTAGCTCTGCCTGGGTGCTCTTCCTCCACGTGTTGGTTTGCTCACTTCCTTGTATTTATTAAAATCCTTTTAGGAAAGCTTACCTTGACCACCTTTTTCAGTCCTGCAAACTGGTCCCCACCTTTCTTCACCTCTCTGGCACTTGTGATCCCTCTTTCCTACACCGCTGTGCATTCTATCTTTCTCATCTAAGACCTTTGAGGGAAAGGATAATATTTTGCTCATTGATGTTTCCCAAATGTTAGGACAGTGTCCAGTGTCCGGAAGTAGAGTCCATAAGTGTTTGCTTTATAGATAAAGAAACTTTTTGGCAGAAGTCACTAATGTTAAAGATGACATGAATTAATGAGCATACCTTTTGTGTCTTCATATTTGGACGGGAATATGCTTAAGATCATTGTACTATTAATATTTTCATTCATTCTACTATAAGAAAAAAAATAGATACCTACACCAGTCCAACAGGAGACATTGAAAGAAATAGAGGAAAAGAGGTAGTTATTGCATTTAAGGAACATACATTCTAGTAGGAGGTGGGTAGCATAGCCCAAAGCAGACAGATGTGAAACAAGAAATAAAGAATAAGGCAAAACAATATGTCAGGGATTAAAATAAGAGAGACTCTGTTATTGCTTATTGAATTTTACTTATGAACTAACTCTTAACAAAAAGGATCTGTGGGCTTAAGCAATGATTTATACCACAAGTTGAATACAATAGAAATAGGAAATTAGAACCAATGCAAATGGATGAAACAAACAGGCTCCTTCTAAGAGTTAATGCCAAACATTAATACAGTTTCTGATATTCTTGTAAGAATTGATTCTGAACATCTTGACACTCAGGGAAAGAAAGGCAGTCTACTCTAGGCTTTATTATCAGAGAAAAATGGCTTATTCTATAAGTAATTGGCATATAAGGGTTCAGACAACAAATGCTACAAGTATAGTTGGTGCCATTCTGTGTTTTGGTCGGGGTTGGGGGGATATGCTGATATGATCCCTGATGTCTCTTCTAGCTTTAAGACTCTGGATTCTTGTCAAGGTTCCTTTCAATCAAGATTTTGTCATAGCTAGAATGTATTTTCACCTATGACGGCATGCCCTGTCTACTTAATGGGCAAAATATCGAAAGGAAAGTTATCTGTTCTCATCAGAACTTACCTTTCTGACCTTGCTATACTTTTTTAAAAATATCTTATTTACTTATTTGAGAGAGAGTGTGCATGTGCACAAGATGGGGTAGGGACAGGGAGAGAGAGAGAAGCAGACTCCCTGCTGAGCCCCAACGTGAGGCTCTATCCCAGGACCCCAAGATCATGACATGAGCTGAAGCTAAACATTTAACCAGCTAAACCACCCAGGGGCCCTGACTTTGGTGTACTTTTAAAACAATGCAAAAAAAAAAAAAAAAAAAAGAGTTTTATCTCAAATTTCTTCCCTTTGCTTTGAGTTATCAATGTGACTAACCTTGGGTAACAGAATCTGCTAACCCAGTGATAACTGTGAATGCAGATTTATTTACTTTATGTAACTTTGTAGAATTACATATTGAAGAAAGATGTATTTTTTTGTGATTTGAATATGAATAGTTATTAATTTTCAGAAAGCTGGAAATTATACAATATACATATTGTATACAATATACAAAGAATGAATGAGGCACTGTGTTAATCATCTTATTCTGAAACATTTTTAATATTGTGTTTTAAACATGAGAGATATTGTGACTTGGAGACACAAGGTAATACATCTGACAGTAAGTAGAACTAAGATGTAAACCTAGTAAGACTCAGAAGTCTTTCTCTTCCCTTTTCAGTATATCATGAAATCAACAAATTTTAAGTGAGTTAAGTTCATCTTACTTGTTGGTGGTACCATTATCAATGAAATCAATGAAATATTTTCTCAGCATTCTAAAGGTTTAGAATGTTCTTACCCTTCTCCTAACACAGATACATTATCTTACCTTAAATTCACAATCTGGATAATATGACCTGAACACACTGGAAAGTTTTACAGTATGTAAATGTGTCAGCATTATGCTTTCTGAGAATATGAGGGTAAGCATTTCAAAATATGGGCATGAAAACATTAAATAGGATTTTTATTTTCAAACCCTTTTGGAATTCTATGTGTTGGGCACTATTCTAAATGTTTTACAAATATTAACTCATTCAATTATTTCATTGTAAATATTTGCATTTTACAAAGTGGAAACTGAAGCCCAGCGAGATTAAATAATTTGCCCAAGGTCACACAGCAAGTAGGTAGCAGAATCAGGATTTGAATGCAGGCTCTAGAGTCTGTGCTGTCAAACATGACTTTATGTTGCCTGCTGCTGCATGTCAGCAGGAATGAGTTACAACTTCATGCCTCTTATTCTTTTTTTTTTTATTTTTTTTTTTAATTTTTTTATTTATTTATGATAGTCACACAGAGAGAGAGAGAGAGAGGCAGAGACACAGGCAGAGAGAGAAGCAGGCTCCATGCACCGAGAGCCCGATGTGGGATTCGATCCCGGGTCTCCAGGATCGCGCCCTGGGCCAAAGGCAGGCACCAAACCGCTGCGCCACCCAGGGATCCCCATGCCTCTTATTCTTGTCACATAAAACATAGCCTCTTTCAATTTAGACCCCAATCCAGACAAACTTCTTTCCATCAAGGCAAACCATAAACACCTTCCTTCAAGAGGCCAAACCAGACCATGCAGATACATACAAGGAGACAGAGAGAATTATTCCTAATATATCAAATAAAGCACACCGTAGAGTTTATAAGGTACATACCATTAGTATTAACATTGAAGTTTATTGGTTCTTAAAGTGGATGCTGGGTAGCTAATCAGTTGAGACTGTAAGTTCTTATGACCTTCCATGTAGACTACAGAGGCACAAGCCTCTCCTGGAGACTCAGCCCATTTCTTGAACTAGAGGAGAAATCACTTAGCTATACCCAATAAATCATAAGTTTATGGCAGACCCTACCACATCAATATTGACATCTTCCATTAGTGACTCCTTTTATTCTCAACTAATCTTTTAAACATTACAAAATTTCCAAGTTAAAAAGAAACAATAAACCTCTAGATATTGCTTTGCTACAGGTGTATTTCTAGCTTGAATGGATTCCAACTGAACCATTGTGTCAAGATTCTGTCATTCAAAGTTAAAATACTCAGATAAGTAACCTTCTGTATAAAAGGACTGATGCTTCACATCATATGAATTCCTAGAGGTCAGCAACCAACTCTCAGCCATTACATAGAATGTTGAGCACAATGAAAATGCCAGGATGGAGCATTCTCCTTTCCAAAGGTCAGTGGTCAGGTTTGGTAAGACCTGTAATGTCTGTTCTGGCTTCAAATTTCCCATAAAAATTAATGTCTATAATGCAATTGAGGTTGTGAAACACAGTTAAAGTAAAGAAGATGGTTACAATGAAATCGTTCACAAGTTGTGCTGATCACTTGTGATTGGAATGTTGTTGCAATGATTAATTTTATATGTCAACTTGACTTGGCCATAGGATTCCCAGATATTTGGCCAAGCATTAGTCTGGATGTGTCTGTGAGTGTATTTTTTGGATGATATTAACATGTGAATCAGTAGACTGAATAAAGTAAAGCAGATTGCCCTCCGATGTGGATGGCTCTCATCCAATCAGTTGAAGACCTGAATGGAATAAACAGGCTGACTCTCCTTCAGTAAGAAGTAAGGAGTAAAGAATAAACTCTTCCTGCCTGGTTGCCTTGAACTGCGACATTGATCTTTCCTTGCATTTGGACTCAAATTGAAATATTGGCTCTTTCTGGGTCCCCAGCCTTCTGGCTTTCAGTCTGGAACTTACACCATTGGCTTTTTTGGTTCTCAGGCCTTGGACTGGAACTACACAATACACTCTCCTGGGTCTCCAGGCTTCCAGCCTGCTGGCTGCAGATCTTGGGACTTCTCAGCTTTCAAAATACATGAGCCAATTCCTTATAATAAATCTTATGCATAGATATATATATAGTTTCTCTGGAGAACTCTGAGTAATATAGTTGTATTTTCCAGAAAATTGAGGGCAAATGGTTTATTTCTTTCCCAATACACTGAGGCACATTGGTCCATTTTTCTTCAAATCTAAAGTCTTGTATCAAAGAAATCAAGAGTCTCATTTTCAAGGACACATTATTAGCTCTGCTTGTCTGTGGAAAAATGATAAGGCTGAAGAAAAGTGAATTCCATCATTGCTTAAAATTGTTGTGAAGGCCATATGATTCCTGCGTTTATCTCTAGGGAATAAATAGCCTTGCATCACTTTTTCTTTGCATTTCCTCATTAGCTCTGAACTCAGAGCTAGAAAAATGAGTAGGCTGGAAGCTAGAGAGTCATTTCTTTTGTGAGTCTTTTCCTCCTCTTCCTTAAACTGCTTTCCTAAATCCGATACATAACACAAGCACTGCTAAAGGCGGGGGTGTGGGGGTGTGGGGGGGGTGGGGGGGGTGGGGATCTGCCCTCCTGCAATCTTAACCTAAGGTTAAGAAGTTTGAAATTAGTCTATGACACATCATTGTAGACCTATATGGCTACTAGAGTTATTACAGTTTTGTGTGTGGTTTTTATTTTTATTTTTATTTTATTATTATTATTTTTTTTTTTGGTTTTTACCATGCTAACTAGTCTTCCTTGGTAACCCTTAATGGCCGGCTCCATGTATCACTCATAACTCTTAGGTAGTGTCACATGTAATGGAACAAAAGGACTATTTATTAAATGCCTGGGCTAGTGGTGGTTGGTTGAATATATGGTTCTGTGTATTTAGACTAAGTTTAGACTAAATTTGTGGTCTTGCTATATATGCTACAGTGGATGGTTGAAGTTTGTCTTTCCCACATACTTCAGACATTGGGCATAAATTCTTCATGCCTTGCATTGTTAAATACAACTATCCACTCATACTACCTATCCTCAATTGAATGGAATATATGGACATATCTTCAGACCTTGATCAATCATTTCCCTATTTCTATGATTAGCTTTCTTTTTTATATACTGTTAGACATCATATCTATGTATAATTTCTTATAATTGATACTTTATTTATAGTTGCTTTTACTTATTTTGAATTCCCCCCCAAATTTTTATGTAAAACAATCATCAATTTCTATACCCTTAATAATATTTTTTGGAGTCAGTGGTAAAAACATAATTTTTCCAAGAAAATGAAAGAAATTGCCAAATGTGAGAACTATATATGATGTAATCAAAGGCTAAATGCATATTAGCTCATATTTATGAAAAGGAAGCAGTGCTAATAATACTTCTGTGGGCTAGGATTTTACCTCAACTTCTACTTAAAAAAGAAATGCTAATTATTTCTTTCTTTCTATAATATGCCTATTCTTGGTCCTATGTGTGTCTTTCACAGATTTGATATTTGACCATCTTTGATAATAAACAAATTACTGGACAAATGATTACAGTTGTCAACAGATGTATAATGGCTACTTTGTCATTACGCTTTTTTTTTTTTTGAGTGAGTCTGGATTTAGTGTTTACCCAGAACATGTATCACAGAAGTTAAAGACTGACTTTTCTCATAGTTTATAAAATCAGTTTCACTTCTTTTTAATCCACTGTTCAAATCAATGATGTGTTTATTATCTGTCTTAGAGGAATTAATTTCTATAACTCAAAATTTAAATAATGTAAATGGACTTTTTATTATAGTTAAAAATCAACTATAGTTAGACCTGGCATTTTGTAATTTATCTCTTAAAGAATGCTTCAATCCCCCCTTAAAGGAGCTATTGATTTTGGCAGCTTCTCAATTTTCTTCCATCTGTGACTTCCCCTGGATAACCAGTCCATGAAGCATAAAGTAAGGACTTCTCCAGAACAGTGCAAACCATCATTCAATGCAAAGCTGCCTTATTTGCTTGGATGCACTGTTTTTGTTTTGTTTTGGTTTGGTTTGGTTTGTTTTTCCCAGTGCTTTTTCTAGTGTATTTCTAGACTATGTAAATGAAAAGAATAAAAAAATATAGTGATGAGGTGAAATAAAGAGAATTGATATAAAAATAACTTCTTTATTCATGAGATATATTGCATAGAAGGTTACTAATTAAAAGTCAACAGCATAATCATTTCAATTTTGAGTTTCTCGAACACATGATGCAGAAGGTAGACTATGATGATTAGTCTATTGCTATGAAAATGAAGTTGGTCATAATTTTCATGGCTTTATTTTTCTGACTTTTTTAAGTTACAAGATTTTCTAAGTTTATTTCATATATTTCTCATTTTTATGTATACCAGAACTGACCAAGATTGAGAACCTAAGAGATTTGTCATTTATAAAAGTACGAGGTAGGATGTAGAAAGATAAAAGTCTCCCAAGTAGTTACGATTTCAAAACAACAGAAAAAACTCAATGGTACCATTTTCCCCAGCCCAATGATCTTTTTCAATTTCTATTGTGACATTACCCTCAATTTATTCAGTTTAAAACCTAGGATAACAAAACATGAGTACTTTTTGGCGTGATAATATTTTAGGCTATTAACTGTAGCTTATAACATCGACTTTCAGGCTGCCAGGATCAGGCTATGAGGGGAAGCACAGAGAAGAGAGTCACAGACATACTATACTTCTGTGAGAGGACAGATCAGTCCCCAAAACAGACCAGGAACAGCAGGTTTGGGGCAGAAGACATGTCCACAGGCTTCATGCATTTACCAGGGCTGGTTCCACTCAATCTTGCCACAGAGCATTCCGGCACATCCACTGTTATGGTCTGCTTTTTTTTTTTTTTAATTCAGATTCTCCTAAATATTTTAGTTGCCATGTCATATTTTTATTTTCCTTTGTACTATTTCTCCCTGCCCTCACACTGACTGATCTCCTTTATCTCAGTTTGGGGATTTTATTCATGAATATTCTCAGAGAGAAAAAAATTAACTTACCTGGTGTTTCTTTTGACTTGATCAAACTCTGATTCTCAGCTTTAGAGGAAAGAAAGGAAAAGAAAATCACTAAAGGTAGATATTGGATATCAGATCTACTATGACAATTGTTATGGGTAGTAAATGGATATAGATCCTACTTCATTTCTAATTCAGTTTTCTTCAAATCATAAAATCACACAGGCTTCATGATTAGAAAAACTTAAGAGCATGATTAGAAAAACTTAAGAGCAAACTCAGCCTATTTTTTCTTAAAGGGCCAAACAATAAAGTTTTAGGCTTGGTGGGTCATAAGTCTCTTGGAGCAACTATTCAACTTTGCTATTGCAGTGTGAATATAGCACACATAATACCTAAAGAGTAGGTATGGCTGTATTCCAAAGAAGTTCTAGTTAGAAAAATAGGTGGGAGGCTGGATTGGGCCTGTGGGCCATAGTTTGCTGAATCCTGTTTTAGAGCATCTGGTCCAACTTCACATCCTTAATAAACCAGGATGATGCAGACAACTACAGTTCCTTTGGAAGGGGCTTGTTGAGTGGCACTGCCATGTGTCATAGTGCCACTAAGGTATGACACCTCTCCTGACCTAAGAAAGTTTCAGGAAAGTTCAGACAGATACCTCTCAAACCTAGGGATTTCCTTTAAAGTAAATATGATTCAGATGAGCTTTCTACAGTAAAATTACTTGAGAAAATTATAATCAAAGATCACTTCAACAACTGAGTATATGCACCATGAGTAAAATCTATCGTGTGAAAAATATAGAAAATGATTTTAAAACAAAGAGAAGCCCACTAATGATAGTTTAAAATATCCATTTTCCAGTGAAACTGGGTGGTTCAGTTCAGGTTAAGCCTCTGGCTCTTGATTTCTGCTCAGGTCGTGATCTCAGGGTAGTGAGATGGAGCCCCAGGTTGGGCTCTGTGCTGGATGTGGAGTCCGCTTAAGATTCCCTCTCTCTCTGCCCCTCTGCCCCTGTGCATGCTCATTTTCTCTCTCTGTCTCTCTCTCTCTCTCTCTCTCAAAAAAAAAAAAATCCATTTGCCTTCTTTGTGTGTTCACTTGACTGTCTATCAGCATCTCTAAGTTAAAGATGCTTAAAACAGAACTCCTGACTGATACCTGCCTCTTCTTGTGCTTTCTTGGTTCAGGGCATGGTACAATTGTCCCCCGGCTGCACAAACCAAAAAGTAGTGGCCTTTCTTGATTCTCCGTTTTTTCACCCCTATGGGCTCTAGGTTCAAAATATATTCCAAGTATACTCACTACTTAATTGGCTGCTGTTCATCTAGTATTCATCTCTCTCCCTTCAATACCACGTAGAAAAATCTATTTAAATTTAAACTTCACTGATCTAATGGTTCCCTATTCCTTTCACTGTGGCTGGTAAGTCTTTATAGGCTATGGCCCCTTGCCTTGCTCCCCATTTTGTTTCTAATCATTTCACTCTGGTAAATAACATCATGGGGTCATTCCTGCTTTGGGCTTCTCTGCTTGCTCTTCCCTATGCCTTGGTCCTCCCAGCCTATACTCTGGTTTCCTTCTATCTTTCATGACTCTGCTCAGATGTCTCTTCAACAACCTCACCTACAGTGGTTTCCTTCTTTCTCTTCAAACCAGTCTACCACTTGGCTTCATTTGCTCAACAGTACTTTTATTACTATAGCAACATTTATTTATTTATTATTATTATTTTTAGTGTGTTTGTTGTCAGTGGAATGTAGTTCTGTGAGGACAGAGATTACTTGTTTTATTCAAAGCCACAATTCCAGTACCTACCACCAGGTCTCTAGTAAAAACATGGAATGAATGAGGATAGAAAATAAGAATAATAATAAATAAGACAAATTCTACTTTCCTGAATTCAATTTTCAAGGAAAAAGAAAGATTTTATTTAAAACTGCTAGTTGGATAATGATAGCTACTATTTTTAAAGGAAACTCTTTTGATCAGTTCTATATATTATTTGCTGATGTCTGCATGGAAGACATCATTCCATTCCCTCTCCACAGATCTACAAATATTAGCTGAGAAAAGTGAAACTACTTTCTCAAGATGGAGACAATGACTATAAATCAAGTCTGTCCATTCTAATGTCCATCCTCTTCTCCTAAAAAAGACAGCTTTTCAATCCAATAAACTACTCTGCAAGGAAAGCCTATGTAATTAATTTTTATTTTGATAACTAGTTAAAATACTTTTGAACATGAATAATGCTGGATATGGAAGATGCACTTAAAATATTTATCAGCTGCTAGAGAATTAGGATACAAAGAAAATCAAAACCCTTTGTTCCTCTTGCTATTAATATCAGGTCATAACCTTTCTTGCTGATAGACTTCATTAAGAGTGAAAAAATTTTAAACTTGTATCAGACAAAACCTTCTGACTATTCTTTGAGGTTTTTTTTTATCAACCTTTAGAAATGCATAATAATTTTAGAGGGACATGTTATTTAAAGAAAAATAACTATGCCTTAAGGTTTAGCTGAATCTTAAAAAAATAATAATATATACCAATTCAAAACCCTTATATTGAGTGTACTCAGAAATCCAGACTTTTATATGTTAATGCATATATTGTTATTCTGAGGACAAAATTCTGCTCAAATCTTAAATATTTAATCAAAACTGGTGTGCATATATATATGTATATATTTTTTTGGTCTGAAATCAGAAATATTATTTTGAAGACAATAAAATGTTTTCATTTGGCATTTCAAATTTTAACTCAGTTCGTCGATATAAAAGCTTAATAAAGATGAATGCTATGGAACATGGTTTAAGTGTGAATTAATGAAATGTGAAGATATTTGAGATTATTCCTGAGTTTTACTTATAACTTTCATAAAGCACATGTTTTGAGGAAAGTCTAAGCTCTGATCTATAATAAAGTGAATAAAATCAGACAGCAAATGAGTGTAGTGCATTCTGTTAAGCTATTCTCAAACTTAGATATTTAGTAAAGACCAAAACCTTAGGGTGGTTGGCAACTTAAAATCTGTGCATTGTGTTTGATTCTGGAAGTCTTATGAAATGCAAACGAACTTCTAAATTTCTAAAGTTTCATCCACATTAATCTAAAGCTAAACTTTACTCAATTAGTATTTATTTATTCTTTTTTTTTTAATTTATTTTTTATTGGTGTTCAATTTACTAACATACAGAATAACCCCCAGTGCCCGTCACCCATTCACTCCCACCCCCCGCCCTCCTCCCCTTCTACCACCCCTAGTTCGTTTCCCAGAATTAGCAGTCTTTTATAGCAGCAATGGCCACGATAGCCAAACTGTGGAAGGAGCCTCGGTGTCCAACGAAAGATGAATGGATAAAGAAGATGTGGTTTATGTATACAATGGAATATTACTCAGCTATTAGAAATGACAAATACCCACCATTTGCTTCAACGTGGATGGAACTGGAGGGTATTATGCTGAGTGAAGTAAGTCAGTCGGTGAAGGACAAACATTATATGTTCTCATTCATTTGGGGAATATAAATAATAGTGAAAGGGAATATAAGGGAAGAGAGAAGAAATATTTATTTATTCTTAAGATCTTATTTATGCATTCATGAGAGACGAAGAGAGAGAGAGACAGAAACATAGGCAGAGGGAGAAGCAGGTACCTTGTAGGGAGCCTGATGTAGAACTGATCCCAGGACCCTGGGATCACGACCTGAGCTGAAGGAACCACTGAGCCACCTAGGAATTCCTACTCAATTAGCTTTTAAAACAGAAAGCTTAAACAGCAATACAATAAATAACTTTGCTAAATATCAACTTACAAAGGATATTGCATTCCTATCTATATATGCATATATAACTGTATATGGTTATGTGTAGAACATATTATTAACAGGAAAAGAGAAAGAATATATACAGCCATTCCCATATATATATTCCATATATAATTATTTATTGATTTGCCTAAAAATAATTTACTATAACCAATTCAAGTTTTTCTTATCATTCACTTATATATATGGCATTGGCCAAGTCTGTTATAAAACAGTTGACCCCTGAACAACACAGATTTGAAATGTGTGGACCCTCTTATACACAAATTTTTTCTATACAGTATAGTATTTTAAATGTATTTTCTCATTCTTATGCTTTCCTTAATAACATTTTATTTTCTCTAGATTTCTTCATTATGAGGTTATAGTATATGACACACAAAACATGTTAATCAATGGTTTATGTTGCTTGTAAGGTCAACAGAAGGCTCTTAGTAATTAACTTTTGGGGAGGTCAAAAGTTCTACATGGACTTTCTACTGCTCAGGGAGTCAGCACCTTTCTACTGCTCATGGGAGTCAACACCTCTCATGTAGGTCAAGGGTCAATTTGTATTTCTGGTTTGGCTAAACCATGACTTATGTGCGACTAAGATTGTGTTATCCTGAGAATTCCTTTTGTATCCGCCCAAGATAAATGATACAAACAACTTAAATATCATTTAAGAAATGTTCTGGCTAAGTTCCCAAATAAGTGCCATGGTGCAACTCGCAAAAGAAATAATGAAGCTGAGTGACCTGATAAATTACTGTTTTCCAAAGGATGAAATGCATAGCATTGCATGAGAGGTTCCATATGGCAGTACTGGAAAGTGACATTAAATAAAATTGAAACATTCAATGAGAAAGTTATTTGCTACTTAGCCTTCTTCCAGTTTATTTGATTATTTCAATGAGGAGCCTTCAAAATTACAATTTAATGCAAATGTGTCATTAATATCTATTGTGCTTATCTTGATTTATTTTTTTTTAAACAAGAACGAACACGTCTCAAACTAAAAGCCTTTGGCAAGCAACAAAATCAAGCTATAATTTAATTATATTTTGTTTATATTGGTGACTTTACTGCTCCTGCTGACAGCTAGTGAAACAGTTTTTTCATTTATGATAGTTTTCTTTTCAAGTAAATTTAAGAAGAAAAAGTGCATCAATTTAAAGAAAGCATTAAATAAATAATAGTGCCAATGATTCACATATCTCATGACACTCGTTAAGTTGTGGGAAACATTGAGGTAAAGTCTTGTAGAGGCCCTTGATGGATTTGTAGAATCAGAAGAAACAGTTGAAAAAAAAAAAAAAAGAAGAAGAAGAAACAGTTGAAGGAAAGAAGAGGGGAAGAAGGAATAGAATCATGCAAACAAGGAGGGCAGGATGAGAAAAACCACAGTCAAGAATAAATCTGGCCTGGTGGGCGACAGTGAGAGAATCACCTTTCTTAGAATCACAGGCTTATGTTCGGGGAGCCAGCCAGTCAGCCAATTTGTGTTATAATTATTGAACACTTACTTGTCAAGCAGATGATACACCCAATTAAAAGCAAGTTGTTTTCTACTACCTTTAGATACTTTATGTAAAATAGTTGTAATGAGAACAAGTGTGGTAGAAAAATAGTGCTTTAATTTCATCCTTTCAATTTAACCCTAGCCAAGTCATTTAGTCTTTCTGAACCTGTTTCCTTGTTTGTGAAACTGATGTCATAAATATTAACTTTGCCTGCTTGTATAAGAATTGTTATTAAGGGACACCTGGGTGGCTCAGTGGTTGAGTATCTGCCTTCAGCTCAGGGTGTGATCCGGGATCGAGTCCTGCATCAGGTTCCCCACAGGGACCCTGCTTCTTCCTCTGCCTATATCTCTGCCTTTCTCTCTGTGTCCACCTCATGAATAAATAAATAAAATCTTAAAAAAGATTGTTATTAATAAAATGATAGCTAACATTTGTTGTGTTTACTTCCCAGACACTGCTTTAAGCTCTGTATATTTTATCTTTTACTCTTCACAAGAATCCCATAAGGTTGTAATCTTATGGCTATTTTACAGATGAGGAAACTGAGGCACAGAAAAGTTTAATAGCTTGCCAAAGGCCACAGTACAAATAAATGATTGTGCTACTATTTGAACCAAGCCATCTCGTTTCAGAATCACGCTTCAGAATCAATAAGCTAACTTCCTCTTGGCATGATTGAGATGCCTAATTTTTTTTAAAGATTTTATTTATTTATTCAGGAGAGACAGAGAGAAGACAGAGATAGGCAGAGGGAGAAGCAGGGTCCTTGTAGGGAGCTTGATGTGGGACTCGATCCCAGAATCCCAGGATCCCATCCAGAGCCGAAGGCAGACGCTCAACCACTGAGCCACCCAGGCATCCCAAGGTGCCTAATTTATATTCTATGAAGGGTTTATGCCTTAAAAAGCAGGGTTTAGGCATTGGCCATTCTCATGGTCAGTCCCTAGTATACGTAAAATGTCTGTTTGGTTATTGCACAATTATCTATGCTTTTTGTGTAAAAATAAATTCCATATTGATCTAGTATAAATTATACAAGAAGGATACCTATTTGACTAGTTACTAAAGATAAATGTTATTAACTCTTACTTAATAACTTACTGATGACTTATAGATATTATTCATTTCTACTTGACAAAAGCCAGATTTTCCCTTCAGATTTTAAGTCAGTAATATTGTATATGCTGAGGTAGCAAAAAATCTTTCTTGGCAAAACTCTTAGAGGTGTTTCTACCAACTCCTTGCTCAGTAATGCATTGGCATATTGCCCATCTCAATTTGCCTTCTACCTCTCATCTTATTCCACATTCTTTCCTCAGCCAAGTGAGAATTCACAAGAGAGAGAAAGCGATAGTTCACCCTTTCTGGCCAATCTCTTACAGTGTGCACCGTGCCTGCTTTGACATTTGGTTACAGATACCTGAATCACTAAATTGTCAGCAAGAAAAGCACTATTTTGCTTTCTCCTCTCCATTTTTCTCTTCCTTGTCTCTTCCCTCCTCAGAAACCAACGAGATGTGCCAGTGATGGGAATGAAAAAAAGAAGTGAGAGACGATGCCACACATTTTCAAGCCCTTAGCAGAAATGGGACTCAGGAAGAGGGGATGTTTTGTACTTGTACAACAGTTTTACATGCGATCCCTCTATAGTTTAGCTGTGTTGGAGAGCAGAGACTCCTGTGATTGACATTTCCTTTGAATCACCTCTCAGTGCTCAAAGAGGTAATCTTGGACATAGACAAGGACAAATGCATGGATGACAGAATCTGGGTGTGGCAAAGGTAGTTCAAGATCTGGTCTGGAGCAGGTTAAATGGTGAGCCCCTGTCCCTAAAAACATGTGCACCAGGAACCTGTGAATATGACCTTATTGGAACAGGTCCTTGCAATTGTAACTAAGCTAAAGATTTTGATAACTCCAGATACCCATATAAGAAGAGAACCCATGGAGAGAAGAGGAGAGACAAAGTCCAGGTGAAGATAGAGATTAAAGGGGGTGCATCAACAAGCCAAGGAATATGAGGGATTGTTGGCCATCCCCAGAAGCTAAGAGGCATGCCAGGCACACAGATGCCCTCCAAAAGACTTGCAGTGAATAAACTAATTTATTAATGAATTCAATGGGCCCTCATGTATTTAACTGTAAAGTCAGAGCACTAAATTAGTGACAATTTCTATCTTTAAAATTCTAAGATTCTAGGAACATGTCTTCTCTAAGGCAGAATGAAATAGTTAAATAGGAGAAATACACAGAAATTTAAGAGAACAGGAAATGAGGCATGCCTCAGTGGTCAGTCTGTTAGGCAGCTGGCTCTTGGTTTTGGCTCAGGTCATGATCTCAGGGTCCTGCAATTGATCCCGAGTGGGGCTCTACACTCAGCTCGTAGTCTACTTGACATTCTCTCATTCCTTCTCCTTCTAATCCTCCCACTCACTCTCTCTCTCTCTCAAATAAATAAATAAATATTTAAAGAAAAAGACACACGAACAGGAGGAGGGGCAGAGGGAGAAGCAGGTTCCCTGCTGAGCAAGGAGCCCAACCTGGTGCTCAGTATTTGATCCAAGACCCAGAGATAATGACCTGAGCCAAGAGGCAGATGCTTAAACAACTGAGCTCCCAAGCACCCCTCTAGGGAGTAAAGCAATAAACCTCACTAACTCTTCTCTACATTATTTGTTTAATTTTTAAAAATTTTTTATTTATTCATGAGAATCACAGAGAAGCAGAGACATAGGCAGCGAGAGAATCAGGTTCCCCATGGGGAGTCTGATGCAGGATTCCATCCCAGAATCCCGGGATTAGGACCTGAGCTGAAGGCAGGCACTCAACCACTAAGCCACCCAGGTGTCCCACTCTTCTCTACTTTAAGTCAAATCTGCACTTGAGACGGCATACTCACACTGCTTGTATTTGATAGTTACTATCAAAGGGCCCATTGCCATGTATTTAAGGGGGAGATGAAGCTTCCACTGTTCAACCTTCCCCTACCAGTAGATTGCCTTGTTCTCCTTCCATCTCTCTGCCTCGGCTTTTCTAATTATGAACGTTTATGTGTGTGATGGGTAGAGATGGAAAGGGAACATTACTCTGCTAACCAGGAATCTGGGCTTGCTCCTGGTTTCATTAGACACAAATAGAAATCTGTGCAAACTCATTATATCAAGTGGATTCCGTACTAAGTAGGATTTACCTTGAGGAACCAGAGAGCTGTGGGGAAGAATGGCTACCCCCCAAAATGGGTTTAAAACCAAATATCTAAAGGACTAGTATAGAACTGCTTAATCAAATGGCAAGTGCAAAGGGTTCCTATAAACGTCCTTATTTCAATATCTTGCTTTCCAGGGTGACTTAGTTTTCAAGAAATGGCTTTGTGGGTATATTTAAGAAGAATTACTTAGAAGAAAGTACATGCACTTCAATGCTGCATGTAGAAGCTAAATAAATATAATAGTCATCTAGCAGAGACGCAGTAGGCATTTTACTGCCTAAATCAAAGTAAAACTGAGAATCTTAACCGACTCATGGGGCTGACCACACACTTCTGTATAAGTGCTAATTTAATAAACCATGGTCCCTGAATGACATTCCTAATCAGTCACTTAATGAGTGGGTATTAGGGTAGAATACAAATTATTTGAGTTTAACCTTCAACTGCTATACATATTGAAGATGGAAATTTTCTTTTATTCTTGTTTATATTTGGGACAATCATAGTATGAAATGGATAGGATTTTGGTCTGCTAAAGGTGCCTTTCAGATATATTTGGACTAAAAACTAACTTTAACTTACCAGAAGCTAAAACACTGCCACAAGGAAATGTCTTACATATGAAGAAGAAAAGACCCTGCTCTTTAAATTCTTCTCTGTGGTGATGCTCCCATTAAATAAAATCAATAGTTTCAGTTATGGTATGAAATTAGGTTCTTTCTATGTAAACTTCTTTATGTTCTGCTAAAGAGAATCACAATAAAATAGGAAAATGGATGTCCCATAGTGTCTCTAGACAAGAGTGGGACTGGCACGTCTGCAGTTCCCACCTGCCATCTCCTTCTATCTTAGAGATCTCCCAAAAAGAGCTTTGGAGACTGTAAGTCATCTATAGCTGTTTCTTATAAGGACTATGAACACATGTTTATAATGGATGGTATGTGATAAGCCATTACGGCAGATGACTGACTAGGTTTTCAAGCCAGGATATTTTAATTTAAAGTACAGATTACTTCATATCACGGAGGCCAGGAATTGGGAAGTGCTTGTATTGATGATAGATGTGGTTGGAGCTAGAAAGTTGTCTGAGCTCAGAGTTCTCGGTCCTACTGCTCTGTCTTTCACCAATAACTTCATCTTGCTCAGGGGGTCTCCTCATCTTTCCATTCTTCCCAGCAATTTTACTTCCTCATAACATCTGCTTGCTCATGCCATAGGTATGCCCAGGAATCACCATGGCTCAGACTCACTCAGACTCACTCTACTGGAAACTTGAGCTTTGGGTTTCACAGCTAATCACCCTTTTCTTTAGGTTTTCTCATTCAGATTGCACAGAAAGGAAATTTGTTTGGCCTAGCTTAACATGTTCTTTCCTTTTGTTTTTAAACCAAGCTTTGTAAAGAAACTCACAACAAAATGCACTCATTTTAAGTATACAAGTCAATAATTTTCAGTAAATTTATGGAGTTGTGCAACCATCACTACAAGCCAGTTTTAGAACATTTTCAACAAAAAAATCCTGTGGGACCTTCTGCAGTCAATCCCCAGTTCCACCTCCAGCTGTAGACAACAGATTATGTGGTTTCTGTCCCTATAAGAATGTCCATTCTGGACATTTCATATAAACAGAATCATACAATATGTGATGTTTTGTCAGACTTCTTTCACTGAACATAATTGTTTGGGGTTCATAGGTTATAACCTGTATCAGTAATTTGTTCCTTTAAATTGCTGAATAGTAGTCCATTGTATGGATATCCTATGTTTTAGAATATTTCAAATCCATTTCAAATAGAAAATCCAATGGATTATCCATCTCACCAGTTAATGGGCATTTGGATTGTTTCCAGGGTGACTATTACGAATAGTGTTACTATGAATATTATTTCAAAACCACCTGTCTTAATTACTATAGCTTTAGAGTAAGTTTTGAATTTGGCTTGTATAAGCCCTCCAACTTTGTTCTCCCTTGACAAAACTGTTTTGGCTATTCTAGGTCTTTTTCATTTCCATAAATTATTTTGGATCAGCTTACCAATTTCTAATGATTTGCTATGATTCTGTGATTCTGATAGGGATTGAATTTAATATATTAATCAATTATTTATCAACTTGGGGAGAACTGCCATCTTAAAATATTGAGTCTTTCAATCCATGAATATGTAGCATCTCTCCATTTATTTAGATATTTAATGCTCACAAAAATATTTTGTAGTTCAGTATGCAAATCTTGTACTTCCACTGTTAATATATTCCTAAATATTTTATTCTTTCTAATGGTTTTATAAATGTCACTATTTCCCTAATTTTAGTTTTGGATTGTCATTGTTAACACAACAATATGATTTATTTTTGTTTATTTTATAGCTTGTGATAGGAAATACTCTATTCTAGTTTTTTATTGTGGATTTTTTCCACATAATGATGTAGTTTGTTAAGAAAAATTTCTGTTTCTTCCTTTCCAATTTGCAGTAATGGATCTATCTATTCACCTACCTACTTATGTACCTATCATCACCTTATTGTACTACATAGAACCTTTGGTTATAATTTTGAATAGAAGTGGTGAGAATGGCCATCTTTGCTGTGTTCAAGATCTTAAGAGTGAAGCATGAAATATTTAACTATTAAGTATGGTGTTTGACATACATTTTTCATAGATTTCCTTTTCAGTTTGAGCAAGTCACATTTTATTTCTAGTTTATTGAAATCTCTAAATAAAAGTGAGGGTTAAATTTTGTCAAATGTTCTTTCTGCACCTACTGATTCTACTAATAGAGTGCATTGCTGTCCTTGATTTTCTTGTATTAAAGCAGTCATACATTCCTGGAAAACTTCACTTATTTATGTTTTCTATCCCTTTTTATATGTTACCAGAGTTAGTTTGGTAAGGATAGTTGCCTGATTAATCATAAAGGGTATTGGTCTGTAGTTTTCTTTACTTGCTTTTTCTTTTTTTTCTTTTCTAGCTTTGGTGCCAGGATAATGCTGGCCTCAAATAATGACTTGTGTAATATTCCTTCCTCCTCTTCCTGAAAGGGATTGGGAAGAATTGATATCATTTCTTTTGAAAATATGTAGAATTCAGAATTGAAGCCATTTTCCTTGAAATTTTCTTTATGGGACCATATAAGACTTTCAATGCAATATCTTTAATTGTTTTTTTATTTGTTCAGATTACCTATCTTCATGAGTCAGTTTTAACAATTTGTTTCTTTCTAAGAATTTTCCCCACTTCATAAAATTTTCTAATTTGTTGTCAAGCTCATTTTTTGTGTCAGGTAATATCATAGATTACTGTTGGCCTTGAATCACTTTTTCTTGGCATCCACCCATTTGTGGCTATGGAGGGATAAAATTCCACGGTACAAAACCAAGTTGCCAGATGGTTGTCCCATTTGGTAGAGATTAGAGAAGACAGGTGTGGCACTGTTCTTTGGTAGTCATGGGCTGGAAAACATTCTGAGTTTAATGCAATCCACCACACAAGTTTAACATTTCAGCATAAATTTTTATACTTACTCTTGTGTTGGGGACTTTGTAATGTTAAGGTAGCACTTAAAAGCGGAATCTTTGTCACTGTTACATCTGTGCCAGTGAAATCAGTCTTCATGACATCACTGGTTGTGGTTCCTAATTATGTAAAAACAATAAGCAGCCATCAGGGGTGTAATCAATAAAAAGAAGTCTTATTAGTATTAATATTAACATCCAGTTACAACTTGAATATTAGTTACTGAAAATCTTCTGATCAAGTTTTAGAAAGCCGACATTCTAGCATTTACCTTTTGGTGTCTGGTTAATCACGTTAAGAAAACAGAAGCATAGTAGACTCTTCTACATGTCTGCTATAGTTTATCTCATTTGACCAGAACAGTAATCTTATTAATTAAATAATAATTGTGATCATAATTTTATGTATAAGACTCAGAAAAGTTAATTTCCTTATTGTCACATAACTTGTAGTAAGAGAGAAGCAGGATCTGGATCCAGCCTTTCTGATGCAAAAGTTAACTACTCAGCTACCCTAGAAAGGGGATGTGGTAAGGAAGTGGTAGTACTTGAAGGTGGTACCAAGGTTCCCATGCTGTCTGGGAAAGAATCTTCAGGTAGATAGAATAGATAGCAGGAGAGGGATAATAGGAATTCCATAGGATAAACTTTTAATTGCATTTAGTTCATTTTTTTTGGAGGGGGAAGGAAAATTAACAACAAAGAAAAGAACTTGAAGTAACAAATTGAGAGAGAAATCTTTGAGAAAATGAAGAAATATCTTATTAGCATAGATATTGATGTTCACGATAGCATGGAAGTACAAAAGATCACCCAAAAGGCAGAAACTCAACACTTGAGGATGAAGGGACATGTGGGGATAGAGATTTGGCTTCTTATAGTAACTCCAAAAACATATTCTTGGAAAACCCTGGAACAGGATTTCCTCTTTAGAAATTTTTGGTGAAGAATTCTTCTGCTGAGTTAAAATAGAAAACCATGAAAAAGCAATCCTGGTGGCCTAAAGAAATTCCTAGCATAAGGCAGATTCAACAGTCTTGGACATGGAAAAGAGGATATATAGTTAAGAAAGATGTGGGAAGCTGGAAGATTAGAAAAATACAAAGAAGAGAGCAGAATAGTGGAATAGCTGGGGATACAATGCCAAAGAGTTTGCTTCGAGAATTATCTATTATTGATGTGGATTATACTTCATAGAAGAGGGTAGAATGAGAATGAGATCCCACACTCAACTCGGGACAAGTTGTTAATTATACAGTGTCCTGTAGGCAATGGAAGGAATCTTGCATGCTTTAAAGATAACTAAAGTATTTTTAAATATACCTACTGGACCTAAAAAAATAAATAGAAGGAAAGATGTGGAGACAAATGCTGCAACAGCCATAAATTTTGAAATTTTACTAGTACACTGAAATGTTTCAAATCCTAGACTCAAGAGACAAGAAAATGGGTGACCTACATTTATTAAGAGATGAAAATCATAGTCTCGTATTAACACCTTGTTTGAAAAATTTTCCCAATTGCACTTTTGGTTTGTACTTAGTAGATTCTGGATGTCTGCCAGGAAGTGATTGACATCTCAGAAAAAAATGAAACCAATCTTAAATCTGTTGTTTAAATTTATATTGTTTGCTCTCCTTCAGTTTTTCTGTCTGGCCATTTTCCCCCTGATAACACTATGTATCTGCTTTGGTCTACAGGCTTACTGTAAGCCTAAGTAATATATGTATTGGAATATGACAAACATTATTTTGCTTGAGAAATACTAATTGAAATTGTGACATCAAATAATATTGACTCCACTTTTAGGATTTGTGAAATTCATGCCCTTTTAAGTCTTAGAACTTTGGTATAGGTAGAGTGAATGAAAGATAAAATATAGGAATTTTAAAACCATATTCGACTTGGAATAAGAAAAGCTTCACACAAGATGCTTGAAAAGTCACATCAATACCAGAGTATAAGAGCAAAGAAAATACCTTCCCTGAAACCATACCCTGAAGTGAAAACCATTGGCTAGAACAGAGTAGAATGAGGGATAGGGGCTGTTTTATAATTGCCTTGAAATTATTGATGTGAAATTCATTTTGTATATTTCAAAATGATTAAATTTTTTAAATAAAGTTTTGGGAGGAGGCAATAAATATATTATCTATATTAGGAATTTAAGATGTGTTTGTAACAAATTGGCAATTGACTTGAAAGAGAGGGTTTGTGGAGTTAAAATTCTGCAAGGCGTGGGATTAAGCAGCTTATTTCCTTTGGAACTATATAGTTTGAATTACAGTATTGTTTTATCTAAAGCACATAGCAAAAGCTGCTTGTGTGGTCCCTTTGTCTTCAGAAATAGAATATGGGATAAGTGACTTTTTGACAAAGTTACCATTTACTAAAACATATGCTAAGAATACTAATACTGTGGTATGTTAATTTGGTTTTATGTTTAAGAAAAGACATTTTGTAGTCAAATTAACTGGAACTACACAGATTGTAAAAAGGCCAAATGGATGTCTTTGTGATAGGATTACTAAAATTAAAAGAAATGTTATTATGCATTGTGACACCCCAAGAGGGTAGTCTTTTCTAAAGCAATTGCCCAAGGACCTTCATTTCCAGGGATCATTTTATGGACTACTTACTGCTCCATAGAAATTCCGTATCCATGGTAACATAGGTAGTCTAGGATAAACTTAATTAAAGTAATGTCCTGATTCATTTAAGTGACTTCTGGGGGTAATACTAAAGAGTCATTCATGGAAAGATTGGGAGGAGCCTAAATACTTACACCAGTGGTCCTATGGAGATGCATCAAAGCAGCTGCAAAGGCCAGAAATATGCCTCTTAAGATTTTTTTCAGATTTTCTGATCTTAGCATTCAAATGCTAAGCCCAAGAAAAAATATATATAAAGGGGTGTAGGCCAAACACCTGAACAAGGAGAGCTCAGGACTGCAGCTCCTCCAGTACTTCACTCAGATAATGGAACCAGGCTACAATGGAGTTCCAAAGAATCTGAAGAAAAAATGGTGATGGTGGAGGTCAGTGTAGGTAAAGTAGGACTAGAGCTCTCAGTGAGAGACAAGAAGAGGAAGGAGTTTTATTTCTGTGTGAATTCTGTATTTCCTCTTCCTTATTATTTAGATGGGTTAAGGTATATATGAAGAGCCCCTTGAAATTGTGCATTTACCAATATCCTCCCTCTTGCTAGACCACCTAGAACCTAGGTATAAAGTGAGAAAGAGTATTTAGGTGTCTTCAGGATCTATCCATTTTCTAACTCAGTTTATAAAGCGAAGATCATATGGGAATTTGGGACTGATGCCAGGCCAGGTACAAAGTGTTACCTATATTGACAGTGGCTTTTTGCTTATATACCCAAGAAATCAAGTGGTTTACAGTAGTTTGGTGACCTCAGAAGGATCTAGTAATTTATGTTTCTTTTTAAGCCTTTGTTCTTCCTTAGAGACTTCATTAATAAGTAAATATTGACTTTCCACTTCTAAAAAAATCTAGTTTAATAGATTTTTTTTCTAGTTTAATAGTGTTTCTTGGAGCCAAACCAAATATTAATAGGGTTGTCTCCTTCATTTTCTCAGATCTACTCACCCTATTTATCCACATGTTCTTACACATCAGTGAATAATTGACAACAGTGCTTATGGGGACATTTGAGCTGCCCCTTTGAAAACTGTGGTTCGTAACAATTATAAATAGGGTTACTCTCATGTCAGATGGTGGGTATAAAATAGTTGTTTTGTTTGTTTTCTGGTTGTAGAATGCACATTACTTCTTAAATTTTATTGTGAATGGCATTTAAATAACATAAAAATACCTTATTTCAGTAATTTTAAACTGTACTACTGAAGCCTTAAGGGCTCAGTGTAGAAGCCTCACAGACTACCGTTAGCAGTAAGAGAGAGAAGCAGTAGAAGTCGACCCTGCCTACATATACATATCACCACCACATTGCTTCAAACAAGTAGTTCAAATGCAATTTGTTTGATATATTGGCATTTTGACTTCCTCATAAAATTTTATATGGAAATGTATCTGTCAATTAAAACATTTAGATAATAATTGTTTTACTTAACAATGAGGATCCTAAAATGGTAACCTTGCCTATCAACTCTAAAAGTAAGACAAAGAATGTCAGAGTAGGCGGAAATCAGAAGATCTACTGTTATTGTGAAATTCAGGTGTTAATAATGAACGGACACTATACACAAGAACATGGCCTTTCATCTGGATATATTTAATCTTTTTAATTTTTAAATTTTTTGTTTATTTTTTTTAATTTTTATTTATTTGAGAGAGGGAGAGTGAGCGTGCACATGCTCAAGAGAGAGAGAGGGGAGAGAGAGAGAGAGAGAGAGAGAGAAAGGGAGCACCAGCAGAAGGAAAGGGAGAAGCAGGCTCCCCGCTGAGCAGGGAGTCTGATGAAGGGTTCCATCCCAGAATCCTGGGATCATGACTTGAGCCCAAGGCAAACACTTAACCAAATGAGCCACCCAGGGGCCCCCATATTTATTCTTTTTAAAACACAATTCTGACAAGCTTCTAAGAGAAATTAATAAAATAAAAAGTTGGTTCTTTAAGAAGATTGACAAAACTGACAAACTCTTAGACTGACAAAGAAAAAAGAGAGAGGACTCAAATTGCTAAATCATGAATGAAAGTGAACATCTTTCTAACATCCTTATAGAAATAAGAAGGGTTATAAGGCAATACAATGAATGATCTAAGATTTCACTTATATTAGATTATATAATCTAAGTGAAATGGGAAAATGCCCAGGAAATCACCAGTCACCACCAAAACTGAGTCAAGAAGAAATAGAAAAATCTGAATAGACCTGTAATGAACAAAGAGATTGGCTTAGTAACAACAACAACAACAACAACAAAAATTCACAAAGGAAAACCCAAGACCAGATGGCTTCACTAGTAAAATCTACCACATATTTAAAGAATAATTACCATGAATTCTTCACAAACTCTTCCAAAAATTGGCAGAGGAAGGAACACATCCTAATTCATCCCAGGAGGCTAGTATTACCGGATACCAAAATGAGGTAACAATATCACAAACCTGTATCCCTTGTGAATATAGACACAAAAATTCTTAACAAAATAATATAGATCAAATCCAGTAACATATAAAGAGCATAATACACCATAACAAAGTGTGATTTATCTCAGAAAATCAAGGTTGGTTCAGCATATAGAAATCCATATTAATACATTAAGGGATAAAAATCACACAACAATCTTTAGGCTGAGAAAAAGCATATGGCAAAATCTAATACCTTTGAATGATAAAGCACTCAACAAGCTAGTAAGTCTTCTTCTGAAGACTTCCTCAACCTGATAAAAGGCATATATGAAAACATCATGCTTAACACAATAGCATCATACTTAATGGTGAGAGACTGAAAGCATTGCCCTATAATTAAGAACAAAACAAGGCTGTTTCCTCTTAACCTTTCTTTTTTTTAAAGATTTTACTTCTTTATTCATGAGAGACACAGAGAGAGGCAGAGACATAGGCAGAGGGAGAAGCAGGCTCTATGCAGGGAGCCTGATGTGAGATTCAATCCCAGGACTCCAGAAACATGCCCTGACCTGAAGGCAGACGCTCAACCAGTGAGACACCTAGGCATCCTCCTCTTAACATTTCTATTCAATGTTGTACTGGAGGTTCTAGCCAGAGCAAATTGGTAAAAAAATTTTAAAAAGCATCTAAAAATTTAAAAATAAAAAACATCTAGATTGAAAAAGTAAAACTATTTTTACTTTGCAGATTTTTGCAGATAAATCTTGTATACAGAAAATCCAAAGGAACACACATGCACAGATTAGAACAAATAAATAGATTCAACAAGGTGGCAAGATACAACAGCAATAAATGAAAATAAATTCCATTTCTATAGTACTAATGAACAATCCGAAAACAAAATTAAGAAAATTATTTCATTTACAATAGCATAGAAATGAATGAAATGTTAGGAATACACTGGACAGAATAAATGCAAGTCTTCTACATTGAAAACTACAAATGTTAAAAAAAGAAGTTAAAGAAGACCTAAAATAACAGAAAGTTGTCCTGTATTCATGGATTGGAAGACTTAAGATAATTAAGATGGCAATACTTCCCAACTTGATCTGCAAGTACAATCACAATCCCAACTGCCATTTTGAGAAATTGACAAGTTGATCCTAAATTTCATATGAAAACTCAAGTGAACCAAAATGGTGAAAACAATCTTGAAAGAGAAGAAATAATACTTAATACAAATGATAATCCAGAGTGTATGATTTTGGCATAAAAATAGATAATAGAGATAAATGGAATAGATTCGAATCTAGGAAAAAAAAGCCTCATACGTTTATGACCAGCTGATTTTCATGAAGGGTTCCAAGATAATTCAAATAGGGAAAGAATAGTCCTTTCAACAAAAGGTATTAGGACAACTGGTTAATTATATACAAAAAAATGAAACTGGACATCTAAGTCACACCATATACCAAAATTAAAGACTTAAATAGAAAATCTAAAACCATAAAATTCTTAGAAGAGATAATTGGCATAAATCTTTGTGACTTTGAGTTGAGCAACGGTTTCTTAGATTTGATCCCACTGACTGAAGGAAACCTGAATACATCACCCTGAAATATGTCTCTTTGACATGAAAATGATTTTGAATTGCTGCCAAGTAAGATGTAGCCAATGCAGCAAAAGTTTTTCTGCTTAAGGGCAGGATATAAATTCTCCTTTTACTGGAGACAGACTCTTATCGGCCCAGAGAAGGCACTAGAGGAATCTGCAAACAAATCTTACTCCACTAGTTTCATTCCAGATTTTTATCTTCCATTAGTTAGCCACCTTTGGAAGCCTAAACTACTTTCTTTTGTCTAGTCATTTCTCTACAAATTTATTGTTTTTTTGTTCAAGATGCTTTATATAAGCCAAAATTTTAAACCATTGCTTCGAGTTACTCTTTGTTTCAAGTTTCTCACGTTTTGTGCACTGCCAATGTTAATAAACTTTTTTATCTTGTTAAGTGTCCCAGCTGAAAACCTAAAATGGGTCAAGTTTTACCTTCTCTACATGACAGAAAAAATATAGATAAATTTTCCTTCATCAAAACTAGATTATAGTGCTTCAAAAGATACTGTCAAGAAAATGGAAAGACAACCTACAGAGTGGGAGAAAATATTTCCAAATTATCCATCCAATAAGGCTCTAGTCTCCAAAGTATATTTAAAAAATGCTTACAACTCAACAATAAAAGACAACCCAATTTTTTTTAAAAATGGGCTAGAATTAAATAAACAGTTTTCTAAAGAAGATATACAAATGGTCAACAAGTACATGAAAAATATTTGACATCATTAGTCATTAGGGAAATGTAAATCAAAACCACAGTGAGATACCTCTTCATACCCACTTGAATGGCTATGGTGAAAAAGATAGACAGCAACAGTATGGATTAGAAAATGGACAATTAGTGTCCGCCTACATTTCTGGTGGGACTTTAATATAGTGCAGCTGCTTGGGAAATCAGTTAATCAAAAAGTTAAACATAGGGTTGCCATGTGACCCAACAATTCCATTTTAAAATACATACCACAAGATAAATGAAAAGATGTGGCCACAGAAAAACTTATATAACAATGTTGATAGCAGCATTATTTATAACAGCCAAAAGTAGAACCCACTGAAATGTCCATCAACTAATAAATAGAAGTGGTATATCCATACCATGAAAAACTTTTCACTTATAAGGAAGAATGAACTATAGATAAATGCTATAGCATGGATGAACCTGAGAACATTCTGATGTAAAGAAGACACAAAAGATCATGTACAATATGATTCCACTTATGTGATTTTTTTTATGTGAAATTTCTAAAATAGGCAAAGGGACAGAAGGTAGGTTAGTGGTCCCTGGCAGTGGGGGAAGGAAGAAATGGGAAGTGATTGGTAATAGATACAGGACTTCTTTTTGGGGTGATGAAAATGTTCCAGAATTAGGTAGTGATGATGGTTGTACAATCTTGTGAATATACTGAAAATCACTGAACTGTACATTTCAAAAGAGTGACTATGATGGTACATGAATGATATATATGAAAGAAAAAATGATTACAAATGATCATTACTCACCTTCACTTTTAACTGTTGTCAGTAATGAAGGATGTGTTGGCCCCAAAGATGCATTTAAGGATTTCTTACTGATTATTCCTAGTTTGATAAGATAGATGAAATTATTATTAATCACAATTTCATCTCACCTATCAAGGAATACATAAAAGTTAGTCAAACCTGAAGCTGAACTAGCATCCTTCTACAGAGGTACTGCATCAGCTTTTGCTTATCTTCAATTTTTTTCATTTTGTGTCTCCTTTGTCTGAAGTAAGGAATGGAAGTACTGAATGCTTGGGTGACCCAATGACAACCCTCCCACCCATTCATACACACACATATGCACACACATTTTTTCTATGATAGGCCCCAAAAGCAAATTTTCACTGCAGATTGTTACTTGGGTATCTTTAAATGTGCAAAAAATATATATATATATATAGTAAAAACAAATGATTTAAAATGATCTATGATATACATTTCATTTTGTTGATTTAATTATGACACTGGGACTCCCAAATTAAGAAAATTATAAAGGAGCTTGCAAACTCCTTAATTAATTAATTTGGTCATGTATGAAACATTCACTGAGTTCCTGCTCTGTGCAAGACCCTTTTCTAGACTCTTGCGGGCAGTATCCAGCTCTTAGTCATCTTTTTAATCTAAGCGTATCAAGGATAGTTCTTGGCATATGGTAGGTATGCAGTAAATGTTGTTTCAGATAAGGTGGCATTCATACAAGACATGGGATCCAAGGAAAGGAGAAAGGTTTGCTTCACATAGTGAATATGACTTACCTGTTTTTGATAGCCACAATAGTCAACATCCTCTTTTTAAAACACTTTAGGATATCCTCTTATGATTAGGCATAGGTCCTATTTTTATTGTGATATATATATGTTTAATACTGGTTCATAAAGGTATGCATGCTGTATTTGGAGGATAAACAATTTGGCTCTGCACAGTTTAACACTTTAAAATCCATCCGGGATAGAGTTTTCAAGGGTAAGCTGTCTGGAGCTATATATCAGAAAATACTAAGGAATCACAAAGAATATAAGACCGTTGGAGGATCTCTGAGGACAAATGCCTCCAAGCAGGTGGTGGAGATTTTATCTTCTGTTCCTCTGTCCCCACTGTTTATTAGAGAACATAGGTTATTATAGAAATGGAAAGAGACTTTAATATAACAGGTAGATTCTGGGAATTATAATGTGGAGAGTGCTGAAGCACTTAAGACTTTCTAAGTCTTCTGCATCCAAGATGTGGTTATATTTTAAAAGAAGAAACCAACAAAGGAAGTGTTATTCCTAGAAGCTAGGTAGGTTTGAGATTTTGTATTGCCTGCTCATAGGGATGCCATCGTGTTTTTTTTTTTTTTTTTTCTGAGAGAGAGAGAGAGAGCACACTCAAGCTGTGGAAAAGGCAGACGGAGATGCGAGAAAGAATCCCAAGCAGACTCCTTGCTCAGTGCAGAGCCCAATGTAGGTTTGATTTCATGACCCTGAGATCATGACTTGAATCCAAATCAAGAGTTAGATGCTTAACTGACTGAACCACTCAGGTGCCCCCAGAATGCCATCTTAAAGTGAAGATGTCCCTTCCAGCCAGATGTAGTGAATTTGTTTTCACTTCAGCATTTCTCTTGGCATTCTTGGTACCAATAGCAGGTTGAATTGAATTTTTACAATCACCTTGTTTCATATGCTTCACTGGGATTTGTCTCATATATCTCTTGAAAACTCAAGAATAAAGATGATTATAGGAAATAATTGGGACACATATAACAATAATCATGAATATAAAAAGTATCAAGTTACCCAGTTCTTGAGTTTCTGAAGCCCTTGACCCTTTTCTTTTATACCTATCCTGACATCATGTTTGATAGAGGGAAATTATGTAACAAATTTGATCTTCGGCCCCAGAATTCAGTCCAAATCTATTCAATTTCAATTTCAGCCTTGGTCTTTGGAAAACTGAATTGCTAAATGGCTATCCATTTCTGGTGTTCCTGAGCTTGTGTGTGAACAGTGATCTTGTGATCATGCTCCTGATCATTGTATCTAACCAATGTAAATATTTCTATAGCAGAAACAGAACACAATTGATATTAGATTTATTATTAATATATGAATAGTCACCTTCAAATATGGATAAGCATTCTATATACATAGCTTATAATAAAATTCTAATGTGCTAGATATGTTGAAATTCTGAAATATAAATGCATCCTTATTATTGCAAAAGTAAAATGTTGCACTAACGAGGGTTGTGATTTCTGTTAATTTTTTGTGCATAACAATGGTTAAGTACTTATTAAGCCTAGTTAATAAAAGAAATAGATTGAATTTAGCATCAATAATAAAAGAATAACATATATAGTTAAGGATATTATATAATTTTGAGTCAACATGTTTATAAAAATCACTAAAATATAATTATACTCTGTGAAATTTTTAGTAAACTACCATTCATAATATCTTCCAAAATAACCTTTTAGAACTGTTTAATTCCATTTAGGACATCAGAGTTTTGGGAAAATGTCTAATTTGCAAACACATTTTATATCTTGTGAGTCTAAACTAAAAGCAAAATGCCAACTTTATCATTTCAAAATTCCATGAAAAAAGAAGAACCAAAAAATCTTCTGCAAAGATATTTCAGGTAAGTCATTTCCAATTCAAACTCCACAAGGAATATAAAGACAACAAAGAAAGGAAGAAATACATGGAGAAAAATGTGGTACGTAAACTTATTTTCCCACCAATATAAGAAAGCTTATAAGACTGCCTTTTAAAAGTCCTTTCTTTACAGTTTCATCTTAATTTCTAGAGAAGAAGTGCTCTGTAAACATCACCATAGCTGGCACCCTATGTAGAAGAGATGGCCAAAAATACCTGGCTTCTCTACTGACCTTAGTTGAAACAACATCTATTTAGTATCAGAAATGTGAAATATTAGTGCTAACAAATTAAGTCAGCTAATTAAAAAATGTTTGACTATTAAATGCTTGAAAAAACCAATCTGACTATTAAATGCTTGAAAAATCAAGCTGAATAATTATATTTTAAGAATGAAATTTCAGGTTTATTTTTGTATCTTAGAAGTTCATTTTATGATGTCTGCCAAATGTTGATGTTAATTCTGGCCACTTGGCCTTTGAACAAAACAGGCAGTGCAATTGATACATATCTAGAAAGGAATAGAGTTCCATCTCTCTAGCTGGGTAAACCTCTGAAAGCAAACCTTACTCGAAGCAAAGCTCCATCAGTCATCTCTAATACTGTGGCTACGTCGCTGCAAGAAGAGTTTCCATCTCAGTGGCACATTTTCCACTTTTCTGATGATGGAATTTCTGTCATTGTCAAGAGAAAGAAAATTTATGTGCTTTAGATGGACATAAACACTATTAAATCAAGTATCTTTAGACCTTTAAACAAGAAAACTTGATTGGAAAGCTTTAAAATAAAAATAAGTTTCTCCATGTATTTTTTTTTTTTTTGGTAAATATTTTATTATGTCTAAAATGACTATGGTATCCAGGGCACCTGGGTAGTTCAGTCAGTTAAGCCTCCAATCTTGATTTTGGCTCAAGTCATGATCTCAGGGTCATGAGATTGAGCCCTGCATAGAGCTCAGTAGGGAGTCTGCTTGAGTTTCTTTCTCTCCCTCTCCTTCTGCCTCTCCCACTACCCCCTTCTCAAATAAATGAATCTTAAAAAAAAAAAAAAAAAAAACACTTGGCAACTAAAAAAATGGAGAAAGAAGAAAAAAAGAAAAGGAAGATAGGAAGGGAAGCAAAGAGGGATTCAGGAAGGGAGAGAGGGGGAAAAAATAAAAATGAAGCAAATATAAAATCTTGATAATTATTGATTCTCAGAGATGGGGATACAGGATTAATTATAGTACTCTTTATCATGGGTACATCTGAACATTTTTTAATAAAAAGTAATAAAAATAAAAGCTTCATTGGCCTATTACAATTTGTACAATTGAATGTGAATAATTTAAAATTCATCTGGGAGAACTTTTGAAGAACAGACTGGAGTTTAGTTTTTGTTAACCGAGTAATATAAAGCAGTGAAAGTGCCAAAAAAAAGAAATTTAGAGGAAAATATTTATGTGTGTGTGTGTGCATGTGTATGTGTCCATCTGATTTCAAGTGTTTTCCCAAGCAACTTGTTTCAGATAAGGGGCTTCAGTGACCCACTACAGCAGCCACCAGTGGTAAAGTTGTTAGGATAGTCTCCTCAGTTTATATGAGCAGGTATAGAGTTTCTCTTCCAAGCTGGGAAGGAGGGATTCATTCATTCCCAGTGTTACAAATTGCAGTTCTGCCTGAATTCCTTCACTGAACCCTCCACCTGTCCCTTTCTTGGTCACTTAACTCAGTGGTAAGGATCTGTGTTATTTGGATATTGTTATGCCCCACAGGTCACTGTGGTCGGGCTAGCAATCATCTCACTGAGAAAGCCTAAGTTCCAAGGATTAATGTAAAAATTGCAAAACTTCAACTCTTTGATTCAGCACTCAATGTCAGCACCCATTTTCTCTTTACTGGTACTTTTAGGGTGATGTTATTGATTACAAAAATAACATACTTTTACCAAATTAGTGCAGTTTTATGCCAAAAAAAAAAAAAAAAGCTGCCAACCTACAGAGAGAGTGGCAGAGAGAAAGAGAGAGGGAGAGAGAAGCAGCAAATACTTATACTTTGTAAAAGTCTGAGAATGCCTCTGCTAAAACCCTGAAAACGTAGGGTTGAAACAATTTTTAAAAATAAAATAAAGGGCAGTCTCCCCTTGGCTGTCCTGCCTGCTATTCCTTTGCAATATATTTAATAAACTTCTATTTCTTTAAAAAATAAATTTTAAAAATTAAAACTACAATAGGCAGGAGTTGGCTGGATTCACCATGGGTCCTGGTTTTTTTTACTGTCATTTGGAGTTTCCCTTGGTTGACAATATAGGTCATACGACATTCTGGGAACAAAATCCCCTGTGCTGCCCTCTTCATACAATGCTTTCTCCTGGTTTGGTAGAGAAATTCTAGAACTGGTTTGGTTTCATCTTAGAATTGCACATTTCAGAAATAATTGACTATATTCATCAGACACTTTCTTTGAAGATCATCACCCCCATTTAAGTCCGGTGAACTAGCTCATTGGTTCTCTACATGTTCTTGAACTTGGTCTTAGAATGAAAATTAATGAGGAGTAAGTGGAGAGGCAAATAAGACAGCAGAAGGAATTTCAGTTATCTCCTCATTAGGGAATATGATTTTTTATGTCCTCTTATGACCTTAGCATTCTAAGCAGAGTTTCTGCCCATAAGGGATAAACAAGTAATTCTATTTTTCTCTCTCCATTGATTATAGAACCTGAATGATATGCCTCATTTTATGTGTGCTGCCAGATGGACACTGCAATATGCATTGGATTGATAACCTCTTGGGGTTTTAATTAAATGACACGAGTGGCTCATTTTACTTTTCATGGATGCTTAGAATACCTAGAACCATGAAACATGGTGTAGTTGTCCCTTAGTCCAGGGACAATAATGATGATATTGCTACTGAACTGCACAAATTAAATCTATTCTTGGCCCAATATAACTAACAAGATCAGTCAGTTATTAAATACTGTTTCAACTTGTTAACTGTGCTGCTTAAGTGGACAACTGGAATATTTAGAAACATATTCTTATGACTCAGGAAATGGTAATTTTTTTTATTCTCTAAAAATAAACTTTGTGTATGTAACATTCACAATAGGATTATTCTCAAACAGGAAATGATCCAAAGGGATATCATCAAAGAAGCCCACTGTGATCTCAGGGTTCTGTATTCAACCCAAAATAACACATAAGTTTCAAAATAGTGAAATAGCACAGGCCTTCGTACTACCAATAGATATAAGATCTCAAATTATTTCTCAGTGATTAAATTATATAGATGCTACTATATCATCTGTTAAAGTTAGAGTAAATTTCACTAAGAGTTAATCCTACCTGTAGAAGACGTTCCACCTATCAATTCTGTAACAGGATTTGACTTTGTAGTTGGTGTTGTTTGTGCTGTAAATGTTTGTGCCGCAGAAAATGTTGTTGTTGATAATACAAGAGTGGCTGTATTGTTAACATCTGCAAAAAAGAAATTGTGTTAAAGTAGTTGCATTAAATTTTACATTTATTTTGCCAAGTAATGGACTAATACATTTAAGCAAAGTAAACAGTAAGTAGGGCATGGATTTGAAATTAATTCTCTAATTGTAAAGAATTCAGCTTTCAGTTCAGTATTCATTCACTAACTCCATGTGCTTCTCACCAATGGCATGAATTTCCAACATAGCTGGCAGGAGTAGTCTGTAGTTCTGAAACAAAATGATATCTGACAAAACTAGTGAGGAATAAATGTATAAATTTGAAATGTAACAATATTTTTAAGCCAAATTAACTAACATTGTCAGATGAAATAGTTAAATGGATGTTCTCTGGGCAATGGATGTTTTACTAAATATTTTCATAGCACATTGAACTTATTAAGTAGTAAAATGTCAGTATTAATTCATCTTTTCCTGATATAAAACATTTCCCTCCACTTTCTCTCTATATATCTATTTCAAAGGAAGAATAAATTTTTTTAAGAAAGATAATAAATTTTAAAGAAATTCAACATTTTAACATGCCTAAATGTTTGGCAGTGGAGCCACCATAAATCTGCATTTTCAAGTGATTTAGTTCTCTAAATTGTAACACTCAAAGGCACAGAAATGAAGTTGATACATTACATATATGTTTATTTTTAATAATTCTTTTTTTGTCAATAGAAAGTCAATATTTAATAATTTTTAAAACTCCCATTAAAATACTATCATTTTTTTCAAAGTGAAGTATTCCCAGTGATTTATGGAAATATTTATTTTACATAATATTACTGAATTTATTCACATTTATAGAATCTATTTAATCCTGCATTTGTTGATTTTGTCTCTATACACTTACTGTTGTGATGAAGATCAGAAAATAACAAACAAATGTGTACAAAGGACTTGGATAAAGTATTCACGTCCATGAAAGGCATTGTTTCCATGTTGTTACTTCTGTATAGAATATATACTATAGCACCTTAGTTAAAAGGATGGACATTGAGTGACAAAGACTTATGTTTTGATCCCAGTCAAACTGAATATGTTAGTATGAAATTAATTCTCTAATTGTAATGAATTCAGTTTTCAGTTCAGTATTCATTCACTAACTCCTTGTGCTTCTCACCAATGGCATTAGTATGACTTTTCAAACTTAAATTTTATCCAAAATTTTCCTCTTTCGATCTGGGAAAGCTAATAATCTTGCACATCAGTGAAAAGCAGTATTTCAGATGTCATGAGATAGAGTGGACTTCTTGTTTCATTTTATAGACTTGAGGTGCTTGGAAATGTTGGCACTTAGCACTGGCTTTGTTTATTGACAGTACACAGAAATTGCTTGATGTATTCAGCATATATAGATCTGTTCAGCACATTCAGGAATGACAGAAGTGCCTTTTCACAGACTTTAAAGAAATCAAGTCAAAAGCTCTTTTCACCTCTGGATATACTTCACATGCTTGCTCTCACTCACCTCCTCCAGCAGGGAGAAGGAACACAGCAAGCATGCATGAGGTTATCTTTTCTGTTTTAGTCATTTTGTTCTCGCTATCTTTCATTTCATCCTAGAGTCTATGATGTAACACTGATTTCTAAGTTTAAACTGAAGTTGAAGAAAGTTATGCAAAGAAGCACATACTGCTTTGATTGGAAAATTCACCTATAAATAACATAAATGATCCCTATCTGTGGACTTGCCAAATAATAACAACCTCAATTTCTGAGTACAGTCAACATCTCTAGAGACTTTGTATTTCTTTCCTCCCTCCCATCCTCCCTTCCTTCTTTCCTTTTTCTCTTCCAGAAACACTTACTGGGTAATTAGTGTGAAAAGCATGATTAGATCTAATAATAATAATAAAAAAAACTGTATTGTAGTACATGATATCACCTGTGAGGAATTCTCAGTCTGGTAAGGAACATAATGCCTATACACAATAAATAATAAAGGTATTCTGTACAGGGTGTGTAGACCAGTATTTTTCAAACTGCAAATTATGATATAAGCAAAGAGTAATTAAGATCTATTTAGTAACTTGAAGTCAGAGCTTTTGCCAAATGAAAAAGGAAAGAAGCATTGGAGGGATATTACAAATAATGAGGATTAAGTATTGTTTCATGAAGTTTGTGTGCATGTGTATGTGTCTTTGAATAAAACATGTGTCAGTGCAAAATATGTCTCCTGTTGTGATTCCAGTTAAAAATTTGAAAACGACTGGACAAGGAATTGGACAAGAGTTTATAAGATAAACGATGCCCACCATGCTGGCAAGAACAAGGATTCCTTTATGAGAGAGCTGACAGAGGAGCTAGAGTTTGAAGACTAAGTAGCATGTCCACATAGCTAGAGGCAGTGGCATGGACAAAGGTCTGGAGGGTTAGTGAAAGGTAATTGAGAGAATAGCAAACAGTTGTCTTTTGGTGGGATTGCTCTATGCTATGAAAGGATATGGTGGGCCTTGTCTGGTACAGTACTGGAGGCTAGATCATAAAGGACTTTGAACACCAAACCAGGGACTTGGGACTTTATTAACAAGTCAGTGTGGAGCCACGGAAAGTGACTACTTAGAAATTCTACTGTAGAAAAAACAATGGGGGAAAGGGTGAGGCAGAGAATGAGAGGACACCAGCTGAACTGGATGGCAAGTTCACATTTTTCTGTTTACCAATGGCTCTGACTTCTTGAAGTCATCATATGAGATCAGTGACTTCATATACATAAGATGACTTGAGGCAAACTACAAGTAGACACGTTTATTAGCTGCTGGTGTGGTAAGATTGAGACTAGGATGTACTGCAAGGCAGTACGAAGTTCCTCATCGGACTTCAATACAGTTGACCACTTATTTCTCGGAGCAAAATCTTAACCCAGTAGCGCTCATTGACATCTCCATTATTAGTTCTTCAGATTGTCCAACAACGAGAATGCCCTCCTTCAGCAAGGGCTGACAAACAGTATTGAGTAGTTAACTCAATTAACATGGGTGCCAGGTTCCACATAAGCACTTTGTGTGGATTACCTCCTTTAATCCTTAAGAGATGCTTAGATGTCCATATTCATATGATCACTGTTGTACGGATGAGAACACTGAGGCTCAAAAAAGATAATCCACTTGCCCAAATTATACAGTGGGAAGTAACACAGTTGGAATTTTAACCCAGGTCCCTTTGAATCCAGAGAAGATACTCCTAAACACACAGATCTTGCTATAGGAAGTTGGTTCCATACAAAGCTACATACTCTTGCTCAGCCTACTCTCTGCCTTTCACAAGGTATGATATTAAAGGGGTATAAGTGACTAGATGCACAGATGTTTTGCCCCCATGTACCTAGAATGAGGAAACAGACAAAATATCTCACTGTTTTTCTTCTTAAAATTAATACCATTTTGTTATATACATTGCATACATATACATATACAATGCGTCCATATATAAATATCCATAAAATGTTTAGACTTAAAGCTTTGAAAGAAATTTCCAATCTACTATAGCTATTTATGTTTGAAAAATAAAAATAGAGATTTACTCAGTTGGAAAATTCTGCAGATAGAAACACTCTCTTATGATACACGGGAAAGAGTTATTCTAACTCCTACTGTTGAAGGTTTTATTGATCGTGATGCAAGTAACCACCAGTTATGCTTCAACAACATTTTCTATAAATTACTTTTAGGTCTGATTTGATCTCATAATAAACTATTGATGAAAATGGCTTACTCTGAAGTATTTTCTTTTTACAAGACATAATGAGGTAGCATTTCACTTTTATCTCCAAAGTAATTAACAAAGAGACCTGTGCTTCACATTTTTGCTTATGCCCAACCAGATTAGTACTGCTCTTAGGATGTTGTAAGAGAAACAGATGGCATTTTGTCCTGATTCTACCCTATACCCATACACTAGCTGAGAGAGCAAGAGAGATATTATGACAATTAGTTTCCTATACTTCAAAAGGATGAAGCAGGATTGGGATTTTTTTTAATAGCTATATTTTAATTACAGAAGACATGAGAACTTGGAAAATTCAGCTTATGGCTGAAAACCAACTATCATATTTTCTCCTGTTTTCAAGTGATTAGGTCATCTACTCCAATATTCTTTGGCATGCCTTCTAATTACGTTTTGAAGTAACTCACAAGTGGTCTCTAAAAGTTAGAATTTCATCTTTCCTCATAACAAGAAACTATCTGTCCATTTTATTTTCTCCTACCAGGTCTGCATCTAAAGTCCACTGGAAAACTACTACTAGACAGGACAGATCTTGGCTTCTCTAAATAGCACAAATACTGAATGACAATAACTTAGAATTCTAGGCCTCAAAAGAACTTGTAAATATCCTATTTTAAGAGAATCCCTACATTTTATAGCTTAGAAAGTGTATGAGTTTAAGGTAGTTTCAAAAGATCATAACACCAATTACTAAAAAAGGTGCTTTAAGTCCCAAAAGAGAACTCTATATTATATAATATAGAATAATCTTTTTTTTTTCTCTGATTCTATTAGGCATGTGGAGTACACTCCTGACAGAGACAATGCTGAAGTTTCCCTTTGAACTATGGGAATAAATATTTACTTTGTGAGTTTTAACCATAAACAAAATTTCAGAAGAAAGTTTTAAGCTCTCTAAGGAAACAAAAGGGTGATTTCTTTAGAAATATATGGGGTATACACAAAATGCTAATTAGTAAATGGTCTTATAACCCTCAAAGTACCATTCTTAGTAATAATTTCATAACTGAGATCAATTAATCTGTGGGATTAAAGGTAAAGTAGATAATTTTATATTTCAATAGCTTAGAATGTATTATTCCCACTAATTCATGTTGTTTTCATACAATGCCACTTCCTATACATTCCCACTTCCTCAAGCTTTTGAAAACTTTATATAGCTTTTTTTATTGAAATAAAGTAACTGTTAGTTGTTCAGTTATCACTTGTGGATGCTTACCCCCTATGCATCTCAGTTTTTTTTTTTTTAATTTATTTATGATAGTCACAGAGAGAGAGAGAGAGAGAGAGAGAGACATAGGCAGAGGGAGAAGCAGGCTCCATGCACCGGGAGCCCTACGTGGGATTCGATCCCGGGTCTCCAGGATCGCGCCCTGGGCCAAAGGCAGGCGCCGAACCACTGCGCCACCCAGGGATCCCTGCATCTCAGTTTTATAATGAACATAGACCCACTTCTTAAATTTGCATGTGATAGTAATGTATGAATTGGGATATTATAAGTGGTGAGAGGGACGGTTTTCACAGTAATTTGTCAGTAATTGCTAGTATTACAATCTTGTTCAAATGACACCTTATTTTAAAAAATCTTTCTTAAAAAATATTTATCTACTCATGAGAGACACACAAAGAGAGGCAGAGACATAGGCAAAGGGAGAAGCAGGCTTCCTGAGGAGAGCCAGATGAGGGACTCAATCCCAGGACCCCTGGACCATGACCTGAGCCTAAGGCAGAAGCTCAACCGCTGAGTCATCCAGGTGCCCCAAGTGACACCCTAATATCTTCTTTGTTAATAAATAATCATTAGTGAAGTTTCAATTGAAAATTTCAATTTTCCCCACTCAACCAAAAATATATATATTGAAATATATTAAAAATATATAAATATATAATATACTACAAATTGATATAAAAGTAAAATACATTTATATTTAATATAATGAAATAAACAAACACATAAATAAATAGAGTAATACTTGGTATATTCCCATCGAAACAGTATCTTCTGAAAGACAAGACACCAACTCCTTTTGATTAGCAGTGTCTTATCAACAGTCTTATGCTAATGGTGATCTTTCTCTTTTAAGATAGCTAAATTTTCTTTGTGGTTTATTGCCAACCCAATTAAATATGGTTAATTTTTTTTTCAAATTCAAATAATTATTATGTGATGATGTGTCTTTGATGATTTCTATTATTTGCACTGACCCCCAAATTTCATAATATCTTATTTTGAATCTATAAGTAGCTCACTAACCAATGAACTATTTACTTCACTCTTTTTTTTTTTTTTTATTGGTGTTCAATTTACTAACATACAGAATAACCCCCAGTGCCCGTCACCCATTCACTCCCACCCCCCGCCCTCCTCCCCTTCCAACACCCCTAGATCGTTTCCCAGAGTTAGCAGTCTTTACGTTCTGTCTCCCTTTCTGATATTTCCCACACATTTCTTCCCCCTTCCCTTATATTCCCTTTCACTATTATTTATACTCCCCAAATGAATGAGAACATATAATGTTTGTCCTTCTCCGACTGGCTTACTTCACTCAGCATAATACCCTCCAGTTCCATCCACGTTGAAGCAAATGGTGGGTGTTTGTCATTTCTAATAGCTGAGTAATATTCCATTGTATACATCAATAAACAATTAGTAAGTATCTATTTCTTTCTTTTTTTTTTCTTTTTTTAAGTTGAGAGAGAGGAGCACAAACAGGGGGAACGGCTGAGCCAAAGGCAAACACTTAACCAGCTGAGCCACCCAGGTACCCCAAGCATCTATTTCATCAGGATCTAAGCAAAAATAGAAAAACATATTTTTCCCAGAGGAACTAAGAGTCTATTCTGATACTCAAGCTATGCCTCTGTGAAACAATTATAAGATTATGCTAAGAGGCCACATAAAAATGGTGCTTATTAATACTATGCGCAACTGGTTTTATACAATGTTAAGTGAAATCAAGTTAAGGTGATGTTTCTCTATGTGTCAGAAATAATCAGAATCACTTTCTTGGAAGAAGAGATTCCAAGAGGAATCTGGTAATTGACTACATCAAGGGGGGAAAAATGTTTCATGGGAGAAAAGGAAGAAAAGATATTCACATAGAAGAAGAAAGTCAATAGTGCCAAGTAAAACAGGGACCATATAACATGAGGCTTGAAAGGGGGCATTGATGATATTAGACACCTCTAAGCGGAATTTCGAGGAGAGGAAAATCTCATTTTAATTGAAAACATCAGAGCTAGTGGCAACTCTTGAAAAAAGGATTTTAAATTTGAAGTACATTTTCAATTAAGACTAATAGAATACTGTAGCAAGCACACAAGCTTTGAAAATGCTTACATTTCCTAGGTGGAATGAATTTGGGAGAAAAAGAAGAAGAAAAGCTCATCTCTCACAGTGAGGAAAAATTCAGATAAGTGGGAGAAAGCTGTGCCCGAAAGAGGAATCTCCTCAGGTTGCCAGCCATCTGTGAAGCGAGGAGGGAGCGCCAAGCCTGGCAGGCTCCAAGTGTGGACAGGTGTCTCAGCCACCTGGCCACTCTGGAGAGAACAGGAAGGCAGCATCACATTGGCAAGTTTCTTAAATAGATGACAACAATATCTGCAAAATGGACCTGAGAATTCAAGGTATTTTGGCTAAGGAATGGATGGAAGTATACAAGGCAAATTTCCTCCACTCTCCCAGATGTAGGTTTGAAACGATAGGGCAGTGCAATTATTTCCCTTCACAAAAGTAACTGTGATTTAAACAAACAAACAAACAAAAAACATGTTCCATAAGAATGAGATATTTGGGACTATGGACTTTAGTACAAGCAGACTTTTTCATCATGTACTGGGTTTGGGAGTTTCAACTTCTTGAGGCATAAAAAGACAAAGGTTGGATTTTAATATTTATAGGGGTGGGAGTAAGAAGGAAAAGGAATAACCTGGCCGTACTCTTGGGCTTTTAGGCAGTTGTCCCATGATCCCTCCCACTGGGCTGTACTCTCAGGCCAGAGAGAATTGTGGTTTGGCAGCTCAAACAAACATCTTCCAAAGAAACAAGATGTTTAGGCTTCAAACGTTCTTGTAGACACCAGTAGACTTTACAGGAAAGTCTCTTGGGCCCATCTCCTGACTTCAGGAGGGGGTTGGATTTGGAGGGTCCTCAGTCCCGGGAGGAACAGAACTGCCCTGTCCTTTCCCTGGGCTCCATGGAGGGGTAGCGATTATCGAGGAGCATGCAATCTTATTCTCTCTCTAATGGCACCTCCAGCTTTTCTCTGAACTTCGAATGTAGCCACTTAAGATCTTGGGTCTTAACTCTAGGCTCTCCTGAGAGGTTTCTTTGGAGGATAAGATCTCCTAGACACTGTCTTCTCATAGATCATGTTTTTTGGAACTGTAACTTAGACCCATGAAGTGATGTGACAGGAGATGGAAGCAAAACCCAAACCTGGCAATTCTGACTTCAGCTAACTGCAAAGTGGTGTGAGTCACTCTACCTCTCTTGATCTCAGTTTCCCTTTTATGAAAAGTGTCCTCTGTTGAACAACTTCACTTCAGCAATGAAGTTGAATTACCTCTAAGATTAAGTTACAATGTAAGTCTATCTTATGGCAAATAATAAAGTATAAGTTGTACTCTTATATACCAAGTAGAAACTTAGGCTTTAGTAGTTATATACAGTGGCTTTATGGAGTTCTAACTTGTTACCTGGGATAAATCTGAACCCAAAAGGGAATTCCATATTTCACAAGGTAACAATGGCTACATTCATTTGCAGTCTGATAATGTTACCTGGACTGAATGTATTCCCCTTTAGGGCATCGGTCTACCCAGAACAGGAGGGAAATGTGAAAGACTAACTTGGAAGTAGGCATGGAGAATATTTTATTTTGGAATTTTCTTTTCAACATAGAAGAGTAAGTGTAAGAAGAAATATTTTGTATAGGTTGGATTAATTCCTACATGAATGAATAGAGCCCATAGCAAATAAGGTAGTCAACTCCGTCTCACTGGTGTGTGTGTAGGTGTATACTCATGTCTACTTCCAATTAGTGACAAATGTGTTTCCAAAAATACTCTACAGTATTGCATTTGAAACCAGAAAATGGCATTTGGCTAAATTTGAGATATCTTATTAATCATTTCATCTACTTTTATTTTTGTCTTCTCTAAATGGAAAGAGAAACTCTCTAGCTGAGACTGTGCTTTTAGTTATAAAGGAGTAGAGTAAAATAATAAAAGAGCTATTTCTCTTTTCTGAAAAATCAAAGACAATCTTTTCTTGCCCTGAAGAGAGTTTCTAAAAGGGACAAACAAAAGAAAACAAAACAAACCTGTAAATGATAGATATCCCAAGAATACAAACTCATATAACAATAATTACTTTCAATTATATCAGTTGATTTTTTTTAATTTTAATTTATTTATGATAGTCACACAGAGAGAGAGAGAGGCAGAGACATAGGCAGAGGGAGAAGCAGGCTCCATGCACTGGGAGCCCGACGTGGGATTCGATCCCGGGTCTCCAGGATCGCGCCCTGGGCCAAAGGCAGGTGTTAAACCGCTGCGCCACCCAGGGATCCCATATCAGTTGATTTTTAACAACAATTTTGTGAAACAATTGAACAGACAAAATTGTTATCTGCACTTTATAGATAAAGAAACTGAGGTCCTATCAACTGATTGTGACTTGTCAAGATGCAGAGTTAGGAGGTATTAGAGCTTTGTTTACTTTTTTCTAAATGTTTACTATTTTTTTAAGATTTTATTTATTTGAGAGAAAGAGTGTGAAATCACAAGCAGGGGGAGAGGTGGAGGGAGAAGGAGGAGCAGACTCTCCACTGAGCAGGCACTGACTGACACAGGACTTGATCCCAGGATCATGACCTGAGCCAAAGGTAGATGCTTGACTGATTAAGTTACCCAGGTACCCCTAGAACCTCACTTAAACTTAGATGTTTTAATCCCTCTTTCACGTTCTTTTCCTCAACATTGGCTAGAGTTTTAGAACTATAAGACCACATTTGCAGTGGCGGTATTGCTATGCCGCTACTTTAGTACTTTAATGATTTTAGAGTAAAATATTTTTCACTTATCTTATTGCTAATTATTATGAAAATAAATGTAAAACTAATTAAGGTATGTAAAATATTACAAGAAAAAAAACAGTGATCATCAGTAGTACTTCTGTTTTTGGCTGACCAAACCACCTTATCCATCAGAGATTATTAAATAAATCAAATCAAAACAAAATCTCTTAGTTCAAAGTTTTATTTTATCTTATCTAAGACTACTAGAACATTCATATGAAACAGTTTTACTATAAAAATTAAAAAGGAAGAAATTCAACTTTTATTGTAATATCAAATGATTCAGAAAATTTGTGAATGGCTTTTGAAGGTATGACCTTTTTTACTGTCTTTTTCACTTTATTTGTTACTTGTCCTGGATTTAGGGCAATGTTGTAGAAAGAAATGTTTCTTTTCTTGCTTAGTAATTAAGCCACAGTGTTATGGTAAATATATTATTGTTCGGTCTCACTTAGTAAAAATAACTCATTACCTTGGTCACATCAAAAAACTATTTTGCTCTCTTAATTTTATTTACGTCAAATTATTTTTTAAGATATATATCCAGTATGCCCTGTGAATGTAAGAAAAGACACCAAATAAAGGAAAATAATATCTTAGCAGGGTTATAAAGCAAGGGACAACATAGGGCTGGTAGTAATAACAGCGGGGTTCTGGGGTGTGTTGTACAATATGAGCCCCAGCATTGCCCAGCTTTGTGACTTTCTGCAAATTGGTTAACCTCTTTAGCCTCAATTTTCAATATGTGCATGGAAGCCTACCCTATACAGTTTCCGTAGAGATCAAACAATTGTTACACATCAAAGGGTGAGAGGTGCAGTTAATACTTGGGATATGCCTGAATTTATCCCAATTGAAAACTCAATGAAAGGAAGTACCTTTTAGAGTTCTACCATTATGTCAGATAAATTATGTTTCCGACTTAACACTGCCCCTGAATAGTTGACTAACTGCTTACAGGGCCATGTTCCACACAGTCAGCAGGTTTGAGCTAGGAAAGTTTGGAAAACCTTAGGCTCCTCCCTAAACCATAACCTAATTTTCCCTATTATGTCCTAACTTTCACAACCATTTTGCCAGATTTTATAAATTATTTTTCATTATTCTCATTTTCTACTCTCGTTATACAATTTCTTTCAAGAACCTGACTATAGTAGCAGAACAGGAAGATTATAGGATAGAAAAAAAGAGAACTGGGCAGTTGGTTTCATGTAGTAGAATAAAGAGGTTTTTCATGTTGTAGTCAATAGGCACATGATTGTTGCTATGCTCTGAGCATGACACTGTTGGAATCTGCAGAGTTTCTACCAAGGATCACTACGTCTGTGTTCACACTTGAGTGCTAGACGATGTATGTGGGTATTGAATCACTAAATTGTACACCTGAAACTTACATAACACTCCCTGTAAACTATACTGGAATTAAGATAAAATAAAAATTTTTAAAATATCTACTCACACTAAATATTTTCTATGTATTGAAAAAAATGATCACATATATATGCTACCATTTTAATATATATATTCTCTATTATTATTAATAAAATGCAAATTTTAAATAATTGCTTAATATTTAGTGGCATTCTATTTCTTTAACTAGTGGGTGCAAATATTATCCTAGTGGGAAGAGAGTGTGCAATTTTTCCATGTAAATGAGATATTTCTCTTCAAAAAGTTTGAGGACCACTTCCCTGTGGATCAGAGTATATCAATAACAGTACAATTTTGTTAATTTGGCAGAAGGTGTCACATAGCATCACAAAACAGCCAAAATTTGAAATCCTGTCTTATCCATTGCAATACAAAGTAAAGGATACTCTTCAAACCCTATGACTCATACTTTTTAATTAGAAACAAGCAAGCAAGCAACGACAGAGAAGGGGACTTAGAGCCCTTTTTGTTCCAGCATATGCCAATTCCGAGTGCTAGAACAAAAGCATATCTTTTCTTCCTCTGAATTTGTTTCCCCACAGTTTCTCCACATGGAAGATGGAAGATGGAAAAACTGCTCTGAACCACATGCCCAGTAGGAACTCATCATGTATTTATACAAGAACTGAAAAGTAGTCAAAGTGTCCACTTTCCGATTTCAGAGTCTAGGTTTTATATGGTATATTTTCCAAATTAAAAAGATTTTGAACATTCCATTAGGACATCATCAAAGGAGTCACTTGTAGTGGGTTAATTAAATCTAACACATTTAAAAATAACTCTGCATGTTGTGGGACAGATGCAGCCTTTGGAAAAAGAAGGAGCCTACACTAAACATTGCAACAGATTTTTGTATTTAATAGTAGGCAACAGACACATTTCCAGAATATGCTCTCAAAGCCTGTTGGGAAGTGTCTGCTCTGCTGACAGCAGAAGAAAAAAATCCATACATAAAGTAAAGGGGAACAAGAAGTAAATTGTATACTTTTACTTCTCAATTAACTCAAATTTACCACATTATTTAAAAGTAGTACCCCATTGCATGATATTGCCCAATTTTAACTTGGGGAATGAACCACTCCAAGATCCTTTCCCAAATGCAAAGACAAAAACTATGATGGAAAATTTGTTCTTATCTACAATCAAATTGTAGGGTATACCTTCACAAGAGGTGATTTTGGAAATTCAAAAGGATGTTCAGGACTATAACAGATGTAAGAGAAAGGTCTGGAGAGAGCTGAATTGCTCTGCCCCCAAAAATGGACTCAATGTTTTACCCCTAAGAGTAAGACAAAGAGATGGGGAAAGAGGAGGGAGAACAGGCAAAGAAAGAAGGTGAAGTGTTCAAAGGACTTTTCAGACTGGAGATGTCTAAAACTCACTCTTAACTTTGCATCCTTCTTACATAAAACCTGGTCATTCGGTAACATCAGCTACTATGCAAAAATTCTGCAATTATCCACAAAGACTTTAAGTGGATCTTTCAGGAAATGCATGAAAAGGACTTTAAAAAGTGGAGTTAAAAAAAGGTCACAAGAAACCAAAAGGAGTACCAGATTTGATGGATGCAGGAAGTAGTAAAGGAAGGTGGAAGCAGGAGAACTTAATCCTCCCCCTTGTGCATAGGATTTGCAGAAACCTGGGACATTGGGCATGTACCCAGAGCAGAGAATAAGTCCAGTCTGAATGTGTTTTTTTATTAAAGGGTGGTGACATCCAGGTGACACCTGAGTTATAGAAAATGATTTCTTTATTTTATTTAATCCTGTTTACTAGACTGAGAACCAGATTTGCTAAATCACAATTATCACAAAGCATTTACTGAGAAGAGGATAATCATACATTTGTTCTATAGAAAATTGTTACAGACAGAAGAGTGGCTTACAAATTGTTTGCTTCACAAATATGGAAGGAAAGATTATCAGAACAAATAGACCCTACAGAACAAGAGTATCAATGCAGTATATAATTACTTAAATCTGAGATATCAGCACTGGTGAGCAATAAAGTATTTTCTAAGTGTGAAGGTTACCATTAGATTGCAGTTGACAGGGCAACCTGGGTGGCTCAGTGGTTTAGTGCCTGCCTTCAGCCCAGGGCATGATCCTGGAGACCAGGGATTGAGTCTTGCATCAGGCTCCCTGCCTGGGGCCTACTTCTCCCTCTGCCTGTGTCTCTGCCTCTCTCTGTCTCTCATGAATAAATAAATAAAATCTTTAAAAAAAAAAAAAAAGTTAAAAAAAATCACAGTTGACATTTGCCAACTGTTGTAAACTGGTTTTTTTTTGTTTTTGTTTTTATGACAAATTCATGCCAGAACAATTAAATTTACTTTTCTGACAAAATTACAGATATTAATAAGGGAAAACCAACAGATATAATCTCACATTATTATCAATATTTACTTGGTTTCTTTTACTGAATATGCCCAAGAAATATGATGCTCTGTATAAACATGGTTATTAGTTTAGAATCATTATATAAAATATGCCAGAATGATCAATTTTCAAGCAATTCTAGTAAATAGCATTAACATTTATCTGTGTATCTTCAACTGTTAGCACAGTACTTGATCAATTTTCAAGCAATTCTAGTAAATAGCATTAACATTTATCTGTGTATCTTCAGCTATTAGGCCCATATTAAATGTTAATTAAATGATAAGTACAAGTTAATTTTTCCTGAATAGCCAGAATGTTCAAAATATTGCAATTATTCTATCATTTTAAATAAAATTACCACTGGGTACGAATAGAGAGTAAAAAGCTTGGGTTGAATTTATAGTGAACATATGACTCATTATTGAAACTTCACATTGAAATAAATTTTCCCCCATTTAATGGTAAATCATTATTTCTTACATTTTATTACTAGTTGTAAACTCATCTCTGCTTTTATGTGACCTCTGTAGTGTTGAATAGTGGATAAATTTGGATTTGTGATATTTTTCCTGATATAGGGTCACTTCAAAATCTGGGGATAATTTGTGGGACATTTTCTGTGTTGTTGGCATTTTTTCTTACCTCCAATGAGACTTCTGTAACATTTGAAATCATTATTCTTCATATTCTCCTGGTGACAAAGGTTGAGGTAAAATGTATTTGCTAAGTTCAGAAGAGTCACTTACCAACTACCAAAGTGTCCTCAGACTGCTTGTTCATTTTAACAACCCATTAGCAAGGAAAAAAGAATTGGCAAAGGAAATACCAAAGTTGGCTAGAGTAGACTCCTGATGTTTAACCTCTAGGAAAGTGTGTCCAAAATTTTGTCCACTCCTGTACCACTTTTGTGAATTTTTTCATATCCTTTACCCTTTCCTTTATGTATCCTTCACTCTGTTTGTCCTTATTTTTTTCTTCAAAAGTTAAATTGCTTAAAATTTAATCCAGTTGTTAAAAAATATTATATTAGTTTCACAAAAGAAGAGTAGGATCTCTAGTTATTAAAGTAACCAGAAAAATAAAAACTATAAAAAATCATATTCCACATAGATACTATGGTGGCCTCATGCTTGATCCTGCAGGGTCTATGTTGAAAGGCCTAAAATTAGTGAATGTTAGACTATAACAAAGACATAAGAACACCAAACATACACTGAGATAACCAAAAGTATAATAGAAATTCAAGTCCAAGTTATTTAACTCCCTGACATTCATTCCCTAAATTATCTCAAGTACCACCAATTGTACTCAATATGTGCCCTGGAAATACTGTTCCAGGCAAAAATCTTTTAAGGCCACCCTTAAAGTAGCTTGTAATGCACCAAATTATAGTTTTTCCATATAGCAGAAAGTCAGCCCTATTTTCTATTCTTCCTTTTTCTCCTCATACCAGCATACATTATTCCCAAGTTCTTTTAAAAACAAAGTCAAATAAGCTTAGAGCTCCCTGGCATTGTTTTAGGAACTGATACTACAGCAGAAAGTAAAGGCTGAATAGATGATTAATAATCATTGAATGTCTTAAATATTAGACTTACCTAGAGACCTACAGCAATAAATTTAGACTTTAGGAAAGCTTTTGATTGTTGTCTCATATGACATCATCATCAACAAATTAGGTGAAATATAAGGCAGTAAAGATAAGAATCAATTTATGAAAATAACGTAGCACAGCATTTCAAATGAATCCAATCTTTACATTGAAAACAAAATCCAGGGACACCTGAGCAGCTCAATGGTTGAGCATCTGCCTTTGGCTCAGGTCATGATCACAGGGTCCTGGGCTCCCCACAGGGAGCCTGCTTCTCCCTCTGCCTACATCTCTGCCTCTCTCTCTGTCTCTCATGAATAAATAAATAAAATCTTTAAAAAAAATCCAAATTAAGTTTTTAAAGGATAGTATGTTGAACACTTTTTAACATTTCGGGTAATAAGGAAATTAACAATATTAATATAATTAGATAAATTATTGTTTATTTATAAGATAAAGTTCAGTCGCAATAAATATCAAGTGAACAATAAAAGAGCAAAGTAAAGAGTATACTAGTTTAGTAGAGTAGTATAAAACTAAGTACATCAGGTAAAGATATAAAGCCAAAGGAAACTCTAAGTAAAAAATAATGAATTAATATAATATTTTATCTTAAAATTATACTTGCAAATGGAACTATAGTGATAGATCTTGTTATATAACTGAGAAGTAACAATAGCTATTTGCTTAATACTGGTCAGATTCTTATTTTAACATGAATTCAATTTTGATCTCTGCATTTTAAACAAGTAGGAGCAAAACTGCCAAAGAAGAACTAATGTGAATAAAGATGGAAATTGGATTCCAGTAGAAGAAAAAGGAGTTGGAATGATTTACTATTTAATCTGAGAAAACAATATCTGACACTGTATTTAATCCTTCTCAAATTTGCTTCTGTAATATCATTTGTGTCTCTAACTTAATTTTCCAATATGTGAATAAAAGTGAAAATAATTCCACCTTAAAATTTCTGATGTTTCACTAGATGAAAAAATTACTAATTATTTTACCAATATTCAGAGATATAAATGCGCAAATATAGTTACCAGTAATTGTCATGTAAGCACATCAAGAAATGCAAATGAAGACTAAGCCAAATTCATTAGAAAAATGTATTTTCAAGGAAAATAACATTATATCTTCTATTAATTACAATGTATAACTTTTAAAGTATCTATGTTGGTAATAGAACTATAGAAAAAACTATGTTGCTTATAAAATGTAATGCTATTATAATTATTCTAGTACTACAAACAAGGTGATAAAGCAATATTCTAGTTCTATCTGCACCAGTCTTCATCAGCAAATTAAACCTCTGTACTTGAAGCATGTAATAGGAAGAGGCAAGAGATATAATCTTAAAGACATTCTATCTTTATGGAACAAGTAAATAATGGATCAATTAAATAAATTCAGTCAGTATGAATTAAACATGTACTGTGGATAGAGTTTGAGAGAAAATAATTTACCCTGACCTCTAGAAAAATTCCCTTGATACAAGGTGTTCTTTCTGAGCTGAATATTAAATTTCCACAAAAAACTTGAATGTATTACAAATTTGAATGATGGCACTTAATATTAGCCATACATTGCTGCACAACAAATCATGCCTAAACACATGTCTGTAGACAGTTGTTTATTATCTCTCCTAATTTTGGGGGGGAAGTAACTTGAGAGCAGCTTGGAGCAATTCTGGCTTTGAATCTCTAAGAAGATAGCAGTCTGTAGAGATTGCAGATGGGGCAGCAATCAGCTCAGGGTGTGATGGGTCTGGAAGATCCATTTATGAGATGGCTCATTCACACTGCTGGCAAGTTGGTGCTGGCTGTCAGTTTTACTCCACTAGGTCTCTCCACAGGGTTGCCTGATTGTTCTCACCACGCGATGGCTGGCTTCCCCCAGAGAAAGCAATCTGAGAGACTGAGGTAGAAGCCATAATGTTTTTTACTGCCTAGGTCTTGGAAATCACACAACACCCCTTTCACTGTATTCTGTGAGTCACACAAATCAGCCTTAATTAAGTGTGAGAATGTTCCACCCAAATGCTTGAATACCAAGAAGCAAGGATCATTGGAGGCCATCTTGGAGATTGGCTACCACAATACTTACAATTTGCTGAGTGACTTTCAAGCCCAGAGATTATTAAATATTGAAAAATGAATTTCTGTATTTTAGAAAAAAAAAACTAAGTTTTATTTATAACCTGAATCTACACACACAACCTTCCCATTGTTTCCAACAGATAAGCTGGTTCCTTTGCCATCTCTTAAATATGGCGTTTTTTTTCTACTCTGAGGTTTTGCTCATGTTTTTCCTCATTTTTATAAAATTTAATAAAAATCTTAGAGAACATGAATAATTTTTTTAAAGTTCAGCTGAAGTTGTGCCATCTGCATGAAGCCTTACTTATTAGTTCTGTCTACAATGACTATCCTATCCTTAGAATTTCTATGTATGCTATTCTTAAACCACACAATTAAAACTTAATGAGTACTTTTAATTCACTTAACAGACAATAACTGAATCCCTACTATGTACTAGGGCTATACCGAGTAATGGCATAAAATTAATGATTTATTTCCTTTATCAATCCAAAGAATGTAATATTATCTTACTCATGATACTAATATTTAACGTGTTCTGTAAGTGTACTTTCAAGTTGGTGAATGTAAGCCTTTTTTAAATGTCTCTAAGTACACATTTTGTGTGCAGAACATGTTTTATAGAAAATTCAGTTTTGGAAGTATATATTCAACCATTTTTTTAACTCATAGAATGAAAAATCTATTTATTAAGCATTTGTGTTCAATTTACAAAAGATATAATTCTATTTATTAATAAGAAAATTTAGCAATCACCTTAGAGACTGTTTAACATTTAATCCATTTATATATTTGGTTAAACTCACTTAAATATGTAAAACCCTATTAATAAATTGAAAATAGTTAACATATACCAGTTTATCTGCATTTTAGGATTTTGTAGAGATCATGTATATAAAAGTACTTTGTAAACTCTTAATTAATGTGTAAATATGGTATTACTGTTATTAAATCATAAAGTCACATGTGTTTCCATAATGAAATAATTCAATAGGAAACAAACACTTGGCTTTGCTCCTAAGTATTTTATTTTATTTTTTATTTGAGAGAGAGAGTTAGCCAGAGAGAGCACAATCCAGGGGAGGGCCAAAGGGAGAGAAACTCAAGCAGACTCCCTGTTGAGTGGGAAGTCCAACATGAGGCTCCATCCCAGGACCCTAAGATCATGACCTGAGCTGAGGACAGACACTTAACTGACTGAGCCACCCAGGCACCCCTACTCTTAAGTACTTTTAATAAATATTTTATCCATACTTAGAATGACTACAAATGTTTTTAAATAATATTTCTCTTATCCTGAATTAGATGGAGATTGGAGAAAGTTGAATTTAAATGAAATTAAAGTCTTCAGGAGAATTAAACATTGTTCCAGCTCATGACAGTCTGTCTTGAACACCAAGAAGCATAGCAAGCAAGCTTTGATGTGAACATCATAAAACAGATTCCAGCCTCGAAGAGCACCTGTCAAAGACCAGAGATCTTGAGGTGCATTGCTAGGAATGGGTCTCAGGCCAGCATTTAGTCTTGTAGAACAAGACTTACATGTCAATTCATGCATATCAAATTAAAAAGAATGAATGCCTCTGAGTGCTAAAGTAATTCTAAGTAGTGACATCCAGCAGAAAGCTAGCTCAAAACAAGGAGCCAAACCTGAGCGTAGGCAAGTCTTACATGGAAAGCTTCTGATCTCAAAAAGTACAGTAGAATGAAAACCTAAAATTTGAGAGATAAACAGAATGACATTGAGAGGAAATTGACAACATTTAAATGAAAGCTTAAAGGTATACAGTGTTAAGAAAAAGCTACAATATCTTCCTTATTCTTATGAGATTTGTACTAAAAATGTGGTGGGGAGTTGTGGTGAGGGCTGTGTGTGTGTGTGTGTGTGTGTGTGTATGGAAACTCCACATATTGTATGAATAACAACAATAGAGATTTGTTACAAAGAGATCACTTTTGTTAACAAATGCTTCAGAGGGCTACTGACATTTCTCTCCATAGTTTTTATTTTCTTGGTGTTTCTTAAGGTTTTCTGATTAAATATATTAAGCTTCTATTATATATTAATTACTCTTAAAACCTTAAGGAGTCTTATCATCCACCCAATAAGACAGCTTATTTTCTTTTTAATAGATCCCAGCTTCAATTTTAAGTTTCTTAAATTCAGGTTCTGTATTTTATTCATACCTCCCAACTCTTGTTATAATTATAAAAGGGTAATATAGATGGAAAAGTGCAAAAATATACATATCATGATAGATATTAGCCAGAACGTGGTGTAATTATGACCAGATTAAGACATAGAATATTCTTAGCAGTGCAGAAACTTCTAGAGAATATTCTATGAATTACATGCCTCTCCTACTGCTCTAAAGGGTAGATACTAATCTTATTTATAGTAATAGTTTCTAGCCATTCTTAAAAAAAAAAAAAAAGATTTCATTTATTCATGAGAGAGAGAGAGGCAGAGACACAGGCAGAGAGAGAAGCAGGCTCCATGCAGGGAGCCCCACGTGGGACTCGATCCCGAGTCCCCAGGATCATACTCTGGGCTGAAGGCAGCACTAAACCACTAAGCCACCTGGGCTGCCCTCTAGCCTTTCTTTATAGCTTTACTGTTTATGTATACATCTGAATATTATAGAATTTGAATTTGAATGTTCTTAACTTTATGTAAATTGCAATATATTGTAGTATTTTTTGTTTTGTTCAACGTCATATTTTGAGATTTTTTAAAATTGATTATAGCTACAGTATGTTCATTGTTGGGGCTGCATATGGTTAATTAAACCATTATCTACTTGCTAATTTTGTAATTCATAGACATTTGAACTGTCACTAATTTTTGTCTATTCTAAAAAATGTGCTATGAGCATACATGTATTTCTATTTTTTTCAAACATGAAGTACCTATTTAAGACTAAATTATTTTTGTTTTTGTTTTGGGATTGAATTCGTTGTTTTCATTTTCCTTACTGATTTGTAGTTTTTCTGCATACTCGACATGCATCTTTTTTTGGTCATTTATACCCATGTCAAATAACTTGTCCCATTTTGTGGCTATCTTTTCACTTTTGCTGTTATTTCTTTTGATAAACATAAAAATTAATTTTAGTGCAACAGAATATATGTCCTTCATTTATAGTATTTTTTGTGTATTTTCCTAAAATAAGGTTATATAGATATTCCCCTATGTGTACCATCTTTGTTTTATATCAAATATCCATATATCTATAGGTCTGTTTAAGAGCTCTTAAGTCTATCCACTGATCTATGTGGCATCAATGCTACCATTCTTGATATTTCTACCATACACCAATTTGACAGTTTTAATTACTATATCTTTATTATGGGACTTGAAAATTGATAGAACAAGTTCTCCTTCTTTATTTTTCTTCTTTAAGACTTATTTTCAAGATTTTCTTGACTTTATGCATTTCCACAAAAAATTATAATCAGCTTCTTATATTCTACAATAAAATTTATTAGGATCTTAATCAGAATTATATTGAATCTTAGGTCTATTTGGACAAAATTAACATCATTTAAGTGCTGTGTTGCCCAATTCAATGAACATGGTATACTTTTCTAACTTTTAAGTATTTCTTTAATCTTTAATTTCATTCAATCAATTTTATTCTTCTTCTCTTACAAATTATGCCTATATTAAGGGAAAAGGAATTATGGATATGCTTTATTAGAATTATTTACATGCACTTGGTGTTCTTTTTTGATGTTTTTCTAAATTGTATTTTGATATATTTTCTTTTTCAAATAGCTATTGCATAGATAGAAATACAATTAATTTATGTAAATTCTATATCAAGAAACCTTAGGTCTTTAATTCTAATAATTTATCAGTAAATTCTTATAGATTTTCTATTTTTACAATCATAACATAATATGTCCAAATACTAAATTTTTATTTTTTTATCCAATCATTGTAATATTTATTTTTCTTATTTTACAGTACTAGCTAGCATATTTGGTACAATGTTTTATAAAAGTAACATTATTGGGTGCCCCTGGGTGGCTCAGTTGGTTAAGCACATGACTCTTGATTTCAACTCAGGTCATGACATCAGGGTTGTGAGATGGAACCCCAGAGTAGGCTCCACACACAGCAGAAAGTCTTCTGGAGATTATCTGCCTCTCCCTCTGCCCCTCCTGCTGCTCAATCTCTCTTTTTATCTCTCTCTCTCTCTCTCACACACACATACATTTATATTGTATAAACATATAGTTTTGAGAGGCTATATTTTTTAGAAATTTATTGATTTTATATAAATTTCAAAAATTGACAAAGCTTCTCATCACACCTACTTAAACTTTTAGCAGCATCTATAGTCATGTGTTCTTTTTCATTTTTGTTTGTTTCTTCTTTTCTTTTTCCTGATTAATATTGGCAGAAGTTTAGCAATCTTATTATTATATACATATAATTCTTTGCATTTTATGTTTCTTTTGTAATTCTTTAATTTTCACTATTACTTTTCTTATTTTCTTCCACCTACTTCTTTTGGGTTTATTTTGTCTTTTTATTTCTTCCTTTCTAGTGTGTACTTTTAAGACAATAGAGTTCCCTCTAATCACTGAGTTAGCTCCATCATACCAATTTTGGTATAAAATATTTTATTTCTCTTCATATTCAACATATTTTCTAATTTTCATCATTATTTCTTCTCGATGATCCATAGCTTATTTATAAGGAAATGTCTTAATTTCTAAACATATGGAGACTTTTATTGTTCTAATTATAATATTGGTTTATAGCATAATTACTTTAAACTTTGAGAATACACACATTGAAGTCTTTAATTGTTTCAAAGGAAAGATTGGCACAAAATATCTGCATATGTGAACATTAAAGTTTTATTCAGTTACTAATGTATGTGATATCACAAAGTTGTGAGACAAATAATCATATACAATTTTTCATATAAAATATCTAAAACCTGTTCTGTGGACACTTGAATCTCTTTTCTCACTCTGGAACATGAAAAGAATAAAAGTGTGGAGATAAGTACATAGATACCATTTTACATTTGTCTTTGCAAAATACTCCTTTTGAATCCCATTCCCAATTTCTTCACCCCTAAGGGGCAAAGCTTGTGTGGTCTGTTATGCAAATCTATCTTAGAACTGTTTTGAGTCCTATTCCACAGTGCTATGAAGAGAGTTGGGCTCTTTAGTATCTAAAACTCTGGGTTAACAGAGGATTACCAGTGCTTTGGAAGGAGCAACCAGTGGATTCCTCTAGGAGGAGGATCCATTCTTAGGAACCAAAGAGCTGCAAAGGGGAAGAGGCCCAAGAGCACACCTTTGATGAACCCATAAAAATGCACCATTCTGCAGGCTCAGGGCACAACTTATGGTGTTAGGTCAAGTAATACCTTTCATTTAACTTTCTCACACCTTCTTCACTCTGTTCCTAACATAGAGTGGTCAGAAAGAGACTGGAGAGGGGACAGGAAAGCAAAAAAAAAAAAAAAAAAAACAGAGAAATTATAAAGAACCCACTGGATAGAATTCCATCCCACACTGACATGAGCTGTAGGAGAGAACTTTATTATTTTGGATTGTATATTCCAATTTTGAATTGATAATGCTGCAAACTTAGTTGTCCACTGGATTGTTCCCTTAAGAATGAGCAAAAAAGCTGTGGGCCTTCAATATTTTCTTAAAGGCAAGAAGTTTTTTTTCACCAAATAAATTGTAAAGAGATGGTAGGAAACAAAAATACAGTAGAATTTTAACCACATTGTATGACTTGTAGTTTCTAAGTTTTTTAACTCATTTTCTAAGTTTTTTTTTTAAGATTTTTTAAAAATTTTTATTTATTTATGATAGTCACAGAGAGAGAGAGAGAGAGAGGCAGAGACACAGGCAGAGGGAGAAGCAGGCTCCATGCACCGGGAGCCCGACGTGGGATTCGATCCCGGGTCTCCAGGATCACGCCCTGAGCCAAAGGCAGGCGCCAAACCGCTGCACCACCCAGGGATCCCTAATTTTCTAAGTTTTATGCTTTCCTACAACTATGAAAAAGGTAGTAATCCATGCAAAGTTAGTTATTTATAGCTATATTTCAATAGAAGCATTCTTATTTATGAAAAATGAAAAAATTTGTGACTGGAATATGGCTCTAAAATTCTGAGATTGAGCTAGCAAGCCTAACCAATTGTAGGAAACTTCTCCAGAACCCTGTCCTTTCAAAATCCATCGCATCAACACAAACATGGTAATATATTTGAACATTGCACATTTAATGTTTATATGAAATCCTACAAACTCTATGAAATAAGTGAAGGAATTAACCCCAGTACTCACAGAGGTTGGACAAAGAGGTGAATGAGAGATTCAGGAAGAGTATAAGCACACATATGTTTGTAGAAGAGAGAACATTCCACAATTTAGAGGGGTATGTATTACTGAGGTTTAACTAAATGCTGCCATGAGGGAATATGAGGCCTGGAGTTACCAGAAAACCTGAAAATAAGATTGTTAATTTCCTTCTTTGTTAACTGTTTTGTGAAATTTTCTTATTTTCAAATATTTTCCCATAGTCGTAAAAAACTGTGAGGCCAAACAACACCCGCCTGTAGATTATGTCAGAGGATGCTTGTTTGTGAACTCTGGAAGAGAGTTTGTTGATTTCTTCCTGTAACTTATTTATTAAGTAATGGCAGGTGATAAGCCAGTTGACAAATTTCAACTCATCATTCTCTAATACTAGAAATTTTCCTGCATATCTAGCACAGATTCATAGCATCATCACAGTTTCTTAATTTCTTTTCATGCTTACAAGATATTTGCTAACATTGATCATTTAATTCTCCACACCTTCTCAAGCTCCTCTGGCCCCAACACTTCAACCAGAAATATTTGTGTTTGGATTGTTAGACACATTCTGACACCACTTAAAACTTTGATGGGAATGTTGTAGCTATTTCTCTATTATGTGAGGTAGTTAATCTTGAGCAGCAATGGAACTTTGCCCACGGTCTTTCAGGGTTAATGAAAACAGGAAGCAGATTAATAGTAGAATGGAAAGGAATCAGTAGGATCTTATAATGAGTATGGAATTTCCTTACAATGGGATGGTCAAAAAGGCTAGAGTTTAAACCTATGCATCTATGGAGATTTCAGTGCTCTAACTAATATTTGTCTTGGCCAAATCTAGTTTCTATTATACTAAACTAGTACAAAAAAGAAAAAACAAATCACAGTGAATTGATACCAAAATTCTCTCTGAAAGCACTAGATCCTAGCACTTTTCTTTAAAGGTAAACACCTCTGGTCATCTTGTGGATATGGGGCAATAAGAAGAGTTCAGATGACAAGTCAGGAAATTGGAATCTAGTTCAGGATTTCTCAGAATGTATGTTCATATACCAGTATATAAAAATTATCTGTAGTAATTGCTGGGAGTGTAGTTGATTGGATTTTACTGGAAGAAGTCTTGGGACCACAGGGGGGGGGAGGGAGTGAGTCCTAGGAAAATCTATTTTTAACAGTCACCTTAAGTGGTTCTAATAAGTAATAAATGTTAAGACCCAATGATCTCAATTACAGTGTGTGTGTCCTTGGGCTCTTCTCTGACAATGAGCCAATAACACCTGCACAACCCCCTAGGCAATGGCAAAGATTAAATGGTATAATTGATCAATGAAGTACTTTGAAAAATGTACAGTATTTTGTAAATAGAACAGATGGAGGAATGAAAGACTAGCAAGAGATTTAATGATAAGAAGAAAGAACCTGAGGCACCTGCATGGCTTAGTTCGTTAAAGCCTCTGACTCTTGGTTTCAGCTCAGGTCATGATCTCAGGGTCATGGAATAGAGCCCAGCATTGGGCTGCTCCTACAGCACGGAGTCCACTTGAGATTCTCTCCCTCTCCTTCTGCCCCTCCCCCTGCTTGCTCTCTCTCAAATAAATAAATAAATAAATAAATAAATAAATAAATAAATAAATCTTTTTTAAAAAAGAAGTAGAAAAACTCTACTGAATACCAGGTCTTTAAGAGTAGCTGGAAGGACTGTGGGGAGTGCTCCTCCCAAGTTGTTAGAGCTTTTGTTATATATCCTTCTTCCTGACCTTTTTCATTCCTGATATTTCCCCATTCCAACCCTCTCCAAGAGGCTTTTTTCTTTCTCCCAGCTTCTGGCACCTTCTCAGGCTCTTTTAATCTCATCTTTACTCTTAATCTTTTTCTGAATGTCAATCAGTTTCTCTCTCTCACTTTCTCTCTCTCTCTGTGTGTGTGTGTTTTAAAAGAATTCCTCCCGCCATCACGTCTCCAAAATATATACAAAAATTCCACATAGAAAATGGAAAAAGATGTCTTCTGTTGATGTGTATTCTGAGAAGTGTCTCTCATGGCAGAGAAGTGACCCTTTACATGTGAATCAGATACTTTCTTAAAGTCCTATCTGAAAACTCCCAAAGGAAACAAACATTAGGGAATAGAATTGAGCATCTTGATCCAACGTGAATAAATCTACAAAGAACAAGATGAAAGTGAAGCAAGATAACTTGAAGCAAAATATACAGAAATTGCTTGTTACAGAGAGACCAGACAGCTGTAGATCTGGAAAAAAAGCTTTAATATCATTTAGTCAAACTGCACTCCTATTATTGACAGGGAAATTAAAGACTTGATAAGTTAAAACATTTGCTTGGCTCAGTCACACAGCATGCTTGTGGCCCCTGGTAGCTAAGATCAAGGGCTCTTGGCTTAGACAACAATATATTCCACCATTGCACAGGGTTTGCTTGGGACACTAGTCAGAGGTCAGTGAAAGAAAAAAAAAGTTATATTGCCAAATATATATGGATAGCTAAAGTAGACTTTAAATGGTGTCTATGTTGTAGGTGCTGTGTGTTTTTATTTGGCAAAGTAAAAACCTGTTAATTCCCTGTCAGCTGTCCAAAGAGCATTTTATTATTTACTGATCAATGAAAATTTTAAAACCTGGGTACAATTGAATTATCTAATGCCTTTGCTTCTGGACAGTATTACAATAAAGTTAATTACTCAAGATAGTAAATGAAGACCTCAGAGAGCAGTAAAATCTGTAATCAATGCATCTTTACAATTGCATTTCCATAACTTTACATTTTAGTAGGGATGAGGAATAGTGTGATCTAAGTGTTTCAGAATTACTCAGTGAATGATACATAGAATTACAGGATACCATACTTTTCTTGTGAGGGAGAGACAGGAGTGACTCAATAGTTGCATTCTGATGATCACACCATTCCTATGTGATTTGAACAGTCAATATAAACCAAATGTGGGTGTTTTTTTGCTAATCATACAACAATAAGATGGCAAGTCAATTTCATAAACCAAAGCAAATCAGTTCTGCCAACCAAGAGAGTATCCCAAAATGACACTCAAAACTTCTCCACAGTACAGGCCAGGGATAAAAATAAATATTGTCCTCAAGTTACTGAAAACAAATTCAGGAATGCCTTGTACATTTTCAAGTCTGCTGATTTTTGAAGAAATACAGTTCTCCAAATTAAAGCAAGAGTTAGTTAGTAAGCATCGCCTATGTGTCCAAAGATAGGTCCTAGGGAAAAAAGATCAATTAGACATTGTCTTTGTTCCCAACAGATTTACATTCAGTTAAGTTGTAAATGGACTCTTAACAGCAGGTTTTTAAATGGTTGGTAGTAGTGTCATTTTTCTTTCTTCTACTTTGCAAATCTATAGAGTTGTAAACTTTAATTAATATAAAACTTGTGCTCAACAAAGACTGTCAGCAATAGAAAGAAGAAAAGAAAAATAATAAGCTTATGGATTCACATAATTTCATTATCTTAATTCCAACAATGCAATTACTATTAATAAATCTTTAGTTAATTCTGTGCATTTAAAATGGTGGCTCTCATTTTTTAAAATTGGATTTGCAGGGAGAGATAATTGAAGGATGTCTCATTGTTGGAGAGAGAAGTTGTCACAATGACCATGAGCTGACAAATGCAGGAGTGGCCTCTGTGCCCCAGGGACAGAGTCCAAGAACTCAGCGTTTATGTCCTCACACTTGCTGAAAGCCCTAAGAAGGTGATTTCACAGTTCATACCACAGAAAATAATTTCTTTTCCCATTTCAGTTAAAAATAAGCCCAATGTGTGATTCAAATGGTTTTCTGTGTTTTGTGTGTGTGGCTTTTATAACTCAAGCGTTATTCTAACACATGGCTATTTGAATGTGTAGCAGCCATAGAAAACATATAAAGGTATTACAGCTAAAAAAGCAGTGGTGGAATGGCAAAGACCCATCAAATAAGGAAAAATTCTCAAATTTATGAAATGCCCTCCTATTAATCCCTTGATTCTGTGACTTAAATGTTAGCTTGCATTCTAATAACTAGTATTTAAATAGTAATTTATGACTTACAGAGCACTTAAAATAGGTTTTTTTGTATTCTCATGTAACTCTAATACCGTATCAACAAATATCTTTTTTCTCATATTTAGACAAAGAGTTAGAGGCTAGGAAGCATTTAATATTTTTATCGATTTCAGCATACTAAGAAGATGGACACAAACTTGGTTCTCACATTAAAATCAAGGTTCCTTCCACTAACATATCTCACCTCTCAGATTGAGCAGTGCTCAATGCTTTAAGACCGGTAATAACATGTGAGGATGTTGACAGTTCTCAAGAGTACAAAGTCAGAATCCAAATTTAAAACGAACATAATTTTATTTATTAATTTGAGTGACTGGTGAGTTAAATAACCTACAAACCTGAAAGACACTCTAGACAATAGAGTCTGCATCTATCAAGTTGTGCCTGTATATATTCTGATCAAAAATATAACTTTGCAATCACCTTTCTAGTATCTCATATCGATTCTTCCATGAAAAACTTTCTTGTGCTGGTTTTTCATTTTGTAAGAATTAACATTACAATTATTTAAATGTTTGCTGATTTTTGCGTCAGAATCAATTTGGAAATAAAGCCATTTATCTAAGGAATGGGATATAATAAACTATAGGACTCTGAGTTCTAAACCTCAGCTAATCTTATAGAGTTATCAGATGTAGGCACTATGGTGGGTACTTTGTGTACATCCCTTCATGTGATCCCCCTAATCCTCCCATGATGTAGGCTGCACTCATTGCATTTTAAAGCTGGGAATGCTGAAGGTTAAGTAACTTGCCCAAGTTCACATAGAGAGTAAGTGGCAGAGCTGGAATTTGAACAGTCTGGCTCCAAAAGAATTATAAATGTGACACTAAGTGATTAATGCATTAATAGTTATTTCCTCTGCTTCTTTTCTTCTCCTCCAAGTCCCATATTAGCTGCATTAACATTTATATTGTAGCCAAGTACATCTTTTTTTTTTTCAACTAACTTAACAAAGGGTAGGTAGGCAAATGCCTACAACTCTTTTCATTGCATCCTCCACTAATTAATTGAATCCAGCATCTTAAGAGACCATTATCACTAAACAGAAACTCATTCATGGCACTTAGTTTGTGGTTTAAAGGAAGTAGAAGACGTTATGAGAAGCAGCAGTGGCTTCTGAATTACTAAATTGACAAGTATCCTTCCTCCTTCCTATTAGAAAAATTCAACTACTGCAATTTCACCACATTGGGAGACAGCAAGCTATAAGGAAGATTTTTGAAGAACAACATCCTCTGGTTTGATTTTAGCCACATCGCTCCAGTATAACTTTATAGCCCCATTTCCTAATCAGTAAAAATGAGAATCATAAATGTTGTGATGGAAATAAGCTGTGTAAAGGGCCAGGCACCATGAATGGTAGACGCCAGTAAATGTCAGGACGATACTCACCTGGGTTAACTTGGACCAGTTCTGATTGAGTCTAGGTTTTGACACAACTAATTTGGACTCAAGCCACAATATGAATAGACAGATTTAAAAAGCAGTTCATATTTCAGATGAGCAGTACACCAAGAATAAAGTCAATGACTTCAATATTTTTGGCTACTCACCACACAATATAATTCATGACTGACTCTATGCAAACAGGCAAATGTTATCTTTTTTCTCATATTTAGACAAAGAATTGGAGATAAAGAATGTTATCTTAGAACTAGACCTGCTCAGAATATTGTTTACCATAGTCATCAAAAGATTGACAAAGCTTTTTGTTTGTTTTTTAAGTGAAGAGGAAGAAAGATGGTGTATAGTAATTGAAGTATTGGAGAAACTGTAACAAGTCTATATCTCGATATACACTACCATGCAAACCAAAATGTTCCCGTCAACAAAAATATTAAGTGCCGGATATCCCCAGAAAGCAGAGCCTGAGACAAAGGCTTGGGTGAGGACAATCTGTAAAGGAAAGTGAAGTCAGGGGAAGGAACAGAGGACTACAGCAGTGAAATGGAGCAGGAATAGAAGAGGAGAGCATTCATTCACTGGCTCCATTCTCCCTTTCAGCAAGAACTATCTCACAGAGGGCTACTGTTCCTGAACATCCAGGGCAGACATACAGTAGTGCCAGTGGGGGTTTTGCAGGTGATGCATGCCTTGGTGTTAGCATAACAGCAGACAGGAAAGCAAAAGGTAAATATTCACATGAGGTAAGGTGCTGTCAGGCTACACTTGTGTGTAGCAGGTTGCCATAACAATGGCTGGAGTAAACACAGCCAGAGAGCACACAGGGAAAGACACACAGGTGTCTAATACACAATGGCTGCTTCTATTTGAAGACTAGTTATGATTATCTCTGCTGATATTTCTACAAGGCACAAAACTTCCATTTAAGTTTAGAAAACTATTTTTCTTTTTTCATTTTTTAAAAACGATTTTTTTCTTATACTTGTCCCAAATTTGGGAACTACGTGTACTGGCCTTTCTGGATGTGATTGGCATCACTAATGTTTTTCCCATTGACGCTGATGTTGTGTCTGCAACAGTACAAAAAGGATCTTGTTTGCTAACTAAAAGAGTTTCTTTTAACACCCAACAGGCATTATTATCCTACCCTGATAGAGCTTTAATGACCCACAGGAATTCAGCAACAGGAAAGGAGGCACTTACCAACAGGAATTGAATGTCTCTTAGAGTACATTCCTGCTTTGACATTCAGTGTTTAGAAATGTGCATCTCAAATTGTTTTCAAAGATGAAGAGGAAGTTGGAAAGTGATGACTAAAAAAATGGCATGGTTGCTTGAATCAGATAATTATTCACAAGTTAAAGTATTCACCTGGAGCTTGAAATGTACCTTCATCAATGAAAAGGAAAGGACTGGCAATGATCCAGTAAAATAAAAGCGTTCTGAAATCCTCACATGTGCATCATTTTTTCCCCTCAATTATCTGAATAATTACAATTAGCAAGATAAAATCAGCAGAGAACTTAACTGGTGACAACTGTTATGAATCTCTTAAAAACAGGAATTCTAGAATGATCTTTTCTACTTTTAAGTAGAGACTCTTAAAAAATGAGTCCTGGAAAAAAAAAAAAAAACATTAAACAAATGGTTTGGGGACTAAATACTTTCCCATTGGATTTGTTTGCATATAGGTTCATTCTTCCTATAATCACTCATTTTAGGTAAAATTTTTCTGATAGTGGCGAAACTAAACAGAAGTAGTAAGTGAAATGACCTGCTCTAAAGCAATGCTATCTAAAATAACACATGAATTAATGATATGTGGTATTTACTTAACTTTCTTAAACTTTCCTTTTTGGGAACTTTGCTTTTTAGGAGAGCCATTTTATAATTTTAAGAAATTGAGAATAAGGTTTCTCTTTGAATATTTCTAACTATAGGAAGGTATTACATAAGGGATCCCTGGGTGGCTCAGAGGTTTAGCACCTGGCTTCTGCCCAGGGCATGATCCTGGAGTGTGAGGATGGAGTCCCACATCAGGCTTCCTGCATGGAGCCTGCTTCTCCCTCTGCCTCTCTCTCTCTCTCTCTTTCTCTCTCTGTCTCTCATGAATAAATAAATAAAATCTTAAAAAAAAGAAGGTATTACATAAAGTATTTTATACCCCAAATGAAAAAGTAGAGCCAACTGTCTTTAGGTATCCTTCCCCCCAAGGATTATAGACAGAGCATTTTCTCCAGATTTGTTGTAAATTACTGTCACCTGGTACTAGGTTGTCTATCTCTCCCTATCACCTTCTCTCCTGGCTAGACTTTGGGAATTGGCTTACCTTTGATAAGAAGCACATTTCCCCTTATATTTGGTGCCTATTTCCATAGCCAGGGATCAAAGTAATCCACTTGTGTCCGTGTTATATGCTATGAGTCATACATCATGTCCATAATCTTTTCACAAGGACAAGGCAGTAAACTGGTGAGTGTCATTGGAAGAAATTAAAAATGAATAAAATAAAAGAAGGCAATTGTAGTATTCATTTATGTGTTCATTCAGCTATGTCCTTATTGTATGCTTAGAACTGCTACTGGACAAACTAACTACATATGGTAATATATCTATATATGGCCTCTACTTTCAAGGTACTTAGAGTCTGGCAGAGGAAATAAGATACGCCTACCAATCATTAGGATAGAATTTTTCTAAAAAGTGCCATAAGAGAGTTAGAAATATGAGCATCTAGGTGAGAATTAAATTGTTTTTCTATGTTATTAATCTTACAATAAGCAGAACTAAGAACTTCTGGGGTTTTCAAGAGTAAAGAACACTCAACCCCTCAGGGGCATTCCAACTACCCAGGGATATTAATCAGGGGCATTCCAACTACCCAGGGATATTAATTTATCCTGAACATCTCTATTTAAATATCTTATTAGGATTTCGAACTCACCATGTCCAAAATCAAATATATCATTTTTCTCCTTAAACTGCCTCCATCTATCCTTCCCTTCTCCTGCTCCCAAACCATTTCCCTGCTCCTAATATTCAGATAATTCTCTCTGTACATCTCAGTGACTTTCTCCCTCATTGCCAGTCAAGAAAATGTCAAACTTCAAACTTTCTACTTCCTTTAAGCTCTTCCCCAGATCATTCTTTTCATTGTATTGACAGACTTTCATACTTGAAATGACATTTGTGCTATTTTCTTTAACTTTTGTCTCTCCTGATTGCAATAGTCTAACATATCCTGCTGACAGTTTAATCTTCCCAATTTATAGCCCAATCATATAACTCCCACAGTCAAACACATTCAGAGACTCTAAATTAATTCACTATTCATTTGTAACTATGGACTCTTAACTACTTGACATCTCTCACTCTGGTAGTCGACATATCTTGAGGCTCTATTTCCAACCTTATTTTCCACAACTTACCTGTGTCCAATCTGTGACCTCCTTACATGTGTACACTAGAATATACTGATGTTTTCATGTTCTCAAGAAATTTCATCGATCTGGAACCTCCTGTCTTTCAAATGTCAAAGTTTATCATAATTTCCACTTTGATACGAAGCCCTTTCTGATGCCCCACACCCCAAACTAAGCTCTGTACCATTATTTACCTCTTAAGACCTACAATATAATCATACTTATAATTACTTGACTGTGCTTCTCTCCCCCATTTCAAGGGCCATAGTGGAGTCTTACTGATCTCTGCAAATCTATAGCATTTAGCATACTCTCTGTTTTACAGTCTATTCAATCCATTTTTCCCTCATGAAACCGAATGTTCAATCACTGACAAATGAATTTCTCCGAGCAATTCAATTCTCCAGATACCAATAAAATGATGTTTGTTCCTGTCTGCAAATGCCTAAAACATTTTAGTCTTTCCTAAATTAAGGTAATATTCAAAAAGTAAATGGCACTTGAAGAGTACATTGTTTCCTGGGCCTCCTTTCTCTTGGAATCCCTCTTCATTTAACTTCTCTCAGTCCTGACACTCAAAGGCTCATCAATTTAAGCTTAAAAGCAAAAGGGGTTTAAAAGCCACAGGAAGGGGCTGTTCAGGTTTAAATACAATTTTAAAAACCTTGGGAAAGAATGGCAGTTCTTTTTCGGGAACCTCCCATACGTATTTCAACAGAACAGCTTTCCAAATTGGAGGTTGTAAAATATTATACCGTCAACCAAGTAATAGAAAGTCACTGGCTGCTATGTAGAAAGATTCACTTGATTTTCACAATGAGCACAAAAGACTACATTGTATTTATTTAAATCTGAGACTGACAAAAAATGTCAGAAGGAAAAAGAAAAGTAGTCAATTTCTCTAAAAGATCATTATTTAGGAATAAATTACTATGCAAAGAAGCATGGATCTTCTTGACAACTTGTGAATTTAAGGCATATCAAATGCCTCCTTCCTCATTCCTAATAATCAACTCTACTGATGAAATATAGTAAGCATTCTAAGTTTGGGGAATGTACAAAGCTTTGAAATCAATGTGTTTCCGGTACAGAGGGTTAGGGAAAGAACTTAATAAATTAGCTTAGGAAATGCTTCATTTCCTGCACCATAGCTGGGAAGGGAAACATAAGACAGGCAGAGCCAGGTGCAACAAAATCATACACCTGGATGGAAAAATCTCTTCCAGTTCCTTCTAGGCACCACTCACATGGTCAATTTATGCTCTTGAGCTAGAGCTTCCTTTTCTAAGACAAATGAAGTAGTTTTACAGACTCTTTCCTTAAGTTAACAAATAGAGCTGTTGGCAGAGGTTGAAGGAGATAGTTATTATGTAGTCATTATCTCTGCTCAAATAAAAAATTATCTTACTTGGGCTAATAGTTCATTAGAAAGAAGATACCATTATCAGGTTGGGCTCATTACCAGTGAGGTAAAAAAGTTGGTATTTTCCTCATTTGATCATAATAGGAAAGCCTGCCAGGTCAGCTCTGCGTCGTCCTCCACTTTGCTGTCTTTCCTTACAGCGAGGTTTTGCAGGCTGATTCTATTGATCCTATTTCATTTTGCTTTCAGAAAGACTCGTAATCCATTCAATGTTTAACAATGCCAGGAAAATAGTAAACTCGATGGTGCTTACAGACCTGGAGTGGTGAGCATCCTAACTCAGACTTTCTTTTTTTTTTTTTTTTAAGATTGTATTTATTTATTCATGAGAGAGAGAGAGAGAGGCAGAGACACAGACAGAGAGATGCAGACTCCATGCAGGGAGCCCGATGTGGGACTCGATCCCAGGTCTCCAGGATCTCGCCCTGGGCCTGAAGGCGTCGCTAAACCACTGAGCCACCCGGGCTGTCCCCAGACTTTCAAATTTATATTGATCTGACATCTGTTTATGGAAGTGTTTTCCATGGCATCAAGATTTCCCATGCATATCAAAGAGTTACTTATAAGCTTACACACTGATTTCTGTGGCCCCTCATAAATACTCTTTATTTTTTAAAAATTAGATGCTTGGTAACTCTTTTAAGTGAGATTTCTGGCCTTGATACCTGATGCAACTTAACTCCAGATAAACAATCATATATGTTTTTGAAGTGTTCAGGATTTTGCCCTAAATTTATTTGTGTATTTTGGGAAATTAATGATAAATATCTCTGAAGAGGTGTGCATAATTTTTCCTACATTATCATTCTAAATTAGAATTTTTGTAGGCAGCAAACTTTTGAAAAGAGAACAAGCAAAATAAAATTAGAACTGATTGTTTTCCAGGGCTTTCAGAATCAATATTTCCCAACTGTGTCCTTTTATTATAGTTTATACTTTGGTTTTCACACTTATTAAATCTGTCTTATATTAGTATTACATATTTATTTCTCCCAACAGTACGTTTACACTGTTGGTAAGGACAATGTCTTTATCATTTATATATTCTTTGCACTGATGAGTACATAGTAGGATCCTAATAAATATTTGTTAAATTTAATTGCTTATGGGGAATCCCTCAGAAAGGGCAAACAGTCAGATGTAATAATCTCCTGCAACTGGTCATTAATATCGTCAGGGCTTATAGTGGTTCTTATATATCTGAGTTTCTGAAACTGCAGTCAGTGGGTAGGATTTTTATGTCTATAAATTTCTGAAATGTGTGTATATGTGTAGACATGTGCTTATTTCTGGAGTAAATGTTATTAACTTTAATCAAATGACTCTCCTCTTTACCCATCCTACACCGTCGACAGTAATATTCACTTCCCCAGGCAGCTTGATCCAACCTCTCAATTTATCAGAGCCAAGAGATAGTTGGGAAAAATATAGGCCAGCATCTGCAATGCAGTATTTCTGATTACAGCCTTTCACCCATACTTGACATTCTTGTTATTTCTAGACTTAAAGCCTGAGAAGAGAACATTTTTGAGAAAGAAGAGTACATTTTTAAGTATCATTTCATCCCCAGATTTTTACTCTCAAAAAAATGCTATCATGTATTCTGAGTACCTTTATGGTGCCCTCAAATATACCGCAGGTCCACATTACCAGCAAACATTTTCCTTTCAGTAAAAACAAACATCCCTTTTGTTGAGCCTTTTCCACGCACTCCCCCAATCAACACTCACACATTTGATTCAGCCAATGAGTTGCTGAATCCAAGTTTCAGGGGAAGCTCCCCGAAGGTAAACTGAGGCTAAGAGTCCCCTACTAGTGATTTCTGATCCACACCATCAGAGGAATAAGAGAAAATGATACCTGTGTCTTTTTTACCGCTACAAAGACTGGGCAGAAGAAGACAAAGGATGGTCACTTGAAGGAATTTCATGGTGCCCGTGGATCGTCTCAGTGGCTTTTCTCTCCAGAGTCAGGCAGAGACAACTCCCTTCCAGCCTGGCAAGGCCTTATTAGCAAATGGAAAAGGTGTGCTGAATGTGAACAGCCACTACCCATTCCCACTTATTTCGGGGGCTCTGATAAAGAACGGGAGGAAATACACACACTCCCTTTGGGAGTTCAGCAGAGAGGAGATTTATTGTTTCAGCCTCTTACAGGAACTTTTTTTTCTCTTCCTTTGGCAGCCACTTGTGTTTTTGTTACTACATTATTTTGTTCTTCTTCAACAAAAAGGTCAGGGCGATTCTGAACAGAAACAGATCTTTCTTGAAAATGGTTCATACAACTTTCTAACTTTTGTTTTGAAAGTGTGTTTCGGACTGGTTATAAAAGGGGCCTTATTAACCAGAGACTCACTTTGGATAAAGAGGCTTTAATTGCCTGAGGGTTAAAATTTAGAGCAAAATCCACAAGAAATCAACTTTTCCTCTTTCTTTCCTACCTAAAAGCCAGATTAGCAAAGACCATCTTCTGGAGACTAGTGCAAAAACCATATTACATGGGTTCTGCTCTTCTCTTGAGTAAAAAAAAAAAAAAAAAAAAAAAAGAGAAGAAGAGGACTTCTTAGGGATGTCCAGGGAGGTTTTTCAGGATATTTCTAATAGACTTAAGCAAGGATATGATCACTTACTGCTCATTCCTGGCTTTTATTGGTGGAATTTGATGAAGAATAAAGAAAAATATACAAGTATCCTCTGCTTTGGAAACTAGTGTTCAGTGTTTGTGTTATAGTGAGCTGTTACAAGGCAGCATGAACCCTGAGGGGCCAGAGTGGCCCTGCAGAGCTCTTAGCCTGGAACAACACTCAGCACTTCAGCATCAGGCCACCGCAGCTTTGAACTGTATCTTGGGAACTTCTGAGCTTTATTTCCATTTATCATGTGCATCCATTAGCAAGATGTATCCTAAGATAGGAGAAAAAACTAAGAAAGATTATTTTTTTTAGGGCAGATTGGGAATGCTCAAAAATTTCTCCATATAAATTAATAACTGCTTCTTCAATTTATGCCATTTCCACTTGGGAAAGTTTTCATAGGAATTCTCTACTTTCAGATAGCAAGGGAAGCCTCTAACAAACCCCTCACCTCACCCTCAGGATACTTTTTTTTAAGGAAGTATGATTGAAATGGCACTGGGGTAGAATGGTCTCCCAAATCAGTGAGGTTGAGAGAGACAGATTCTTCAGACCAGAATGCCAACCAGGAAAGATCTTGGGTATATTCGAGGTCTCTTTGATGTTAGTAGCAATTGATTAAGACATGGCAAGAGCACAACCACAATCCTCGTGTGTGCCAGGTAACTTAACACTTTTCCTTAGCCACAGTCTACACGTCTAATATCAGCCAATGATCCTTTTATATACCTTTAGAGCATGAAGCCTCATGGACAAACGAGTGTCAGTGGATCAATATAGATCCATCTGCTTCCCCATGAAAACTATTCCAAAAGTATACTTTTACCTGGTGATAGTGAAGACAGAGATTTCACTGCTGCACTGTGCTGAGAACTCATTACAAAAGTGATTAGAGCAAATCAACTGATCAAAATATCTTAAACACTAGCTTGTTTCTTCTTAAATTATACCAAGTCTCAGAAGAGACTCCAAGTTTATATTTTGTTCATAAACAAGACTGAATTTTACCCTCTCTTCTAATTAATTTTCTAAAACAGACCGCCTTTGGAGTTGATACTTTATTTGGCATATCCCGAATAGTATAAAGATAGTAATGTATGTGAATAGTTGTCACATGCACTTCCCAGAAATAAATTGAGGTGTGGCCATGAATTCACAGTTGAACACTCGCATTGCCTCACTTCCTGCTCCTTGCTCTGCTCTAACTGTGGAGTTTTCAGCACACGGTGTCACCACTGATGTTGACTATGCTTGTTACTATGCTGGTTGCGTTTTGACTTCTCAGCCCTAACTGCTAGGCATTTCCATAAAAAGGACTAGATACTTATTTTGAGAATGCTTGATAATAGAATATTATGTCTATTTAAAAGATAGGACCTGTAGATGAAAAAACTAAAACTCAAACATAAACTAAGAAAATTCATTCTTAACAGTATGGAGGTTCCTTCCTCAAAAAGTTAAAAATAGAACTACTCAGCAATTGCCCTGCTAGGGATTTACCCAAAAGATACAAAAATACTAATTTGAAGGAATACATGTGACCTAATGTTTATAGCAGCATTATCAACAATAGCCAAAGTATGGAAAGAGCCCAAATGTCCATCAACTGAGGAATGGATAAAGAAAAGGTGGTATACATATACGATGGACTATTACTCAGCCATAAAAAAGAATGAACTCTTGCCATTTGCAATGACATGGATGGACCTGCAGAAAATAATGCTAACTGAAATAAAATAAGTCAGTCAAAGAAAGACAAATACCGTTTCACTCATATGTGGAATGTAAGAAACAACAAATTATCATAGTGGGAAAAAAGAGAAGAAAACCCAGGAAAACAATAATAGAGAACAAATTGATGGTTACCAGAGGAGCAATGGGTGGGAAAATGAGTTAAATTAGTGATAGGGTTAAAGAAGGGCACTTGTTTTGATAAACACTGTGTGGTAAGTAAGTGTTGAATCACTAAGATGTACACCTGAAACTTATATTGCACTTTATGTTAACTAACTGGAATTTAAATGAAAACTTGAAAAAGATAAGAAAAAAAAAGAAAAAAGTTTTTAAGAGTTTTAGAGAGAGCATGATTGAGCCAGGGGAGGGGCAGAGGGAGGGAGAGAGAGAGAGAGAGAGAGAGAAAATCTTTTTTTTTTTTTAAGATTTTATTTATTTATTCATGAGAGACACAGAAAGAGAGAGAGAGAGAGAGAGAGAGAGAGAGAGGCAGACACAGGCAGAGGGAGAAGCAGGCTCCATGCAGGAAGCCTGATGTGGGACTCAATCCCCGGACTCCAGGATCACACCCTGGGCTGAAGGCAGGTGCTAAACCACTGAGCCACCCTGAGATCTCACAATCCTGAGATCATGACCAGAGTTGAAATCAAGAGTAGGACACTCAACTGACTGAGCCACCCAGGTACCCTAAGAAAATCATTCTTAAATGCTTAGGGGAAAAAAAGGAAAATAAGAGTAATATTATTATGGGTCATAATAATGACCATTATGATGGGTCAGTTTTGTTAAGAGAAGCAATTTTATTTTATTTTTCTAATAATAAATTTATTTTATATTGGTGTTCGATTTGCCAACATACAGAATAACACCCAGTGCTCATCCCATCAAGTGCCCCCCTCAGTGCCCATCACACATACACCCCCACCCCCCGCCCTCCTCCCCTTCCACCACCCCTAGTTCGTTTCCCAGAGTTAGGAGTCCTCATGTTCTGTCTCCCTTTCTGATATTTCCTACCCATTTCTTCTCCCTTCCCTTCTATTCCCTTTCACTATTATTTATATTCCCCAAATGAATGAGACCATATAATGTTTGTCCTTCTCCGACTGACTTACTTCACTCAGCATAATACCCTCCAGTTCCATCCACATTGAAGCAAATGATGCGTATTTGTCGTTTCTAATGGCTGAGTAATATTCCATTGTATACATAAACCACATCTTCTTTATCCATTCATCTTTTTGACACCGAGGCTCCTTCCACAGTTTGGCTATTGTGGACATTGCTGCTAGAAACATCGGGGTGCAGGTGTCCCAGCATTTCATTGCATCTGTATCTTTGGGGTAAATCCCCAGCAGTGCAATTGCTGGGTCATAGGGCAGGTCTATTTTTGACTCTTTGAGGAACCTCCACAAGGTGTATACTAGAGTGGCTGCACCAGTTCACATTCCCACCAACAGTGCAAGAGGGTTCCCCTTTCTCCACATCCTCTCCAACATTTGTGGTTTCCTGCCTTGTTAATTCTCCCCATTCTCACTGGTGTGAGGTGGTATCTCATTGTGGCTTTGATTTGTATTTCCCTGATGGCAAGTGATGCAGAGCATTTTCTCATGTGCGTGTTGGCCATGTCTAGGTCTTCTTCTGTGAGATTTCTCTTCATGTCTTTTGCCCATTTCATGATTGGATTGTTTGTTTATTTGGTGTTGCATTTAAGAAGTTCTTTATAGATCTTGGAAACTAGCCCTTTATCTGATACGTCATTTGCAAATATCTTCTCCCATTCTGTAGGTTGTCTTTGAGTTTTGTTGACTGTATCCTTTGCTGTGCAAAAGCTTCTTATCTTGATGAAGTCCCAATAGTTCATTTTTGTTTTTGTTTCTTTTGCCTTCGTGGATGTATCTTGCAAGAAGTCACTGTGACGGGTTTAAAAAGGGTGTTGCCTGTGTTCTCCTCTAGGATTTTGATGGAATCTTGTCTCACATTTAGATCTTTCATCCATTTTGAGTTTATCTTTGTGTATGGTGCAAGGGAGTGGTCTAGTTTCATTCTTCTGCATGTGGATGTCCAATTTTCCCAGCACCATTTATTGAAGAGATTGTCTTTCTTCCAATGGATAGTCTTTCCTCCTTTATCAAATATTAGTTGACCATAAAGTTGAGGGTCCACTTCTGGATTCTCTATTCTGTTCCATTGATCTATGTGTCTGTTTTTGTGCCAGTACCACACTGTCTTGATGACCACAGCTTTGTAGTACAACCTGAAATCTGGCATTGTGATGTCCCCAGCTATGGTTTTCCTTTTTAAAAATCCCCTGGCTATTCAGGGTCTTTTCTGATTCCACTAAAATCTTAAAATAATTTGTTCTAACTCTCTGAAGAAAGTCCATGGTATTTTGATAGGGATTGCATTAAACGTGTAAATTGCCCTGAGTAACATTGACATTTTCACAGTATTAATTCTGCCAATCCATGAGCATGGAATATTTTTCCATCTCTTTGTATCTTCCTCAATTTCTTTCAGAAGTGTTATAGTTTTTAGGGTAGAGATCCTTTACCTCTCTGGTGAGGTTTATTCCTAGGTATCTTATGCTTTTGGGTGCAATTGTAAATGGGATTAACTCCTTAATTTCTCTTTGTTCAGTCTCATTGTTAGTGTATAGAAATGCCACTGACTTCTGGGCATTGATTTTGTATCCTGCCACGCTGCCGAATTGCTGTATGAGTTCTAGCAATCTTGGGGTGGAGGCTTTTGGGTTTTCTATGTAGAGTATCATGTCATCGGTGAAGAGGGAGAGTTTGACTTCTTCTTTGCCAATTTGAATGCCTTTAATGTCTTTTTGTTGTCTGATTGCTGAGGCTAGGACTTCTAGTACTGTGTTGAATAGCAGTGGTGAGAGTGGACATCCCTGTCTTGTTCCTGATCTTAGGGGAAAGGCTCCCAGTGCTTCCCCATTGAGAATGATATTTGCTGTGGGCTTTTCGTAGATGGCTTTTAAGATGTTGAGGAATGTTCCCTCTATCCCTACACTCTGAAGAGTTTTGATCAGGAATGGATGCTGTATTTTGTCAAATGCTTTCTCTGCATCTATTGAGAGGATCAAATGGTTCTTGGTTTTTCTCTTGCTGATATGATGAATCACATTGATTGTTTTATGAGTGTTGAACCAGCCTTGTGTCTCGGGAATAAATCCTACTTGGTCATGATGAATAATTTTTTTAATGTACTGTTGGATCCTATTGGCTAATATCTTGTTGAGGATTTTTGCATCAGTGTTCATCAGGGATATCGGTCTATAATTCTCCTTTTTGGTGGGGTCTTTGTCTGGTTTTGGGATTAAGGTGATGCTGGCCTCATAGAATGAATTTGGAAGTACTCCATCTCTTTCTATCTTTCCAAACAGCTTTAGGAGAATAGGTATGGTTTCTTCTTTAAACGTTTGATAGAATTCCCCTGGGGAGCCATCTGGCCCTGGACTCTTGTGTCTTGGGAGGTTTTTGATGACTGCCTCAATTTCCTCCCTGGTTATTGGCCTGTTCAGGTTTTCTATTTCTTCCTGTTCCAGTTTTGGTAATTTGTGGCTTTCCAGAAATGCGTCCATTTCTTCTAGATTGCCTAATTTATTGGCGAATAGCTGTTCATAATATGTTTTTAAAATCGTTTGTATTTCCTTGGTGTTGGTAGTGATCTCTCCTTTCTCATTCATGATTTTATTAGTTTGAGTCTTCTCTCTCTTCTTTTTAATAAGGCTGGCTAATGGTTTATCTATCTTATTAATTCTTTCAAAGAACCAACTCCTGGTTCTGTTGATCTGTTCCACAGTTCTTCTGGTCTCGATTTCGTTGAGTTCTGCTCGAATCTTTATTAACTCTCTTCTTCTGCTGGGTGTAGGATCTCTTTGCTGTTTTTTCTCTAGCTCCTTTATGTGTAAGGTTAGCTTTTGTGTTTGAGTTCTTTCCAGTTTTTGAATGGATGCTTGTATTGCGATGTATTTCCCCCTTAGGACTGCTTTTGCTGCATCCCAAAGATTTTGAACGGTTGTATCTTCATTCTCATTAGTTTCCATGAATCTTTTTAATTCTTCCTTAATTTCCTGGTTGACCCTTTCATCTTTTAGCAGGATGGTCCTTAAACTCCACGTGTTTGAAGTCCTTCCAAACTTCTTGTTGTGATTTAGTTCTAATTTCAAGGCATTATGGTCTGAGAATACGCAAGGGATGATCCCAATCTTTTGGTATCGCTTAAGACCTGATTTGTGACCCAGTATGTGGTCTATTCTGGAGAAAGTTCCATGTGCACTTGAGAAGAATGTGTATTCAGTTGCGTTTGGATGTTGTTCTGTAGATATCTGTGAAATCCATCTGGTCCAGTGTATCATTTAAAGCTCTCATTTCTTTGGAGATGTTGTGTTTAGAAGACCTATCGAGGGTAGAAAGAGCTAGATTGAAGTCACCAAGTATAAGTGTATTATTATCTAAGTACGTCTTAATTTTGTTTATTAATTGATTGATATATTTGCAGCTCCCACATTCGGGGCATATATATCGAGGATTGTTAAGTCCTCTTGTTGGATAGATCCTTTAAGTATGATATAGTGTCCTTCTTCATCTCTCACTACAGTCTTCGGGGTAAATTTTAGTTTATCTGATATAAGGATGGCTACCCCTGCTTTCTTTTGGGGACCATTTGAATGGTAAATGGTTCTCCAACCTTTTATTTTCAGGCTGTAGGTGTCCTGTCTAAAATGAGTCTCTTGTAGACAGCAAATAGATGGATCCTGCTTTTTTATCCTGACACCCTGTGCCTTTTGATGGGGTCATTAAGCCCATTCACGTTCAGAGTTACTATTGAAAGATATTTTAGTGTCATCATGATATCTATTCAGTCCCTGTTTTTGTGGATTGTTCCATTGGTCTTCTTCTCAAAGGGGAATTTTGAGAGTCCCCCTTAAAATTTCTTGCAGAGCTGGTTTGGAGGTCACATATTCTTTCAGTTCCTGCCTGTCTTGGAAGCTCTTTATCTCTCCTTCCATTTTGAATGAGAGCCTTGCTGGATAAAGTATTCTTGGTTGCATGTTCTTCCCATTTAGGACCCTGAATATATCCTGCCAGCCCTTTCTGGCCTGCCAGGTCTCTGTGCAGAGATCTGCTGTTACCCTAATACTTCTTACCATAGAAGTCAGGGATTTCTTGTCTCTTGCTGCTTTAAGGATCTTCTCTTTATCTTTGGAATTTGCAAGCTTAACTATTAAATGTCGAGGTGTTGAACGGTTTTTATTGATTTTAGGGGGGGATCTCTCTATTTCCTGGATCTGAATGCCTGTTTCCCTTCCCAGATTAGGAAAGTTTTCAGCTATGATTTGTTCAAATACGTATTCTGGACCTCTGTCCCTTCCGGTGCCCTTGGGAACCCCAGTTAAACGTAGGTTTTTCTTCCTCAGGCTGTCATTTATTTCCCTTAATCTATCCTCATGGTCTTTTAATTGTTTGTCTCTTTTTTCCTCAGTTTCCCTCTTTGCCATCAATTTGTCTTCTATGTCACTCACTCGCTCTTCCACCTCGTTAACCCTCATCATTAGGACTTCTAGTTTGGATTGCATCTCATTCAATTGATTTTCAATTTCTGCCTGATTAGATCTAAATTCTGCAGTCATGAAGTCTCTTGAGTCCTTTATGCTTTTTTCTAGAGCCACCAGTAGCTGTATAATAGTGCTTCTGAATAGGCTTTCCGACATTGAATTGTAATCCAGATTTTGTAACTCTGTGGGAGAGAGGACTGTTTCTGATTCTTTCTTTTGAGGTGAGGTTTTCCTTCTAGTCATTTTTCTCAGTGCAGAGTGGCCAAAAACAAGTTGTATTGGGAAAAGGAGAAAAAGAGAAGAGAAAGAAGGAAAGAAAAGAAAAAAAGAAAAAAGAAGAAGAAAAATAGAAAAAAAAGAAAGAAAAAAAGGGGTGGGGGAAGCAAACAGAAATCAAAAAGCAAAACAAAACAAAACAAAAAAAAAAAAAAAACAAGGGGGAGTATCCTCTGATTCTGTATACTGTATGTCCCTTGACTTCCCCTGGATCTTTCCAGTGCTGCTTGGTCAATAATTTGTTTTTCCCCTGTCCGTCCAGCTGGTCTTCTGGGGGAGGGGCCTGTTGTGCTGATTTTCCGGTGTGAGCACTTGGGGGAGCTGCTCTGCCCCTGCCTGGTGCAGGGCTCAGTGGGGGTTGTTTACCCCGTGAGGCCCCAAGGGAACAACCGCAGTGGCGGGGCCAGCTCTGGAGCCCTGGAGTCAGCCCCCGCAGTAGCTCCAGAGCTCTCCGTCTGCAGGGCCTGGAGGCTCCGGGGCGGGGCCGCTGATCTGCTCAGCTCGGGGCAGGAGCGTCCTCGCTGTCCTGGGCCCTCCGGGTCTCTGCCTCTCCCGGGGGGGGGGGGGGGGCGGAGGGGGGGTTGGATCCTGGGCTGTGTCCCTGCGCCCAGTGCTTCGGTGCCTGCGCTGTTGGATTCGCGCTCCCGCCCCGCAGCCCCCTCCGCGGAGCCGCCCCCGAGCCCCCCGAGCTGCTCCCGCCCCGCAGCCCCCTCCGCGGAGCCGCCCCCGAGCCCCCCAAGCTGCTCCGGGTCCCGCCGTGCGCGCTGCAGCCCTTAGGGAGCTCGGCGCACTCTCCCGGGGCGCAGGTGTCTGTTAGTGTCCCCGGGAGCCCGAGGGCATCCCCGCCCTCCTGGGTCCTGCTCCACCTCCCCGCGAGCCCCTTTCCGCCCGGGAAGGTCGGTGCAGCTCCTGTGTCTCCGGGACGGGGCTCTCCTGTCCTGGGGACACTCGCCCCGGCCTCAGCCCGGCTCCTCGCGGGCCCCTCCCCCTTGGAGGCCTTTTGTTTCTTTATTTCTTTTCCCCCGTCTTCCTACCTGGATAGAAGCGCGAACTCTTCTCACTGTAGCATTCCAGCTGGTCTCTCTTTAAATCTCAGGCCGAATTCGTAGATTTTCAGGATGGTTTGAAGGTTATCTAGGTAATTAGGTGGGGACAGGTGACTTGGGGACCCTACTCTTCTGCCATCTTGCCTCTCCCAGAAGTTATTTTAAAGTAAAATAATTCATTAAAATGATGGTAATTGCCAAAAGAGACAGATCAATGGCATAAAATAGTAAATAAATAAATACTTAGATATATTTGCAATATGTATATGTGTGTATATATATGTACTTAGATATATTTGCAGATATGTGTACGTGTAAGAGATTAGATACAGGGAAATTTAACACAGTATATGTGATGAGTAGGATGTATTATTTAATAAGTGTTTTTTGACAAGCTGTTAATCATTAAAAAAGAAATAAAATTAGGTCACTATTTTGCTTCAAGTACCAAAATAAATTTTTTATTTGTCAAAACGTTAAAAGTGACAAACAAAAGCAAGATTCTAGAAGAGAACATGGCCGATTTTTGCATATAGCTAGGTTGGTGAAGATATTTTATACATGACACAATAAGCAGAGCACATAAAAAGAAGACTTGATCTGTTTTCTTAATAAAAATTAATATGTTTTTGGCTCAACAGACCCTAAAGTGAAAAGGCAAACAAAAAACTTGTAAATAATAATACAAAATAAAGATTTGATATCCTTAACATGTGAAGACTTCTTGCTAATCAACGATAAGCCAATGACTCGGTAATTTACAGATAGACAAAAGAACATCAAAAAGAAGAAGGAGAAGGCCAACAAAATGGAAAAATATATTCATGTCACTAGAAATCAAAGAAATGGATATTTAAGAATTGAATTAATACTTTTGGCTTTCAAATATATTCTCTGTCAATATTCAGTTTTGATGAATGCTCAAAGAAAATTATTGTCTTATTCTTGGGGTATGAGCTTTCCAGGATATGACTTGGCAATATACACCAAAACTCTTAAGAAAGCACCCTCTTTGAATTTGTAATTATATGTTTAAGAACTTATTTTAAAAATGAAGATGCCTATTAAAGTTCATGCTATTACAAACATTTGCCAGTAACATTAATTGTTGGGAAATAAGATGGGATATTATTCTTCCACAAAATATTGTTAGAAACTTTTTCTTTTTTTTTTTTAAGATTTTATTTATTTATTCATGAGAGACACAGAGAGAGAGAGAGAGAGACAGAGACACAGGCAGAGGGAGAAGCAGGCTCCATGCAGGGAGCCCATTGTGGGACTCACTCCCGGGACTCCAGGATTACACCCTGGGCTGAAAGCAGGCACTAAACTGTTAAGCCTTTCAGGGATTCCTAGAAACTTTTTCTTAGACATGGACATATATTCATGGTATTTTGTTGCACTTGTGAGAGAGAGAGAAAATGTCAACGGTGGCTTATCTCTTGATTGTGCATTAGGGATAGTTTTTATCTTATATTTGTGTTTTTATAAGATTTTCCAGAGTAAATGTATCTTTACATTTTTAAACAAATAAACCTTTTATTTTACTTGATACTTTTTGTTTAATTTAATCTGATTCAGTTTTGAGGGAATATTGATATGTTTTGGATTCCAACCTACTGGAATGCTTGAAATTTTAGGAAGTGTGTGATTTAAGAGCACTTTACTGAAAGAAAGTGGTGAAGACAACTAAACCACCTTAACCTGAGAGATGAAAAGATGTTTTTGCTTTTATTTGTATACAATTCGTCTTCTGTATTCCTTGTCTAATCCAAAGGATAAGTTCTTGTAAGGTTATGCAAGAACCATTTTAGAATTCTTTAGAAGCACATATCAAGGCTTGTCACTGCCACCTTTGACACTAAAAAATTGTATAATGAAGACTGCAACACTGATGACCTTATGTTAACTCCTGTGGTGCTGAGAAAATTCAAATGGCACCATTATCAAGCCCTCAGATTAAAATTCCTTCCCATTTGTCTTATTTCTCTCTGCCAGCTTGTCACTGAATGAAATAATCTAAAACGGCAGGAATGTCAAAAAGTGATCTTATGAACTATCAAAGAACATGAGTTCTGGGTTCAGATTCTGACTCTCTCCCTTAATCATGTGTGACTTGACTGAGTTACTTGGCCTCTTTATGCTTTGGTTTCCCCAGGGAAAAATGGGAATAATCACTGGCAACTATAAATGTTGTTCAGAGAATTCGGTGAGAGTTCAGAAAGTCTTCTCAAAGTGTATGCTAAGCAAGCAAACAATTAAACTAACCTTAAACTTCTGGAATATTTAGGCTAAAAGAAAGTATCTTAGTTCAGTGATATAGTTTCAGGTTGTTAGGATTTTACATAAACCATCTCATTCTAAAGTGATTAACCAATTTCTTAAGAAATACTTGGGTGATGCAAGTCCCAAAATATTGTTGAGAACAGATTAAATAGATTTCTAACTCCTATTTTCAGGGATCCATTCCATGCTCCACTTTAAGGTACTTTAAATATCAAGTACTTTCTTCAATGGGGATAGAAACTAACAGCTTACTTTTATTACTTGCCTATCTGAAATGGGAATCAGGAATCTTCTGATGGTATTGGTATCAGAGCTGAAAATAGATATTTAGGGCCCATGATACTGGAAGTATAAAGTCTCCCTCCTACAGAGCCAAAATGGACAATGAGCACCAATAGTGGGTGCACTATTGGGCCTCACCATTTAGCCGAGCTTATGCCAGTAAAATATCTTCCTTAATTGTTATGTTTCTTTTATAATCAGCTTCCAATGGCCCCAAACCAGTGCTATTTCATATTGCTCAAGAAAGAAGACATGACAACTCACAACTCCGAGATCAAGATCTAAGTCAAGATCAAGAGTTGTTTGCTTGACTGACTGAGCCACCCAGGCACCCAGATTGGGATCAATCTCTTAAGGCTTTTGATAGATAAATACATAAATAAAAGCACAATAGCTCAGAGATGAGATATACAAAAGTTATTTTAATATAGATTCTTACCTAACATTATCATTTGTCAGGGGGATCCTTGACAAATGACAAATGAGTCTTCATGTCAACAGTTGAAATGATTGGAACTCATTACTCTGTGAGGCAGCCCATTCTCCTGTTCAACCACTCTTCTTGTTAAAAAGTTAAATCACCTTTTCTTCATCCTTATCTGCCTTAAGAAACTCTGGAAATCACTGTCATACACCGATTTTTTTGGTGTATGAAACTGGGTTGAAGAGTATTTTTTTCCATTAATTCTGTAGGTCATATTCAAAAGGAAATGAAATTTTTCTAAGAGCTTTTGGGAATAAAATAGAATATAATTCATTTGATTATATCTATTGAAGCATAGGTGTGATGACTTCCATAAAGTTCTGGAACATGTGAATAAACTCAGAAATAAACAGGCAAGTATAAAGTTCTTCAAAAGTTTAACTTTCCATTTAGCTCAGCTGTTTCATACACCTTGTGACCAAGATTTCTGCTCAGATGTCTCATTTTTGGTGAGCCAGAAATAATAGTATCTCAGAGAAATATTCTTTTCCTATGTCAAAAGACATCTATTAAAAATTATTTTTTAAAAAAAAGATTTTATTTATTTATTCATGAGAGACACAGGGAGAGGCAAAGACATAGGCAGAGAGAGAAGCAGGCTCCCTGAGGGGAGCCCAATGCGGGACTCAATATCAGGACCCCGGGTTCATGCCCTGAGCTGAAGACAGATGTTCAACCCCTGGGCCACCCAGGAGTCCCCCTATTAAAAATTATTGAATGTGTAGTATGTGTCAGGGATTTTTCACAGATATGTTCATGCAAAAGTGTGACTTATAAGTGAGTCGTATCTAATGCCTTCACTTTTACTCTATAAATGATCCATCTAGATTTACTAATTTACCTAATTAGATTTTACTCCTTTTTTCTCACCCATTTTAGTTCATATTCTTAGTTTTCCAAATCCTTTTTTGCATTGTTCATCTCTGCGGTCAGTTAGTAATAAATACTCAACGGGATCTTTCACAGGACCGGATCTAAACCAATTTAAAAGCATGGTGAAGTGATTTATTTACCTTTCCTTTCTAAACTTCCAGACAAATGGAGGTTAAAGTTAATTCTCTAAAAACTGTGGGTTTTCTTTCCTCTCTTTTTCCAAAAAAAGAAAGCCAACTGCAGGCACAGCTTTTGAGTATTCATAGAAACCTATAAACTTAAAGTTAGAAATGGAGTGTCTGTAGCTCCTCATTCCTTTTAATAAACAATACACATAATTTAAAGAATTAGCTTATTAATGACTTCTGGACTATACCTCAGGGATTTAACAGCCTGTTGCTTGCTCTTTATAGTTCATTCCCAAACTTCTTTGGTCATTCCCTTCCAGGATTCAGACTTTTAACCTACTATCTGCTCTCCAGAAGAGATTCTACCTAGAGGTGTTTTAGTTTGGTTTTCCCCTGGCTGCTGTATCCGATATCAACATTCTGCTAACCATTTCCCAGATGATGATGTATATCCTCCATCCTGACTCATCAAAACTGGCTGAGATCTGTGGTGAAGACTTTTACTGCTTACTGAATGCCCAATTTTTTGTATTAGGTTGGTTCATGTGGCTGGTTCTGGCCAGAGGCTATATGCAGAATAACATGTGTCACTTCCAAGACAATACATAAAAGAGAATGTATGAATCTTCTATGTTTATATTTCCCATCCAGGACAACTTTGAGACCATGTATTCCTATGGTGCAGTATATGAGTGACTGTATGGAACAGAGCTCTCCATCTCCAAACCATTGATCTGCTCTGAATTTGTTTCAGCAACACACAGACATTTATTGTATCAAGTGATTAAGATTATTTCAAGTTTATTTGGTTACCAAAGCCTTTTGTGACCAGTGAAGGATCCTATTTATTATATTCTCTTGAAAACCTTGATTTGATAGAATTTAAAATCAAATTGGTCATATGCTACAGACATCATCAGCCTCCCACACTAGATAGTAAACTCCCCAGGGGCAAAGCATATGTCTTGGTCATCTATCCCCATAGTTTAGCAGAGTTCCTGATACAAAATAATTAAATTTTATGTCAACTATGTTGATCCTTCAGCTCTGATCTTAATGTTTTAGGAAGGTCTTATATTGAATCCTAGTTTCTTGCATTTACCTGCTCCATTTTTCCTTCAGCGATAAAATGCAGTGGGAGTTTTATTGCTCCAGTTGCAGGCTCATTATTTGCCCAGGAGATGGCTACGGAGGAAGGAGGTCTAGACAGTTTTTTAGAGATTGTATAGGTTTCCTCATCGTACTCATGTGTATGGGAGGAGATATGAAGACAGTGGCTTTGAGGCAAATAGCCTTAGCTCTGTCATTTTTCTCTATGTGACTAAGGGCAAATTAATAAAGCCCTCTAATCCTTAATGGAGAGAAATGATGAAAAAAATAGTTTTCTCATGGAGCTATCAAAATAACACATGATGTCATATATATAAATTACCTGAAGCAGTTGCCACTCCTCCCATTCCAGTTCTGTTATATGGCACTAGAATGGAAATAACTTTTTTCTTTGAGTCTTAGTTTTACTCATCTACAAAATGTCAAAGAGAGTTCTTATTCCTGAAACTATCAGACTGAGAGCTTTGTTTCAAAAATTAAAGATGATTTGAATAAAACTATTTTAATACTCAGGTTTTTTTTTATTTTTTTTTAATTTTTATTTATTTATGATAGTCACAGAGAGAGAGAGAGAGGCAGAGATACAGGCAGAGGAAAAAGCAGGCTCCATGCACCGGGACCCCGATGTGGGACTTGATCCTGGTCTCCAGGATCGCGCCCTGGGCCAAAGGCAGGCGCCAAACCGCTGCACCACCCAGGGATCCCTAATACTCAGTTTCTATATAAAAATAAGATACTGTCGTTTCAGTTTTCTGAAAATTAAGAATATGTTTCATAAAGTAATGCAAATAGTTTTAGGATCAGGGTGTTAATAATTAAGGACATGGCCATTATTAAATGCCTTGCCAGAATGCAAACAATTTTAGCAAAATGCAAATAGTCTTTGCACCAAGCTTCTCAAAATAAACCATTTCCTTTTCATCACCAAATAGAATTGTTTAAAATGTTTTCAACTTCATTAAACTAGCATTGACTTAGTATTTTCTCATCCTGTACAACTAAACACAAAAATACCTTGGATTAACAACAAAGCTGGGACACAATTCAACCCATCCTTCCAAATCTAGACTTTGGTCAGAGGAAATGACATAGTAATGGCTTTCACAAGCAGCTGAGTGCTGCATTTGAGCACATTTCCAACCATAGAATTCAAATTTCCTGTCTTAGGAGGTTTAAGATTTTGATACTCTGGACTGACCTATAGCACTGGCAGTTTTGCCCACATTTATCCATGAATTTTAATATTAAAATTACTCTGTGGAGCTGTTCAAAAACATATGTTTAAGGGGCACAGTTGGTTAAGCATCTGGCTCTTGTTTTCAGCTTGGATCACGATTTCAGGTCCTGGGATGTAGCCCCACATTGGGCTCCATGTACTTAGCCCAAGGTCTGCTTGAGATTCTCTCTCTCTCTCTCTCTCCCTCTGCCCCTCCTGTTCATGCTCTTTTACCTTCTAAGATAAATAAATACATCTTTAATTTTAAAAAAAATATGTTTAAGCCCAATGCATAAAATTTCTATTTAGGAAGTCCAGGGTAGGGGCCAGACATAACATATGAGAAAAAATACATATACTAATGATTCTGATGGTTATCCTCACTCAATAATTATTAATTGAGGTCATTATTTTTTTAAAAAAATGTTTTTAAATGTGTGTTTGCTACTTTTTAAAAGGAAGCATCTGGATTTCTGGGGTCTCACTCTCAGCATTCATTCCACAGTCTCACTTTAAGATTCTATATGTGTTTCTAATTGAGTCTTATCAAGCCTTCTCAATGTCAGCATAATGAAGTTTAAAAAATCAGCAACAATATTTCAGAAGCTCACTTCTACAGAATGTTTACTGTTTTGAATTAAAATATAAATTTTATTTATATTGTCAAATTCACAGATAACTAAATCTGACTTGATCTTTTCAACTGGCAGTGACTCCAGCCTATGGGAGGACATAATTAGTTTTTATGATTTTGAACTCTTAAATCCCAAACATTCCAAACTGCCTTGAATAATAATCCTTCATGAATCCCATTCTGAATCTCATTATATTTGCATCCTGATTTATAGAACAAGAATAAAATATCTCTAAATTTTGAGGTTGTAATTATATTCCAAGTGGTTTTAGATTTTTTTCCTTTCTATGTGGCCAAGGTGTTTTTGTGAACACTCAAATTTGAGACATGGTGACCAAGGTATAATTCCATTAGAATGTCATTCTGTCTCATTTGTTTAATTACATACATTTTATTTCATGCTGTCCCAGGTAGAATTCTCCTCTTGGAAAAACACAAAACATGTTGACCTATTATAAGGCGAGTGTCAGATACTTAGCAGTAATTATGTTCTATTTAAGTTAATGAATTAACATTAGTGTTTTCTATATGACCAGTGTCTTCTGGATATGACTAGTTTAATTTAATTCTCCAGAACTGACAAATTTGAGTTTCTGGGTCTAGGAAACTGAAAACCAGATGCTAATCCATTGTGACCCAATCAAGTCATACCTCTGTGAAAGGCCTACCTTCATATCACTAGATAATGTCTCTATTTTTATTGTTGTTGCTGCTGTTGTCATACACACAAAAAATCCTAAATTTCATTATCCACTGCATTCTATAGAATATATTGCTTCCATTTTTTTCTTTATTCTATTTTCCCCAAATAACTATTTGAAGCTTCAAGGTTAGCTCACTAAGCCTTGAATTTAATTGAATTTTAATTTAATGAAATTAAATTTAAAAGTTCACATTTTTCTTTAAAACTGCTATCTTGGGCATCCTGGGTGGCTCAGTGGTTTAGTGCTGCCTTTAGCCTGGGGCATGATCCTGGAGTCCCTGGATCAAGTCCCACGTTGGGCTCCCTGCATGGAGCCTGCCTCTCCCTCTGCCTGTATCTCTGCCTTTCTATCTCTCTCTCTGTCTCTCATGAATAAATAAATAAAATCTTTTAAAAAAATAAATAATAAAACTGCCATCTTGTTTTTATAAACTCTGCTGGTAGTCATTTTGTTTCAAATACCATTCCATTAAAATTCTGATTTTTAAAAATCATTTATTTCTAAAGAAAGATGTTTTTTGTTTTATTACTCTTATCATCTAAAACACTTTTGGTGGAAACTCACCACGTGTTGTAGAGAAGCATAAATAATAAACACAATTTTCTTACAATACCCATTGCCCATATGTAATGGGCAACCATTTCTTGCATTACAATCAAGTGCTTCATCCAGAAATTTTTCTTTGCAGTCTTCTTCCACAAAGCAAGAATAGGAAGATCCTAGAAATTTCATAACTGATACTGATCTTGAACTGAATAGCTCTGATTTTCCAAAACTGATTTGATTTTTAAAAATAATTTACACAATAAAGTGAAAAATAAAATAATTTATGCCAAATTCCACAGCAGGCTAGGCACAAATGACCTCAGTGGCTACTTTGCTTCACGAGATGTCCAGAGTGTATTGTAATCTTGTTTTCTGTTAAGTGTAATTTTTGGAAGATATTTATAGTTGACAGAGAAGTCAAAAAAGGGGAAAGTTGTGATTTAGAAGTGATGTAAGAAAAGACGTTAAGATTTGAAGCCAGTGGCCCAGAAAGAATTCTTGAGAATGTCTCTGGTGCAAAAAGGTGATTTTTAAATCACGGGGACAGGACCCGTGAGCAGAAAAAGCAGCCGGGGGATTATGAGGAGTGGCCCATTTTACACTTTCAAGTTGGGAAGGAGTTAGGGATTGCGAAAGTCTCAGGAATTTTTGAAGCAAGGTTCCCAGAACCTTGAGGGGGCTACCTATTGTTGGAGAAAGGTCATATATTACCGCCTAATAAAACCTTAGTTGGGAGACCCTACAGATGTATATCAGTGGGCCATTTGCTTGAGGGATGATTGCCAACATGAATCTTGGGGAGTTTAGAGATAAAGGATATATCCAAAGGAATTTTTATATGTTAACATAGACTTACAGGATCCTGGGGATTGGGGTAAGATTGCCTTTTGCCTTTAGCAATGTATTAACATCGAGACAGTTGAGTTGGTAGAGGAATGTCACTCTGCCTGTTTCAAGGCACTTGTCAATGGGCTGTAGGTAGTATGAAAATTTAATAATTTTTCTTTTACCTTTGTTTCCCTCATCAGAAGGATATCTCATAATCACTGAAAATAGCAAGATTTATTCACACCAATTCATTCCAATTCCCAATGTTAACTTTTGAAAAATATCTTAATTCAGTATTTTAAAATGTTTAAATGGATTACAAGACCAAAAGTGTAACAGAGACAAATAAAAATGAGGAAGAAGTTTCAGATGTGGAAAGGTAAGAAAGAGAATATACATTAGAATTGGCTATTGCCTTTAACTCAGTTTGGTGTTGACCCAAGTAATATCCTTTAGGAGTCCTGATTTGTCAACCTGAGCTTGGAAATTCTATAGCACAATGCTTAAGTGTAGCAGTGGACTTTAAGCATAAAAATCACCAAGAGAGCTTGCTAAAAAAAATAGAGCATTCATTTTGTCTGGACTAGACAGTCAAAATCTCTAAAGACTCTAAAAATTATATTATTGAGAGGCTCACATAGGTAATTGTTATACACACTAAAGTTTTGGAAGCAGCGCTGTATTTATGTGTGTGTGTGTGTGTGTGTGTGTGTGCATTTTTGTTTATTTGTTTTCCCCGGGGTTTGCTAAGTGTTCCCATATCAGACATTCTATATCAGCTCCAAAATAAAGGAGTCCATCAATGCCCAGGATGCAGCCTTGACCCACACACATCCTCTCTAGCTCATTAGTAAATGTAGGAATGTTGTTGAGAAATGAAAAGAGAATGCTTCCATTTACTTAAACACTGATTTAGTGATCTTATGTTATAGAGAAAACAAAGATCCATTAACTACAGACTTAGATATTTCACTAAGCTCAGAGTTGGAGTATAGTAAAATATGTGTTGTGGGAAATTGGTTCATAGGTAGACTTGAGGATAACACTAAGTAGTTTTCTTATAGAACGAAGTTATTTGCTTGATTGTTATAATGATATGAGATTCTTGGGGGGCAAGGACTATATAGAGAGCAGAAACACTGACATTAGGAAGATATCATTGGATATATGAGAAGAACCCATAGCCTACTGAAACTTTGTGTTTTCTATTTTTTTTAGGCATGTGTATATTATGGTGGCTATCATTTTGTGCACGGAAGACAAACTTAACCTCCAAAAAAGAAATAGTAGAGGTTGTCCCTTTTGTTGATTTTCTTCATGATGAAAATATGAAAAATAAAAACACTTGCTACATCAAACATAAATTCACTTTCCCCTGGATGTTTCAGGAGACAAAAGATTTAGAAAACAAAATATAAGGGTCCAGGTTGATGGCTTTTTAAGACACCATGCAGAGCCTCTATCTGCAGGAGGCCAGACTTCCTCTCTCCCTACAATTCTCCCCCAGTCTTTATTCTGTAAGAAAAAAAACATAGATTAATGGATGAGACTTCCACCAGACACAGATCTAGGGGCAAAAGCCCGATTTGCCACAAAGCTAATGACATTTGCGCTTCAGAGTTTTACTTGCATATGCTAATTTCAAGGTCATCTGGGTGGGACCTAGGAATGCTTTCATGTTTATATATTTTTGTTGTAAAATTTGCAAAAGAAAGATGTTGTAACTGAAATCAGTTTAGACTGTTGTTTCTCTGTCCATTGTCTCCCTTCCTCTCCTTCTGGGTAGCATTGGAATGGATATTATGGGGGATATAGCTAAGGAGAATTTTGAGTTAAGATTTGGTGATACATATTTTTTCATGGTTTACAGTCGTTTCTAAGTACCATGAAGTTATAGCTATCTGTTCCAGTGCACTAGTGTCTTTTAAGGATGTCTTTCTGGTCACTGTGTTTATTGGCCTTGTGTTGTGCATGAATGGGCAAGGCCTGTTGTCTGACTATAATTTGAATGTGTTAATGGCTTTTGGTACTAAAACTTTGTGGATTGTGGAAGCAAAACAATGTTGGAAATGTAGAGTTGGATGTCAGTTTGCAGATAATTCTTCTAATCATCAGATTATATGTTCAGCATGTGATTCCCTTTGTTCTCTTCTGTAAGGAAAACACTTATAGATACCATATATTCAAGTATAAATGTAAGGCAGTTTTTTATAGGAATCACAAGATATAGAATTTATCAAGTTGCTTGCATTTATCAGATTAATATTATAAAAAGCAAGTATACATATATAGAGTCATGCGTTCATATGAAAAATTAATCAATTATAAAACCAAACATGTAGAAAATAAGTATTATAGATTGTGTTGTGTTGTAATATTGTGATATTTATTGGCTTTTAAAATATGTAATTTGCTGTTCTTTTTTCTCTTATTCCAAATGAAAATCACCTTCCAACCTTATACTTTTTCCTTAAATAACCATCAGACTTTATAAGCTTCAGGCCCCGTAAGCTTATGGGAGGGCTATATGGAAGACAAACAAGTCCTTCCTGCGAGAGCTAAATGGAAGATAAGAAAATGTCTAAAAGTCAACTAAAAAATGATGTGGCTCTCAAAAAACAGTCTCTAAAACTGTATGGGGTAACATGGAACTGTACCAAGTCTCTCTCTTTCAGTTTCTCATTCTCTCATTTTCTGTATCTCTCTCCATCTCTGCTTTACCACCACCACCACCACCACCTAATACACACACACACTGCACACATACATACACACATATGCATGCACACACAGGCTGTCTAGACTATTCATACATCAGAGAACAGAGCAGACATCCTCTACATTCAACATTGTAATTTGCGTAGATCACTAAGCCTCAGTGACAGAATTCTACAGTAACTTTGTTTGCCTGTCTCCACAAAAGGCCAAATAATACTTCCCTTCTATTGACTCCTAATGTATTTGGAAGTTTACTCAAGTCTCTATGCCATAAATTATGTTTATCTGCCCTGTGTTTTTGAATGTAATCTTTAAACTCCTTTTGTATTTCTGTCCTTGATTATTATGCTGTAGATGCTAACTGGGAATACACTTCAAAACCACACAGAAGGGGGCAGCCCCGGTGGCTCAGTGGTTTAGTGCCGCCTTCAGCCCAGGGTGTGATCCTGGAGACCCAGGATCAAGTCCCACGTCAGGCTCCCTGCATGGAGCCTGCTTCTCCTTCTTCCTGTGTCTCTGCCTCTCTCTCTCTCTCTCTCTCTCTCTCATGAATAAATAAATAAATAAAATCTTTAAAACACACACACACACAAAACCACACAGAAGAAAGGTTAGGTTCTCTCTGAGAAAACTGCGAGGAAGATACCCCATGACTAGATGAATAGATTATAAAACTAAATCTACAAAACTAATAACTGGATTTTTTGTACATGATCTTTGAAATAAAGGAAAATCATTCAGCTGGGTGAGTTTATGCTAAAAGAAACTTAAGAAGTCTTTTTTTTAATTTTTTTTAAATTTTTATTTATTTATGATAGTCATACAGAGAGAGAGAGAGAGGCAGAGACATAGGCAGAAGGAGAGGGAGAAGCAGGCTCCATGCACTGGGAACCCGATGTGGGATTCGATCCCGGGTCTCCAGGATCACACCCTGGGCCAAAGGCAGGTGCTAAACCACTGCGCTACCCAGGGTTCCCAAGAAGTCTTTATTTACTCTAACATTCATACCATGTCTCAGAAGCTAAGCAGGTCAGGATCTGAACCAGCCTCCTCGATGCTTTTAGTCCAGTGCTTTTCTGATCACATTCCTGTACCTTTCCCAGAACTCCAGCAGGACAGTTATAGCAATGGATTAAGGTTCAGCATCACAAAATTAACCAGGGTTTAAAATCTAGATGAGGTTCTGACTTGTGGATAATTCCAGAATTCTCAAAAGACTTGAGTAAAAAAAAAGCAAGTTTATGAAGAATAAGTTGTCATTTGTTCAGCAAATATTTCTTAAGTATCTATTATGAGCCCATCACTGGTATAGGACTAAGTATAAAACAATAAACAGGATATAGTAGTACTTGCCCTAATGGTGTCTATGGGTGAAGGCAAATCTTCATTATTTTGGAAGTATATAATTAATTAAATAAATAAATAAATAAAAGTATGTAATTAATAATATTTTACTACTTATTGTATTTGCTCAAGCTGTCGTAACAAAATACACAGACTAGTGGCTTAAATAACATATTTATTTCTCATAGTTCCAGAGGCTGGAATTCTAAGATCAAAGTGTTAGTGACTTGGTTCCCAGCGAGGACCCTCTTCCTGGCTTGCAAGGGCCTCCTTCTCATTGTGTCCTCAAATGGTGGGACAGAAACAGTGAGTTCTATGGCATTTCTTCTTCTAAGAGTACTAATTTAATCATGAGGACCCAACTTCATCATCTCATCTAAACCTAATTACCTTCCTAAAAGCTCCGTCTCTAAATACCATCACACTGAAGCTTGGAGCTTCCACATATGAATTTTGAAGAGACACAATTCAGTCTGTAACACTTATTTAACTAAAAATATAGAAACATAATTAAAAATATTTAATTATTAAAATGATCAATTATAGTTGTGATGTGAGTCACAAGAGAAATATAAGTTATGCAATGGAAATATACAACAAATTAACTCAATATATTAACTAGATTTCCAGGGAAAATGGCAGAGTAGGAAGATCCTAGCCTTACCTCATCCCGTGGATATAATGAGGTGTCACCTGTATCAGTATAAATAACCCATAAAAAGACTTGAAAACTGACAGGACAAACTCTCTACAGATAAATGTAGAGACAAAGCTGAATCCAAGAGGGCAGGAACAGTAGAGACACGGTTGGCTGGGGAGCCAATTGGACCCTCAGGACTGTCCGAGGGAGGGACAGAGGGACCTTACAAGCACAGAAAGGGGAGAAGAACAGACTCCACACCAGACACCTGGCATAAGGAACCCATACTGGGAAGATGAATCCCCATAACATCTGGCTTTGAATACCAGCACGGCCTAACTTTGCAAGTTCTTACAATTAGTGCAGCTGAAATCCTGGAACTTTAAAAATCAGGAGGAATGGATATGGGGAGCTGGAAGTTGAGAAGAAACTGAGTCTGTGCCTTTAGTAAGACAGCACAACAAACAGCCCTACTGAGTTACAGCCTGGAAACAGTAGTTTAAAAAAATGTCTGTGGTATACAGGAAGGAGATTAATTTACTAATCTCAGAGTGTGTGCTAGAGGGGTAGGAATCTTTAGGAGACTTTTCTAGGAATAAAGAAGCTAGTGGGCACTATTTCCCTCCTGCAACACCCAGCCTAGATACATGAACACCTGTGGGAATGAGTACAGCAGGTAACTAGAACAGCTTAAATCCTCTCCACCTAGCTTGCTAATAGTATCCCTACCTCCATGTCCTTCAGTGGACTAGTCCCCTCCATCCTGGCCTCAGATGGAGTTTTCCCAGGCAACTGTAGGTCCTTTCCCAGCAGGAGTTCATCTAAGTGACACCACAAGTGTGGCAGAGTGCAATGGCCCTCAGTGGCCCTCATAGGGGCCAGTACTACTCCAAAGTGACTGTTGCCCTGAGGAGAGGAGAAGATAACTACATATACCAGTTTGATGTGGCAATACCAGTGGGCTGGGAGCAGATATCTGGTCTGATTGCAGGCTTTACCTATGAAGGGAAGCTTCTCAGGGCACAACACAGGGAAAGCACCCTGCAGTTTGGTGTTACCGCAGCTCTAGCAAATTAAATGCCTGGTCTGATTCAACTCAAGCCCAAGGCAGTTCCAGACTGGCCCACTAACAGCACTGGGACAAGCACCTGCCCACAACAGGCAAGAAGAGCCATTGCAGATGAAGGGTCTAAAGTCAAACACAGCTCAGTCATAACAATAAGGGACACACAATACACATATAAGAGACACCCATGAAGTGCCAGGTTCTGGTGAACAGGGGAACAGGAGATACTGCACTGCAGGATGCTACAGGACCTCTTCTTCCTAACGTCACTACTTGCAAGAGAAGAGATGTAGCTGACCTTCCTACACATAGAAACAGACATAGGAAGTTAGGCAAAGGGAGGAGACAGAGGAATCCATTCCAAATGAAAGAACAGGACAAAATCATAACAAGAGAACAATGAAAGAGAAATTAATAATACACTTGATAGAGAATTTAAATAGTCATAAAAATATGCACTGGACTGGAGAAAAGAGTGGAGGATCTCAGCGAGACCCTCAACAAAGAGACAGAAAGCATAAAAAAGAGACAACTGGAGATGAAGAACTCAATAATGAAATTAAGCATAATTTAGAGGGAATAAATAGTAGACTAGAGGAAGCAGGAGAACAGATTAGTTACCTGGAAGGACAGATTACTGGAAAGCAATAAAGCTGAACAGGAGAGAGTAAAAAGAATAATAAAAAGTGAAAATACTTAGGGAACTCGGTGACACCATCAAGTGTAATAACATTCACTTTATAGGGATCCCAGAAGGAGAAGAGAGAGAATAGAGGACAGAAAATGTATTTGAAGAAATTATAGCTGAAAACTTCCTGAATCTGGAGTAGGAAACAGAAATCCAGATCCAGGAGGCACAGAGATTCCCCAATAAAATCAAACTGAGGAGGTCCACAGCAAAACATATAGTAATTACAATGACAAAAAGTAATGATAAAGAGAGAATTTTAAACACATCAAGAGAAAAGAAAACAGTGGTATACAAGGGAAATCCCATAAGTTTATCATCTGATTTTTCAGCAGAAATTTTGCAGACCAGACGGAGTGGAATGACATATTTGAAGGGCTGAAGGAAAAAAAAAAAAAAAAAAAAAGCGACAACAACAACAACAAAAAGACCTACAACCAAGAATATTCTACCCAGCAAGGCTATCATTCAGAAGAAGGAGAAATAGTTTCTTAAGACAAACAAAAGTTCAAGGAATTTAAGATCACTAGATCAGACTTATAAGAAATATTAAAGGGGAATCTGAGTCGAAAGGAAAGACCATGAACAGGAGTAAGAAAAATCAGAAACACAGAAGCAGTAACACTAAGTATATCTATAAAAAACAGTTAAGAAATTCACAGAATAAAAGGATATAAACTATGGCACCATATACATGGGGGGAGGACTAAAAATTCAGTGCTTTCAGGATGAGCTCACACCTAAGTTATCATCAACTTAATATAGACTGCTATATGTATAAGATGTCATATATAAATCTAATGGTAACCACAAATCAAAAACTGGTAATAAATATTCAGAAAATAAGAAGAAAGGAATCCAAGGACACCACTAAAGAGAGCCAGTAAATCATGAGAGAAGAGAGCAAGAGAAGAAAGGAACAGAAAGAACTACAAAACAATCACAAAGCAAGTAACAAAAATGGCAATAAGTCCATATCTATCAATAACTTTGAATATTATGGACTAAACACACCAATAAAAAGATACATGGTGATAAAATGGATTAAAAAACAAGACTACTTGTTTATATGCTGCCTACAAGAGAGTCATTTCAAATTTATTTATTTATTTATTTATTTATTTAATTTTAAGATTTTGTTAATTTATTTGAAAGAGAGAGATAGTGAGTTATCAAGATAGAGAGCACAAGCCAGAGGGAGTGGCAGAGGGAAAGAGAGAAGCAGGCTCCCTGCTGATGAGTGCCTGTTGTGGGGCTCAATTCAAGGACCCTGAGGTCATGACCTGAGTTGAAGGCAGACACTTAACCTACTGAGCCACCCAGGTGCCCCTTCCTCCTTTTTAAAGGTTTTATTTTCATTTCAAATTTAAAGACACATGCAGATTGACAGGAAAGAGATGGAAAGGTATTTATTATGAAAATAAAAGTGAAAAGAGATCTAGGGTAGCAATACTTGTATCAAACAGAATAGACTTCAAAACAAAGGCAATAACTAGATACAAAGAAGGACCTTACATAATAATAAAGAGGACAATCCAACAAGAGTATATAACAACTGTAAATATTTATGCAGTCAACATGGGAGCACTCAAATACAAAAAGCTAATGACATATATAAAGGAAGTAATTGATAATAATACAATAATAATAGCAAACTTTAATACATGTACATTAGGCCACAGAACAGGTCTCAACAAATTCACAAAGATTGAAGTCATACCATACATCTTTTCTAACCACAATGCTATGAAACTAGAAATCAACCACAGGAAAAAAATCTGAAAAAAACACAAATACAGTAACCAAATAACTTTGAAAAGTCAAATAAGATGAGAATGATGGGATGCCTGGGTGGCTCAGTGGTTGAGTGCCTGCCTTTGGCCCAGGGCATGATCCTGGAGTCCCAGGATTGAGTCCCACATTGGGCTCCCTGCATGGAGCCTCTCTGCCTATGTCCCAGCCTCTCTCTCTGTGTCTCTCATGAATAAATAAGTAAAATGTTTTTTAAAAAAGATGAGAATTGATAAATATTATTTGTCAATTTTAGTATTTATCAATTATTTATCAATGTTATTAGGACCATGGAGGTCACAGATGGCTATAATGGGGGCCAGCTGAATATAAAGTTAGGGTTAATGTGAAAACCACATATCAGGGTTAACAAGATGTAAAGAGACTCAGTACACAGACAACCATTTCAAAAATTTATGAATAGTTGAAGAAGAAGTTGAAGAAGCAGGAATAAATTTGAGAAGCTATAAGGCTGTCTCGGCCATAAATACACATAGTGACTCACATTCCTTTGGCTCTGCCTGCCTCTCAGATCCTTGGCCTCAGTGGAGGCCAATCAACTCTGACCAGTACGGGTTCCTCATCTGGGTTTGATCAGTCACTTGTCCTGGGGGCACTAGGCATTTTCTCATGGCTACCCTATACAGCCAGGCTGATCAGTCACACCACTGGATTTTCTGGCTTCTCTTATCACTTCTGAACTTGGATGAATTCTAACCACACTAATGGATTCCAGTACGGACTCTGGCATCCAAGAGTACCAGACTCAAGACTCAAAAGAACAGAGGAGGTAATGCCTTGAGGACCACATGTTGCCTAACTGAAAATAAGAGCTACAAATACTTAAGCAAATCAGTTCCCTCACTTTTCTTTCTCTCCAGGACTACCGGGAGCACATTTTCATCTTGTCCCCTGTCTAGAGATATTGCAAATGTCATGTGGTCTATCTGCTGAACAACTTGCTATTTATATACTTTAGAGCTTATAGAGAAGGGATAGATATTTGCATCTCATTTTATGTTACTTTATGTGCTAACTTTACTTTTTTTTCTTCTCAAATATAGCATCATGAGAACTTGAATTTTTGTATCAGGCTCTCAAGTTTATAATAAACCCAAGCTGATAAAGGTAAAGAGTCCAGGAGAATTGTTTTGTTTTTGTTTTAGATGGGGAATACCTGAGCATATTTCATACTGGAGAGAGAAGGATCTTGTCAGGAAGAAAATGTTGAAGATGAAGGAGAAAGAGAGAATCATTACTGTGATGTGTCTTTTTTAAAAGATTTTATTTATATATTCACGAGAGACACACAGAGAAGCAGAGAGACATAGGCAGCAGGAGAAGTAGGCTCCCTTCAGGGAACCTAATGCAGGACTCGATCCCAGGACCCCGGGATCATGACCTGAGCAAAAGGTAGATGCTTAACCATTGAGCCACTCAGGCACCCTGGGGTATAGTTTTTAAGCAAAGAGGCAGAATGGGTTTAATAGCATGGATGGAAGGGGAAACTAAGTTTTGTTGAGCTCTAATTATGTATCAGGCTATCTTCTCAATGATGGGATATATTATTTTTATTGTTGTTGTTGTTACTCCTCACAACATCTGCTCAAGTAATTCTCATCATTGTCTTTTAGTTCAGATGAAGAAGCTGAGACAGAACTCGCGAACTTCCCAAGTTGCACAGAACTTTCGTGGAGGAGACAGAATTGTATTTCAAGCATCTATTTCCAGAGCTAATATTCTCACTCAGTGTATTTTACTACTTTTATTGGAAGAAGATCATTTCCCCTATTGTGATTAGGAGAAACGAAGAGAGGTTCGGCACAGATATGAAGATGTTTGTGGTAGAAAGGTGAGGGAGTTCCCATCTGATTGCTACAAATCTCCCAGTGACCTGAACCACAGCTGAGAGTGAGTGGAAAAGGTATGTTGGGGATTTGATGAGGGTATGGAGAATTATAAATCATTTCATCAACCTTGGTAACTGTAAGAACCTCCAATTCACTCATACTGCATCCACCCTCATCCCCACTCTAGTCTCAACACAACCACAGACTTATCCTGTTAAACTCAAGTCAGATCATACCACTCTGCTCAAGCTCGCCCATGACTTCCCATCTGGCTCAGAGGGTGCCCAAGGGTATCACTTAATTCTTATTAAGACATGTAAGGCACTACACCATTCAATTCTATCCTTACTTGTCTCCTCTCTAAGATCTTCCTCTTCTCCCTCCCTTGTTTCCCCGGCTCCAGCCTTCCATGAGAACACCAGTCATAATCTCAATGCAGGACCTTTCCACCTACTGCTTCTTCTACCCAGAATTCTCTTTGTTCAGACATCCACGTGGCTAGTTTTCTTTCAGAATTTGCTCACAACTTGCCCCTCAGAGAATCTTTCCTGATTACACTAAGATCTTAACTGCCCTGCTAACAGTTCTTAACCCCAGCCCCTCTTTGCTATTTTCATCTTAGTACTTATAATTATCTATCACATTATATACGTAAATTTTGTCTTGTTTATTGTCTTTCTCACTAAAATGTAAAAGTCCTCAAGAGCAGAGCTTTTTGTCTGTTTTTTTCACTACTGTATCCCTAACAGCTAGCATCTTGCCTGGCTCATTGATGCTTAATAAATATTTGTTGAATGACTGAATTGTTGTAGAGAGTGGGAGAATCAGGCACTTAGTAAAATGTACTAGGATATCTAGGCTATACAGGACAGACACTAGGAGAGGATGATGAGCATGAGTATGTAATCTTTATTCTATACCTGTCAACTGCCAGGGTATAGGAATAGGGAGGGGGAAAGAGGGAGCTTTTCTTTCACCAGAATTTGTCTCCAGAGATGTCTTTTCTCTCTTGTTTTCTATCTTAGACAAAATCTTAGACACTTATGTTTTGTGAATCTTTAGATAGGTGAGAATTAAAGGTGAACCAATTTTAGGGGCTTGTTGAAATTCAGAAGGGAGTTATTGTTGGATATATGACAATTTTTTTAATTAAAAATTGTTTTTTTTAATGTCTAAAAGGTACTGAAGTTCAAACGTTAAGTTATCCATCTGGGTTTTGTTTTGTTTTGTTTTAATCTAGGAAAAACTTGTATTTGTTGGCAAGTTTGTGAATTTGCAGTTCAGATGCCCTGTCCAGTAAGTGTTTCCATTTGAATGGTCACTGACCAGGCTTGGAATTCTGATGTTAGTTAGCACATTCCCATCTAATTTTCCACTCCCAAGAAATGGAAAAGATTGAGTCATTAAGTGATAAGAAGCTTCCTAATGGTGACAAGTGTTTTAGTGCATTATGCAGAGTTAGACCTAGCCAAAATGGAGAAGACAGGAGATAAGAGATCATTGTAATGAGAATTAAAAGAGGATACCATGATCTTCACCTGATTAATGGCACTTCCTCAGAAACATCTGGTTTTTCAAATTTGCTGGGCACAGGAAGCCCCCGAGGTGTTTGCTAAATGCAAACTCCTAAGTCTCACTCAGGATCTAATGGGTAAGTCTCTCTACAGCTGTGCCCTAGAATCTTAATGTTTAGTGAGCACCACAACCAATTCTATTGTAAGTTGTCTATAAACCAAACATGAACAAACATTGTTAAAGAACATAGCCTATAATAATAATAATAATAATAATAATAATAATAAACCCCACAGAATTAGCTTCTAAGGTATCATATTGGTGAAAGTGAGACACACTAAAGCTCTGCATTTTCCTACAGGAGGAAGTTTATGTTCACATTCAGAGTCTTTTTGCTTTTATTTTAAACAAATGTATAATACCATTGCCTGGTTATTCATTTTACATTTCTATAATTGAATCAAAACAGCAGTTAGAAGAAAGAAAGAAGAAAAAAAAAAAAAAAAAGAAGAAAGAAAGATGCCTACTAGAGCTAGGCAAGCTGAAGTCTGATAATAAGAACTAAGAGCTGAGAGTCTGTCAGGGATTTAGGAAGATGAGAACGGTTTCCCAAAGTCCATGAGAGCTCAGAAAGAATTGCAGCTAAGGACCTCCCTAGGTAGGGGGGAAGCAGATCTCAGTGGTGCCCAAGGGTATCACTGTATTACAGACTAATAATATCCTTGAGCTGACAATGAAAGATTCAATAGTTTTTAGTATTCTCTAAGACTTCAAGGAAGTGTAATGAATCTTACAAAGAGTTAGATGCACAAAAATAATATTAAATATAAGATTAGAGTAAATTTCAGTTAGTTAAAAAATTAGCAGAGGTAGAAAAGCTTATTTCCCAGATACATGAGATAAATATTTTCCTTGTAGATAGTGGGGAAATAATGCCTTTATGTTGGACCTGGGGCTGGCCTGGCATAGGAAGTGGTATCATCATTTGTACTCAACGTGCCAGAAACTGGGGGAGATTTGTACCTGAGAGAGCACAGGGCAGGGAGAGTCAGAGAGGAAAGCCACACTGGTGAGCACTAAAGCTTTGTAACTCCAAGGGCAGTCCCCAGACCAGCAGCTGCAACATCACCCGGGAGCTTGTTAGAAGTACAGACTCTCAGATCCCATTCCAGACCTCCTGAGTCAGAACCTACAGTTTGACAGGATTCCTGGGCACTTTACTGTTTGAAAAGTAGTGAAAGCTGGGATTTCAATGTCAAGGGGTATAGTTGATGATGAAAATCTAAGAGTTCAGAGTTCAGTATAAATGCAGAAACTGGGAATTCAACAGCAACTTCAAATTCTATAAAACTGCCAAGAATAACTCAGGGATATCCATAGAGATCGTAAAGAGAAGACGGGGGGGGGGGGGGGGAGGGCAACTGGGTGGCTCAACAATTGAGCATCTGTCTTCAGCCCAGGGCGTGATCCTGGAGTCCCGGGATCAAGTCCCATATCGGGCTCCCTGCATGGAACTTGCTTCTCCCTCTGCCTGTGTCTCTGTTTCTCTCTCTGTGTCTCTCATGAATAAATAAATAAAATCTTTAAAAAAAAAAAAAAAAGAAGAAGAAGACATGGGTGCTCAGAACCAGAAGCAGGAGAGAGATCTTGCCCACATTTATGTTAAAAATCTTACAGCTTCATCTCAAATATTCTCTAAAGTGTTTTTACTATAACATAAATATTGAAAAATGCACAAAATTTTAAAACTGTTTTAAATGAGGTAAAATGTATATGCAATAAAATCCATGATAATTTTTGACATGTGTATAACCCAGAAAATTACCCCTCTGGTCAGGATATGCAACATACTCATCACCCCAAAATAATTTTCATCCACATAGGCAACTACTAATAACACATACCCAAGCCTTATATATTTTTTATGTGCCTGGATTCTTCCTCTTGATACAATGTTTTGAGAGTAACCTTACCTGGCTACACATATAAGTAGTTTCTTACTTTTTACTAGTAAATAATATTCCTCATATGAATATCCCATATTTGTTTATCCATCCTCCTACTGATGACCTTCTTTATTGTTTTTTGCTGTTTGAATAAAGCACCTATAAAAATTATGCAAGGCATTTGTGGGCAATGCTTTGTTTCTCTTGAGTAAATCTCTAGCTGTGATGTTGCTGTTAACTTTCCAAGGAACTGGCAGTTGTACAAAGTGGTCATACCATATTATGTCCTCCCCAGCAATACATGAAGATCCTAATCATTTCATATCCACACCAGAATTTGGTTATACTATCAGTATTTTTCATTTTAGCCATATGAAGTGGTTGTGGCTGTGAAATGGTCTCTCACTGGGGTTTTAATATGCACTTCCCTGTTGACAAATGATATTGAGCACTATTGTGTGTGTCCTTATTTCTCATCTATCTTCTTTTGTGAAGGATCTGTTGATGTCTGTGGCAGATGATTTTTTCCCCAAAATAAGAATAACAAAAATAGCCACAACAATATGAGAGCATAACATAGATAATGCCTTCATGACATCCCTATCATCATATGATAGTGAGGTGTGTGTCACCTCATTTTAAAAGTGGGTGAAGCTTAGTGACTGTCTTGGCTGACAGAGTACGGTGGAAGTGTTGACTTCAGAGGCTACATTACGAAAGGCTGTAGACTTTACATCTCCTAGGATGTTATCTCTTGAAAGTCAGCCATCATGCAGTTTGAAAACCCAAGTCACTCTGTGGAGAGGCCCATGTGGATAGGCACTGATAAACAGCAGCAACTTGCATCATGTGAGTGCACCATCTTGGAAGTGGATCCTCTAGCCCCATTTGAACTGCCTTAGCCATTACTAAGTGGAAAAGAGACAAGCTGTCTGCCCTGAGCTTTACCCAGGTTACAGATTCATGAGCAAAATACATGAATGTTGTACTGAGCCACTTAGCTGTGCAATGGTTTGTTATGCAGCATTAAAACAGATTTTAGTTGTTACACAACAAAAACTAAAACATTTGACATTGGCTTTGTTATTGAATAGGGAAAGAAAAGCAAAGGATATTAGTATAATCCTAAGGACCTCGAGCAAAAGCTTAAGAGAATCTAGAAGGCTGTCGGTGATGGTTTCAAGTAATGTGCAGAAAAATTATTGAAACCTAAAGGAAAGGGAGCCTCTGTAATATATTGGTGAGATGTGTGGCAGTACCAGCATCTAAAGTAACATGGAAAATAGGAATTTACCAAATTTACCAAATGAACCCCTCAGTTTATCAGGGGTCAGCAAACTTTTTCTTAGAAGGTCAGATAGTAAATATTTTAGGCTTTCAGGCTACATGGTCTCTGTCACAAGTACTGAATATACCATTGTTGTGTGAAAGCAGCCATAGAAAATACACAAATAAATGTGCATGACTGTTACAATAAAACTTTATTTAAGAGAATAGATGCCATCTGACAGAGCACAGTCTGCTGACTCCTCATACAGCTAAAGAGATATGGCATAAGACTGCAAGACTCGTCTTAGGCATTCTTGTCGTCTACGACAACATGCAAGAAGAGAGAAAGGAGCTAAAGAATGAACTGTTAAATATAAACGATCCAGAACTTTTGGATTTCAAAACAAAACTGTTTCTCATTCTTAGCCTCTCCAGATGGCAAAAGATCCTTATAGTAAAAAAAAAAAAAAAAAAAAAAAATTTCAGAGCAAAGTTCAAACTCTGAGCAGTATTTAAAGATTCATCGCTAGGATCTCAGGAGGATTTAAAGATGCTTCACAGAACCTTTTAAGTTGGGGAAAACAACCACCACCACCCCCAACAAAAACATATGAAGCCATGAGCTATGGAGAATCATTTTCAGGGAACAGTTACTTGGCCCTAATCAAGAAAGGCAACATATACCTGGCTGGATTTCCAAATTACTATTGACCACTGACTGCTGTGCATCTCACATCTTTCTTCCCTTTGAATGTTGTCCTTGCCCCATCCATCAATATATGTGCGATATGTGTGAGGCAGAAAAGTTGTATCTTTTGTTCACAGATGTTTATATTGAAAGCATCTGTTAAGAGTTTGAAATAAATTTGTCTTATCTTCACTAGCATCTCATTTAGATGACAAAATCCTGGACTTGCAATTGAGCTTGATGAGATGGTGGATGAGATATTTGAAGGTCTTTTTGAAGGTGGTGATTATGTTAGTTGTGAAAGGAATGTAAGTAATTTGTGGGTAGAGTGTGGGCTGTGGTAGTTTTAAAAGGCAGTCCTCAAATTCTTTGACACTTCTTTAATTAAGTGACAGTTTCTATAGCTCTTCCATTGAATCTAGGCTCTGTGACTGTTAGACTAATCTACTATGGCAGCCTCATAAGAAGGGGCCTTACCAAGAGACCAAGAGTCCTTATAGCCTGTGCTGGACATTTTTGTGCCCAAGATTGCGAATCCGAGAAACCACCAAGGAACTGGCACTGATGCAAACACCTGAGGGTTTATTTACAAGCTCGAGCTTGGGTCCAAGTGTACCTGACACAGCGGAGAAGGGACTTGGACCCCGAGGTGGGTTTCAGCTTAGTTTTAAGGGCTGGTCTAGGGGACCTCCAGAAGGGGTGGAGGAATTTCTCAAGTTCTGTTTACATTCTGATATGGGGCTTTCAAGGGCATTGAGCTCTGTTCTTATTCTAATAGGGGGCTTCCTGACACTGGCTTGGGCTCTGTTCTCATTCTAATATGGGGCTTTCTAGGACTAAGCTGTAAGCTGTTTTCTTCCAGTAACTGAAGTAAGGTAAAGTTCAGCTCTTATTCACAGGGGCCTGGGATGGCTGTTCTTGTGCTAACGCTGAACTTAAAGTGGAATGGCCTTAATTTTCTCGGCCTCCACAGACTTGTCACCTTGTGTAGGAATATCTTTCCCTGCTTTAGCTTCAATGTATACTCCTTTGTTCTGCTTAATTGTGTAATACAGCACCTGGCTAATCCCACTGCTGTATCTGTCCTTACGGGTAGGAGATAGGGCCCTTCTGATGCAACACAAAAGGGGTGTGGGCAGGCTAATTGCCCTACATTGGCTGCAGGAGGGACTTCCTGGCAATGGGATACAGATTCCCATTACTGAAGCAAGTTGTCTTTTCTTCATTTGAGTGCTTGAATGTCTTGTGTTTTTCTTGGCCATTCTGATACCAAGATGCAGTGGACATAAGCATTCAGACTTCTACTCCTGACAATAAACAACAGATGCCATTTACTCAACAGTGCCAACTTTTGAGCCTAGACCTTAATAACCAACAGCTTCCACTTTCTCTTGGGATATATACTCTTGGAACCCAACCACTCTGCTATGAAGAAGCCAAGTAGACACATGAACAGGACGTGTGCGATGTGTTATGGACAACAGCCCCTGCTTAGGTACCTAGTCTCCATCTAGATACAAATTCCATACAATTAAATGAACAATACTACTTATGATTTCAACCTCCAGGCAAGGAGTTACCCTCAGTCTTCATGACCCTTCAAATTGAAGATTTGTGAGCAAATAAATGATAGTCTTCATTTTAAATCATTAAGTTTGGTATGGTTCATTGTTCAGTGATAGACAACTGGAATAATTCTTTCTCATATTTAAATTGGATTACATTTAAGGTCTATGATCCATCTGAACTATGTGTGTGTATGAGGGGGTGAGTTAAGTGTTTAAATTTTCTCTGTGTTAGCCAGTTGTCCCACCATAATTTGATAAAAAAGACTTTCCTTCTCTAATTGAATTACCCTGGCACTTTGGTTAAAAATCAATTAACTCTCACTTCTGTTCCACTGATCACTTTGTTTTTATGCTAGTATGATTAATGTGGCCTCAAAGAAAATCTTGAATTCAGATAGTAAAGTTCTTCCAGCTTGGTTCTTATTAAAAATTATTTTGCTCATCCAAGATCCTTTGTATTTTAACCTCTTTATATTAGAATTTTTAACTAGATCCATGTATTTAACTTTATGAAAAAATAATTCAATATTTTAGTTATGTAATAAAATATTTAGATAAACAAATTCCTCTCTTGGAATTTGAAATTGATAAAAAAAATCTTGGGTTTCTTAAAAAACTAAAATAAAAAATATCAGTTGTTGAATTTCTACAGAAGAGCCTATTGGAATGTTAATTGACATTCAGTTGCATCTTAAAATCAATGGAGAGAATTGTCATCTTAACAATAGTTTTCTAATGCATGACCATGGCTCATGGCTCCATTTTTTTCAGATCTTTAATTATTCTCATGAATGCTTTATTGTTTTCAATGTGCAATGGCTTAACATCTTTTGTTAAATGTAATCCTAAGTATTTTATATATTTTTAGTGTTACTTTAAATGGATTTAAAAATTTTCCTTTCCATTTTATTGCCTCAGCATTAAAAAAAATGAATGCAGTCAATTTTTCTATACCGACTTTGTATCCTACGACCTTGTTAAAATTATTTCTGAGTTCTATAAGCCTATTTTTTAGATTTCTTAAGATTTTCTATATAAATAATTATGACATCTGCTGATAAAGAGAGCTTCAATTCTTTCTTTTTAAGTTTATGGATATTATTTCTTTTCTTACCCTACTCCTTTGGTTAGAACCGCCAATGCAATATTGAATAGTGAGGAGGAGGTCTCACTCTTCTTTTTTTAGATCTTACAGGGAAAACATTCATTATTTTACCACTAAATATAATGCACTGAAGTATTTTTGTAGGTACTCTATATTCAATTAAGGAAATTCACTTTGATTCCAGATTTGATAAATATGACTTAAATTCCATCCAATGCTTTTGCTGCATTTATTGAGATATATTTACCTTCTTTATTCTCTTAATATGGTGAATTACATTGACCGATTTTTTTACTGTTAAGCCAAGCTTGCATCCCTTGGAGAAGTCCTACTGACTCATAATTAATTATTTTTTTTATATATTACTAAATTATTTTTGCTACTATTAAAATATTTTGGTCACTATGTTCATGAGGGATAATGGATTCTAGATTTTCTAGTGTCTATCAAGTTTTGCTAATAGAGCTAAGCATGTCTCATAAAACAAGTTTGGATATGTTCCTTCCTCCTATATATTTTTAAAGAGTTTGTAGAAGATTGGTATTATTTCTTCATTAAATATTTGGTAGGAAACATCAGTGACATCAACTGGAACTGAAATTTTATTTATGGGAAGATTCTTGAAAACAAACTTAACCTCTTTAATATATACATAAAGCTACTTAAATTTTCTAATTTTTAAAATATGTATTGAAAAATTGTATCTTGTATCTCTTGAAAAATTGTGCATTTTTCTAGGTTGACAAATTCATTGACCTAAGTTTTTCATGATAATTCTTTATCTGTTTAATGTCTAAAGAATCTAAAGAGATTACCTCACTTTCATTATTGCTATTAGTAGTTTGTGTTTTCTCTTTCCCCCTCTTCTCAAGCAATCTTGCTAGTGTTTTTTCAATTCTATTGATCTTCTCAAAGAGCCAATTATTATCTTTGTTAATTTTCTCTATTGTTTGTCTTTTTTACATTTCACTAGTTTTTTTCTCTTGTCATTCCTTTATTGTCCTTTGTTTTGGCCTGATTTACTCTTCATTTTGTCATTGCTTAACATGGATACTTATAATACTGATTTTAAACTTTCCACATTGTTCTAAAGACACACCTTAGATATTTTGATATAGAGTATTTTATCATCAGGTTAACAATATTTTCAGAACCTTTGCGATTCTTCTCTGATGCTTGGGTTATTTAAAAGTATGTTGTTTAAATTCAAAGTACTTGGGGTGAGGTTAGATATCTTATATTGCTGAATTTTAGTAATATTGTTGCTGGATTTTAGTTTAATTTTGCTCTGTTCAGAGCATATTTTGAATGGTTTCATTATTTTGAAATGTATCGACAATTGTTTTTATGGTCCAGCGTATGATTTAATTTAGTGAACATTCTATGTCCCTATGAAAATTATGTGTGTTCTGCAATTTTTGAGTGAAATATTCTATAAATGGTAGTAAGTTCAAAGGAGTTGATAATGTTATAAAGTCTTTTGTATCATTTCAGATTCATTTTCTTGCCTATCAATCAATAAGGGTTGAGTACTAAAATCTCCGTCTATGATTGTGGATTAATTTACATTTTTCTCTTATGTCAGCTTTTCATTTTATCATTGTATAATACCTTTATGATCCTTTTTCTCTTGAATTAATTTTGTTCAATATTAATATAGCCATGTCAGCTCTTGAATATTTACTATTTGCACAATGTATCTTTTTGCATCTTTTATTTTCAATATATCTGGATTTTAAATTTAAAATGAACCTCTTGCAGACATATTTCAGTTTTTAGGGTTAGGTTTTCAACTTCAATAACCCGTTAAACAAATACTTTTATAAATACTTTATTAATGAGGAAACTGAGATGGAGAAAATTTAGAAGTTTGACTTACTCAAACAATGTTACTCTAGCTTCTAATACTGTGCTATTTGAATAAGATAACTAAAACAATTTGGTATATCAAAAATGATTTTGGCCTAAAACAGTAAACATAGCAGAGGTTGGAGAAAAATGCTTTATGACTTATTATCAGCTTTCTCTATTCTGTTTCAACTGTAACTGTTATCATAGCAAAATAACTATTATACCTACCTCAACCTATCTTTTGAGCTCCAATTCATATTTATAATATCTTTTTGGATATTATTATTTAGATGTGTCATAGGCATCACAAGTAAATAATTTTATTTTTAATCTAATTTTGTCCATAAAATCTATAAAGGTTTTTCTTATTTTGATTAAATAAATCAACAACCTCCATCCTTCAAAGTCTTCTTTGTTTCTTGTTTATTCCTTCTATCTAATTAGTCACCAATGTTTTTTCCTTCTACTTAAAATAATTTTTGCACCAATGTATGCTTTTTCAAAACATTAGATCTTGCCTTTGTGGTAAAGTACTTTGCAAGGATGTTGTAATTGGTCTTCTACTTCAGCCATGTTCTCCTTCAAAAATCACAGTGATAACCAATTTAATCAAATCCATAAGTCTTTTTGCAACTCTGACCAAAAAGAAAAAAGAGAGAGAGAGAGAGAGAGAGAGAGAGAGAGAGAGAAAGAAAAAGTTCACACTCTCAACCCTCCCTTGTTTGCATGATAATGGCAGAAACTAATTATTTTCACCATTCTCCAAATTTGCCACAGCATCTAGCACACTTTCATGCATTTACTCTTACTGACTAAGGTATTCTCTCTGACTTCTTCCTAGTCATGAATATCTATCTACCTACCTATCTATCATCTATCTATCTATTATCTATCTATCTATCTATCTATCTATCTATCTATCTATCTATCATCTATCTATCATCTCTCTATCTAATATGTTTATTCATATATTATCTAATTACCTAGCTAGCTAGTCAGCTATGTATCTATCTAAATGTCTATTCTTTGAATCTCAATACAAATGTGATTCCCTTGTCAAGCCTTGCCTATCCCCTCAGCCCCTGGTAGAGTTAGTTGCTTCCTTCTCACTATTCTCTGTTCTCTATTTTGACATCATAGATGCTTTAATTTCTTCTTCCATCATCATTTTACCCCATTTTAATGTAACAATCGTTGGTATATGTTTGAAATATTAATTATCAGACACATTAATAACTATCACCATAATAATAATATATGCTTTAATAATAATAAATATTAAATAATAATAATAAATATGTATGTATTCATATGATATCATATGTATTTATTTATTGGTAGGATGGTCAAAAGGGTTTGACCATGCACTAATTTTATTGTTTGCACTGCCTTGATAAATCTACTCTTTTAATGAATTTTATCTGCACCAAGCTGAAAAAAATACATGCCAGAAAAACTAATCCACAAGTTATTTCATAGTAATTTGCGTTTATCTCACCTTTATATTGCAAATACTTTTTTTGAGGTTTCCAAGTATACTGCAAATTATTTGAGAGAAGAAATCACCAGTTTTGTTCATCTCCGTCTTATTTATACCTCAGCACATTGACTAGCACATAGTAGGCTTTCAACAATAAATAGACCCAGATTTTTAAAAAGCCTCTGACTATGGAATCCAGACTGAAAAGATTGTATGATGTAAAATTATAAAAGGATAATGAGTTTCTTTTAATAGTTTATTTTAGAGATGGGCCACTGAGTTGAATAGACATGGTGGAATAAAGGAGCTTGGGAAATAAGACAGATCTATGCAAAGAATCTCATTAAATGTTTAATCAAAATTTCATGATCTGTGTAGGGAATTGAACAGACTCCCTGCGAAGTCATAAAATTAATTTGAAAGGGAATTAAAAATAGAGAATCATAGTGCTGTGTAAGTGATTTTGTGTCTTATAAAGCTCCCTAAATGTGTTTATGAGCTGAGCATCCTGTCCTGAGCTCATGAAATAGGAAACAATGCATCAATCTTGGCATTTCTTGGTATTTGAGATGCTTAGAATTATTATCTCATACTCTTGGCCGTCTCAAAGGAAACAACACAGAAGTGTATGTTTTGGTCAAACTTTAATTTTCCAGAAGACTGAAAAATTCAATCACTATCTACCCAGATGCAAATCTTGTGTTCTTTTTCTTTGATCACAAAGAGTTCATTCTTCTGGGCCTGGGTCCACTGTGATGGACAGTGTGGGAAGGTGTGATCCCAAGAGTATTTCAGCATTTGCTTCACATTCATTCTCTCTTCTGTCAACTTTAATTCCTGGGAGAGATCATTGTGTAAGTTTCCCTAGCTAGTTTCTGTCTTTATTAATAGTGAGTAAAAATAATGAAATGCTAAGTAAGATTATAAAAATATAGTACCTGTGTCTCTATGTGTAAATTCTTTAAATTCTACCATTTTGGACTATAGAAAGTATACTATGGAAAATCTAATGAGTATACACTGAAAACTTAATTCTGGAAAACTGGACAAATTGATGTCAGTATAAAATAAATGGTACTATATATTAAAATAATAGTGTTTAAATGCTAAAAAGTTGTCACATTTAAAATTAGTATTCACATAACTAAAATGATTTATTACACACATATTTGATAATATAACCAAGATTTCAAAAAACTGACATGTGGTATAAATGCTAAAGAATAGTTCAGTAGCAACAAAGTCAGGCCTTTAAAGAATACTTTAAAATTTGACTATGGGAGAGACACCCAGGTGGCTCAGTGATTTAGCATCCCTTTGGCTCAGGATGTGATCCCGGGGTCCTGGGATCAAGTCCCACATCAGGCTCTCCACAGGGAGCTTGCTTCTCCCTCTGCCTATGTCTCTGCCTCTCTTTCTGTGTCTATCATGAATAAATAAAAATAAAACAAAACAAAAACAAAAACAAAATTTGACTATGGGATTATGACCACAGGTTTTCAGCCTTTTATTTTTAGATGTGCTTTAAGCTGAATTTGAGTTAGAGAAAGATAATACACTAACAAAACAATCCAATGAAAATGTTTGGAAGAACAATGTTGAAAAGATTTCCCACTAATTCTCAGGATAAAATAATAGAGAGAAGATCCACGAGGAGTATTTGTTTCTTGAGATGACTGTGCATCGGAATATAGGTATTTATCATTGTAAAGTTGAAATTATAGAAGGAGTATAAATTGTCTCAAAGTATTAGTAGGACATGGTGGAGGGAGCACTTGGCTACACTATGAACACAGAAAATAAATATTTATGAGACCAAACTTATTAGAATGGGTGGCTCCCTTGGCTGTGTAAGATACACTTGCTCCTTCTCCCATCTTTGCTTAGACTTAAAGGTTCTGTCTATCTGATTTCCAACTCCTTCTTACAGTCTGAACTAATGCTGCCTGCATATTTTTCCCCACCCGATGGACTCAAGCTTGGTTTACTACAAGGAAAATTATGTAATGAACTTCTGTTTATCTCATTAACCACCGCTCCCCACCCCCATGCAGGATCAGCCCTAAAATGTGGGTAGATCACACTATGTCCGTGTCACTTCAGCCTGACCCAGTATCTTCCTGCTTACATTTTTTTGGGGTAAGAATCTCACAGAGCACATAACTAAGTCTCCTCTAAGTTATCAAGTATTCATCTCTAGGGCAAATCATGAGGTTACTGTGGTAGAATGCATTTGGAAGTTATTTGAGTGAAAACAAAGGCCAGAAGACATATTAGACCAGTTGGCTGAGTTGGATAATGTAATAAAAATACAGGGATAGGGGATCCCTGGTTGGTGCAGCGGTTTGGCGCCTGCCTTTGGCCCAGGGCGCTATCCCGGAGACCCGGGATCGATTCCCACATCGGGCTCCCGGTGCATGGAGCCTGCTTCTCCCTCTGCCTGTGTCTCTGCCTCTCTCTCTCTCTCTGTAACTATCATAAATTAATAAAAATTAAAAAAAAAAACAAAATACAGGGATAGAGGCATGTACCTAATATATAAAAGATACAGGGAAGTATATTGAAGCCAATATATAGAAAGATGGCTTTTGGGAGCCTCATTCCATTTAAAGTAAAAACTCCAATACATTATTGACTTTTCTTACTAATAGATTCATTTTCTAGAAGGTGATGGAAGCAACTAGAGATTGCTACTTTGAAAATCATTCCAAGAAAAAATGAGGTGATTTTTGGTGTTTAAACATTGGCAAAAAAAAAATCAAAGGAAGATTATATACAAGGTATAGTCTGATATGTGCATTGGCCTTTAGGAAAGCAGCTTCACAATATTCACAAAAAACCCCATAAGTCTATGTTCAGCAACTTAAAAGAAGGAGGTGATTCAAGACGGACAGAAATCTCTAAGAAAACAAATTCTTATAGTCCAATCATAAATAATCCCCTAGAAAAGAAAAAGAAGATGACTTCTAAAGAAATCAGTATGGCTCTATGGGGAGTTATCTAGGAATGCACAAATGATGGAAGAAGAGGCATATTTCAAAGGAAGAATATAAAGAAGCATTCTAACCAGAAAATTCATTACAAAAATATTAAAACTCAGAATAAGCTAGGGTTTGTGAAATATACTGAGGACAACAAAAAAATGTCTATTTTTCTGCTTTGAATGAAAAAAGACGATAAGGAAGGATTAATCATGGCTCTGATGTGATGTTAAAAGGGAGAAAGGAGAACAAGCCAACGTTTATTTTACTTCTACTTTCCATATGAAAGGCAATGATCTTCAAAGTGTCCAGGGTAAAACTTTGCCAAGAAGAAATGAGGCTCAAGGTAGACAGGGAAGGAGAAGTTAAACCTATGTTTATTGATATCTACTATATGCCATGCATTTATTCAGAAATGACTTTTTTATAAATTTACTGCACGTATTCATATGAATTCTGGATATATAGCAATGAATACATTAAATAAGTGCCTGAGATCAAGAAGCTTTGATCACCAGTGAAATTCTATACACACGTAAGAATTTAAATTTTATATACTTATAGGAATTTAAAAGGTATCATTACATTTATAGAAAAGGAAATCAAGGCTAAAAGAAGGCCATTAAATTGCCCTAGGTCATAAAGCATATTTAGTATGGACACTAGAATGGGAATCGAATACAGAGAAGTATTTTCTACTCTTTATCAGGTGACTCCTCTTTTATAGAGAGTCAAAGTTCATAAGAATTACACCCTAGGGTGCAAAACAAACTACAGGTTATAGTCCTAGAATATTCACTATCATTCTGCAAAATCTACATGATAAATGAAGACTGAGGCATAGTTAGAAAAATTTTAGATGCAGACAATTATAAAGAACAGCTAATACATTGTATTTCTGAATAAAAGTGCAACTTAATTTGATAGGTCAAATGAACAACATGAAGTTTAACAGAGAAAATACACAATTTAGGCTCTAAAAATTAAATATATATTTTTTAAGATTATTTATTTATTCATGAGAAATACACAGAGCAAGGCAGAGACATAGACAGAGGGAGAAGCAGGCTCCTCGCACGGAGCCCAATGTGGGACTACATTCCATCCTGGAACTCTGGGAACACGACCTGAGCTGAAGGCAGATGCTCAACCACTGAGCCACCCAGGTGTCCCTTACAAAATTAAATATTAACAAAGAACATAGATATGTGGCTTAACATGACTCCATATAAGAAGTGTTCCAGAAGATTTTAATTATTACAAATCCAAGTACAGAAAACAGTATAAAATGGCTTTTTATAAAGATAATGCCATCTCTGCATTGTTTCTATTCATCAGAATGACCACACAAAGTATATTTTAAATAAGACATTGCCATATTAGAGTCCACCCTAAAGGGGTCCATATAGAGATTGGAAAGATCAACTAGTATTTCAACCCCTTCTGCATCTCTAGTGCCTAGCTGCGGGCCTAGGACAAAATTGGTGCTCATAGATATGTATTGAATAACAAGTCATGGGCATAATGTAACAAGTGGCATATTTAAAGGAACAGGAAAGTTTCATCTAAAGGAAAGAAGGTTTTACAGGGCATTAACAGCACCCTTTCAATAAGAGAGAGTTTATCATGTAAAAGATAAATGAGATTATTTTCTGGTAGTTCAGGGGAAGTTAAACACCTCCCCCTACCACCTCTGTTGTGGTAAAATAAAACCTTTGAAATGATTAGAGGTATCCACAAGTGGAAGATAGCTTTTCTAAGTGGGAGCTCCCTGTTGCTGCACGCATTAAGGAAAGATCATCAAATTTAAAGGAGATGGTGGGTATATGCTGCAAACAATTCTAATGGAAAATTTCTCTGACTTTATGTATGAATGTTGTTGGATTTTTCTTTATTGTTTCATAAAGTTTCTTATTTTCTTAGTTCACTAGTCCTAAAAGTGTTTCAGAGTTAGCTTTAAAATGCTTCATCTAAAGAACAGTAGATTTAGTGTTTAAACCCTCTAAAGTTCAAAATGGGTTACTGTTTTAGTTGATAAGTAAAACTGAAAGAAAATTAAAGGGAAGAAAACAGTGCCTTCACTGTCAGAACAATATTTAGAGCTAAATGGATGACCTTGGATGAAAATGGAAGTTATAAGCAATGCGATGGCATTTTAAGAGGAGTGAAGCATCATAATGAACCACAGTAACTGCTAGAGCTTCCAGAAGGCAGGATGTGGCTTTCTCTTTGCTGCATCTGCTCCCTCTGCTTCCATCTTAGTCCTCATGGTACCTTGTAATCACCAGCAATTTATCCATGTGCCTCTCTTCCCCAGGAGACTGTGAGCTCTGGGGGGGTAGACATGCTTTCCATCTGACCCATCATAACATCCTTAGCGGCTAACGAAGTGTTAAAGTATTAAATTCAATAAATATTTGGTGACTTGAGTGTATGGATAGATTGTGGAATCCTTACTGTATTAAAACCCAGTATCATATATTATAGGGAGCATTTTTATTTTGGGAATAGTTACCACTTTAATGGAAGGATGCTGAACCATATATACTTTAAATGGTAGTGAAGCCATTTAAAGCTCTGATCTTTTGATTTTTAAAACATATTTGTTTACTGATAATTAGATTATTCTTTATTACTGTATTATTAAATTCCTAACTTTTAGACTATTTTTTTTAAGATTTTATTTACTTATTTAAAACAGAGAGAGAGAGAGAGAGAGAGCTCAAGCCCAAGTGGGAGGGACAGGCAGAGGGAGAGGTAAAAGCAGGCTCCTTGAGACACGGGGCTTGATTCCAGGACCCCGAGATCATGACCTGAGCTAAAGGTAGACACTTAACTGACTGAGCCACCCAGGCACCCCCAAACTTATTATTTTTCTTTCATTTCATTGCTAACATCAAAAGAAGTGTCTGAAGGCCTCTTATCATGTAGCAGTGATCACTTATGAAGCAAAAGAAAACCTCATTCACCCATTCACCAAACATTTGCTAAGAAGTTGTGCTAAGATGATGAAGATAGAAAAATAAATGGAAAACTTAATTTTGGAAGCTCTTGTACATGGGAGGAACAAAGGTGTAAATAGATAATTATACCATGATAACAGCATATGAACAAAAGCTGGAGCACTCGTGGAGCATATCTAAATTTAAATAAGGCAGATATATCAGGGTATATATGACATAAATAAATATATATATTTATTATAAATAATACATAATTGATTGAAGGGAAAAGGAGCATAGGAAATTTTCATCATGTATCTCCAGACAATGGGTGTTGACTGTCCATTGCCGGGTTTGCTGGAAGTAGAAGTAGAGAGTAGTATGTAATAAAATGGTGAAAAAGAGCTATAGTTATTACTGGCTTTTGCATAGTGCCTTGCTGACCATTAAGTTAACAAAACTCTGTATTATCACAATTTTACAGATGAAAATCTGAGGTTAAGAGAAGTTAAAGGATTAGTCAGATTTCTTGGCCATTAAATGATACAACTAGAATGGCAGCCCAGCATTTAATAGTCCTATTAAAGTCCATTTAATAGTCCTATTAAATGCTAGGCTTTTCTTTTTTCACTCTTGCCTGAAGAAAGGGTCTTCAGAAGTGCTTAACTGACTGAAATGGATATTCCATGCGTGTATCTATTTTCTATAAAATTACTTTGAGTTCAAGGATTTTATGCATAAAAAATACTACCTAAATGTGACAGATTTTACGTGACCACATTAATTCAACACAGAAACACCATCTTCTGCCTTCCACATCCTTCTCCTTACCTACCTGCAAAATAACTCAGGAATATTATTCAAGTTGGAAGCACACAGCCTCTGTTAACATTAACAAGAAAACCTATCTTCAATGTCTTTTTCTTTCTTTTGTTAAAAAAATGTACGGAGTAGATGAATAGCTTAGCTTCTTTTTAACACAGGGATGGTATTCTAAATTGATAGTCATGACAGATCTGTTCTTTAGTCTAAAAAATAATGGCATTTTCAAGGTAAGTTGCTGTCACATACTGATTACCTGAACAGAGATGAAAATAACAGGAACCCAGATTATAAATATTCTTGCTTTTGAGTTCAGAGGAATATTTGTAGGAGGATGGAAATTTTGACTGGAATCATAGCAAACTCCAAACCTCTTTTTCATGTACAATTTCCATTTCTGAACTTTCAAATCTCTTACCAGGAAGTTTTTGGGTTTATAAACATAAGTCAAATTGAAATTAAATTATCTGTGCTTCAATATTTAATGTCATAATTATCAGCTCTGGTATTAACATAGGCTTTAGAGTAAAACAGGAGTTTTAGCTTTCTGCTTCCACTCATTACACTGTCACTATGAACTTGTTATTTCAAATACTATGCTTCACTCTTCTCATTTGTGAAAATGGAGACATTAAAATTTCGGACTTTTTTAGAAAGATTTATTCATTTATTTGAGAGAGTGTGTGCAAGTGAGCCAAGGCTGGGGCAGGGGGAGGGGCGGAGACAGAGAAAGAATCTCAAGCAGAATCCCCACTGAGCTTGGAGCCTGACGTGGGGCAGATGCAGGGCTTGATCTCATGACCCTGAAATCATGACCTGAGCCAAAATCAAGAGTTGGATGCTTAGTGGACTGAGCCACCCAGGGGCCCCTAAAATTTTGGACTTCTATAAAACAGGTGAGATGATCTTCATAAAGTAATTAGCAGAGTAACAGACATGTTAAGTGCTCAATAAATACTATCTATTGTTATTGGATTCTAGGAAAAAGATTTTCTCAAAATTTGTTTCATTGTAAGTTTGTTAAAAATGTTTGATGGATCAGATAGTTCTGTGGGTTAAATAATTGTGTCACTAGTGAATGAGTTATAAGATCTGAATTTGCCTTTCCTAGTTTTGTTTCCTAGATCATTTAACTTTTCTTTGTTACAAAGTTGCCAGTGCTAGAAGAAAATGATAGTATCTGCTTATATATAAGAATTTTAAATCCAGAAAAGATGACAAGTATTGTCAATTGTAATTTATTTATTTTACTGAAAAAGAGGTGAAAAAATAGAAACCATAGAAGTTTAATGGCAGTATGAATTAAAAACTAGCAACAAATTCCATTCTAGTTTATGTTTTTGGTAGGTGAATGAATTGTAGACAAATTAGAAATAACACATTTGGTACCAAGTCTGACTTTTACTTTTATAGTAAACTCTCTGTCCACATTTGGAATCTTTATTTAAAATTATATTTTGGTTTACAGTTGACCTTTCCAGGCTTATATAATCAATCTGTTTAGTGGCTTATTTATAGGCCATACTATATAAATATACTATTTATATAGTATATTAGGCACTTGGAATGGACCATTTTTAAACACTTTTCCATTATAAAGAAAATTATTTTCAGTAATATTCATGAAATGAAAGGAATAGTAATAATTCCAAAAAAGAAGCATAGACATAAATATTTTGTCACTGAACTTAGTATACTTAACTCTGCAAGTGGAAACAAATTAATTACATGCTATAATTAAAAAAACAGTAATTAACACTTTTAATTACATTATTGCATTAAAAAAAAAAAAACAGAACAATGACATATTTGTAAGTGCTCCCAACGTGTAAACTCTGCAAGTTATAGATAATTTGCAAATAGAATGATGAGCTGAATCAATAAAGTTCTGTTTCCTTAGCTATATAGTTACTGGGATCATGCTTATTTAAGCATAGGCTTAAATGTAGGAATTGTATACCACAAAGACTGGATCATCCTACTCAGTACTGTCCTGGTGTGGATTCACATTGGCTCAGTAGCTATTGTGAGCATCTATTCCCACCTCCTTGCTCAGTGCCATCACACTGGCAGTTTGAAAGTAGTCATGGAAGGCATAGTATACCAAAGAAATCTGGAAGTACAATAATTCAAGGTTATTTCTTCAGGGATCCATTTGTTAAACATTTGCCTGTACATCACAGATCAACTCTACTCAGACAGAGCCCAAACTATTTCAAACTGTTGAGGCAGTACTCTCAAAACAATGATCTGTAGTAAGTCCACAGAGTTGGGAGCCAAGTGCATGGTTGGCGGTCCCTGAATTAACTTTCACATAGAAAGCAACATAACAGGAGAAACTGTTTAAAATATATATCAACAAAAGATCATTTAGAATTGTTGGCACATGTTGATAATAAAAATCAGAGCAACTGTAAATTGGTTTTATTATTCCTTCAATTTTTATTTTTAACTCTACCAAGATATAATTTACTTGTGTGTATTCAAAGTGCACAATTTGCTGAACAATAACAGCTGTATGCTCTGTGAATCACCACCACTATCTGTGAACAAACATTTCTATTTTTCTTTTTTTTATTTTTTTATTTTTATTTTTTTTAAAGATTTTTTTTTTAATTTTTATTTATTTATGATAGTCATAGAGAGAGAGAGAGAGAGAGGCAGAGACACAGGCAGAGGGAGAAGCAGGCCCCATGCACCGGGAGCCTGACGTGGGATTCGATCCCGGGTCTCCAGGATCGCGCCCTGGGCCAAAGGCAGGCGCCAAACCACTGCGCCACCCAGGGATCCCTCTATTTTTCTTTTTTTTAATATATTACTTATTCATGAGAGACACAGAGAGAGAGAGAGAGAGAGAGAGGCAGAGACACAGGCAGAGGGAGAAGCAGGCTCCACGCAGGAGCCCAATGTGGGACTCTATCCCGGGTCTCCAGGATCATGCCCCTGGGCCAAAGGCAGCGCTAAACCGCTGAGCCACCGAGGCTGCCCAACAAACATTTCTATAATCCCCAAGATTCTTTTTGCCCCCCTGCAGTGGCTATTTCCCATTGCACCTCCCACAGTCCTAGACCGCAACTGATAGGATTTTTGTCACCAAAGATTAATTTTTATTTTCTAAAAGTTTAAATAAGTGGGGTCATATACTACATACTCTTTTGTGTCTAGCATTTTCTCCACTATACCGTAGTGATTTTGAAACTCACTCAATGTGTTACATTTATCAGTACTTTATTCTTTTCCTTGCTGAGTACCTTGCCATTGAATGCAAATGGCCCATTCATTTTGATTATCCATTCATATATTGATGGATATTTAGATTGTTTCCAGTTTTGGGGGCTCTTGTGAATCTTTATGCACATCTTGAGGATGTGAGCATATAGGCTTTCATTTCTTTGGGGTAAATTATTAGGAGTGGAATGTCTGGGTTGTATGATTATGGTTTGCTCTTTTGAAAAATAGAAAAATTTTAAAAGTGGTTGTACCATTTTGCATTCTACTGGCAGTGTAGGGCCCTTCCAGTTTCACTTAGAAGTAGCAGTTCACTGTCTCCTAGCAGTGAAGTAAAAGTCACACACTCTACTAGAGCTTGGTGAATCACACAACTTTCCCAAAACAATTTGTATGGTTCCTTTTTGCCCAGTTTTGTAACACATGTTTATGGTAGCTGAGATCTGAATCAGCTCCACTATATAAATCATATGCTGAGAGTTGGGAGGAAGTAGTTCTCTAAAGGGAAACTGAGGCACTAGGATGATGGACTCTGGGAGGCCAAACATGAACATAATTCTACTATAGAATTCCATCATGTACAGAGAATTCTGCTAGAAATAACAGTATTTTAAACTTAGAAATGCATAATTACAGGAAAAATCCATTTTTAGTTGGAATAATACTGCAATGAAACACAGCACCTAATAAGCATATGTGCAGAACATTTAACAAAGAAACTGATGGGTGGGTGTTGGTTAAAACATATTAAGTCCATTGCTTTCCACTCCTTTTTTGTTTGTTTGTTTGTTTGAAATTCATAGAAATCTGTAAGGCAACTGGGCGTACTTGCTGAAGGCAGATGGTTGTGTTCTCTCACTTGGTAACATAGAAGGCTGGAGAAGGAGGTGCAGATGGCCAGGTGGGGGAGGCTTTAGAAATGTGTGTGAGGCCACTGCTAACTTTAGGGATCATAGAATTTACATAAACCTAAAACTTTTGGAATATTGGTTAACTTGACAAATGATGTTCTCAAACCTTTGAACATGACTGTTGATATTCAACCCTGGCCTTATAGAAGAGGCAAAGAAGGGAAGAGAGGAATTAATTGACATTCCCATTTTTCAGCTGCTTACTATGTTGGGTCAGTTCTCTTTGTGGGTACAGAATCTGATGTTTTCTTGTCCCATTTCCATTCTTTATAAGCTGTTGGTGATTTCTGAAAGTGATTTAACAGTAATTTTATTGACTTTATAGTCATACCTTATCATTACTTTCTATCCCCCTTACCTTGTTCATCCGGCTATATATACATATATTCATATACAATTTACATATTATTTATGTATATATAATATATATTATATATTAAAGCACATAAATTTAAAAGTGTATATATATCATATATTAATATATAGTATACATATTATATAAAATAATACATATAGTATATATAAAATATTATATATAATATATATACTTTTAAATTTATGTGTTTTTTATTGTCCTTTTCTCTCCTTCCACTCACTAAAACAAAATCTCCATGAGGGAATGCTATTATATTTATTCTTTTCACTGCTGCATTTTCCACCAAGAAAAATTCCTGGTATGACTACTTTAAAATTTTTTTTTGTTATATATTTCTGATATGTTTTTGATGGGCAGGGGAGAGTTAAAGATGAGAAAAGAACTTTACTTGACTTATTTGGTGGTATACCTAAGCGCCAACAATAGTACTCAGCAAACAGTAGTGTCTTAATAGCTGTTAGTTGGAAGGATGCTTCAGTGGTTGAGCATCTATCTGCCTTTGGCTCAGGTTGTGAACCCGGGGTCCTGGGACCAAGTCCTGCATCAGATTCCCTGCAGGGAGCCTGCTTCTCCCTCTGCCTATGTCTCTGCCTTTCTGTGTGCCTCTCATGAATAAATAAACAAAATCTTGTAAAAAAAATAACTGTTAGTTGGATGAATTAAAGATACCCATTCTTTAATCCTTCTTTGTGAAGGAGACAATGTTAACTGTAGAGTAGGGAAAGAAAGCAGAGGTAATGGTGATTTGAAACAAATGGTGAAGATTCGTGGTTTTTTTTTTTTTAAGATTTTATTTATTTATTCATGAAAGACACAGAGAAAGAGAGAGGGGCAGAGACACAGGCAGAGGGAGAAGCAGGCGTCCTGCCAGGAGCCCGATGTGGAACTTGATCCCAGATCCTGGGATCACGCCCCCAGCGGAAAGCAGATGCTTAACTGCTGAGCCACACAAGCTTCCTCAAATGCTGGAGATTTGTAATAATTATTGTGGGGAATTGCAAAAGTAGCCAATCAGAGACTGCTAAAAGGATTTCCCAGTTGAGGAAACACTGTATTTGTAGTCATCAAAGTTAGCATGACTATATGAGTTCTTCCAACAGTGCTCAGCTATCAAGGACAAGGAAGTAGATGGTTTCATTGACCTAACATCCCCATCCTCTAAAATAATTGATCTCCTATTTAATAGAAGCCTCTGTGATATGTCATGGGATACAGGCTGGATAGGAAGAAAAGTTAAGTGCAAGGGGATGGGGGAGACTGGACCAAAAGATGAGGGTATAGGAATTAGAAGACTCAGGAGAGCCCAAAAGAAGGAATATTGGGGGAAGTGAGAGATTAAAAATATGGTGAATTTTGTCACAGAATGGGATCTCAAAATTTATCATCTAGGAAGTATTCTAGTTTGTAGGTGATAAGATTCATCCTGAGACCGATGTGAAATGTCAGCATGAAGTAGGATGGTTTTGTTTGATGTTTGTGAGGCATGGGGTCTGCATGAAGAACACCAAGGAACAGAGAACTAGGTTCTAGTTGGGTCTTTAGGAGTCATGTAGGAGATGTGGACTCTGGGTCATATTCACTATCTCAAACAAGGGTGAAAAATGCCTGAGAAGTTTATACTTGATGGACTTACATCAGGATAATAGGAGTGGGATGAGGAGTAGGTAGACAACTAAAGATTTGTTACAGGAAGAGAGTAACCGATAAATGTCTCAGAAGTGGTAATAAAGGACTAAGAGAATAGACTTGGGGTGGGTGGGTAGGAAGCAAGAGAGCCAGTAGTAAGCTATTGCAGCTATATAGAGAGACATTAATAATTTGGACTAGGGCAGTAGGAGGTTTTGACCAGGGCAGTAGTGGTGAGGAATTGTCATTTAGGGGTAATTTTTTGAAAATACAGTTAACAGAGGTGGCTGATGGAATTAGATGTAACACATGAAGCTCCTTGATATTTAGTCTGAAAAACTGGATGAATGTTAATACTAGGAGAAAAGGCAAGGCAAGGAGTCATTTTGAAGGAAAACAAAAGAGTTTCATTTGGGCTTTATAAGTTTAGGAAATTTATTTGACAGCTCTTCAGACATTAGTAGGAGTGTTAGGAACCTGTCAGCTGCTTTCATATGCACCCTGTCAAGTTGTTATATTTTCTTACTGATTCTATGAGATGGGTACTAATGTTATTCCAACATAACAGATGAGATTTAGAGAATTAGTGAAACAATGCCTACATCATGTAGTTAGAAAGCCTCAAGGGCAAAATTTGAACCAAGACTGTTTAATTAGAAAGCGCTAATTTCCAAACACCATTTTATACAATTGAAAATCCTCCTGATCAAGTGGATTCAAGTTATATGATATCTGAAGGATGTACAACTGGAGGAGGCTTCTTTAAGAAAAAAAAAATTACCACTATAAAATTGCTTATAGAAGTAAATATTTAGAATGAGAAAATAAATCATAATAAATTGTACCCTTTAAAAGCTGTCCAATACCATCAAGATCACAAAATATAGAAAATTAGCATCATTCTTAAAACTTAACATGTGAACACATTTCTATAATATTTTCCTACATTTTGCTGCATATTCTTTGATCATCTTTCAAGACAAAGGTTTTGTAATGCCATTTGCCATAGACAAAAACTGAAAAATTAGTTATACATCTTCTGTGATTAAAAATGATCATTTTTTTAAATTTTTTATTTATTTATGATAGTCACAGAGAGAGAGAGAGAGAGGCAGAGACATAGGCAGAGGGAGAAGCAGGCTCCATGCACCGGGAGCCCGACGTGGGATTCGATCCCGGGTCTCCAGGATCGCGCCCTGGGCCAAAGGCAGGCGCCAAACCGCTGCGCCACCCAGGGATCCCAAAAATGATCAATTTTTAATCATTGATGGTTGAGAAAAGTTTCTTTCAGATTTATAACTTCCTAACAGTAATACTATATAAATGTGTAGGATTGTTTAGGAATTTATTTGGTAAATCTGAGACAATATTCAAGCTTGGCAATAACATATAACCTGGTGACACACTGTTAGTCTCTTTCTAGATCTTTCAGGGACCCATGCAGGGCTGAGACCCCATGAATCCATTTCTGATACTGGTTTCTCTCCAAGCAATGAGCCGAAGGAGCGACAGGGCCAAGAGGTTTTTGCTGTGTGTGGTGTAACATGAGATTTACCCTTCTGAGTAGCCAGAGAGGGGATTGGCTCTCTCCTAAGGATCTCACTGATGGAATTATCAGTTCTCCAACTGTGAGGTGAGAGCCAAGGGGTAAAAAAGAAAAACATTGATGAAAATGATCCTTTTCACAAATCCTCAGCAATTCTGTTTTAAAAAATACTAAAACTGGCATTACTTTTTCTATTTCTCCTCCCATGAGTCAATAAAAATAATCTATTAGATATTTATCTTGCTAAAGTTTTCTTGTTTTAAAAATATCATTTTTGAAAGCTAAGTGTATGTAGAAGTGGTACATATTTTCTTTGATTAACTAATCAATAATGGAAAGCCTTGCCATGATTATAGCCCTACTTGAGCACACTGTCATAAAATGATGATTGAGCTTGAATGGTGCATGGTTTTCTTTCTTCACTCAATTTTCCTTTGCCTGAATTAATTACATGTTCAGGACCCTTTCTGCTAGTGTATAGCAGCTGTGAAATGAGAATAAACTGGTTCACTTTTTTGTATCCTTGGAGTGAAAGGTAGTGGAGGCCTGGAATAATCATTACAGAGGAGTGACTGTTTGTCCTGGTTGGAAAAATATAAGGAATTTAAAGAAAAAGGAATAGTGTGAGTTATGAAAAAAGTCAGGAAATTAGTATAAAAAAGTGGTTTCTGGGATGTTTGGAATCCCATTAAACCCCTTTTCGCTTCCATATTTTAGTAAGCTATAAGGTATCAATAGAGACACCTTGATTCAATTTTAACATGCTTAATGCAATTTCAGAATTCAACATAAATAGTATGGGCAGTTCCCAGCAGCCCAAGGCTCAGTGTCACTCTTTAATTGATATTTCAGAGTTCCCAGATTCAATCTCCCACCTGCTCAAATTAGCAGGAAGCCCAGTCTGATACGTCACAAATTCCCAAGGGTCCCCACTGTCCTAGCTGCTTGCTCATGAATCAAAAATTTCAACTCATTCTAGATGCCAAAGGAGTCCTCCCCACCCCCCGGGCCATCTCCCAAAACCCCTGGTGTACAGATAAGCATGCTGCTATTCCAGAGGCAGGAAATCACTGAGCTCACCATAGTTGGACTCACAATGTCTGTCAGTGCACCTGGGGATGCTCTGTGCGCCTCGAGCTGCTTCTGACATGCTTGGCTAAAAGAGTGGGAGGAAGGGATCCCTGGGTGGTGCAGCGGTTTGGCGCCTGCCTTTGGCCCGGGGCGCGATCCTGGAGACCCAGGATCGAATCCCAGTCGGGCTCCCGGTGCATGGAGCCTGCTTCTCCCTCTGCCTATGTCTCTGCCTCTCTCTCTCTCTCTATGTGTGACTATCATAAACAAATAAAAAATTAAAAAAAAAAAAAAGAGTGGGAGGAAAAGAGGATCCCTAAACTAAACTGTGGCATCAGCAAACCATAGGCCTATATTCCAGGGCGATAATAGGCACTTATGAAAATGCAATCTTAAGAATTTCAATCTTTTTTTAATAAAAAATCTAAAATCATAAGCTTTAGGTACATCGTTAGGTATAAAATCGAGTGCTTAAAATGAGGAAACATCATAACATGTTACAGAATGCTTGGAGATTCAGGTCCCTGTTTTTTATGATTCATTTTAGGCAATTTGCCAGAAATACTTCATAGTAATAGTCCTTTAGGACAGTCTGGCTTACTTTCCCCTCATTGAACATTTTAAACTTTGAACAACTCCTCCACAATCCCAGGGGCCTGGACAAGGATAGGTCTGGTCCCTTCATGATAAATGCACCTCTGCCTACATAGATAGCATTGCCTCTGGGTTCGTTGCGGATTACCTGTGGTTCTGTCCAAACCAACTGAGCCTGACATTTGGATGCCTTGTGCATAGCTACCACTGAGGTTGTCTGTACCTGCTGGAGTCTGAGTAGTGCTCAGAGATTTGGCTCACTTAAACCCTTGCCTCTTCTTCCTCACTTTCTTAGCAGAGCTGGTCCTGCCAATGAAGCCCAGGCTACAGTGATTTCTTGAGCTTTGAATGAGAATATGACTTTTCTTTTAGTCTTTTTCTAGTAAAGGGCCCCTTTGACAAAATGAGCAGTTCCACCTCCATGGACCACTTTAATTTTATTCAATTGTATTCATATTTCCTATCCCTAGTAAAAGACATGCAACGAAGAGTTCCCCCCAGCTCCAACACCCTGCTCCTCCTGCTATGCAGTTCTCCTTCATGTTATTGTTTTCTGGGTAGCATTAAATAAATATATTTTGCAAAAATAAACAAATCTGCATATATATGTGATGATGTTAAGGTCTTCCCTTCTTTTTTAACATATTAGAATAATTTAATTTATTCTGTTATTATACAATTTGTTATAAATCTCTGCTGAGAATGATCTGAGTACAATGCTTATAGGAGAGCTGGAAAAGAAAGAAGTCCTTAGACATCTTTCTCTACTTGTTCCATATTGTGTGGGATAATCTGCTTTCCTTTTCTTAGCATTCACCCAGCATGACTTTTTTCTTTTGTTTTAGCATAGAATTTTGCTTTGTCATCCAAATTTGAGTTTAGTCTTATTGAATTTGTTGATATAACTATTTTTTTTCTGTTATACTATTTCAGATGTCTTCTTTTTTTCACAGCTTTAAATATAATTTATAGACTCCCTGTGAGTCCAATGGTGGTATATGGGTTGGAAGTTTCTCTGTGCTAGTTATATTTCTCTTTGTGTTATTAAATATACTCAGCCATCTTTACTCTTTGATTTGTTACAAAAGACATCAGAATATTTACATTTCCAACTATGGCTAATTTTTGAATTGCTGCAGATTGTATTATTTACATTTCTAACTGATCTCATAACCTTAACATTTATTTCAGTCTTTATTCTATGGTTGAACAGATTCAGTGATCACACAAATTTCTTTGATGTGGCTTCTCCAGTCATTTCTCGATTGGGTAAATCTTGCTCAATGTTAGATTCCTGAGGAACAGATAGGAACAATTTCCTTGGAGTCTTGCATTTGATATCCCTCTTAAATATATAGTTGAAATAGTCTTATTTCAGGAAAGTCTTAATAAATTATTTCTTTATATACTTGTGTTGTCTTCTTTTACTTCAATTTATTTTTCTGTAATTCCTAGTATGATACCTTGGATGTCCTTGGTTTATCTTCCATGCCTGTGAAAATGTAATAGAATGCCTATATGCAGGGTGCCTGGATGGCTCAGTTGGTTAAGCATCTGTCTTTAGCTTGGATCATGATCTTAGGGTCCTGGGATCAAGCCTCAGTGGGGTTCCCTGCTCAGCAGGAAGCCTGCTTCTCCCACTCCCTCTGCCACTCCCCCTGCTTGTAAAAGCTCTCTCTCTGTCAAATAAATAAATAATTTTTTTAAAAAAAATGCATATATATAATAAATAATTATAATAATTATATATATAATTTTTTTCTTTTTCTCTGAAGAAAAGAAACTAAAAAGGCAGTTGGCCAGAAGAAGCAAATAAATCTTCCTCCAATATTCATGTCTAGATTGTGGTCAGACATCAGAATGTGATTTAACCTTCTCTAGGTCTCATTTGAATTTGCACTGGAATGTGCAAAGTGGGTGGCCCTAGCTTGTTGAAGGCAATATAGGTTTTGTTTCTGTTGGAGCTCAGAACAGTCTTGGTCCAGTGTATCAAGTAGCAATAAGATTGGAGGGAAACCTGGAGCCCCTCAAAATTATGCCATCTACTCAAAACAGAGTGATATTTACAGACTTTGAAACATGAGTTTTAAAAAGAACTTTATTTATTTGCCATCCTGTCTCCTTATAAAACTTCAAAAAATTTTGAAAATGCTTTATGTTAAGAAACAATCTCTCAATGAATAGACTTCAGATTTTGTAAGAGTACACACTACAAAAGGGTAATTCCTTTTGGCATATTTCTGTCCCAGGCAATGAGAAAGAGTGGACCAGATGGTCCTTGAAGGAAAGAGTGTAGGAACTTCAAGCTTCAACATAAGTGAAGTTTTGCCAAAAGGTGTAGGTTTTATACCAGAGAAATAATCATATTGTCCAATACATCCCTAATATTACCTGTTCAGATCAGGTCCAGGGCTACTGGAGGACAGCAGAATTAGCTCCACCCTGGATTCCCCATTCTTTGGTTCCTTTGAGAGTTCTTCTGATTTCCTGCTGTTACTAGGAAGATCCTTGCCAGTGACATCCTATAAGTCTCAGGCATAGGGACAGAAAAGGGGTACCAGATCCAAGACTTGCATGATAAAAAAGAAAAGGAATCTAAAGGAAGTGAGTAGAGCCTGCAAAGAATGCCAAAACATACCTCTGATTTAATTCTTCAGCTGCTCTGTGAGTTACGTATCTGCTGTTCTATAGATATCACACATATTTTCCTGTTTTCAGTGTTTCCTCTTTCCACTTTCTGTCAGAGATAGAGAATGAAATATTTTTCTCTGCACATAACTGCAATCAATTCTGCCGGTAAGTACAGATATTAAAACAAAACTATCTTGACCCTCTCATAAAAGAAGGTATTTTCAATTGCCTGCTGATAGCTTGAAAGTACACATCATTTTTCATATGCATACCCCTAGTAATTTGTCATGTGTCTGGGCATTTCATTATCAGCGATATTTTACTATCTATCCATCTCTGCTCTTTCAAGTGCCTGTTTTTAACACTGAGACAATACACTTCATCCAGTCAGAAAAAGAACATTCCAATAAGTGGTGACTAAGAACATACGCTCAGATGTCAGACAACTTGGTTCAAATGGGCAACTTACTTAATTCTTTCTCAACCTTGAAGATAGGCATCATGTCAATATCCATCTCATAGGGTTGTGATGAAGATGAGATTCATAAACTTAACATTTATTGGACACCTGCTGTGATAACTGCTATGATGAAAATGTGAGCTAAGGTAATCGAGACGATAAGGTGCTTCTCCAGAAATGGCAACAGGGAAAACATCTCCTGGAAGGTTTTCTATGATCAGAGATCTGAATCAAGTGAACTAAGAAAGCAAGTCTTGCAAATACGGAGGGAGATGAGGTTCCAGGCAGAGGAAAGAGCAACAAAAAAGTGCTGTGTTGGGGATATTATTGTCATGTTTGAGAAGCTGGGGGAATTGTGATATCATTAATGACATTGTGACATATTTTTCACAGTGTCTGGGGTCTAGAAAGTCCTCCATGAATCTTGGCAATTCTTCTTAGTATCTGAATCACAGGAACAGAAATATTTCCCCTCTTTTATTATCTTGTTTAATGTAAGAGGGTATAATTATGTCGACCATAGCACTAAGATTACATGCAGACTTCCTTGCTCTTTAAGCAAGCAGGTTTTCTGCTATGAAAAGATAGAAGCTGACTGAGTTTCTCTTTGGGACAGAGCAAGGAGAAATGATTTCTGACTGGCCCCATCCAGAAGTATTATAGGACAAAATAGTGCCTTTCTGAACTTGGACTGTCCATAATTGATGGCCTCAAGAAGACAGGTTGGAGGTGGTTGGGAAGAGCTATACTGCATATGAGTTCTAGAGAGTTCCAGGCTAAGAATAATTCACAGGCTACATGCAGATTGTACTGTGGACTGCTGCTTCTAATAATTTTGAATATTGTTTATCATGTAAGCAATAGTTATTGTAGAAAATTTATAAAATTTATTGTAGGTATTTATTGTAGAAAATTAAGAAGGTATAGACATAAGAAAGAGAGAAGAAGAAAAACTGGGGGAAGGAGGAGAAAAGAGGAGGAAGAAATTGTCTACTAAGCTACTGGCCAAACATAAATGCTATTCTGATTTTATTAGTTTTGAATATAGAGTTAATTGAAATATACATATCTTTAGTAACCTACTATGTTCACTCAACATCTGATATTTACCATGTTTTCATGGCCATAAATACATTTAACCACATCTTTTTTAATTACTTTAATTACTGTATGGGTATCCTTCACAAAGTTGAGCTATAATTTACCAACTTATTGTAAACTTATGATAATCTCCCTTTATAAAGTTAAGCATGTTATTTCTCTTCACATACAGCAATGTTTCCAATATCCATGGAAGGAGAGAACACATAATGGTAACAATCTCCCAGGAAATCAGTGGCATCTTCTAAACATGAGTTTGTAGACTAGTAACCAGAACAGCATCTATCTGCATTTGAAAATTTTATTAGGGACAGAGAGAGGGAAGTAAGTAGATGAGATGTTAGGACTCTTCAATTTGTCCACATGCTTGATACACAAATAAACTCTCAGACTCCTTGCAAAGTTTCAGCTATTTACTAACACACTTGGAGTGCACCTGTTCACAGAGTACGATGCACAGATGTTGCAAGGAGGGGTCCTTAAAGTATGGTCCCAAGACCAGCAGCACTGGCATCATCTCGTAACTTGTTGAAAATGCTAATTATCTGGCCCTGTTCCATACCTAATGAATAAGAAGCTCTAAGGATATGGCCCAGCAATCTGTTTTAGCAAGATGTACTGGAGATGCTGATCAAATCAGAAAACCATCGAATGGGAGAGAACATAATAGTTGTTTCCTGTCACTTTCAGTAATTAGACCTGTGACTTCCCACCAGTTACATCCTCTCAGCTTCAGTTTTCTTATTCATAATAAATCAAAAACAGAAGAAGCAAACAAATAAATATTACATTTATGATAGACTTGTTATAAAGATTTAATCACAATTTGTATGAAAGCAACTGGCTGTGCCTAGCATATGTTATACACCTTGATTCAAGGATTATCTAAGATTCTAATATCATTAGACTGACAGGTACTGGAAGACAAAGTGAATAAGTAAATATTTTCTTGGTCCTCATTTAGTAAGGGAAAAACTGCAGTTTTTAAAAAATCAATTAAATGTTGTATTTGCCTTGATAAAGTGTAGTTGAGGCTCAAGGAAGGGAGGGATTAATTGCGTTTGGGAAGGACAGGGAGGCAGGAAAGTCTTCATAGGAGAGAAAACCATGACCCACAGAGAGTCCAGAATAAATTAATTCTGGAAAGTGTGAAGAGGCCAGGGCTTGAGGATGTGGCAAAAAGAGGTCACTACATATCCATGAATGACACATGAATGAGACAGCAGAATTTCCTGCTACAGTGAGTGTCTGCCACAAGAGGAAGAGAGAGGTCAAAGAGGAAGCCACAAGTAATTAGAAGAGACAAAAATTTGGGAAAGAGGAAAAGATAAGATGAAAAATATGCCAAAGCCTAGAGGTCTTGAATGGTCTTTATTTTTTGGTTCCAAGCAATGTCAGTTTCCCTGTTTTCTCTCTTTTCTTTTCCGTTTTTTTTTTTTTTTTTTTTTTTTTTTTTTTAAGATTTATTTACTTTAGAGAGAGAGTACATAAGTGGGAGGGGCAGGAGAGAGAGAATCTGAAGCAGATTCCTTGCTGAGCTCGGAGCCCAACACAGGTAGGGCTCAATCTCATGTCCCTGAGATCATGATCTGAGCCAAAATTAAGAGTCAGATGCTCAACTGACTGAACCACCCAGGCATGCCAAAAACAACATTTTAAAGTAGTATTGATGGAGGAAAAGAAATCACAGAAAGGCTACATCACAGTTTGGGACCTAAGTGGAAAGGAAAAGGGACCTAATGAATTTTTTAATTTTTGCTTTCTTTGTCTCCTTCTAGAGCCTGTTTCCTGAATGACCAACAAGCTGCCAGCTTTGAGGAGGAGGAAAGTGGAGGAAGAAGGAAGATAAGGAGGATAGGAGGAAGAAAGGAGAGAAAGAAGAACATTTGGTGGAGCTCCTTGGGGATTCACAATACTTACAGCCAGACAGCCAGTAGCAGATTTTGAGATACGCTGAAGTAAATCATTTATTGCCTTTGAATTTCTTCAGATCCTTTGTGGCACATTATTTATGATTGAATTCTTCGTGCATAGTTATTTTTAATGACTTTTTTTTTCCCAAACTAAGCCCTTGATATCACTGTGCCAGCACAGCCCCTGTGAAAATTGACCACTTTGTTCTGTTTATGAAGGACTATAGATTTACAAATGCCAAAAATAAAACCCACAGAGTCCATAAAGTTAGATGTTCTTGGTCCTCTGCTACCTTATTCTACTTTTAAAATGTTTTCCCAACCACAGTCATAATCATGGTTTACTGCATTGCCCTAAAGATAGAGGCCTTAGAACATCCACTCCCTGTAACTCAATTAAAAGCAGTAGCTTGAGCCCTCACTTCTGCTCTCAGCTTTCCAGTCAGAACAGAAGAAATGATTATATTTTATGTAAATATTATGGGTGTGCATTCCATCTCTGTAGCTCGGGGTTTAAAATTTTCCACTTTAGAAGGTATTCACCACTTTCCCTTGCTTTTCCCAAACATGAAATAAATCCTAGAGAATAAAGGAAAGTTAGTTTAGACACCATAATGCTCAGTTGCAACATAATTAAATTGCATGCACATAGTCACACTCAGGGAGAGCCGGGACGTCAGCTGCTAATTTGCCACCAAACAAACATTGTCTCCGGTTATTTTCCAGAGTCTAGGGTGGTAACTTTAGTAATTGAAGAGGGGAATAAACAAAGTTAGCATGAAATTATAGTCTGACACAATCTTAAATTCTGCATTTTAAGATCTGGGTGAGCTCATCTGTCATGAGGCCTAAAATAAACAAGCATTCAAGATGGAAACAATAGTGTAGTTAAAAGTCATCGACAATAGTGAGTCAAGTGCTCAAGGTACCTTCTGCTTGGGGCCATGTGAAATTCTGAGGGGTGAATCTGTCTTCCTTTTAAGACATGAACATGTTTAAACAGTCCTGACAACAGACACACAAAAACACACCTACTTTCACTCTGTTACTAAAATGTTGGAAAATCATCATGTTGATAGAATATAAAACTTACAACCCATTTTCTAAGCTACAAGGTAAATACCAGAGGGTTCAGGCTTTTCAAACCTCCAGGTGATTAGGAAATGGTGGGAGGAAATGAAGTGGATTGTCTCACTGGATGAACAGCAACAGATCAAGGAACAAGGCCAAGGAACAGATACCAAGGAGTTCACGAGCTTGCCTTCTTTCCCATCTCAATAAATGAAGATTCCTGTTGATCTAAGGCTCAGACCAAAAAGTTAAAGTTACCTCTGACACCTCTCTCCTCTCATCTCCTGTATCTAATCAAGCTGCAAATTCCATGAGCACTGACATCACCCTGGTACAAATGACACTCATTGTCTTGCCAGTTTTCTTATTCCCATAGATTTTTAATTGGTTTTCTTGTTCCCACCATTGTCCCTCTAATCTATTTTCAACAGGGCAGTTAAGTGATATTGTTGAAATTTAAGCCAGACCGTATCAATGACTACCCATCTCAGAGTAAAATTCAAGTTGTTTACAGTATTCTAAAAGGCCCCTCTGGGTCAGGCCTTCTCTTCCTCCAGATGTCTTCTCCAGTCATCATGCCCACTCCCTCTTGCTTACTTGATTCCAACCGGTGAGCTGCCTAATTGTCACTCAAGTCTGCAGGGCTCACTCCTGCCTCAGATCATTAGCACTTGCTATATTTTTCTGCCTGACGTGCTCTTCCTTAGATATCCCAAAAGTTCTCTCCTTCACCCATTATAGATCTCTGGTCAAAAATATTTAATCAGGATGCCTGGGTGGCTCAGCAGTTGAGCATCTGCCTTTGGCTTAGGCCTTGATCCCAGTATCTGGGATCGAGTCCCACAGTGGGCTGCCTGCGGGGAGCCTGCTTCTTCCTTTGCCTATGTCTCTGCCTCACTGTGTGTCTCTCATGAATAAATAAATAAATCTTTAAAAAATATTTAATCAAGGAAGCCTTTCATGAGAAACATATTTAAAAGTGTAATTTCAAAAAAATAAATAATAAAAGTGTAATTTCTTCTTCACTCTCAGGCTTCCCTGATCCTTTCCCCTCTTTATTTTTCACTATAGCAGTAACTATTTCCTACAAGCTACAACTTCTATTTATTTGTTTATCATCTGTTCTCTTCCACCAAGACTGTTGATTTGTTATTTTTTATCAGCTTCCAGATAACTATAATAATGCACAACATACAAAAGTCCTCAACAAATATTTATTAAACTGATGAAAAGAGTCCTCCAAATAATGCCAATTAACCTTTTTATAAGACCAGTCCTGCTCTACTTCACTATGGTTATTTACAAAACAGATCTGAGGAGTCCTTGGACTCATAACTAAATACAGGGGGAAGAATTTTGAAAAAAAAAAAAAAAAGTAACCATCCAGAGGGGTTGGATGCCCGTATTGCACTGGCTTGTGGTAAAACTGTCAGTCAACCCTTTGCATCTCGCTCCCAGGCCCGATAGATGTCATTCTATAATATGAGAGAACAAATAAGAAGGAAAGAGGAAACAATTTTAAACAATTTTTGCTTTACTAAATATTAGCCAATGGCATTTTCCTAAATATATTCATGACTCAACAACACTGTCCATAATTTAAAATCATAACAATATTCCATGTTATAGAAAAAGTCATCTGGCATTAAAAAATGTTAGTACTGGTGGTACAAATTTCATTATCACACTTTTGGTTTAAAGTAGCAGGTCTATTGCCTCTAGACTAATTCTTTTTTTTTTTTTTCAGATTTTATTTATTTATTTGACAGAGAGAGAGAGAGAGAGAGCACAAACAGGGAGTGTGGCCCCCAGAGGGAGAGGGAGAAGCAAGCTCCCTGCAGAAGCAGGAAGCCTGATGAGAGATTCAATTCCAGGACCCTGAAATCATGACCGGAGCTGAAGCAGATGCCTAACCTACTGAGCCACCCAGGCACCCTAGACTAATTCTTTTCAAACCTGCTTTAACTTTATTTAGGACCTAGATTAATGAAGTCATTCTAATTTCTTAAATTCCAATTAGGATTAGAATTCTCAAAAAAAAAAAAAAAAAAAAAAAAGACCAAAGAAGTAGCTTGGCTAAAAGAGATCAAATAAAACTTTCCTTCATGTCACTTTGAACTAAAAGTATGCAACACTGAAAACTTTGAATGATGGTTATGTGTGATCTTAAACTGATCCCATTGGATTGATACCAACGCACAATGGTGTCCACAATTCATTTTTGATCGCCATGGATTATCCTTAGTCTAGGTCCCCTGGGGAGCTAGGGTGAGGGTAAGCAGTTGGAAGTGGACAAGAAAACTCCTAAATGATAAATAGCTTCCATGGACAATGACCTGAATGAATCTACTCAAAACCATCTCTTGGAGTCTGAAATAAGTCACTTCACATTCACAGGTATTTCAATAAATGTTGATGCACAGAAACTTTCCTCTTTGACAGCATCTCATGGTTCACTGGAGAAGCTGAATCATAGTAATTACAAAGCACCTAAAGCTAGTGCTCTGAAGAGGCATACAAAATTCCCCACTGTATTATTTTCAGAGAGAAAATATTACCTCACAAAAAAATGTAGAGGGAAGAAAAGCATACCTTCAGAGATCCCAACCATTTGGGTAGGAACATCTTAAAAATCCAGACTGAGGGCAGCCTGGATGGCTCAGTGGTTTAGTGCTGCCTTCAACCCAGGACCTGATCCTGGAGACCTGGGATCGAGTCCCATGTTGGGATCCCTGCATGGAGCCTGCTTCTCCTCTGCCTGTGTCTCTGCCTCTCTCTCTCTCTCTCTCTCTCTCTCTGTCTCTGTCTCTCATGAATAAATAAATAAAATCTTTTTTAAAAAAAATCCAGACTGAATGCCTGCAGTAACAAAATTTCCCAAGATTTGGAAGAATCCACATGACATTCCATTGTTTTACTCTTCTTGAGGAATTTGATGTCATGAAGGGATAATCTCTGTCTTTTCTGTTAAAAATGAATCTGTGCCTCAAAGTCAAATAATTTTTTAGGTAGTAGCATTTCTTATATCCCTTGACCACCTTTATGCCCAACAACAAAAATATAAGAGCTTAAGACTGCTAGTTCCTTTATATTGTTGTTTTTCTTAACAAGAATTATTTTTTTGGTTTTGGCCGCAAAACATGAGCATCGGTCAAGTCACATTTTCCTCAGTTGTTCACATTGCCAAGTGCATATGATATCCCATTTTTTCAAATAAACTTACTGCTGCTTTTTATTTTATCCCCTCTGAGCTTCATTGACTTCTTTGGATACCATGCAGTGGAGTTCAGAGGCCGGCTTAGAAAAAAAATTTCAGTTAAGAACATCTGAAGAGCTTTTGCAAGGCTGTGTAAATATGCATAAACAAACTCTCTACCTATATCAAAAGGGTTAAGCACTCCTGAGCAGCACTTCAAGGTCAGTGGTTTGCTTTCATCCCTTTCCAGCACTTTGCATAACTGGCAGCCCTCCATCCTTTGGGGAGTACGGGGACAGCAGAGTGCACAAGACTTCACAGTCTCCGCCAGAATTTCCATAATCACATCAACAGATGGAATAATAATCACCACTGAAGTTACTGCTCGATCCTTCTGATTCAAAGAAACTTCCTCCTGCTTCATTTCAAAGTCATTTCTGCTGGCAATTGAGACATAAGGTATTCTTATTTTCTGGAAATGTTACAGTGATTCCAAAATAACTGAATAGTGTAAGCCCTGCATTTGAATACAATACTGTGGAGGGGAGCATTGAATCCCTGCAGGGAGGTTGAGCACAGTTGTGGGGGAGAGCTTTGAGAGTGCTACATGGAACACTGTCATTTTCTTGGCACCTGGAAGCGGTGATTGTGAGTCCTGTCACCAGTAACACCATCTCCCAGGCTACCTGGGCTCTAGCTCCACAGCTGTGGTTCCAGTCACAACTGCACTTGAAAGTGACCTCTCCAAGTCTCTATGTAGTAGATTCGGTGGGCTTTTGATTATTCCATTGTATACACACACACACACACACATCCCATCTTCTTTATCCATTCATCTGTCAATGGACATCTGGGCTCTTTCCATATTTTGGATATTGTGGACATTGCTGCTATAAATTGGGGGCTGCCGCTGTATTCTAATTGTAAGTCTCTAAAATCTATATTTGTGAAAGCAACCTCTCCTCTAAGCCTCAAGCCAAAATTAGCAATTATGCCTGTTACAACCTTTTCTATGGAGAAGGGGAGGTTTACAGTTGCCGGATCAAACCCACGATACCTGGGGTACCTGAATGGCATGGTCATTTGAGCCTCCCACTCCTGGTTTCTGCTCAGGTCATGACTTGAGGTTGTGGGATTGAGCCTGTGTTGGGCTCTGGGCTCAGTACAGTCTGTTTCAGCTTCTTTCTCCCTCTCTCTCTAAAATGAATAAATAAAATCTTTAAAAAAAATTCATGATGCCCATTTAATTTTGTTCTAAATGTATGGGACAAGCTCATACTAAAAAAAGTTCATTATTTATCTGATATTCAAACTGAGCTAGACCCCCTGTATTTTAATGTGCTATTTCTGACAACCCTAAGGTGAGAATTGGAATGAGTTTTTGTTCTTTCATGATTTTATCTCTACATATCCCCCTCTCTTTTTAGTTTGGAGCCACATATCTCCTTGTCTCAAGGATTTTTGCAGGTATACGTCCAAGGTGGAACTCAATAAAAGGATTATCTATGCTATAAAAAGAGAAGAGGAGAGAGAAGATAGAGATGATGGGGAGGTTCCCTCACGTGGCAGGATAAGTCTTTATAAAGATAAAAGACTTTATCAGAGGTCAGCACATCTCTTGCAAGCGCTACAGCAGGACAATGGCAAGGCTTTGAAAGGATGATTTGGAAGGATGGTGTATCGAGGGAGGTATTACCTATGACATCACGGTTCCCAGTCTCACTATCAGTTTACGAGTCTAAGCAATGAGAGACACAGAAACAGCTCAAACATTAGATCCAAAGGTTCTGTGCACATTGCAACAATGGGCCCTTCAGTGGAAATTCGTGTCGGGTGCCGGTCGATGGTTTTCCCTGATGCTTTGACATAGAATACTGTCACAGAACCTTTGCATTGGGGGAACCCAGATCATAGACTATGATTGAATTTCCTCATATGCGTGGAAGCATGGGGACTTTAGTCCGCCATGCATGAGAGTCTAATGCAATTTGATTTAAAGGGAATGATGAAATGAGATAGTTTTTCCATGCCATATTTACAGAATCAGATTCAGCCACTTTTGTGGTAGACACAGATTCAGCCACCCCAAACCACTCTTTTTCTCCAAATTTATCCTTGTTGGCAAGCTGCCTTCCTGTATAAGAGCTGAATATGCCAGAAATTGCTATTCCAGCCTGCTTATAAGCTGTGGGAATGACATGCAATCTAGGCCACGAGGGTCTGGAGAAAGAGTTTCATTTATGACTGAAGCAAAACAAATAGCTGTGCAAAAAGAAACTACTGAGGTACCTGGGTGACTCAGTTAAGCATCTGTCTTCAGCTCAGGTCATGATTCTGGGGTCCTGGGATGGAGCCCTGCAACGGGCTTTGGGCTCAGCAGGGAGCCTGCTTCTCCCTCTTCCCCCTGCTCATGCTCTCTCTCTCTCTCTCTCTGTCTCCCCCTCTCCCTCTCTCAAATGAATAAATAAACAAAATCTTTAAAGAAAAAAAGAAAAAACTATCACTCTGTCTTTGGACTTGGTTGTGAGAATGTATCATCTGGATTCCTGAAAGCCATCTTTTGGATATGAGGAGACAAACCTTCAGGAGGAAGGAAGAGCAATATGGAAGAAGCTTGAGAGTATCACCGAATCATTTATTAGTCAACACTGTAACTGCCCTGCTTCAGAAGTGTTTGTTCTATGAGACACTAAATGTTAAAGATATGTTTAGTAGGGTATTTATTATTTGCATCTGAAAGAACCCCAAATGGTATATCACCACTGCCACAGGTTGGGTTTTCCAGAAGAAGATACTGACATGTGGTTTGGGTGTGTGATGTTTATTGGGGATCGATGACCACCAACCTCTGTATCGCTCTGGAGTTTACTTATACTATCTGCTGCTTTTCCCTTGGCTTTTGGCTACCTGGTGTTTTTGTTTGTATTTTACCTGTCTCATGATGTTATTTCACACCATTGAAAATGGTGATTGAGGATGAAAAATTATGGATGCTTGAGGTGTTATTATCTTAATCTAAAAAGGGTTAGCATTTTCTTTTTCTTTTGTACTTATTTAGATTTATTTTTGCTTTGCTGTGTCAGGCAGATAGAGTACCAATAGATCTTCTAGATCTTCCTTTGCTCCTTTGCTTTCTGGATTATAACTCCTCAAATAATTGTCTTCAAATTGTTGCCTTTTACAATCTATCCACCTCTTATCATTGATAGTGAGATGGTTAATCAAGAACCAGTTATTCTTTCAAATCTAGAGCTGGCAACCCTGTTAAATGAGATTTGACATTATGTGGATAAGTAAGGGAAAGAGCTTTCTAGAGAAGAGTAATATAGCCTGAGCATAATAAGCCTACTGTTAGAATGAATGAATTTTGGATGGTAACAATTAGCCGCTCAAGTAGAGGGTTTGTGTTGGGTGGCTATAAGGGAAAAAAGCTCGAATAGAGTAGGTTATTAAGAATTTATTGCAGAGTTGGTAGGGGCCTATAAAATCTTTTTAAGCAAAGGTGTAAGAGGATGAATTTGTAAAGCCTAGTCTATCAATTGCCTTTTACAAAAGTAAAATCATCTTGATTTTATATAAATGTATTATCAATGTAGTATAACCCTATGTGATCAAACTGATACTACCTCTTTTTTTTTTTTTATACTACCTCTTCATGAAGAATAAACTCCTCCAGCTTTCTTTAAACCTTTATGTGGCAGGCCCCTTTGAAAATCTAATGGTAGTGGACTTGTGGGGCGTAGGTGCAGAGTGGGCGAAGAGCCCTAATCCAAAGGAATGATTGAGACTAAAGAGAATAAGATAAATGATGAGAATGTCACCAAAGTAATATATAATCTTACATTTCTACAATTCAAGTTTCATAATGTGCGTTGGCCAATTTTATATGAAAGTTAGGAAGAAATGTTAATTTTTTTATTATTGGAATGTTCAATTGATTTCAGTTTTCACTGTTGTAAATGGCTCCTCTGTGGATATATTTATAGGTATAGTCCAGTTATAATCCTAAGGCATCATTTATAGCAAGGACATGTTCCCATGGTTCTCTGATTTAAGAGACTATTTTAGCACCAACAAATTTAGAGAAATATTTAGACCACTAAAATGTCCAGTTCAATATACCTTTTTATTGCCATAAATATACATAACACAAAAATGTACCCTTTTAACCATTTTTTAAATTAATAAACTTTATTTTTTAGAAAGGTTTTAGGTTTACAGTAAAACCAAGTGGAAAATACAGAAAGTTTCCATATGCCTCCTGCCCTCACATACAACCTCACCCACTATCAACATCCCTCAATAGAGTGGTACATTTCTTACAAGCAGTGAACCACATTGCCACATCATTATCACCCAAAGTCCATCATTTACTTAAAATTCACTCTTGGTGTTGTACATTCCATGGGCTTTGACAAATATATAATGACACGTTTCCACTATTATATTATACAGAACAGTTTCACTGCCCTAATTATCCCTGTACCCTGCTTATCCATCCATCCCTTTTCTCTAAACCCTGGCAACCACTAAGCTTTTTATTGTTTTCATAGTTTTGCCTTTTCTAGAATGTCATATAGTTGTCATGTATAGTATGTTGCCTTTTCAGATTGGCTTTTATCACTTAGGATTATACATTTAAGGTCCCTCCATATCTGTTCATGACTTGACAGCTCATGTCTTTTTATCATTGGATAATATTCCGTTATTTGAATGTACCACAATTTCAACATTCACCTATTGAAGATAATCATGGTTGCCTCCAAGTTTTGGCAATTATGAAAAAAAAAAAGATACTATAAACATCTATGTGCAAGTATTTGTGTAGACAATTTTCAATTCATTTGGGTATATACCAAGGACAGTGATTGCTAAGTCATATGGAAAGAGTACTTTTGTAAGAAATTCCCAAACTGTCTTCCAAAATGGCTGTACCATTTTGCATTCCCACTGGAAATTAATAAGAATATTCTCATTGCTCAATATCCTTGCAGTATTTGGTTTTACTAGTGTTTTAGATTTTGGTCACTTTAATAGGTAGATGGTAGTATCTCATTGTTACTGTTTTAATTTGCAATTTCCTAATAACATATGATGTCGAACATCTTTTCTTTTCTTTTTTTTTTTTTAATCTTTTTTAACTTTTTTTTTTTTAATTTTTATTTATTTATGATAGTCACAGAGAGAGAGAGAGGCAGAGACACAGGCAGAGGGAGAAGCAGGCTCCATGCACCGGGAGCCCGATGTGGGATTCGATCCCGGGTCTCCAGGATCGCGCCCTGGGCCAAAGGCAGGCGCCAAACCGCTGCGCCACCCAGGGATCCCCTCGAACATCTTTTCATATACTTATTTGCCATCTGTAGATCTTCTTTGGTAAGATATTTGTTCAGATTTTTTTTCTATTTTATAATCCAATTGTTCATTTTCTTATTGTTGAGTATTAAGAGTTCTTTCTACAAAGTTAATAGTTTTTCTTCGGATGTATCTTTTGTAAATATTTTCTAAGTCTGTGGTTTATCTTCTCCTGACATGTTAACCATTTTGAAGTATAAAGTTCAGTTACATATATACATATATCTTATCATGTAGCCATCACCACCTTTCATCTCTTTTTCTTTTTCTTCTTTTTTTTTTTTTAATCTCTTTTTCTTCTTCCCAAACTACAACTCTGTACTCATTCAACACTAGCCACCACCATTCTACTTTCTTTTTATATAGCTTTGGCTACTTTTGGTACCTTACTTAAGTGGAATCAGACAATATTTGTCTTTTGGTGACTGACTTATTTATCTAGTATAATGTCTTCAAGGATCATCCATGTTGCAGCATGTATCAGAAGTTCTCTCCTTTTTATTTTTTTTATTTTTATTTTATTTTTAAAAATTTTTATTTATTTATGATAGTCACACAGAGAGAGAGAAGCAGAGACATAGGCAGAGGGAGAAGCAGGCTCCATGCACCGGGAGCCCAACGTGGGATTCAATCCCGTGTCTCCAGGATCACGCCCTGGGCCAAAGGCAGGCGCTAAATCGCTGCACCACCCAGGGATACCAGTTCTCTCCTTTTTAAGGCTGAATAATATTCTTTCATATATATATGTGTATATATATATATATATATGAAATATATATATTACATTTTATTTATCTATTTACTTGTCTTCATGCGTGGGTTGCTTCTAGCTTTTGGCTATTGTGAATAATGCTACTATAAACATGGATGTGCAACTATCTGTTTAAGTCTCAGTTCAATGTATTTTATAAAATAATTTTTGATCAGTCACAAATAGGTTATATATTGACTTTTCTCCCCTCTCAGGTATAACACACATTATCATCACTTTAATATTTAGATTTTATTTTAATTTCACTATAATTGCCAATGTTCATCTTTACTATGATATTACTATGAAAAATTTTAAAGTTGGCTATAATCCTGTAACATAATTACATGCTGTTAAATTTTTCTTTCCCTTTTTTTTCTTTCCCTTTAAACAACTTTATTTTTTCTCTTATAGCAATTCTGTTTTGAGTTTTCAATTTTTGTTTTCTGTACCATCCTTCTCTGATTATCTTGTTTAGGAGAAATAACTATCATTGGTTAAATGATTAGCAATATATACTATGTCTAGATTCTTAAAACTATTCTTGTGCTATCAGAAAGAGTATCCTATGAAATAGATTACAGATCAAAGAGAGATTGACCAGGATGAGACCAATCTTCTCTGAAGAAGGAACATAAGTAATCAGTTGGGTTCTAAACAGTTAGAAAGTCAATTTCAGAAACACTGGATTCAGGCAGGGATCTAAAGAGTAAAATAGAGCAAGACATCAGGGGGTGTTCAGCAAAGTATCATACAAACAAAAGAATACCTGGGAGATCTGATACACATGGTCCAGGGACAATAGTTTCTGGTAAGATGGGAGAATAAGGCAGGAAACTAGAGCCTGGAACTAAGATACTAGACAGAAAACAATCAAGGAATTTGGAATGAGTGACAAGAAAGTGACAATTTATTATCTACCTCCCCTATTAGCCCTAAGTAAGTGACATGAGGGCAAGGAACAAAGTATGGGCAAGACAATAGCAAAATTAATGAAATGTGAGCTCCTTTTATTTCCCTTTTCTTAAAACATTATTGTTTGAGAGTTGTATGCATAGGCTAAATCTCTGGGAGGCATTAAGGTGACTTTGCAGTGAATGCTAAAGAACTGTGCATATTCAAGCATATGTATTCTATTTTATGTTTGTTCAATTTTTTTCAGAAGCTATATAGATATCTAGGCTGGGATAGAATTCTTCATGTTCCCTGATTTTGAGCTTAGTTCCCTATATAGAGGGGAAAAAAAAACTCAACTTCTTAATATGTGACAGGAACATATTCCCACTATTTTAAACATGTATTTAAAAAGTGTTAAAATTTAAATAATGGCTGTGCTCACATTATACTTAAACATCTATAGAAAGGAAAAGATTTATGTAACTCACATTTATCTCATGTATTTTAAAAGATATGGATATGTAGGATATTTAAAATGAGAATTAAAAAATTAGTAGCAAAAAGTGGGGGACCAGAGAACAAACACACATAAAAATGAGAAAGGATTATTAATATAGGAATTATTTAGATTTTAAAAATTACTTTAAGTCAGGAAAACAAGTAAGATTCTATCAGGCATAAAATACAGTGTTGCATTTAAATGAGAGAAGAACACAGGATTCAACACTAGTTACCAGAAAATTCTCAGTTGTCCGTGAGAGATTTGTGGGAAACCCTTGGAATGCCAAGGCTACACTTAAAACCAAGAAATCAGAACTGGAAATCCATGTTGGCAAGAGAAAAAAACATTTAGGTAGTTTAAAAACAAAAGTTGAGAGTTTGAATTTGAAATTGTGGCTTTATAAGGAATTCATTAGACACTGTGGCAAAATTATGTTATTGAAACAGTATTTGGAAAATTTGTTATGTTTTGTTTCAGTATTTTAGAAGGGCCTTGTAATAGTCTAAGAATAATGGAACTTATCTCTATAAGAATGAACACTGTCAGAGATCATGAAATAAAAATACTTCAGAACAGTAGAAGGCAATAAAGAAACCAGTTGAAGATAGATGAAAAGAAACACCATAGATATTTGAACAATCTCAAAAACTGTCCAGAAAAGTCACTGTTAACAGGGAATATACTATATTTTAAGCATTTCTGCATAATTATATTGTAACTTTTTCCCCCTCTTCTATAAAACTAAGGAATATGTAAGAAAATAGAAAAGGTAAATGTAATTTTAAGAGAGCCAATTATCCCCTTTATGGTTCTGCTTATGTTAGAAATTATTAAGTATTTAACATTAAAGAGAAAATTAAATGTTAAATTGTTCCAGGGCTTTTGATACCAAGTTGAGAGAAAAGCCAAGTTGAAGCTTGAGGCATTTTAATGTCCTAGAAAAATTTTGACCTTAAAAGGGAAATTTTAGGTTGGCCTGATCTGTTGCATTTTGAGAGCATAATTAAATTAAAAGAGATTGAACACAGGTAAAAATTGATATGAAAGATAATCTATTTGACTTACACATTATTTCTTAAAACTACCATCTAAATTTTATTTTAACATCAACTACAATGTTGCAGTTAACATAAGTATTCTAGCATTTTTATCATTTCAACTGGGGGGAAATAAGAGCTATATTTAACATGGTTAACCTTATTTGTAAGAAACTCTTGCTATTTAGACCATAGGATCACACCTTTCACCCAGGTCAAGTGTGTTAGAAGGATTAAATGAAATCGTGTTGTAAACACCTCATATAGTCCTAGTGTAGAAAGTGTTTGGTAAAGGGCAATTCTTGTTCTCACAAGGTATCTACACAATAGCTTTTGCATAATAATGACTTGAATATTTAGATGGACAGAACCCATATTTCAGAAGGCATCTGATATCTTCTATACGTATGGATCCCCAGACTCAACTTATTCTTCCAAAGGAAAAAATTTACAAGTCAAAATGAATCTTGGCATATCATCCACATAAGCAGGATTCCATTGTGGACTTTTATCCCATGACTGGAGGCTGCTCTGGAAAGTTCCATATCCTTTAAGATTGTTGGAAATTTAATTCTCACTTATTAATTTGCTCTGTATACCCATCCATAAGAAAACTGAATTTTTATTGACTCAATTGCTTTTTACACATTGTGAGACAAGTTTTGGAGTATTAAAGATAAAACACGCAAGATCAATATTTGCCCACAAATAGTTTTGCAGTTATTCATGTTTCCTTGTCAATTTAGATGTTTATATGAAACTCTTTTCTTCAATATACCAGGTGAGATGGTCCCCCAAACAATTTTAATGCATTATTCCCTCTCCCTAACCCAATTTCGTGTTTTTGCCTTCTCCCCAAACTTTTCTCCTGTGCCCTCTGAAATCCTTTTTCCAGGAAAAAAAAAAAAAAAATGTTTACAGGACATCCTTTTCATAATTTGTTTTCTGCACGCCTTAAAAAGAACATGGTTGTTCACACGAGTGTACCACACTCCTTATTCATCACCTCATTTTCTCATATTTCTTATATTTCATAATTCTCTGGATTTCTAATTGCTGCCTTTATACAATAATGCTAAATTCTGGGCAGCCCAGGTGGCTCAGCGGTTTAGCGCCACCTTCAGCCCAGGGTGTGATCCTGAAGACCCGGGATTGAGTCCCACGTCAGGCTCCCTGCATGGAGCCTGTTTCTCCCTCTCCCTGTGTCTTTGCCTCTCTCTGTGTGTCTCATGAATAAATAAATAAAATCTTTTAAAAAATAATGATAAATTCTATTAATAATTCTTTTTAAGAGCTATCAGTTGGCTGTAGTCATCTCTACACCAGCTCCATTATTTCTACACAACTGTCTGGGAGCTATAGTCTCCACTTTCATTGAACATGTTAGAATTTGTCTAACAGTTTTGCTTTTCAGCCCAAATCCTACCACCATCCTTGGTACTTCCTGTGTCCTTTTTCATCCTTGTAGGGTGACATTCACAACTTGGCCATAACCACAGGCTTCATTTTCTTAACAGTGATTCATCATTTGATTCATTGTCTCTCTCTATCCTGACTTTCTTGGTTTTTCCAAGCATATGACTACCTCATGACTTCCAGTTTTTCAACTTTCATAGAACAGAGCTTCTCAGTGAGAATTTCAGATCTCTAGTAGAGATAATAGGACTGCCTCAATTTTGATCAGGGAACATTGTTGATCAAATTACTATGGGGTTGGACAGTTATGGAGTGCAGAAGGGATGAAGTTTTCCGGAAACAGATTGTACTGAGAAGAAAAGATGACTCAAACACTATCTGCTACCATGTCACTTCCCTGCTTAAAGTCTTTCATTTTTCCCTGTCTGTGGCTTTTAGGAAAAGTTTAAATTTCTTTGCACAAAATTAGAAGGCTTTTGTAATCTGACCACTGTTTCTCTCTCTAGCCTTATCACTTTCTCCTCCACCCTCTCTTTCCTTCTTCTTCTTGACAATACTCACTTCTTTTGGATTTCTGAACACAATGGTATTTCTCTTGCTTTGTGGTCTTTGTCCTTATTGATCTCTCTTTGGAGAGTATTGTCCTCCTTTGCATTGCAAACCCCTTTCTTTCCTTCTGATAATTCAGGTGGGGTCTTTTGAAAGCTTTAAAAAAATACCTCTTCTACTCTCCTCTGATAAAAGCAACCTGCCCCTAGTGCCCTCAGCACTCTGTGCAACTTTCTATCATGTCCACTAACACCCAAAATAGCAACTTCTGATGTTTTTAGCTCTCTTCCATGCAATATCCTGTTCTTCACTTAACAGTAAGCTCTTTAAGAGTAGGAACTTTGTTTTTCATAATTCTTTCTGCATCACTTAGTATCCAGCAAAGTGCCTGGTATTTAATATATACCCAGTAAACATTTGTTGGAAGTAAGGGAGGAAAGAGAGAAGGAAGAAAATAGAATGACACAATATAGGCATTTCATCATCAGTTGATGGAAATTGTTAATATTTGGTACAATTTTATATGAATTGAAACGTTTCTGTGATAGGAGACTATAATAGAAACCTAACAGTTATGTAAATATGGTTCTCCTTAAACTGTTCAAATGGTGTAAAAACAAAATTAACCACTTTCTTTTGTAGCCAGTCTATTCTGAACTATCCACAACTTAAATAACCCAACAGCATTGCTCAGGGAGGGAATTATATATTTTTTTTGAGACTATAGTCTGTGATTACTAAAAACTGGACCAAGAGTACAAAGTCATCTCAAATACTGTAAGGAACTAAATACACATGAGTTTTGCTGAATAATTTGTCAGAGTGGGGTAAAAAACTAATTCAAATATCATGTGTTAAGTAAACTTTAATGAAATTGACAGATATAAATATATATCAGTGGTTATTAAATCTATCTATGCAGCAAATTACCTCTTTGATATTTTGGGGGGAAGAAAAAGTGTTTGCAGAAACACTTCCCCCAACACACTGAATCATCATCCTGTTTAGTACCGACCTAAATCCCTAACCTCCTATTGAGAACCTGGCATGTCTTTCCCATTCTATCCCAGTTGTATGATATTTCAAACACTGGCTCATTCCTATTTGGAATGCAATCCTTGCTGTATCTCTACAGCTGTGTGATACTCAGAACTGTCTAGACTATGACTAGTCTAGCCATGGTCCTTTGAGAATCATCATAACCTTCAGTTCATTGCTCTAGTCTTAGTTCATTAACATTAAGACTGTATCAACATCACTCAGAGGGCTGTTGATTGCAATTTTAATCATTTTATTTCAAGTGGACTTCTCAACTGCTGTTTTGGTCATCTCATTCATCTCATATACTAATTGGCATACCCCATATGCTATTATCACTCTTGTCTTGCTTACATTTTTCCTGTTTTCCTTTTATGTCATGCAAAATAGCATAACCTGTGGGACGTCTGCCAAAGAAGAGACTTAAGGAGCATTATGAGAATCCCTTAATTGCCCAGTGAGATTTTAACTTGGCAGCCAAAGATAAAGCCATAGGTGCCAAGACACAATAACCCATTTATTCTCCAATGCTGACTCACCTGCAGAAAGACAGCATCATGAATAGATGCCACTATGGGAGTCCTGAACATTTGTGTAACCACATCCTCCACCTATGATTTATACCAAAAGTGACAGTACCTTGGCAAAGGTAAAGCAAATGTTCTAACCAAAGGCAAATGAGGCAGTAGAAAGCATGAAGTAGAGAGAAAGAAAGCATCCTCAGTTCAGAGCTAGTTGGCTGTCATGCTAACCAGCAACCTCAAGTTCTGCTTGGCTAGACTGTCATCTCTACAGCCACCAAAATTGGGTGATGTCTCTACACTTTCTCTAATGCTAAAGAACCTAACAAAACTACTTAAAGGTTCAGTTGTGCCTTGGTCTTGGTGAGTAAATATGTAAATAAGCAACAAAAATGCAGAACAATTGATAAATTATATGGCTATAATCTGTCCCTATTCTATGAATAGAAAATATCCAGTAAAGATAATACATAAAAAAATTTTCTTTTTTTTTTTGGTATTTACAAGTAATGATACTAATATTTTCGAATGAAAATGATAAGGAAAACTGGAACTTTTAAGATTAATAGTCTATTTTAAAATATATCATCTGGTAGGTAAAGACAGAATTCTACATGTTTTAATGGATATATCATTTTTCAAATATTACTGGCAACCTACTTTCTTTTTAGCAATTAATAATATAATTGATAAAATCTATATCTTTACTATTTACCTAGACAGAATGTTCTATGATAAACATATGTGTTCTATGATACAGTCACACAGAACACACATCTATTCAAGAACATCTGGTAAATGGAAGGTTTTTTACTTAAATTTTTATATTTATAAGATACTTCTTTTAATGTAAGTCATCATGTCTAAGAAGCATCCATTGAGGGCCTGACCAGTATAAGGAATTCAGTATAAAGCATTTACTAATAACTACAAGGGATTTGTAGTCTACTAGTAAAAATTTATGTACATGCATTCATTTAAAGTTATTTGATAAATTCTATGGAACATAATACTATTTGTTTCTGAAATATCTTCTTAACTAAAATGTCAATAAATATATAAATAATCATGATGGTACACTGCCAATGTATGTGTGCGTGTGTGTGTGTATATATTTCCCCTATGTTCTCATTTCTGTCTGATTCAATGTGACTGATGTCCTTGTAAGAAAGCAAAATTTGGAGACAGACATAAAAAAAAAGGAAGGCATTCATGTGAATACAGAGGTGAAGATTGAAATTATGCTGCCGCAAAGTAGAAAACACCTGGGGTTACCAGAAGCTGGAAGAGGCAAGGAGGACCCACTCCTAGAAATTTTGAAGAATATGACCTTTTTCCAACATCTTGGTTTCATTGATTTCAAACTTCTAGGCTCCATAACTGTGAGAGAATAAATTTCGGTTGTTTTAAGCCATCCAGTTTGTGGTATGTTTCCTAGGCAGCTATAAAAAAACTAATTCAATCAGCTGAATGGTATATGCATTCACAAATAACCACTACGATGACAAAAAATAGGTAGTTGTGGGTGCCATAGAGATGTACAAGAAAGTTTTTTGTCATTACAAGGAGAGTTGATTCCTGATGAAAGACTTAGAAAAGTCTTAAGGTAGATGTGGCATTTGCAGTTGACTTTGAAGGATGGATAGCATTCTAAATAGAATAGAATACCAGCTCTTGCCCTCTGCTGCCTCTACACACTGATACTTCTTTCCAAAGGCCCCATACTATCTACTTCCTGAGATTTTCCTAATTAAATATGAACAAATATTAAAAGTACTATTCTCAGCAGAAGGCAAAGTAGGAAATTGATCTTACTGCCTCAAGCCAGGTTGCTTGGAATGAGCTGTGGGTTCCTGTGACATTATTAAGCCTTCTAGAGCAGTCTTCTCTTATCTCTTTGACTTGATCCTACAACGAAACTTTAGTCTTGCTCCTCTGTTTTATAATTCATCTTCACTGCCAAGTCTAGAATCCTTCTCTGAATTCTAATTAACTTGACTGGGAATCAGACACCTTATACAATTTTTGCTGGACTTTTCAACCAGGAACTGGACTCTTTTTCTTAAACGCACATTAGCTGGAAGAATTCTACTCCAAACCATGCTATGAGTATCACCATTGTGAAGATGGCTTGTCTTGCCTTGACAGGCAGAATAGTGGTTCCCTAAAGATGTCTACATCCTCATCACTATAATCTGTATTTTTGTTACATGGCAAGGAGGAATTCATGTTGAAGATTGAATTAAAATTTCTAATTATTTGGTCTTTAGATGAGAAGAATATCTTGGATTATTCAGGTGGGCCCAATGTAATCACAAAGGTCCCTGTAAGCAAAAGAAGAAGAAAGGACAGTTGGTGTCAGAGTGATGAAGCATGAGAACAGTTTGACTAGTCATTGCTGGTTTTGAAGATGGAATGGAGTCATAAGCCAAGGAATGCAGGTGGCCTCAGAAGCTGGGAAAATCAAGGAAATAGCTGCTACCCTAGAGTCTTCAAAAGAAATGAAACCCTGCTGTGACTTGTTTCAGCCCAGGGAAATCCATTTTAGACTCCTGCCCTTTAGTGCTGTAAAAAACAAAACAAAACAAAACAAAAAAACCCCAAAACTATATTTGTTTTAGTCATTATATTTGTAATAATTTGCTACAGCAGCAGTAAGAAGTGAACACATTGCCCTTAAGCGAAGCAAACCTTAGGATATCAAAGTTAGATAGCTTTAAGTCTAAATTAACATGTTTTTGGTTTTCTGAAATAGCAGGGAAACATAATTTGTACTTAATATCATGGGCTTTGGAACCCAACAAAGTAAAGGTAAAATTCTGCCTCATTTATTACTGGCCACATGGTCCTTAACAAATGACTCCATTTCTCTACATTCAGTTTTATTATGTTTACTGAGGATAATACTTTTCTCCTCAGGCTGATTTGAGAATGAACCTAAATGTAAAATACTTTGCTTAGAGCATGACAAGTGTTATGAATTCTTTGGATTCCTCCATGTATTTGTTTCCAGAGGTGAATTCTCCTGTTAGGGTAATATAGTGATATTAGATTACCTGGGTAGGAAAGTAGTTTGAAGCCATGTCAGGAAGTATCCTTCATCACATACTACTAAAGAGCTGTGATTTAACTTGGTGAGCAAGGCAGTAGTCACTTCAGTTTAAAATATTTCCTGTTCTTAAATTCAGCTTAGTTAACATATAGTGTATTATTAGTTTCACAGGTAGAGTTTAGTGATTTATCAGTTGCATATAAAACCCAGTGCTCGGGGATCCCTGGGTGGCTCAGCGGTTTGGCGCCTGCCTTCAGGCCAGGGAGCAACCCTGGAGTCCCGGGATCAAGTCCCATGTCGGGCTCCCTGCATGGAGCCTGCTTCTCCTTCTGCCAGTCTCTCTCTCTCTCTCTCTCTCTCTCTTTCTCTCTCTATCATGAATAAATAATAAATAAAATCTTTAAAAAAATAAAAAAAAATAAAACCCAGTGCTTATTATATCAAGTGCCCTCCTTAATGCCCATCACCAGTTACCCCATCCCTCCACCCACCTCCCCTCCAGCCACCCTGAGTTTGTTTCCTATAGTTAAGAGTCTTTTATGGTTTTCTTCTCTCTCTGTTATTATCTTATTTTATTTTTACTTCCCTCTCCCTATGTCCATCTGTTTTGTTTCTTAAATTCCACATATGAGTAAAATCATATGATATTTGCCTTTCTGTGACTGACTTATTTCACTTAGGATAATACCCTCTAGTTACATCCACATTGTTGTAAGCGGCAAGAATTCATTTTTTTCTGATGGATGAGTAATACTCTATATAGATATATACCACATATTCTTTATCCATTCATCTATCAATGGACATCTGGGCTCTTTCCATATTTTGGTTATTGTGGACGTTGTTGCTATAAACATTGAGGTGCATGTACCCCTTTGAATCATTATTTTTGTATCCTTTGGATAAATACCTAGAAGTATGATTACTGGGTTGTAGGGTAGTCTTATTTTTAACTTTCTGAGGAATCTTCATACTGTTTTTCAGAGCGGCTGCACCAGTTTGCATTCCCATCAATAGTAGAGAGTTCCCCTTTCTCTGAATCCTCACCAATATCTGTTGTTTCCTAAGTTATTAATTTTAGTCATTCTGACCACTGTGAAGTGGTATCTCACTCTGGTTTTGATTGTATTTCCCTGATGCCAAGTAATGCTGAGCATTTTAATCAAAATTAGATTCCTCTCAAATGAGTGAATCACAGTGTCAAGGAGACAGTTTTAATACCTCATACACTTTTCCTTACAAGTTATGAACAGTACCTTCAAAGCAAGTCTTTAAATCGCCTAAAACTTTCTGGACCAAATATTGACTACTTTTTCAAGTATTCTCCTTCAACTACTTTTAAAATCCATGTAGTAATAATCCATTTCTTACATTTACTTATCAAATTTCTTTAATCCCCTTCTGTGGTGTTTTAGAAGAATTATTTAGACAATCTAAATAAATCATATCTATTTGTTTAAATATTAAACAAAAATTTTTCTTTATTTTCTTAAAGATATCCTCCCAAGTATCTGAACCAATAAATGTTTCATATCTACAAAACTATGAAAGCAGTATTCTCCTTAATGCATATAAAATGCTAATGCCACTTTTAGTTATTTTCCTGAGTACTAAAGTAATTTCAGTGATTTAAAATGCCCATAACATCACAGTTTTAACAGGCTGTAAACTGGAATTTAGAAGGAAAACTTAAATTTCTCAGGTCTGTTTATCCTGTGAAGTGATTATGGATACCAGCCAAAACAGTGAGCAACTTTTAAAAGTGCACTGTTTTAAAGGTCACATATGAGAGAAATGTCATAGATAATAACATCCAGATGTCCAAAGATCAGCCACTATCAGCATTCAGGAATAATGTAGATATCAGCCAGAGATGGGCAACCAGTACAAAATACCAGCAAGACAAATAGGAAAATTCAGTTCATTATGATTTTGAGAAACTAAACAATAAGTTCTGATATTTTTTTTCAATTCCATTTCAAAAGCTTCTGTTCTTTTCACTTCTTCCAAACAACTTTATGTTTAAAATCCAAAAACTACCTTAGGAGAAGTGAAAAAGTTCTCATTTCAAGGCACCAAGATAATCAGATGCGTGGTTATATTGTAATGATTTGCTTTCTTATATCTGCTTCTAAGCACATTATGAAGAGAATCATAATGTGGGCAATAAGAAACCTTGACTAATGGTCTCCATTCTTTTGAAAATTTACCTGAATCATGCTAGAATGGTTTTTCACACAAAAAGAAGGAATAGCTTCCTAAAATAAACATTAACGGTAGCATTAAAATGAATATTTCCTGACTGTCCACTGAATTCTTTATCTGCGATGCTTAAATATAGATTTAGAATGCTGTATTCCACACTCCTTTAACCCAGAGTTGTAGGTTTCGCCAACATTTATCAAAGGTAACTTACTCATGAAATAACTAGGATAAAAATATGGCTGTCCCAAACCAGTGTTTAAAGGTTAGCAATTTTTCATTTCAAATCAAAGCCTTTTCATTGACGCATATGAAAGGTCTATAAATTCCCAAGAAAAGGCTTTCCATAGGGATGATTTCTGTGACTGTCTAGGAGGTTAAAGATAAAATGCTCTCCATGATCTCCTGGGCTCCCATGGCTTCAATTATCACCTCTGTGAGTATGATTCCCATATCTGTGTCTCCAAATCTGTGTCCCCCACCTTTAAGCCCATAATTTCAGCTGCACACTGGACAGCTCCACCTGGGGGTCCCGCTGAGCAGTCACATTCAATGTGTTGTATGCTAAATGCATTTTCTCATCCAAACATGCCCCTTTATGATTCCCCAGTCTCATTTAATGACATAATTACCTTCCCCGATACTCAGAGACTGGCTCTCATTTTTTAAAATTTATCTAACATATGTTTTTTCCCCCCATATTAACTACCAATGTTGATGACACTTGAAGTAAATAATTTCCCATTTATATTTTCCCCACCATTATCTTCGTTTATTTCAGGTTATTTCTGAATGAGCTGAATTCTAAATAAATAATGTAGAATCTCCTTAATTTGGAGTTGGATTCTAAGTAAATACTACATGCTTTCTTTAATTTAGGCACCACTGCATTTATGAAATCTAATCTTTATTCTCCAAATCTCTATTTACTGTTTTCTCAATCACTCACTTGTTAGCTAATTTGGTCAAAATTATGCTACAATGGTTCATAGAGCTAAAAATAAATGAATAAATGATTTTAGATATTCTAAAGTACTGTGAAGAATATTGTGATTTGATAGAGGATGAAAAACTAGTGCTCCATAGATAGAGTGGCCAGGGAAAACCTCTCTGAAGGATCAAAATAGACTGCCATGTGATGATTGGAGGGACAAGCATTTCAGAAGAACAAAGTGAAGTGTGTCTGGATGAAACAAATCTTGGTATATTTAATAAACAGAAAAAAGACTAATGGAGTGGAAATGTATGTAGCCTAGAACATGTAGATATGAGAAATATTTAGGAAAAAAAAACATAGGAACAATTCTTATAGAGTATTAAACCATGAATAAAAGGTAAGATATGTGGATACTTTCGAGAGTTTTTGACATGAATATGATATTATCTAAAAGGATGACACTAACTACTGAGTGAAGAATGATTTCAGAAACTTCTGAATCAAGGATGGCAGATTCGGTTTACTGAAACTCCCTGCTGTGCTCCAATTGTATGTAATTGATCAAAACAAAGAAAGCAATTATTTTCGAATTTCATTTCTGAACGAGTAAGGAAACAATAGTAATTAAAGTATGTAGGCATGAGAAAGTGGGACCTGATACAGATTGTTTGTCACCAGAGTATCAATGGCTGTGCTGAGACAGAACCCTTGGCACCAAGTTGGGAACCATGGGCTTGTAAGATATTGCAATATCCTACCATGACAAATAAGAATCTAGTCAATATATTTCCTCCATCAGCCTTTTGTACCACCTCCTTCTGAACATCACATATTATAAGACAGAATAGACTACTCAGGTTTCCAAATACATTGTGTCTTTTTATTATTCACTTCTTTGTATCTGCCTTTCTTTTGAACCAGAATACTTATCACATCTCTTATTCCAGCAACATAGACATACCTTTTCTTATTATACATACAGTTCTTTGACTGTTATACTTATTGTAAAAGCATTACTACAAGGTGGCTCAGTGATGGGAACAATAGCACTTCTTGCTCATACAAGTACAATAAAATCTCAACCACTGGCATCTACCATGATTGTGTGTCAACAGCATAATCCTAATTACATCCTTCAAATAAGAAACCAGAACTCTTTGGCAGATATTTAGCAAGTAATGAAGGTAGAGTTTTCTAGAGGGTTTTTTTCTTTTTTTTTTTTTTATTTGGCATTAATTGTAAAGAATAACAACATGACTGTCACTAGCTCCAGTTTACCAGGATTTAAGATAAACATTCCATGTGGAGAGATATTAAAGAAACTGGGGGCAGAGTGCTTGAGAAGCATGTGTATAAATGTTTTGTAGTGAACTGTAATTATTTTATAAAGTGAATTGTAGGTAGAACAGTATCTTGAATTCTTATAGGCATGTTGTGAGCTTTAATCATGTCAGAAATCTGTCATTTAAAAACCTGATTTTTAAAATATATATATATATTTGTTGTTGTTGCTGTGGTGGTGGTGTGATGGTGGTGTGTGTGGTGAGGAATGATGTGTTTTCAATGATTTCTCTTTCATTTTCCATTTGTATTTAAGTCTTCATGAAGTCTCAGCTAGTGAGGCAATGGAAGCAGCCTCTGAGTAAAAAAAGTCTTAAGGAAAAATGAAAATAAAGTTTTTCTTTAAAGAGATAATATATGTGGGCAGTGATCGACTATCACTTACTGAGTTTTTAAATATGCCTTCCTAGTTCTAATATCCACGAGTGGTACATTTGAACACATATCTCTATTAGGAAAAAGATGAGCAGTCTTGTATAATCCCAATATGTGTGTTTTTATTTATGAATTCAATATATACATTTGTATTAAGCTCGGGTTCTTCAGAGAAACAGAATCAATAAAAGAGAGAGAGATTGAGACAAAGAGAGAGATTGATTTTAAGTGGCTCAAGTGATTACAGGGGCTGAGAAGTCCGGCCATCTGCAGTCAGCAAACCGCTGACCCAAGAGAGCCCATCATGTAAATTCCAGTCTGAAACCTGGAAAACATCAATGGGTAGCTTAAGTCCTCAGGCAGAGGGAGTTCCCTTTTACTCCCATGCAGGTCAGCATTTTTGCCCTATTCAGGCTTTCAATTGATTGGATAAAGGCGACCCACTTTACTCATTCTATGCTTCAAATGTTAACTTCATCCCAAAACAACTTCACAGACACACCCAGAATGTTTGACCAAATATGTGGGCACCTTGTGGTCAAGTTGACACATAAAATTAACCATCACACATTATTGGAAAAAACAACAAAAACAACAACAAATTGGGGGCACATTAGAAAAAATAAAATAATTAGTTACAAGATTTAAAGATATTTTAATATTTTCTTTGTAACTGATGAAAAATTTGGACAAGTCTTTTGGAAGTCATTCGCTAGAAGATTTTTCCTTCATCATGTCAAATTTATGCCTTTCCTTCAAGTCATTCTTCATATTTCCAATCAAATTTAATTCCCCCCATTTCCATTCTTCTATAGCATTTATGTGCCTTCTTTTAGAATTCAATTCAGTCTGTCTCTTGGTAGAGATAGAGACATCTATATATTGACTATTTCTCCCACTAAGTTCCTTGGCTGTTAGTAACAGAGTCATTGATTTTAATTCCCTATTACACAAAGTGGACTTCCTTGCTTTTAGTAAAATGCTCAAAGAATATTTGCTGGAGTAAATAAAATTGCTTAAATAAAAAGACCTAACTTCCTATTTAAAAAATGAAGAGATTTTCCAAAATGTATAGTGGATGATATTTAAAACTTACCTCGTTAAAATTTTGGACACATATTTTTCACATTAAAGGCTCAAGCCCACTCCTACATTTCAATTTCACACACACAGAGCAATTTCCTGACTGAATATTCTAAACTGCAATTCTCTGAAAACTCTAGCAAAGATGTGCCCTCCCCTCATACAGTTTAACTAACACCATAAGACCTACATTTGAAACCTGAGTTAACCCTGTAGATCCAGAGAACTGCAGTGGAGTGGCAAAACTTTATTGCTATTCTTGATTGCATTCTGGTTAGGAGGAATAATGAACTTCACCAAATCCTTTAGAATAAACGTATTCCTTTTTGAGCACTTGCTTACAGAAGGCAGTCGACTCTATTGTGAAATGGTTGGCCAAGAGTGGCCTGAAAAATAGCACTGATAAACATTTTAAATGATGTAAAAGTCAAGCCATTTTGAAATAGACATCATGACCATGAATACACGATGATGGACACTAAAAAGTTGAGGGAATACTGGCAAGAGTAAGAGTATAGAATTGGTAAATTTTCAAGCTACACAATTTTTGTCATCTCAAAGCTTTTCCTCCATTTTCCCAAAGCTGTCACCAGCCTTCAAAATTTCTTGGAGAAAGACCTAAAGTTACTGAAACCTAGATAGATGTATTTTTAGGCTGCCAGTGTGCCGGATATGAAGTTGTACTTATCTACAGGACCCTAGAGAGAATGGAATGTTCCCTAGGACTTCAAAGCAACTAGATTTAGAATCAACACTGAAGATTTTAGAGATGGATTGGTTTGCCTTCTAGAGCAGAGAAAGATTGGCACTGTAGGGGGCTCTTGCAGCATATGGTTTTGTCCATCTGGAAAGGGGGTAGTGTGCTGTTGTTGCCAACTGCTCGATGCATGTTCTGGGTTTAGACAAGTCTAAATAAAATAAAATAAAAATGTATATTACACTAAGGCAGAGTGTTTAAGGCTTAAAATCATACATAAAGGAAATTTAAAGGGGAATAGATCTGTCCTCTAGCCAGTTCCATCCAGGAAAAATTAGTTTTGGGAAAGCCAGTGTGAAGTCAGGTAAACAAACCAGCATGTATAAGGATTCTCTAGCTTTGCCATAATAATTGAAAATAGTTGACAGAAGCAAGGCGGCCTGAAAGAGTTCCCAGATTATTATTTAGAGAGAAATCCTACCTCCACCAAGCAGCTAAGGTATTATAGTACTAAAACACCATGAATGCAGGAGTCTTACTTCTTTTGTTAACCACAGTATGCCCAGAGCGCAGCACAATATTCTTGCATATAATAGGAACTCAACATATCTGTTGCTAGTTTGGATGAGTAGTTCCACGGTGTATATCTACCAGCAAACTCAGAGCCTTGGCCCCTTGTGCTGTGTAAACAAGGCTGAATTTTCATCTTTTAATTTTATTCCTAGATCTTTAACTACTAAGGTAAATAACATAGGTAGTATAAAATAAAAGGTAGAGAAGGGAAAATTAGGCTCTCCTGTCACTGTCAATGTCATCCTGACTATCATCTTAGGAAACGTCTCTGGGTTTCAGTTGCCACAACTCTCAAATTAATGGCTTGGACAAAATAGTCTTTTAAAAATTCCACTATTAATTTCCAATATCGCTCTGCTTTCTTTTTTACACTTACTGGTTTTTCTTTTTCCTTCTTTTTCATTTCTTTCATTCCTTCTCTTTTCCTCTGGATGCCCTTTCTTTTTCCCTTTTCTCCTCCCTTTCTCCTTTTCTCTTGGTGCTTCTTATTCTCTCTCTTAGATAGATGATAGGTGAGAGATAGGTGATAGATCGATAAATCTTGGGGTTTTTTTTGAAGGCAGTTCTCAAACATAACTTTGTATTTTAGTGGGGTCACAAGAGTATTAGAGCTTTACTTTCTTTTCTTTTCTTTTTTTTTTTTTTTTTAAGATTTTTATTTATTTATTCATGAGACACACAGAGAGAGAGGCAGAGACACAGGCAGAGGGAGAAGCAGGCTCCATGTAGGGAGCCTGACGTGGGACTCGATCCTGGGTCTCCAGGATCAGGCCCCGGACTGAAGACAGCCCTAAACCTCTGAGCCACTGAGGCTGCCCCGAGAGCTTTACTTTCTGAAAAAAGTAGCTGAGTCATGTCAGGAGTTGTTAAGTGCTTCCACATCAGAGAGGTCCACAGCATTATTGGATAAAATGATTCTTAGAAATATCTTGGAAATCTCAAGTTACTACTGCAAGTAGTACTTCTTACTACTAAGAGCCTTAAGAAATGTCCAATGTCATTTACCTTAATGATAATTATCTTTTCCTAATGGAGTTTTGGGGGAAGAGAGATTCTTATTTAATGAAAATGTTTACCCAAGAATTATTTTTCCCCAGTAGCCAAATAACCAAAACACATTGAAGTATTAAATCAAATTTATATGGCATTTTGTAAGTGTATAACATGACTTTCGTTATGCAGTAAAGAAAGCAGATTTTCAGTTTATGATGTGGTATCTGGAGAAAGGTTTTTACAAGAAACCCAATTTTCTTTGGGGAGCTAGTTATGGTCAGTGCCCTGAGGCATCGACAAAGCCATGTCTCCAGGAGTCTCATTGTCTGGCCTGGAGTTTTGCTGGGAGCACTTTTTCATTATTTATTACAGTCACAAGAAAAGTCTAGTGTAAGTCTTTTGCATACATTGTAATCATGAATTTATTAGTAAAAAAAAATGTCGGTTATTAAATTCAAAATCAAATTTTGAAAGTAAAGAAAATATAGAAAACTAGGTTTGGCCATAAAAAAAATGATTATTTCCTCTAATTTATTTTTTTATTTAAAAAAATCAAATGCTCCTAATATTCATTCTCACTCCCCAGAGGCAACTATTGTGAACATTTTCTTGTGTTTATATAGCTCTCATTATATGTGTATATTTCTTGTTTTCACTTACTATGAGTTGACATTTTTCCATAACGAAAACTATAGATCTAATTACAGTAAAATCTACTGAATAGCTAGTCCATAATTTTTCTAGTTAGTCTCTTGATGAACAAAAAAGTTTTCTCCAATTTAAAAAATGCAATATAAAGTGTGCATATATATATTAATGCAATATAAAAATGTTGCATTAAACACCCTTGCATGCATATCTTTGCCTGCTTGAATTAGTAGATCTATCAGAAAAAGTCCTAAGAAATGGAACTGAGTCCAAGAGTATGTATACTTTAAGTTTTGATAAATGGTGCCAAATTGTTATCCAGAGGACCGTGCTTATATATATATATATATATATATATATATACACTGCTCATCTACTTCAATGACTCAGTAATATTGCATATTTAATCTTTTCCTGTTTGAATGGTGAAAATTTGTATCACATTGTTCCATTTCCATCTCACTGTGAGGTAGAACCTCTTTTCATGTGGTTATTGGTGTTTCTATTTCTCTTCCTGTGGATTCTTAATGTGAATACATTTTAAATTTGCAGCCTCAGTGAGTCCTCTTAATTTCTGTCAAGTTTCCTCAGTGGCTACAAAGGGTTCTTAAAATAAAGGATATGCCCCTTCACCACTCCTGAACAACAGTCCAGAATCAGAACAACACCCCCTTGGTCAGGTCAGAAAATGTTGAAGATGAAGAAGGAAGAGGGAGGAGGAGGGGACAGGGGAGGAGGAGGGGCGGGGGAGAGATCAGTGAAGAGAGACTAGAGAGAGACTTGGTAAAGTTTGAATTCCTGAGTGGTGTCATTTTTGAATTCCACACCCACTCTAAAGAGGTATGCCCTGGTCCATTACTGTGAGAGGGGCACTGAAGCAATCCCAGAAATTACCTTGAGTCCCACTGGCAGTCTTCGCCTCCGCATTGGTAGTGGGGAGAGTTAGAGTGGAGAACCCATAGCAGCATCACAGTCCTGCATCAGATTTGCAACCAAAAGTAAATGTATTCCTCAATGTCCACCTTTAACAGCATTCTTGTAAATAACGAAAATATGGGCGTCCATAAATCTTGTACTGATCTGTCCACCCCTGTGGAGATGACACACCTAGGAGAATGACTTCAATCACCAGACTCTTCCACTTCGCCTCTATAAACTGTGTGTGAAACACCACCGGCAGGCAGGAGATTCTCATAACATTTATTTTCATTTCCTAATGTGAGCAACTCTGATGTGACACCACACATGAAATTGCATCCCCTCTATCAATGTGTCAAGTCTACAGAGTGATAAAATCAGGAAGTCATACATAAAAGTCCAGTCTTCTAACTTTATTGCCACCCTTTAGAAAGGACATTGCTATTCACCTTTCTCCATTTCTAAAAATAAGCAAAAAGTCACCAAGAACAAGCCTGACTTTCTCATCCATTCTGATTTCCCGGTCATTCTTGTTATCACTGCTCACCTCACTCTCTGCTCACTTGCGGGCACTGAAAATAAAAACCAAGGGATGGGGGGTGGATTCCCAGGAGAGCAGTAGTGATAATGGAGGAGAAGGGCGGGATATAGAGAATCCTAAAAGTAATAAAAATCAGTACTTGATCTTTTTTTAAACAAGGATTTGGATCAAATTTTCCTCTGTTGCTGTGGAAGCATTATTTATAGACTGGCACAAGGAAACAAATTCTGAAAGAGGGACCACTGCCAGCTAGAGGCTCTGGAAGCAAAGGCAAGGTCAAGTCCCCTGATCAGTAGAACAGCTTCTGAGTAATGAATAAAGAAGCTGCTTCTCCTTCAATTTTCTTAGTGGCCTGGATGTACTCAGCCTTTCTTTGACATTGAGGGAACCTAGGCACCTGTGATAGACCAAGGGACTTATGGATTCCAGTTCATAGATGTGTACATTTAAGAAATGTTTTACTTTATTCTTTTTTTCTACCATTATTAAACAAAAATAGAGCAGGCGTGTGTGTTTAATGGGGGCACTACATAAATCCCATCTATGCATTCTCAGTTTAAACCCAAAATAACACTGATTTTTGATAACGTCTTGGAGTCAGGGTTAGGAGAGGTATGTTTTTATTGATTGCAAACAGCAAGTTACTCAACAGCCAGAGCAATAAGTCAACAGCATTTTAACCACTTTATTCACTCTAAGAAAACTGAGTAACAGGTTCGCATTGAATAAATATGATTCTGTGTTTACTCAATGACAAATACAAAATGGAAAATAATATTGTTTTTCAGAAAGCTCCAGAATCACATAATTCATCTTGAAAATAGAATTCTTTCTTACAATGGTGTTGGGAATTTTTTTTTTTTTTTTTTTAGAACTGTGGAACCTAACCCTTGATATGTTTGAGCAGTAAATTTCCTTTGGTCCCTATTTTAGTCATTTCCTACATTCCATGAGCAGGATATGGGAGGAGTGGTTGTTTCCCATTTATCTAATCTTTCTCTGACCTTGGAAACTAAAGGTTAAATTCAACTCCATTCTTGCCCCTGGGTTGACAGAAGGGAATCATTCAGTCATAGCAACCACCCACTTAATTTTCTTTATAAGGCTTTATCCTCTTCAGATAGCAATAGTAAGGAGCTGGAGGGGGAAACAAAGCAAAACTGTGTTTCCCATTCAAAAATACCTAAAAGCTCTCTAACTTTAGCAAAGAAAAACTGTAATTGAATGCTCCTCATGACAAGTGCTTCAGAGTAGTATCATGCTCATATGATTTTTTTCTATCATAATAATTATCTTATTTTCTAAAGTGAAATTTTAGTTCCTAAATGTTTAACTAATAATACTGTGATAAGAATAATCTCTTTTCCTTCCTGCATGAAGATGCTGTTATTGATCTCGCAAGTTTGGCCTGTAATTCAGATTATTGTCTAGCAATTAGGAAAATGTAGAAGTTTCTATCCATTATAAGAAGATGGGGAAGAAATAAAAAATAATAACTGCCTTAAAAATAAAAATCTGGAAGGAAAGTGTGAAAGGAAGCTTGTAATTTTACACTGATCATCTGTGTTCTATACAGGAACAAGATGCAAATAGAAAAATAAAATAAAAATTGAAGGCATAACTATTTTCAGGGTCAGAAGACTTGAGAAAACATTACTGCATTTGCCGTTGGTCTGTGAATAGCTAAACTTCTCACTCTTTGTAAATGAGAGAAGCAGTTTTTTTACTTTCCTCCCCAGTTAGATGACATCATCTCATCCCAGAAAAGCTGCCTCTTGAGAAAACTAGTGATTATTCTGGGATTCTGGGAGTTTGCTTTGCTTATTGGTAGAAATCATCTAACTTTAGGTATTTGTCCTAGAATATGAACAGGAAGAATTAGAAATTACAAACAGAGGACTGGGATTGTAAGGACTTTAAAAAAAAAAAAAAATGCTGTTATGGGCAAATTTTTACATTCACCAACTTTGCTAAAAGTTCTCTTTTGTTTTGTTGTTCCTATTTTATTATGGTTGAATTCTAGAAGTAAAATTTAAAATATTATTTAAGGACCAAAGAATGTGTAAGTAAAACTTTGCAACAAACTGGCATAATGATAAGGAGCACCTCCACACTCAAACTGAAATGTGATTAATCACAGAATTCAAGGCCTTTGGATAAGAAGTCAGTTTGGGGTATAATCAGATAATTTTTTATCTTCTGCTCTGAGGTAAGTCAAAATGGTATTGTGTCTGCAAGTTTATTGGAAACAAGAGAAATGCAGATCAGGTTCTATTCATAAACTTTTTAGAGCTCTTTGAACCATGACACAAATAGAAATATCACTAAATTTGCATTTAGAATTAAAATTCAAAAGGATATGGAGGATAATTATTTTATAAGCAGATGCAAAATGAAAACTTTGTAAAACTAAAACATTCAGTAGATAGCTTTCAGTAGTGTAGACATTTTAACAATATTTGTTCTTCCAATCCATGAGTATGGAATGTCATCCATTTCTTTGTGTCATCTTCAATTTCTTTCATCAGTGTTTTATTGTTTTCAGAGTACATGTCTTTCATCTTTTTGTTAAGTTTAGAAAACTCAGAAATAAACCCACAACCGTTCTTTAATTAATCTTTGACAAAGGAGGAAAAGATATACAGTGAGAAAAAGACAGTCTCTTTAATGGTTCTGGGATGGGACGCCTGGGTGGCTCAGTGGTTGAGCATCTGTCTTTGGCTCAGGGCATGGTCCTGGAGTCCCGGAATTGAGTCCCGTGTCAGGCTCCTAGCATGGAGCCTGCTTCTCCCTCTGCCTGTGTTTCCACATCTCTTCTCTGTCTCTTATGAATAAATAAATAAAATCTTTAAAAAAAATGGTTCTGGGAAAACTGATCAGCTAAGTGTAAAAGAATGAAATGACCACTTTCTCTCACTATACACAGAAATAAACTCAAAATGAATTAGAACTAAATGTGAGACCTGAAATCATAAAAATCCTAGAAGAGGGCATAGGCAGTAATTTCTCTGACATTGGCTGTAGCAGCATTTTTCTAGATATGTCTCCTGAGGCTAGGGAAATAAAAGCAAAAATAAACTATTGGGACTTCATCAAAATAAAAAGCTTCTGCACAGTGAAGGAAACAATCAACAAAACTCAGAGACAACTTACTGAATGAGAAGATAATTTCAAATGAATAGCCCTATAAAGGGCTAGTATCCAAAATATATAAAGAATTCATATAACTCAACACCCCAAAAACAAATAATCCAATTTAAAAATGGGAAGAAGACATGAATAGACATTTCTCCAAAGAACACAACCAGATGGCCAACAGATACATGAAAAGATGCTCAACATCACTCATCATCAGGGAAATAAAATCAAAACGACAATGAGATACCATCTCACACCTGTCAGATGGCTAAAATCAAAAACATAAGAAAAAAGCATTGGCAAAGATGTAGAGAAATAGGAACACTTGTGCAATATTGGTGGGAATACAAACAAATGCAGTTACTCTGGAAAACAATATGGAAATTCCTCAAAAAGATAAAAATAGGACGATTCTATTACTCAGTAATCACACTACTAGGTATGTACCCCCAAAATACAAAAACATTAATTCAAAGGAATACATGCCCCACTATATTTATATTTATAGCAGCACTATTTACAATAGCTGAATTATGGAAAGAGCCCAAGAGTCCATTGATAGATGAATGGATAAAGAAGACATGGTATGTGTATGCAATGGCATATTATTTAGCCATAAAAAATCTTGCTATTTTAAACAACATGATTAGAGCTAGAGAGCATAATGCTAAGTGAAATAAGTTAGTCGAGGAAGACAAATACTGTATGATTTCACTCATATGTGGAATTTAAGAAAGCACACAAATGAGCAAAGGGGAAAAAAAGAGAGAGAGAAACTAAGAAACAGACACTTACCTACAGAGAACAAACTGGGTGGGAGGACGTGGTTGGGGGAATGAGATGAAATAGATATGGGGACTAAAAGTATACTTATCATGAGGAGCAATGAGTGATGTATAGATTTATGGAATCACTGTATTGTACACCTGAAATTAATATAACCCTGTATGTTAACTATGCTGGAATTAAAATAAAAAAAAACAATAAAAAATTGAAGTGTTCAGGAGTGGAATATTGTAATATTAGATGTAATTCACATTTTAATAAAAGAATGATGGTAAATGGTGTCTTCTGAAATTCGGTTGCCTAAGCTAGGTCTTCACCACCTGAAAAGACTATTTCACTGTCTTAGCGACAAGAGGTTGTGGATAGAAAGAAGCCAAGGCCAATTCTGCCTTCCTTTCCCCTGAGATGACAAGTATTTCTCCAGGAGAGTCATCTTGTCTTCAGACAGAAAATCATCTTTCAATAAGATCTTTTAAGAGTTGGAATAGTTCTTTAATGTGCAAATTTCCATGCAAAAGACCTCACCAACATTCCATTAACAAATTAGCTGTCTCTGATCCTATAGTCTCTATTTTCTTTTCCAATTAAATATATGTTCTCTATCAAACACTAGAGGTATTGAATAATAATATTATAGACTGCCATCATCTTTTAAGTAATAATACAATTACTTTTACAGTGATGTGGCACTCAACTCAAAGTCTTCTGATCTTAACTTGGTTTCACAGACAGCTCTTCCAACCAAAGAGAAAGCACAATCTGATCATGCAAGTGTGGCTGTTTATTTCTCCATGCAACAGAAAAAAAATCACCTCATACACCTCATGAAACCTGTAGGAATCACAAAGCAGTCTTTTAGGAAGTCTTGATTGTTTTTCTCTGCACTTACCTATCTTGAGAGTCAGTTGTGCAGGGCTTGGTTAAAGGGAGTGACTGTGTGGAAGGGATGAACAGAGTCCCTGTGGAACCCAGACAAAGCCAGGGCCTTTAAGGCCATAGCAGTCTCATTGTTTTTGTCCAGAAAAGATGCATTCAGAAGCTAGTTCTAATTCACTTCTGCTTCCAAGTGAATTCAACCTGAATGTTGTGTTTGCAGAAGGTTATTATCTGGTCTTAATTCCAGTCATTCAGAAATTCCAGTGTGAATATTCTCACAGCAACCTAAATTCTGCCCTCCTATGCAGAAGGTTTATTCTGGGACAAGGGGGCCTCTCATGGCATGGTTATGTAATAAAGCATCTCAACTACTCTGAAAATGCTCAGTTAAAATGGCCACTATTTTGAATCTATGTAGCTGATGTAAGCTGATGTTAAGAGTATACTTCTATTTGAAAGGGGGAAAAACAGAAGTATCATAAGGAAGTTGTTTTCAAATCTAGAAAAGCTTTCAACATCCATAAAGAAATTTATAGTCTCATTTTTATTTCAACTTAAATTTCTTCTCCATTCTTCTCTATTAATGTATCTTTTACACATTTGGTGGGAAAACTTCAATTTAAGTCTAAATTAAATTAGGCCAAATAATTAGGGAAAATATTTTTTTGTTGTTGTTAAATTCACATTTTTAAATGATTTGAGTCAGAAATATACTCAAGAATGTCCATAATCAAGAAAAACGCTCTTTCTACATATCAATGAAGAAAGACTGAATTGGGCATTATGGAGAAAAAAATAGAAAAGTAATTAATAAGGATTAGAATTTCATTTTCATTTTCAACCTCATCACTTCTCCGTGAGCCAAAACAAAGGTAGCTTTTTTAAAAAAATATTTTATTTATTTATTCATGAGATACACAGAGAGAGAGAGAAGGGCAGAGACACAGGTAGAGGGAGAAGTAGGCTCCATGTAGGGAGCCCGACGTGGGACTCTATCCCGGGTCTCCAGGATCACACCCTGGGCTGCAGGTGGCGCTAAACTGCTGCGCCACCGGGGCTGCCCCAAAGATAGCTTTAATTCAATGAAAAGGATATATACTCATTTTAGGCATACTTGTTAATCAACACTTCTACCAGCTTTAGTGTGGCGTAAGTGATGTGCCATTTACACCCAGGAAGATTTGAGTGTAAATCTCAAATAAGTCACTTCAGTGCTGTTTATACTTTTCCTTTTTCTAACTCAGTGTTCTCATCTGTAAAATGGGATAAGACACTCACTTCTCTATTTTGAAATAATTTAATGAAAGCATTAAACACAGGATTGTGCAAAATAAATATTTCATACATTTCTTCTCCTATCCTCTTCTCCACGTCTCAAAGTGTTACCATGAATGTGTGGAATTTTTTTTTTATTCAAAAATATGTAAGATAGTTTGAGGAACAGACTGGTAAAGAGGAAAAATACAGGCTTTGGAATCAGATTTTTTATTTAATTCTCAGCTTTACTATCTCTTTCCTAGATTTGTTATCTCCAAACCTCAAGCTTTGCATTGATGAAATAGAGATAGAATTATCTACTTTGTAAAATTTGAGGTGATTAAATGTGCAAAATACCCAGCATAGTGCCTAAAATTAGCCAGAGCCCCAGTGAGTGGTCACTGATATTGTTTATTGTCCTACTTCCGGTTTAAAGAGCAGAATATCAGTATTATCAGAAGTCATGTTGACAAGAAGTCATTCAGGAATGGAATCTAAGAAATAAAAGTAAGAATAGAAATTCAAAAATTTTAATAAAAGGATATAGACATAACCTTTGATAATAAATGATTGTCATTCTGAATCAAAAATAAAACTTTATCCTAATATAATAAAATCCTATACTAACTGGAATATAAATAATATTATATTGCTTTCTGTCACTTAATTTTTCTGTTTTAAAAATAAAATATATATGTGTATATATATGTGCATATACGTATATGTGCATATATACATACACACACAGATATATTGTAGTCCCCATTTGTTATTGTTTACCCAAGGGAAATACATTTTTTCCTTCTGAGTATGAATATGGCAATATTTCATGGGAAGATGAAACGGACAGAATTACATAAGGATGATTTCTGTCATCACTTCTATGAGACTGACTCTGACAGAAAGTTTTTGATCACTCATTATGAAGTTATACTATACCTTCCTTTTCATCACACCGGGCAGCATGTACTACAAATACCTTAAATAAGAATTAAAATTCTTTAATTTTTTTCCTATTGAATTTTACAGTAAATCAATTTTTCTTATATATACAAAAATAAATCAACTAATCAAAGCATTCTTATTAATTTGGTACATTTAAAAAGGTCTACCAAATGCTTATTATGAGATGAAAACTCATTTATTTTCATCTGCCTTCCAGCAACACACATTGCCCCAATTCTCTATTCATATAATTCTTTCTTTTATATTTGTCTTATAATCAAGAAAAGGAAAATACTTACAAGTGTCCATGTTGGAATTAGAGCTTTTCTGCCACTGTCCCCTTGGACTCTCTAACGGGTTCCAAGAAAACCACTTAAATTCACTTTGATTTAAGATTCGCTTAACTTTAATGTTAAGAATAATGTGATAATGCAGGGAACACAGAGTTAGAACTGCCATGCCAAGTTTAGGTCTATGGCTTATTCAGATTTCATTGGCTGGAGGGGAGGAGGCAGTAGAGACATTCTGACAAGACTTCAAGGTCAAAGTTGTTAAGACTTCAAGGTCATTATTAAATCTGTGGAGGTTAGAAAGACTTTAATTTCCAGAACAATTCATTCTTTCTACTTATTTAACAATTATATATTGAGTGTTGTCTGTAGGCCAGGTATTCCAGTTTCCAGAGTTAGCAACAAATATGTCAGGTGAAATTCCTTATCTTTATATAGATTATATCCTGGTAGTGGGAGGCAGATAATATAAGTAAGTAAGTAAGCTATGTAATAATGTCTGTTAGCAATATTGGAGAAAAGAAATTACAATAGTCCAATGGCCTGTTAAAGCTGAGAAGTGATACCATTTCATGTAGGGTAGTCAAAGAAAAGCCCCACTGAGGAGGTCCCACTTGAGCAAAGCCCTGAAAAAAGTAAGGAGCAGAGCAGAGCATGTGGATATCTGGGGAAAGAGCATTCTCACAGACAGGACAGAAAGTGGAAAGTGAATGGCAGGAGGACCCATGTTCAAAGCACAGCAAGAAGGTAGGGTTGTGGGAGGCAAATGAGTGAGGGCAGAGTCAGTAAGATGGAGAAATAATGACAGAACTTAGGGACCATTGTCAAGATTTTGGCTTTCACCTCAAATGATGAGGAGAGCCACTAGGGAGGTTTTAGCAAGAGTGGCACAATCTCACTTTCATCTTTAAATAATTCATCTGTTTTCCGTGTGTAGAAACAACTGAGCAGAGGGAGTGAGTATGACACTGTTGCAAGTGATTCAAGAGAGATGACGATGACACGGGTCAGGGTAGAAGTGGTGAGGGTGGTGAGCTGGTTGGGATGCATCTGAAAATAAAGAGCCAAGCACACATTTTTGCAATATCTTAGATCAGCAGTATTAAGGAACTTCTCAATTTAAGGAAGTTCAGTTTCCTGGAAAATCTTTATTGCCTAATTAAGCAGGGAAAAATACTTTTAAGTAGTCTCACGAGTCTTTTGTCACTTCACCATCCTCTGCCCTACTGGAATGCCAGAACTCAGCAACTCTTCTGGGTGAATAGGTGGACCATAAACAATGATCTCTCCTTCCATATTCATTTAGGAATGTTCCACTTGGCACAATGGATTTCCAGTAGCTAAAGGCCCATTTCCTTAGGTCAACATACCATCTGGCAGTTAACAAAGACTTTCCTGATGAATCTTAAGATATAGAGCAAGACTCTTGAGTTAGGAACAACATCCAGCTCTGAAATCCAATAGAAGTATTGAAGCCATGCTCACTGTGCAATCTTCTCCTCCAACCACCTCATCATTTAAAAGAAAAGATAGAAATTAAGTAACAATCAAAAGGAATTATGAGTCTTACAGTTCCTTAAAAGTCAGAACCACAGAGCTTTCCCAGTGCTACAAATATCAATTTTGCTTGATAGCAATAAAAGGACTTATCAACAAAGAATAAGTCTTCAATGATACACTTATATAATTGCTGTCTTAACTAATGTCCTAGATGAAATCTCAAGTTTTAACATCATATTGCATAATATTTATATATTAGCATCTTGTACCCCATCCTAATTTTAGAACCTACTAAAAGATATGATCCATGATTACTATATATATATATATATATATAATCTCCATTTTCCCAGAAGATATTTTATGGTCAAATATGATAGCGCACAGTTAAAAATGTTCTGAAACTTCAAAATACCATCTTCAGGATCACGTTAGGAGTACAAGAATCTTCATTTTCAAGCAATGTCCATTTCTTCAGAATGCTGGAGGCAGTTCAAAGGGCATGGACATTCCATCTGCTAAAAAAGTCCAGCACAAATGATACAAAGATAACACAAACATTGACTGTGTGTCCAACTGTTCTAATCATATCATATGTGTTAACCCGCTTCACGTCACAGTTCATTTCTAATGGTGTTGACTAATATTTATGAATCTTTACCACATGCAAGTATGTTTTTAAGTGTTTACAACTATAAAGCCTTTCACCAATTTTACAAATGGAAAACAATGGCTTAGAGGTTGAGTAATCTGCCCATAAACAAAGATTTCTATCCAGGCACAAAGCTTAATGAGTATTCCCATTCCTCACTCATGCACTACAGTCTGCAAACTCTTAGCTTAAGCTATTTTTGTTGTGTATATATTTTCCATTATTGATATATTATAGCTTATCAATAATGTATTTATAACAATACACATGTATGTATATATTATAAAGTATAATTCTCATAATATAATTATTTGTTTTATTTTTCTTTTCCTTTCTATGAGGTACAATTTTTAGTCATGGGTCAATCCTATTTCTGTTTGGAATTTCAACCAAAGACATGAGATAAACTTACAGACGAGACATAAAGGGCATATTGTATTATTTTGGAGTGAGTATATAGAGATATAATTACATCGGTAAAGCTATACATTCAGAGGAAAGAACAATTGTTACTGAAAAAAATACGTATTGATTATGTAGACCTATAAAATTCTATAGTAGATTGAATGCTCACAGTTTGAGGGATTAAACGTTTTCTGGTTTGCCATAATAAATTAAGGAGCATCTTAAACACAGTCCTGTCAGAGTTCTTACCACTAGTTACAAAATCTGAACCAGCTATTGGTTATATATTAAACTTCTATCTGTCCATTTTAATTTCATTTTATTGAAGTGTACTTGACATATTATATTAGTTTCAGGTGTACAACACAGTGGTTCAACATTTATATGCCTTATGAAATGCTCGCAACAATAAGTATAATTACCATCTGCCACTATAGAAAATTATTACAACATTATGGACAATATACCCTATGCTTTACTTTTCATCCCCTAGACTTAACTATTTTACAAGTGGAATTTCATACCTCTTAATCTCCTTCACCTATTTCATCTAACCCTTCCACCCCCTTCCACTCTGGTAACTACCTGCTCTTGTCACCAGTTGCAAAAGCTGAGCCATGTATTGGCTATATGTTAAATTTCTCTCTAAAAATACCAAAACCTTATTCTTTAGCCTCATTTCTAACAATGCCTTTTTGAGAAAGTGAGTATTTTGGAACATAAAAACAACCTCAGTTTTCATAAACAAATGTGTGCAACTTCCTTGGGAAAGGTTTGTTGTTTAATTTGTTTTTGAAGGAAGTAATTGATTTTTCTTGGCAGATCTGATAAAAATAATGAAGCCTTGATTGTCTAATCTGGAGGTCATGTCCTCCTTAGGAACTATCAGTGCATAACTCAGATTTAAGTGAATTCAAGTTCTCCTGGGACTTTTTATATATGATTGCAACATGCTACCACACAACTCCTCTGCTATGAAATTACTAACATAAGCAGATTGTAAGTAAAAATATGTATATTCATATATACACATATTAAAATACATATATTTCTTGTTTGTTTTGTATGATATATCAATATATATGGGAATAATAAATCAGATAACAAGACAGTGATTAAGAATGCTTTTCTACTAAATTCTCATTAGTTTTGAGCACTTCCATCATAATCAGCTCCATCGATCCTGAATTTATGAAATTTTGAAAGTCTTGATCAATAATGATTCTTCATACCATGTACAATGTATAAAGATAGAACTTGAAAGCAAATTAATAATTCAAATAAGATTGTGAGATTATTTTTCAACATACAAAATAAAAACAATTAATTTATAAGTTTTATACAATGTAGTTAGAAATTACTCTTACATCTTTTTTGGATGGATTATCAAAGGACTTTTACTCAGTAGCATTTTTTTAGTAGTTTGTGGATTGGAAAATAATGGAAAATGTATTTAATTAAAATCATTTATATAATTTACATTCTAAATTAAATGGTTCATATTATCACTATCATTAATTCAAATTAATTTAATTTGTGGATTGATGAATTAAAGACATAATTTAGGCAGTAAATATGGGTTTCAGTAAAACTTTATAAAGTAAGTATTCTCAATATTTATAATTTCCATCTAGAATTTATGAAGAGCCATTGAACAAATACACTTAAATAAAGTTGGCCAATGACTAACCTAGGAGAACTTTAGTGTTGGGCTTATAAACAATATGAATAGGTTGAGGACATAAAGGGCATGCGGATAAAAATTTAAGATGACATGCAGATTATACAAAAAGGAGAATTAATATAATGACTAGTAATTGTGGCATTGAAAGATATATTGATAAGACAAAAAAAAATGGCCAAAATAAAGATATGAAATTTACTGGAGCCAAATGTGAAAGTTACATTTATGTTAAAAAGTCAATTGTGCACAAAAATGAATTCAAAAGGGATCAAAGACCTAAATGTAAGAGCTAAAACTACCAAACTCTTAGGGGAAAATATAGGGGAAAAGCATCCTGACATTGGATTAGGCAGTAATTTCTTGGATATGATAACAGAAGCACAGTCAGTAAAAGTAAAAATGGATAAATTGGGCTACATCAACATTAAACATTTCAGTGCATCAAAAGAATACAGTCACAGTAAAAAGGTTAATTCTAAAATAGGAAAGAATATTTATAAATCATTCTTTGATAAGGGATTAATATTTGGAATATAAGAAGAATGCCTACAACTCAATAACAAAAAGTAAATTACACAATTTAAAAATAGGTAAAAGACTTGAATAGACATTTCTCCAAAGAACATATTTCAGCAGGCATATGAAAAGATGTGTAACATTATTAATTATTAGGAAATTGCACATCAAAACCATATCACACCCATTAATACAGCTACTACCAAGAAAGAAAGAGAAAGAGAGAGAAATGAAAGAAAAGGCAGGCAGGCAGAAAGAAAGGAAGGAAGGGAGGGAGAAAGGAAGGAAGGAAGAGAAAGATGAAAGAAAGAAAGAAGAAAGAAAGAAAGAAAAGAAAGAAGAAAGAAAGAAAGAAAGAAAGAAAGAAAGAAAGAAAGAAAGAAGAAAAAGAAAGAAAGGAAGGAAGGAAGGAAGGAAGGAAGGAAGGAAGGAAGGAAGGAAGGAAGGAAGAAAGAAAGAAAGAAAGAAAGAAAGAAAGAAAGAAAGAAAGAAAGAAAGAAAAAGAAAGAAAAAGAAGAAAGAAAGAAAGAAAGAAAGAGAGGGAGGGAGGGAGAGACATGAAATAAAAATAAATAAATACTATGTATTATATGATATCCAAAGAAACCCCACACAATGTAATTAGCAAAGTGCTTAATATTAACTAATATTATTATATTTTTATACTATACTACTAAATAGCCTTTTCAAGGATGAAGTTATTGTGAAATACAATAAATAATTTTAAAGTATTTTTAGAGCTGTCTCTATGACAGAGGTTAATTTATTGGGGAGCCAAAAGGCATAATTAGAAAAACATCATAGAAAGCTATAGAAAAGAGGGGACCACTGGATGGCTCAGCAGTTAAGCATCTGCCTTCAGCCCAGGGCGTAGTCCTGGAGTCCTAGGATTGAGTCCCACATAGGGCTCCCTGCATGGAGCCTGCTTCTCTCTCTGCCTATGTCTCTGCCTCTCTCTCTCTCTCTGTTTCTCATGAATAAATAGATAAAATCCTTTTTTTTTTTTTAAAGAAAGCTATAGAAAAGACAGTAGATCTTATTCTAAAGAACATTTCTACAGAGTGAAATGTTTTAGAATGAAATAAGCTATCCTAAAATTCAGTGAGTTCCCTTGCATTGCTTTTCAAATAGCAGCTAGAAGACTGTATAACAGGGACATGTTAAGATGAATTTCTGATCTGATTAGAGTGTTATGCTAGACAATATTTTCTTCTAATATTCCATGATTCTATAACTTCAATGTTTTTCTTAGCAATATTGACTCCAGTGCTCTCACAAAACAGTTACAGATTTCTGAAAGATTGGCCCAAGTAGAAGGTTCTAGTCATGCATAGCATAGGAAAATGATCCAACTATCCAGTAAAATAATTGGGAAATACCTTGAGAGCCCACCATTCTGTGGATGCACAGAAACATGTGGGTGCTGGTTGTGATGCCAGTGGTAATTGAGAAAGTGTCCTTGGGCGAAAATGACAGATGTTTTATTGTGTCCTTTTGAATGGTTGCTAATACTTAACACAATTAGGGCTGACCTTTAAACAGAGTGAGATAAAACTTGAAGTAGAAAAGAATCTCAAGAAGCAAGAGCAGCTACCTTGACAGTTGCTGAAGAGCAGAGGAAGAGGGACAAGAGTGGGGTAGGAAGTGGTATTTTTAAGCTTTTCCACAAAATAAAAAGAACTTGTCCTTTTGGAAGCAAAACCAAAAGAGTGGTTTAAAAGGTGGAATATAACAGAAAAAGAGGACTGCCATGGTCAGAGTCACCACTGCCAACTAACAGTGAGGTAGAGTGTAGGCCTGATGGCAATGTGAGCTGCCCTAAAAAAAGTTTAGAATCCAGATCTTGGGACAGAATCAACCACTGTATTCTGTCTAGGAGAGACCACATATGGATATTATATTTAATTTTGGACATGCTATTTTAAGACAGACACTGACCTAGATTTGGTTTAGAAGAGAAGCAGCAAACCAGGAGATTGGAATCATATCATAAAAAGAATGACTAAAGAAACTAAAGAAGATGTAACTTTGGAGAAGAACTATAATCCCCTTAAGATATTTGAAGGAATCTCATGTAAAAATACTGTTACTATTACCTCATGGGATTGGAGAGTCAGCAATGAGTATAACCCAATGATGGCATAAACTATATCATGAAGAAGATCCCTCACTCTTGGAGGTATCCAGGTAGACCCTTGATGATGGACATTGCTTTAGGTACCATAGATCTAAATTCTAGATCTAGAATCCCATTTTCTATTTTCACATGATGGCTTGTGAATGCAAGAAAGGTGGAAGATTAATTCTACAGATTGACTTCCAATTGGTTTGGAGGGGCTCCAAATCTTTCTTGAAGCTTTCTGATAATTTTAGGATGAGAGGAAGGGAGTAGCAATCATAAATTCTTGGTTTTCAGAACAATGGTGAGAAGGAAGATGAAGACTGAGGGTGTAGAAGAGGAGTGGTCATCACTACCAACCAACATATCATAAAGCAGGCTGCCTGGAAGAAAGGAGACCAAAGACCTTTAGGAAGTTAGAAAAATTCCACTCAACATTATTTATTAAGGGACCACAGCATTCTTGGGGGCTTTGTTCTAGGGCTACAATGATGAACAAAAATATCAGTGTTTTCCAATTTATTATTTTGAGTCTCCAGAGCCAGAGAAAAGATTTGGATTTTAATATTTTGGAAGAATTCATTGAAGGAAATTTCAAACAAGTTACCCAGAAACAACACTTCAGGTATTATCTTTCGTGGAAGAAACAAACTGATTTTAAAACAATGTTATATATGGAGAGTGTAATATTGAATGAGGAAAACTTAGAAGGAGGAGTTTTATTAATTTAAATAGGACAGAAACCATATCATGGGTAAAAAATTACAATAAAAATATAAGATAATTGCATAAAGGTAAGAGGTATATATCCTAATCTCTAGAGATGGCATATTTAACCAATGCAAAGTAAATTTGTCATTTTAAATTAAAATAGCTATTATATTTTTATTTTTTAGAATTTTTGTCTATTCAAGTTTAATTAATTAGTATACAATGTAGTAATAGTTTCAGAGGTAGACTTTAGTGATTCATCAGTTGTATGTAACATCAAGTTCTTATTACATCAAGTGCCCTCCTTAATATATATCACCCAGTTACTCCATCCCCCCAGCCTCCTCCTCTCCAGCAACCCTCAGTTTGTTTCCTATAGTTAAGAGTCTCTTATGACTTGTCTCCCTCTCTGATTTCATCAGATTTTATTCTTCCTTCCCTTCTTCTATGATCCTCTGTCTTGTTTCTTAACTTCCACATAAGTATGATAATTGTTTTTCTCTAATTGACTTATTTTGCTTGGCATAATCTAATTCCATCTATGTTGTTGCAAATGGTAAGATTTCATTTCTTTTTTTGATGGCTAAGTAATATTATGTTCCCTATATATACCACATCCTCTTTATCCATTCATCTGTTGAATGACATCTGGACTCTTCCCATAATTTGGCTATTATAGACATTGCTGCCATAAACATTGGGGTGCAGATACCCCTTTGGATCACTATGTTTGTATCCTTTGGGTAAATACCTAGTAGGGCAATCAATGGATCATAGGGTAGCTGTATTTTTAACTTTTTTGAGGAACCTCCCCATACTGTTATCCACATTTGCTGCACTAATTTGTATTTCCACCAACCCTCTAAGAGGGTTCCCCTTTTCACTATTAATATATTTTCACTGAATGAAGCAACCACAAAGTCCTCTTTGCCACAAAAACCTTCTATATTTTTCTGAAAATTTAGATTTTGCCAAATTAATTTTAGACTATTAGCTTCTCCAAAATCTTTGCTAATAACAATCTTTCAAATTCACAAACCCCAAAATACTTACATTGGTCTTAAAACTTTAAACAGGAGGACATAATTTCTTTCCCACATGAATATCTTCTAACTCTTGTTACTTTTTAGCACAGCTTCAAAATCTGGTTAGAATTTGTATTGAGATGTTTTGGGTCCTTTTTTTTTTTTTTAAAGAATTTATTTATTTATTTATTTATTTATTTATTTATTTATTTATGAAAGACACGAGAGAGAGGCAGAGACATAGGCAGAGAGAGAAGCAGGCTCCCTTCAGGACTGATGCAGGACTCGATCCCAGGATTCTGGGACCATGACCTGAGTCAAAGGCAGATAGTCAACCACTGAGCTACCCAGGTGCCCCTATCAATTTGATTCACCCAACAAGTTGTGGTTTTTGTTTTGTTTTGTTTTAATATCTGTTGTGAAAGAGTTGATATTCATTTGACTTCATGTTGTCTCTCTGTCCGCACAGTGGAGCTAAGGATTATGTCAACAAAACTCCGGATATGGATCCTTTGTTAATGGCACAATATCACTGGCAGGTGGCTTGTTAAGCCTCGACAAATTGGCCAGCCTTAGTTTTATTTTACATACACTTTTTATTGAAGTACAACATGCAAAAAAAGTCTGCACAGGTCATAAGTGGACAGCTTCACAAATATACACATAATGAGCATATGATGTTACTATCATCACTAAGATAAAGAAACAGATCTAAGCCCCTCTCTTGTCCACTCCCAGCCACAAGTTCTCCACACTTTGACTATTATCCTGAATACTAACATCAAAGAATGGCTTTGCCTATTTCTGAGTCTTATGTAAGTAAAATAATAAATCTGTAGCCTCCTGCGGTTGACTTTTTTTACTCAAAATTATGTTTATGAGATTCATCCAGTTTACAATATATTGTTTTAATTTATGCATTATCATTGTTATCTAATATTCTTTGGTATACCAATATTTACCCATTGTATTCTTTTTTAAAAGGTTTATTTATATATTTGAGACAGAGGTTTTTTAAAAAAAGGTTTATAAAGCTTTTTCAAAAGGTTTATTTACTTGAGAAAAAGTGCACAAGCAGAGGGAGAAGGAGAGAGAAATTCAAGTAGACTCTGCACTTAGTGTGGAGCCCAATGAGGGGCTCAATTTCATGGCCCTGAGATCATTACCTGAGCCTACACTAAGAGTCAGATACTTAGTTAACTGTACCACCCAGGTACCCCTATCCATTGTCCTCTTAATGGATATTTGATTTGCCTCTATTAGGGGTATTAAGAATAATGTTTCTATGAGGACTCATATATATGTCTTTTGAACATATATTAACTTATGGGTGCATTTTTGTTGGATATATATACAGAAAAGCAAAATTGCTGAGTTATAGGTATATGTATATTTAACTTTAGTAAATATTACCAAAAAGTTTTCCAAAGGAGTCGTACCTATCTTTGCCTTCTAGACTGCTCTACATCTTTGCCAACAGTTGGCTCTCTAAATCTATTCCATTTCAGCCATTCTGGTCAAGGGGTTGTGGTATCATACTGTAGTTTTAATTTGAATTTTCCTAGTGACTGATGAAATTGATTAACTCTTTACCTACGTATTAATTGTTTGGGTAGCTCTTTGGTGAAAGTCCTATGCAAACATTTCCTCTTTGTTCTATGAGATTGTTTTTTTTTTCCATTTGCAGCTTTTGTTTTAACTCTTTATTGGTGTTTGTTGATTAGAAGTAGTTCTTCAGAGAGTTAGAACAAATTATTTTAAGATTTGTGTGGAATCAGAAAAGACCCCGAATAGCCAGGGGAATTTTAAAAAAGAAAACCATATCTGGGGGCATCACAATGCCAGATTTCAGGTTGTACTACAAAGCTGTGGTCATCAAGACAGTGTGGTACTGGTACAAAAACAGACACATAGATCAGTGGAACAGAATAGAGAACCCAGAAGTGGACCCTGAACTTTATGGTGAACTAATATTCGATAAAGGAGGAAAGACTATCCATTGGAAGAAAGACAGTCTCTTCAATAAATGGTGCTGGGAAAATTGGACATCCACATGCAGAAGAATGAAACTAGACCATTCTCTTTCACCATACACAAAGATAAACTCAAAATGGATGAAAGATCTAAATGTGAGACAAGATTCCATCAAAATCCTAGAGGAGAACACAGGCAACACCCTTTTTGAACTCGGCCACAGTAACTTCTTGCAAGATACATCCACGAAGGCAAAAGAAACAAAAGCAAAAATGAACTATTGGGACTTCATCAAGATAAGAAGCTTTTGCACAGCAAAGGATACAGTCAACAAAACTAAAAGACAACCTACAGAATGGGAGAAGATATTTGCAAATGACATATCAGATAAAGGGCTAGTTCCCAAGATCTATAAAGAACTTATTAAACTCAACACCAAAGAAACAAACAATCCAATCATGAAATGGGCAAAAGACATGAAGAGAAATCTCACAGAGGAAGACATAGACATGGCCAACATGCACATGAGAAAATGCTCTGCATCACTTGCCATCAGGGAAATACAAATCAAAACCACAATGAGATACCACCTCACACCGGTGAGAATGGGGCAAATTAACAAGGCAGGAAACAACAAATGTTGGAGGGGATGCGGAGAAAAGGGAACCCTCTTACACTGTTGGTGGGAATGTGAACTGGTGCAGCCACTCTGGAAAACTGTGTGGAGGTTCCTCAAAGAGTTAAAAATAGACCTGCTCTACGACCCAGCAATTGCACTATTGGGGATTTACCCCAAAGATACAGATGCAATGAAACGCCGGGACACCTGCACCCCGATGTTTATAGCAGCAATGGCCACGATTGCCAAACTGTGGAAGGAGCCTCGGTGTCCAACGGAAGATGAGTGGATAAAGAAGATGTGGTTTATGTATACAATGGAATATTACTCAGCTATTAGAAATGACAAATACCCACCATTTGCTTCAACGTGGATGGAACTGGAGGGTATTATGCTGAGTGAAGTAAGTCAGTCGGAGAAGGACAAACATTATATGTTCTCATTCATTTGGGGAATATAAATAATAGTGAAAGGGAATATAAGGGAAGGGAGAAGAAATGTGTGGGAAATATCAGAAAGGGAGACAGAACGTAAAGACTGCTAACTCTGGGAAACGAACTAGGGGTGGTAGAAGGGGAGGAGGGCGGGGGGTGGGAGTGAATGGGTGACGGGCACTGGGGGTTATTCTGTATGTTAGTAAATTGAACACCAATAAAAAATAAATTAAAAAAAAAAGAAGTAGATCTTAATTTTAGTAAAGTTCATTTTAGCAATATTTCCTTATGTACAGTGCTTTTAAAATTATTTTCATGTCTTCCATAAGATATATTTGCCAATAAAGTTGTTTAGCTGCTTACATAGTCTCGGTCAAAATATCTAAGACTGAGAACTAAAAGGAATTTGGACATGTATCTTATACTAAGCCATTGCAACTTGATTTGTATTACATAATGTGAAAATAATTCCTGAGCATAATAATTAAAAAATCATTTATGAAATCATGGAATGCTCAAATCCTGGAAAAATTTTTCCTTTCATCACTTTTGTCATACATTTGATACAGGGAAAAAATGATGTGTTGCTAGAATATCTTCAGTTTCATATTTTTTCTAAGGATGAAACATCAGATAGTAATCTCACTGCTTATCTATTATCAGGAAAGTGTCTTATCTTTGCAAACTGTGTAGCTTAGTTAAACATCATCAATATCCAGATATAACTTAATACTCATAACTTCCTTGATTATTTCTACCTAGAATAATGGCTTCCATGGAAATGAACAGATATACCAGTTTTCTGTGTTTCCATTACTGTGTCCTGTCTTAAATGAAGGTATTAGGCCAAAGAAGTTATTTTTTCTGCCAAAATTACTCAGTGGTTTGAAAAAAATTATTCTACTTAGTGTTAAATAAATGTTATTTATCAAGTTAGTATAAATTACTAAAAATCAATATTGATATTAAACTGTATATTTCTCCATCTAAACTTTTATTTTTAAAAAAATTTCTACAGTAAACTAGATAAACATTTTTTTGGAAGTTTTTATTTTTTTCCTGTTCATTATATACAGTTAAATGATTAAAAGTTTTTTCAGAAGATCTGATGTTTTTTCTGGAAACTGTAAGTTGGCAAACTATCCATTAGGGAATTAAAGGGAAGTTGTGTCAGTTTTAAGCTTTGGAACACCAGTATGTCTTTACTGTTTAAATGCCAGTATTACAAGCCAATTCACAGACCAGAGATTTATTTGATTATCAAAGAATGTCATTGGAATTTTTTATTACTATTTATTTCAGGGAAATGATCTATACCCTTGAACTTATGTTGTACATATTAAATATTTCAATTAATGTTACACAAAATGTTTCTCTCATTTAGCTCACATTTGAAAGCTACTTCAGTCCATTTACACACAGAACCAAAAAATGTGTAATCAGTTTTTACCACAAATCTATTTGTCCTACATTCTAATTCAGTTACTTAGAGGTATGAAAACAGAAACTAGTAGACACATTTGGAATGACACAGAGAAGTGCTTATGCTCCGAAGTTCATTTTCACAGTGCATCTGGAACCTCTCAGAAATCGTGGAGAACCTGAAGAATAGGGATGAATGCTTGGAATTTAAAGAGAATGGAAATTAAAGATAATGAAAGACAATCAGACCAACCTCTAGAACAGTGAATCACTGTCTGAAGAATAGGAAATCAGAATAGAGATAAAATTCCAGGCTTTTAAGTACCAGTGCTCTTCCAGACTTACTAAAAATAAATTTTAAAGAGCAATCTATGTGGGCAAAGCCAAACTTAATACAATGGGATAAAGGAAGAGAATGTTACTAACTCCAAGCTACACCATTGTTCCACTGGATGAAGTAGTTTACTTTATTAAGAGTATATATATGACATCATTTCCATTTAGTTCATCAATTATGTATTTGCTATTGTATGCAAGGCTCTAAGACTGATATACAGCTACCCACTATAGATCTTCTCAGATTAATTTTAAAGAGGAAAGCAAGAAGAAGAAGAAGAAACCACTTTATTAATTAAAAACCACTCTATTGCAGAAATTGTGCTTTTTCTTAAGAGTTTGTTTGTAATTAATCTCTATACCCAATGTGAGGCTCGAGCTTACAACCCTGAGATCAAAAGTCTCATGCTCGGGCAGCCCAGGTGGCTCAGTGGTTTAGCACCGCCTTCAGCCCAGGACGTGATCCTGGAGACCTGGGATCGAGTCCCATGTCAGGCTCCCTGCATGGGGCCTGCTTCTCCCTCTGTTTATGTCTCTGCCTGTGTGTGTGTGTGTGTGTGTCTCATGAATAAGTAAATAAAATCTTAAAAAAAAAAAAGTCTCATGCTCTACTGAGCCAAGCAGGCCTCCCTGGGCTCAATTCTTTATATACTTACTGCCACTTAATTATCATAATCATGGGGGAAAGGAGGTTTTTTCCATGTTATATATAAATAAGCCAAAATTCCATGAGTTTAAGTGATATACCCTAAAGTACAGAAGTCTGAAGAGTTAATTTTTAAAAATCTCAACGAAACAAAAAGATCAATTCACTGAAACTTAGGACAACTGGCTCCCTCTTATCCCTATTCCCGCTCTCCATGCTTCCACATTGCAGATAGAGTAGTAATCTTGAAAAATACGACTATGGCAGCTCATTCTTTATTTTAAAACCCTTCCCTAACTGCTCCACATTTTTGTAGGGATCCTCTTTTCATTTCTTTAGAAGCACCACACTCTTCTCAGCCTTAGGATCTAACACTGTTCCCTGTGCCAGAATTGCTCTTTTTCCTTTCTTACCTGCACTTGTTCAAAACCTATTTTTCTCAGACTCTGCACTCCTTGAAGGCAGAGATCACATACTTGCCATATCTGCTGCATTTGCCAGGTCTAGCTGACTCCAATTTTAATTTTTTCATATAATATCTGTAATTATGCTTTATGAAAGAGTCTTTGGAACATACTGTGCATGGGGCCTGAAAGCCCTGGTACAGCTTGCCACATTTTTTCTTTGTCTCGGGAAGAGAAGGAATTGAGGAAATATTGGCGATTATTATCAAGCTAGATATAGCAAAATTTCTGGATTTCTGGGCTCCTTCTTTTTTTTTTTTAAAGATTTTATTTATTTATTCATGATAGACAGAGAGAGAGAGGCAGAGACACAGGCAGAGGGAGAAGCAGGCTCCATGCCAGGAGCCCCACGCAGGACTCGATTCCGGGACTCCAGGATCGTGCCCTGGGCCAAAGGCAGGCGCCGAACCACTGAGCCAGCCAGGGATCCCCTCTGGGCTCCTTCTAAAAGATAGAGTTGAAAACTACAAAAAGGAGACTATGTAATGTACATGAAACCTCTGTGTCAAGCCATTTTGTTGAAGAATTATGATTGCTTCAATTGGAAGAAACCAGAACCAGATTAGATGAGAACATTGTGAATGAAGATCACCATGAACACATTCATTTCTGCCAAGATGACAGGAGAAAAAAAGAGGCAGGACACTCCCCAGAAATAGTCACTCAGTTGGACTCATAATAATTTAATGATCTTCATTTAATGATTTAATGAAGATGGTGGCTGCCCCACCATCTTCTCCCCGGTTGCCAGGTCGGGAAACCAGCTCTAGAAGTCAGACTACCCTTCCAGTTAAAGTACACCACAGACGTGAAGTTGGCAATAACAATTATAGTGATACCATTTAAAATTAGACATAAAAAGACCATGAGCCCTTTGGCCACATCTATCCTTATATACTATATAGTTTTTTGACAGATTGCAATACAAGAGAATCAAAGTAGTCTTACTCAGAGATGAGAGGCAGCCCTAACTTGGGTAAACTGCAGATTACTATGTGCTTAGCCTAAAGTAATCCTTTCGTAAATATTTGTCAAATTAATAAATAGATGAATCCACAGAAGTGATGTCAACCTAATCAGGTATTTAAAAAATGGCTTAGACATAGCAATTTTTTAAAGCCATAAGTACATTGAGTCATTCAAGAATAACCCTAAATAAATACACTGTTGTCATAAAAGTATTGCAATTTCAATGTGTTTTGAAGCATGATGCTAAATCCTTTCAACCAGACAAATTCTTAATTCATGATGATCCATACCACTGCTCAGTATTAAGGTTTTAATTTATTTTTATTTTATAGTCCAAGAAGAATTGGATTTGCTTGGTTAATTTGTTTTCTGAGCTATACATTTGTTTTTGCAGGAAATGGGAGAGATATGAAGGACAAATGATCCATTGCAGAAGGCGTGGGGGTATTTCTAAAAATAAGTGAGTAACAGAAGTCTCATTTATTCCTGCTTCTTTGAACAAATATCCACATAGGAGAATAGAGAGACATGATAGGATATTATGATCAATTACTTTATAGAAAGAGACTGTTTATTTACTTATGTTTGCTGGTTTTGAGAAGCCTCAAATTTCAAACACACAAAAAAGTCAGTAAGAATAACTATGTCGTTATCCCATAACATAATCAGAGATACTATTATGTTTGATGGTATTGGGTTGCATCTGTAGGAGATCAGGGACTCTTCCTTCATTAAAATTAGAAGTAATAAAAGCAATTGACATTCATTATTATGTGCCAGTACTGTTCTTAAGGCTTTATTTAGATTAATTCATTCAATCTTCATCTCAACTCTGAGAAGGAGGTACTTATTTTATCAATCTCTTTTTTATAGATGAAGAACCAAAGACAGAAAATTTAAATGAGTTGGTTGAGGTTACCCAAACTCGTGGCAAAGTTGGGACCTGATGCTAGATATATCCTAGTATGAATGTTACTAACTCCATTGTACATTATAAAAATTCTTCTTGCAGGAACAAATATGGATCTGAAGTTGATTAACACCTCTAATATTTTCTTCACCAGCCCATTTAGGACCCAGCAAAGGCTGGGGAAAACAGAAGACACAGTCACTGTATTCAAAGAACCTAGAATAAAGTCAGGCATGAAACAAACAGGGTCAAAGTAACACACAAATAATAATAATTATTTTTAAAATATTTTATTTATTTATTCATGAGAGACACCAAAAGAAAGGCAGAGACACAGGCAGAGAAAGAAGCAGGCTCCCTGCATGGAGCCTGATGCGGGACTCGATCCCAGGACTCCAGGATCATGCCCTGAGCCAAAGGCAGATGCTCAACTGCTGAGCCACTCAGGCATCCACACACAAATAATTATTATATCATCATAGAGTTGTAGATGGAAGAGGCTACAGAAATTTGGTTAAGTGCCTGGGTGTGAGCTTTGGGAAGAGAGATTGGTGGGAAAGGACTACATAGTTGTTCAAGACAGGAGGAATGGCATGATAATAAGCAGACAGTTGGAACCATCATGAAGTATGAAATATGTGGAGTCCAGAGAGGAAAAAGGATGAATTGGATCTAGGTTCAAGGGATCCAAGAGGAGGTTAGGTTGGATAGTAAGACAGAAGAAAATGGGAAGAGAAATCTGGACTTAATTCCACCAGGGTTGCTATTTGGCTTTTCCTTGAGAACCTGTGAGTAAAACCACAGCTTAAGAGACTGGAGCAGAGTAATTGATGAGGAGTCCAGCTAAATGGTTCACAGTCAAGTGTGAGGGCCAGGGTCAGGACAGTGAAAATGAGAACAATATTTTGAATTCAGTCCATTGAATAAGAGACACATTTTGAAGGAAGATGTACATAATAGGATTTGATTTCTGATTTGGTGGTGTAAAAAATGGTTCTAAGATATTGAGCCTAAGTGTATTAAGAAAAATGGGGTTTTAATGTTTTAAATATAAGTAACATGAGGAAGGGTAAAATGTTGGGAAGATGATTTATTCCAATAAGTATGTAAAGTAATAATAGCTTATTAATGACTGTCCATTGTCTTAAGCAATGATACTAAGGAATGTAGGAATCACATACGTATATGCAAACACACATGGGTGTGTATTACACTCACTTAATACTTAAAATAATATTGCGAGACTAGTATTAATATTTCAATTTTATATGTAAATAAATGGAGATTTAGAGAGGTAAAGTAATTTTGCCCAAGTTGCATATCATGAAATATTTATAACTTCTAAAAACAAAGGCTCTGCTCTTTTATCTTTCACCTAAGGGGAATTTGAAATGACAGCTGAACCTTTAAGTGGCCATATCTTAAATACAACACAGAACCAAAGATGAGTTAGAATGAGAAGTGAAGCCTAAAGTGTTGAATTTGGAGATCATCAAGATTAGATGAGTTTTAGAAGAAGGTGATTACTAAGGATTTAGGAATATGGGAGGAAGAAATGAAACCAAAACTAAAATCCTAGAAGTTACTTAAAACAGTGGATGGAAAGTTTGGAGGGCAGGTCAGGAAAGGTAGGAGAACCAGCGAGTTAGATTGGTGGAGAATCCATTATTATGTGCGCAGTTTTTTGTTTGTTTGTTTTGTTTTTTGTTTTTTAAGGGGTTGAAAATAGTACCTATCTTTTTTTTTTTAATTTTATTATTTATTCATGAGAATACACAGAGAGGAGACAGAGAGAGAGGCAGAGGCATAGGCGGAGGGAGAAGCAGGCTCCATGCAGGGAGCCCGACGTGGGACTCGATCCGGGGTCTCAGGGTCACGCCCTGGGATGAAGGCAGGCGCTAAACCGCTGAGCCACCTGGGCTGCCCTTTGCTCAGTTATTTATTCAACAAATAGGCGTTGACAATTTATAAACTCTCAATTCATGGCAGCTGCTGTGACTCTTGTAGTGAACAAGTCTAGACATGGCCTCTGCCTTCAAAGTAGGAGGGAGAGGGCAGCCCGGGGGGCTAAGGGGTTTAGTGCCGCCTTCAGCCTGGGGCCTGATCCTGGCGCCCAGGATCGAGTCCCACACTGGGCTCCCTGAATGGAGCCTGCTTCTCTCTCTGTGTGTGTCTCTCATGAATAAATAAATAAAATCATTAAAAAAAAAAAAAAGTAAGAGGGTGAGAAGACTGAGTTCATCTAATAATCACACCTCCAGTTGTAAGTTCTTTAAAAAAAAAAATACTAGCTACAGTGATTTTTTTTTTTAAAAGATCGATTACTTGTTTGTTTGTTTATTAGAAACAGAGAGAGAGAGAGAGAGAGGCAGAGACACAGGCAGAGGGAAAAACAGGCTCCATGCGGGGAGCCGGATGTGGGACTCCATCCCAGGTCTCCAGGATCATGTCCTGGGCTGAAAGTGGCGTTAATCCCCTGGGCCACCGGGGCTGCCCTACAGTGACAGTTTATGGTAAGTGCCTCACCTGGGATGAAGCAGAAAGGGTCGCAGAAAGCTTCCTTGAAAAAGGACAAATGAGTTGAGATGTAAAGTTCCAATGGAAATTAAACAAGTGGAAAGTGTTCTAGGCAAAGGGGACTGCTGAGTAGAGAGGGAACATGATCAAAAAGATCAATGTCAAAAGGTAAAAAACTGGGGTGCCTCAGGAATAGTCAATCACTTTTTCTGGATCAAGTACTTCTGGAACATGGGCTGTTCAATCCTGGACTTTCAGGTTCTTAGTTCTTTCAGGTTTATAGCCATGGAGGTAGCTCTTTTCTTTCTTTCTTTCTTTCTTTCTTTCTTTCTTTCTTTCTTTCTTTCTTTCTTTCTTTCTTTCTTTCTTTCTTTCTTTCTTCTTTCTTTCTTTCTTTCTTTCTTTCTTCTTTCTTTCTTTCTCTTTCTTTCTTTCTCTTTCTTCTTCTTTCTTTCTTTTTCTTTTAGAGAGATAGAAAATGCACATGCAAAAAAAAATGCACATGCTGCACACAAGTTTTGGGGGGGATGGTAGGGGCAGGAGAGACAGCATCCCAGGCAGGCTCCATGCTGGGCGCAGAGCTCCATCTCAAGACCCTGAAATCCTGACCTGAGCAGAAATCAAGAGTCTGCCACTTAACTGACTGAGCCAACCAGGTGCCCTAGGCAGCTTCTTTCTGTACCTGACTACAGAAGGATTTCTGCACTGGTACCTCACTGACCTTCCCCACAGTTTCACTGGATGATAAATAAAACCTATCACTAAAAACTACTATTATTTTTAACACTTAAAATCTGTTATTATGACTTTTACTAATTAGATTGCCACTTTAAAGTTAAACTACAATGTCAGTAGAGAAACTTGGCCTACCATGGCTGACATAATGTACTGAAAAAGGATACTAAAATGAGGAAACCAAGGATGAATTTCAGAAAATGTTGAGAGAAATCTATTTCTCAACAATCCCTGACTCTTAGGTTCTCCTTTTTCCCTCTTACCTTCAATTCTAAAATAGAGTAGAACAGCAGCAAAATGCAAGTCTTTTTCCCATGAAGAGATAAAACTCCATATCCTTCTCTACTTCTGTGTTCATGGAGTAGGAAAAAGAGCAAGATGGTGATATTGCTCGGAACACTAAAGCACCCCTATGTCAGTGTGCTCCGCAAATTAGCCAGTGTTACTTGTATTGCCATAAAAAAACACACACACACATTTTAAGGAAGCCACATTTGCAACAAGCGAATGGACTTGGGGGAGCAGAAATCCACATGGTTGATGCCTGCTGTATCCTTTGTTTAAGAAAAAAATGTCTTGGTCTCCTAGCAACATTGTAGGGAAATCCATCAGGGGTATGAAATTAGATGGCTGTGTAGGCGGGATACCTGTAGAGTGTTCAGTTTTATGAAAAGCTTTCACTAAAAATTATATATTATGCAAAATTCAACTGTAATGTGAGGTTAGGGAAGAAATTGTTCAACGCCCCCATAAGCAATTCAGGGTTCGAACAGTACCCGGTAGCTGAGGGTCGGTGATGTATGGGGAAAAAAATAAATGAAAGAGATTACGTGGGATGCCAAATTGGTTAGCCATTCATGATTAGGGAGAATTTCCTCCTCAAAAACAGATTTCAGAGCATCCTGATCCAAGCTCTTCTTTTGTAAAAACCTTCTCCAAATGTTGGGAGATGGAGGGAAGTGAAATATTTTTCCCAGTTTAAAAAAAAAAAAAAAGTAAATAAGTAAGTTAGAATTAACAAAACTCAAGAACATGGACTCAAAGCCCTGTACTTTGTAGGGCCGACAAGTCAAATCCCAGCCTGTGCAAACTTGCTTCCAGTTACCATCTTTCTCACAGAGTGTTTGAGGACCAGCTACATACTATCTTCATGGGTGGTTTATGTTTTGTTTTATTTTGTTTTGTTTATATCCTTGATTGTATTTATATGATTTATACCAGTTCTTTTAAGATCTTTGTCTGCTCTGATATCACTTCTGCCATTTGTGTTCTAGCTTATTGGTATATTTTTCTTCTGGTGATAGGTTATACTTCCCTCCTTCTTCACATGGCTGGTAGTTTTTTCTTGGGTTCCAGACATTGTGAATCTTATATTGTTGAGTACTGGGTTTTGTCAGGCATTCCCACCTCCAATCTTTAGAGAGTATTGGATTTTGTTCTGGCAAATGGTATTTTGCCTGAGAATCAGTTAGATCATTTTCAGACTTATTTTATAAGCTTTGTTCCAATGAATCCAGGAGAGCCTTTTATTCTGGGCATAATTTAGACTCATCAATAAAAATGTGACCCTTTTGTGGATGATATATAATCTATTATGTATTACGAGGTCTCTCTATTCTTGTTGGTGGGAACACAAACTACTCCCAGTGTAAACTCAAGATTGTTCTACTTACTGGAGCACCTGGGTGGCTCAATTGGTTAACCATCCAAGTCTTCATCTCAGCTTAGGTCTTGATCTCAGGGTCGTGAATTCAAGACCCAAGGTGGGCTCCACTCTGGGCACAGAGCCTACTTAAAAAACAAAAACAAATACAAAAAAAGATTATTCTACTTACTGCTCTTACTGCTTTCAGGTGTGCTTTCCCTTAGGCCTAGGGGACTTTTACCCTACATGTATTCAGATCAGTATAAAGCCTCAATGGGACTCCTCTGTAGATGCTGGGAACTCTCTCTGTTAGCAGCTCCCTCCTTTTTGATACTCTTCCCCACAAACTCTGTCCATTCTGGTTTCTACAAACACTAATCTCTGTTTCTTCAATTCATTGAGACCTCTAGTCTCTATTTCACATCTCCCTCTTTGCTTCTGGGCTGGATGCTGGCTCCAGGAAGTAAGCTTGTGTAATCACAGAAATCACCTACTTGACTTCGTCTCCCTTCTGAATCATGATCTGGGCAGCCTGTCATCCATCGACTGAAAACTTGTGTTTTATAACTTTTGTTGATTATTCTAGTTGTTTATAGCAAGAAGGCAATTCTCACAGCAATTAATCCTTCTCAAGTAAGAGAAACAAGAAGAAATATAAAATTATACTGCTTTTTGTATGTATACATCTAATGACATTTGCTGGTTCTCTTTGTGTTTTCATATAAATTGGAATTACTCTCTGGTATCACTATCTTTCTGTCTGAAACATTTCCTTTAGTATTTCTTAAGGTAGGTCTGCTGACAACAAATTCTCTCCATTTTTGTTTATCTGATAATGTCTATTTTGTCACCTTTTTTGAAAGATAGTTTTGCTGAATAAAAGATTCTTGGTTGACAGTTTACATTCAGCACTTTGAATATATCATACTACTGCTGTCTGGCCTTCATTGTTTCTGATGAGAAGGCAGCTATTAATCTTACTGGGGTTTCCTTTATGTGATGAGTCATTTTTCTCTTACTATTTTCAAGATTTTCTCTTTATTTTTGGCCTTCAGTATTTTTACTAGGATATATCTGACTGTGGATTTCTTTGAGTTTATTCTATTTGGCACTTGTTGAGCTTCTGGGATGTACAGGTTAATATTTGCCACAAAATTTGGTTAGTTATTGGTATAATTTAAAAATTTTTTTTGTCCCCTTCTCTCCTTCTGAAACTCCAATTGTACATATGTTGGTACACTTAATAGTGTCCCATATGTCTCTCAATTTGAGTTAATTTTTTTTTCATTCTCTATTTTTTTTCCTGTTTTTCAGATTGTGTGATCTCTATTGATCTGTCTTCAAGGTCACTGAATTTTAATGCTATCAGTTCGAATTTATTTTTGAGGCCTTCTAGGAGCTATTGTAGTTTTCAACTTCAGAAATTTCATTTGGTTCTTTTTGATAAATTTTACCTCTTTATTAGTATTTTCTATTTGGTGAAACACCATAATTAAATCTTCCTTTAATTCTTTAAGCGTGGTTTCTTTGGTTCTTTGGACATAATTATAATAGATGCTTTAAAGTCTTTGGCTGCTAAGGTGAACATCTAGGTCCCTAAAATGCATTTTCTATTGCTTTATTATTTTATTTTTCTTGTACATGGGCCATACTTTCCTAAGGTTGTTTTGCCTGTCTCATAAAATTTTTATCAAAAAGTGTATATATTTTAGAAAATATATTGTAGCAAATCTAGGCACTGATTCTTCTCAACTTGGGCAGTATTACTGCTGGCTTGATGGTTTGTTTATTTGTTTAATGACTTGGCTCAACTGATTCTGAGAAGTCTTTTTTGCCCACAGTGAATGCTATTTAATGTCCTTGCTTGGATTTTTTTTTCCCCATTATTTTAACCTTTTACTATGGCTACCTAGGGATCATGCTTGGGTCAGTTTAAGCCACCTATTGATCACAGGTTGTACTTAAGCCCTCTTAAACAGTTATACTTTTACCCTTTACTATTGAATATGTATCTGTGGCTTGGAGGCTGATGTCATAGCTCAGAGATTTTACAGGATTTGCCCTATGTTTAGTCAAGGACCTGAAGACTGCAGGTTCTTTCTCTGATCTGTTCTGAGACGGTGCAGCTGTGGGCATGCAAATAGTCTTCCACACTGTCAGGGATGAAAGTAATTTTAATTTTAAATCTGACTTTCTAGGAGTGACTCTTACTGGAGTAGCTAATTATTTAGTTAGTGTTTAGTGTTCCAGTGAGGTATCTGCCCTGTGTTAATGGGTCTCTGTATAGCAATTTTATAAATAATCATAAATCATATTGTAAAATTTTTCAAGAAATCTTAAGAAAGTTATAAAGATAGAAAAATGCATTACCATGTAATATTCCCTCATGGATTATGGTATATTATTAATATTTTCTAAAAGGAAACACTCTTTCATCTTTATTAGAGTAGTTAAGTCTTTCTCGTTTTTTTTTGGTGCAGTGATAACTGATTTTTCTCACACTGATGTTTCCTATTGTTTTCTAATATATTTTATGCAAACAAAAACAGCTGACTTGCAGCATCTTCTTATAGGATATTTAACATTTTTTCTTGACTACTTAAGACATGAAAATTACTTTTTCTGGTTTCATTTTATTTTATTTTATTTAAGATTTTATTTATTTATTCATGAGATACACAGAGAGAGAGAGAGAGGCAGAGACACAGGCAGAGGGAAAAGCAGGCTCCAAGCAGCCCCACATGGGACTCAATCCCGGGTCTCCAGGATCACGCCCTGGGCTGAAGGCCATGCTAAACCGCTGAGCCATCCGGGCTGCCCTTGGCTTGATTTTAGAAGGTTACATAGTCCTTTTAAAATATTTTACAAATGCAGAAAAGAAAAAAAAAATACTTGAAAGATCACATTGAAAGAACACCACAATTAACATTTTAAGAACGTGCTTCCAGATATTTCAGAGGTCTTCAAATAAGTTTTGATCTTCCTTTGTAACTTTTTTCACTCACCAGTATCTGTGTTAACATTTCCATATCAATAAATATAGATACACAGGATCTATTGGGGGGTAGTGTTTGGTTGATTTTTTACCACAAAGGTAGAGTTGTAGTAATACACCTTCATTTAAAGCACTCAGCCATCATTGATGAATGCAAAATCCACTTTTGTTTCTTATATTTTAACTTCACTCTCAATCCCTGGCCCTGTCCACTCCTCTTACATATATACTACTTATAATAAATTTGACATATATCTTTAGATTATGTATGTGTCTCTATAAAACATCTAATGTTGGTTTATAGGAATATTTATATACCCATTTGTAGGTATATAAATATTATACTATATTATATAAAATTATGTATTACATTATATGTTATATATTTAAGTCAATATATAATATATATTAAATTACATAATATAATAAATATAATTTAATATAATATATACACCTACAAATAGGTATACAAAAGTACCTGGAAGCCAAAATTATATTTTGTATAAAATTATATACATTTCCAAGGATGCATGTCAAATTTATTATAAGTAGTATAAATGTGTATATATATATATATATATACATATTATATTATATATATACAGTAGGTGAACACGTGTTTATATATTGCATCAGTAAATAACAACAAACACAAAGTATACTAATGTAGTTGAATGTAGCAAGCTATACAGGAATACATTATTGTTCATCATCTTCATTTACACATTTTTCCTTTTGACCCATTGGTAACAAGCACTGTCTTGAAAGTGCTTTTTGTGTGATTCTGCTTCACCTTTGCAGAAAAGAAGCAAACACAAGACAAAGAGAGGACTGTTTCTTTGGTGTTTCTACATTATGTTCAAAACCTGAAATGTCTATTTACAATTTGTGAAGATGTCTTTTTGTCCTTGATTACTTAACTTAGCTTCTCCCCTTCTTCATACTTCTTAAACCACTTTTCTTATTTCAAGATAAGAATCTATATTTTACAATAGTATTTTTAAAAACGTGTTAGAAATTTAATATGTCTTTTTAAAGAGGTGCCAGTATTTTTATTGGGAGTATTGTTATCTATGTTAGAGTTCTTTTTAATACAATTGCTAAGCTTTGGAGTGGACTGTCTCAATCCTATTTCTCCCCTGAGCTCTATTACCATTAGTGCATGAATCTGTAGAAGTGCCATTTATTTCAAAGCATATATATTTTATTCCTTACAGATGGGCCCCTATATTGCTTCCAATCTACATTCACTCCTCTGTTCCTTGAAAATTTGTGGTATTCATAGGCATGAATTTGCTGAGTAATAGGTTAAATGAATACCTAAGTTAATTATACACTGATAGATTTCTCTTCAGAATTTCTCTACTAGTTCATATTTCCACCAATGTTTTCCCTATATCTTGTTTTTTTTCTTTAAAGATTTTATTTATTTATTCATAGAGACAGAGAGACAGAGAGAGAGAGAGAGAATGGCAGAGACACACAGAGGGAGAAGCAGGCTCCACGCAGGAGGCGCAACATGGGACTCGATCCCGGGTGTCCAGGATCACACCCCGGGCTGAAGGCGGCACTAAAGTGCTGAGCCACCGGCGCTGCCCTATATATGGGTTTTTAACAGCTAAATAATATTCCATCTTATGGAAAGAGGTACTAAAATTCAATTACCATTCCTCTACCGGTTAGAGTTCCCATCAGATATCTCTCATGTGTTCCATTCACTAAATATTTAAGTGCCTTGTATTCTCTAGGTACAGAAATAAATAAATATTTTGTCAATGTCCAGAGTTTTCACTTGTTGGCTTCTATCACCATACTGATTGCTAAAATATGCTCATGGAATTTTGGGGTGCAGAAAAAGTTAGAGAAAAACAAAGAGATTAGAAACTAGAGAGGAAAGAAGGGCCCACCGAGGTGGGCCAATAGACACATTTTTAGGAAGAGAAGTGCCAAGCAATGAGTTCTCAGTTCACTTTCTCACAGTAAATTTCTCTTTTTGCCCCTTCAGTAAAGTCTTTCATATGTGCAAATGTTGCCTGGGTCACATTTTGTGGGATCTAAAGAAATAGGGTTTGTTTTTGTGTTTTGTTTTTTGTTTTTGTTTTGTTTTGTTTTGTTTTTGGCTTTAAGGTTGACACCGTTTGATAGAAGGACAACTGGAATAGTAGAGAAAACTGTTCCTACAACTGAACTGCTTCAGTGGGTGAAAAAGCTCAGGGCCAGAGCCAGAAAAACCACAAAAACAACTCAAAGAAACCAAGGGAATGAATTTTCCGCAATCTGTGAAATGGAGGTTCCAAACAACCTTACTTGGATATTAAGGGGCAGGGTTAAGATTAAGTTAGCTGGCATCTGGGTAACAAGTGTACATTTTATGACAGCCTAATACTCAGGTATAATTTATCCTGAGTGCCTTTTCCGTTCTGTTCAAGATTAACTATTTCTGCAGAAACAAATTTTTGCTGTGACCAGAACGTCAGATGAGACAGCCTCTGCACTCATGCACTTCCTCACTTTACTGCTCCAGGCTAGCCTACTATTCTAACAAGGTACAGTCTCATTCTGTATCAATCACATCTTGCCACTACTCGATGCCTCCATCTATATTTTCAGAAACTCCAAAGATGAAATAAACTTAACACGGAAAAATTTCTGCTACAAAATCTGCTGTGAAATGGAACCTCTCTTTGTTGACGGGCTTAGTGACCTTACACAAATTGAATGATGGCTCCGAGAAAATATGCAACATGTAAACCAACAGTGATGCTGTCAATTTGTTCTTTTCTGATAGATCAAGGACAAAATGTCAGCAATTCATTTTAGGGAGTCACAAAAATTATAGATGAGGACGATTACTTGATACAGGAACCTTATCAGGAGACGCAGGTTGTTACCGGCAGTAGAGGAAAATAACTGTTATACTTGCAAATGAGGGGCTTTATCATATGCTTCACTGCATCACTATAAACACTCTCTGGGAGCCTTTCACCAAGGCCTATCTGTGCCTATGCATCCTTCTGGAAGCATTTATAAAGTAGAAAAGTTGAAATCAACTTTGACACTAATATCCATCTTGAACATCTTCCAAGAACAAAGCTGATTTATTTTCATGGGAGAGAACCAGGAGAAGGAAACTGATAGTTGCCATTAGGTCACCTACTCAAGCCTCTGGGGACAGCTCCTTGCAATATGCTTGTTTTTCATCATATGTTATTAGAACCTCATGGACAACAATGCTTCCACAACTATTGAGGGAGAATTCACGCAAATATATATAAAGGAAAGTTTCTCGAATAGTATAACTTTCTCTTTTATCAATTGCCACAAAAATAATTTTCTCTTATTCTTTGTTAAACTCTGTCATGCCCATCCTAAGTCTTTCACACATTTCAGAAGACTTTTTCTTCTCTCAGACATTAAATTCCCTCTGAAGAGAAAACAAGCATAGCGTCTACAGTACATTGATTATTTCGGCATCAAGATGCCCGTCTCCAGCTCTACAGGTTGTGTAATGCTTAAAGTAGAGAATGTTACCCCTCCTCTCTTTTGATACTTGCTTTCTTAGATATAAAAGGAAAATACGATTTTTTTTCTTTTTTCCAAAAGTCGTGATTTTCTGTATTTAGTGAAAACATTCTAGAATCCAAACTTTCAAACTTCTGAATATTTTTAATAATTAAAATCTAAATCCCTATCCATCTCTGTCAGGACCACATCCTTACTCTTAGATACTAGGAAGAACCAGGGGGAATAGAGACTAAAGAATTGTTCAGCAGTGCTGACTTCTGAAAGTTTGACCAACTGATCAGAGATAAAGGTATCGGGGTATAAAGGGAGAGATCCGTGTATTCATTCATGAACTTGCATCTCGGGTTTACAGTGTGTCACATACTGCAGCAGGTGCCAGAGTTAGAAAAAGGAACTAGACACAGAAAACCATGAAAATAACATGAGCTACAGTGGTGTTAACACTTGTTGCTGCAGTACAGTCAGTATAGTCAGAGCACAGAGGCGGGAGGTCTCAATTCTGGCTTAGGACTTGGGATCCAAAAACTTTACCTAGAAGTTTCCTAGGTTGAGTTTGGAAGGTAAGTACATTTGCCAGAGAGACAGGAAGAGAGGAAGAAAAGTGGAAGAGGAAAACAGAAGCCGGCCTCCTTTAGGGACCATAGCATGCAAGTGGGTAACTAAATATTCAGGGAATAATCACGTAAGCATCACACACATGCTCTTCTACTTCAGTATATGTCATCAGAAATTTAGCCAGGAGCCTCACTTCGATAAGAGTGTGATTTTTTTTAAGGATCATGAAAAATAGATACTTAATGACTGCTTAATAATGAAAAAAGAGGAGTGAGGGACTGTATTTTGATTCTTCTACAAAACTCTGCCCTCCGTCCTCAGTGTATATTAGATAATGGGGAAAACCCTGAGGCATTTTCTGTCAGAGGCACAATAACAAGTCACATTTGCCCATTGCCCAGGCTGAAGTTTGGCCATCTCCAAAGGGCTGCGCTGTTCTTTATTCTTTCAATGTATCAGGAATGAAGAACATGAGTCCTCCTTTCCTGATGGCAATTGTGCCTCTCAACTTCACTCTAACTTCATCTGCACTTTAGTGGGGCAAAAGAGAAGAAACCATGGAACAGGAGCTATTGGCTGCTAGGTGAATAAGCTTCCACTCCCAGAAATGATCAGTCTAAGGGAAAATCAGCTTTTTCCTATTCCTGTTCTCCACATTTCCCCTACTTCCCTAGGTGAGTTCCGGTCTGATGGTGTCTTTGAGCTTCTGTGATGCTACAGAGGAGTGAGGGAATCACAAAAGTAGTGAATAGGAAAAGGAGAAGGAATTAGCTAAAGTTGCTAAATTGTTTTTTATATGATCAAATGGTGAAAGAATCCTGGAAAAATGAGGAGAGAAAAGCCACATGCAGTAAGGAGGGACAGGAAAGTATTTGAGAAGTAAGGGTTTGAAGGGAGGTATTGTGAATGCTGCAGCATATAATGGAAGTAACAAGATGATGAAAAAGAATACATAGGTGCTATAACCTATGTATTTAGACACCCTGCATGGACTCCATGAAATAATAGCAAGAAGTTGGAAAGTTTTAAAATTCATTTCAATTTCCAGGACTATTTCTTTAATCATAGCTATGCTCCAAGATTGAACCCTATGGCTCCAGTTTAATAAGAATTATGCTTCCTTGACCGGTAAGCTTATTAATCAACAATAATATTAATTCTACTCTGTCCAGTATAGTAGCCACCAGCCACACATGGCTATCAAGTGCTTAAAGTATGGCTAGTCAGGATTGAGAGGCATTGTAACTGTAAAATATACACAGGATTTTGAAGACCTAGTCAAAAAATTTTAAGGACGAGAAAGCAAAATATCATGTTAATAATTTATATATTAATTGCATGTTGAAATGAGAATATATCGGCTATATTGTGTTAAGTAAAATGCATTGTTAATAATTTATTAGTAATCTACCTGTTTATTTTTCCTTTTTCTTTTCTTTCTTTTTTTTTTTTTTTAGAGAGAGAGAATCTTAAGCCAGCTCCATGCTCAGCACAAGCCTAGCATGGGGCTTGATCTTAAGATCCTGAACGTACAACCTAAACTGAAATCACGAGTCAGATGCTTAGCTGACTGAGCCACCCAGGCGCCCCTCTTTTTACTTTTTTTAACATGACTACTAGAAAATTTTAAACTATGTCTGAGCTCACAATGCTAAATTACATAGGTGGCTTATATTATTACATTTTTATTAGATAGAAGTGCACTAATTTATAACAGAAACTAGCCATAAACAATAAGCATCCTGTGTGACAATGACATTGAGAGATTTTCTGTGACTAGAAAGGAGAAGAGCTCGGTAGTTAGATTCATGAGCTATGGAGTCCTATTTCTGGGCTTACTCTTGGCACCATCATCTATGAGTATATGATCTTGGGTGAAACACTAAACATTTTTGGCCTCTGTTTCCTAATCTAAAAAAATGGAATTGATAATCATAACTTCCTTGCAGATTGGTTGACAAAGGTAAAACATTTATAATAGTGTTTTACATAAGTGGCATATTTTGCTTTTATTCTTATTACTTCTAGGGACGGAAGGTACTAAAATGTGTTGAGTGCTCTTTTAAGTTTTATTTTATTTGTCTTTCTGAAAGCTCCACAAGGGCAGGGGCCGTTTCCATTCTGTTTTCTCCTTTATACACAACAACTAGCACTATGTATGGCAGTAACATATTTGCTAAATATTGAATGGAGGAGTCTAGAATTGATAATCGATTGATGGACAGTATTGTTACCCCCATTTTAGAGAAGAGGAAATTAAAGTTTGCAAAAATTCAGAAGTTAAAAGGTTACGTGAAGTTATAAAATTCATAGATGATAAGAGTTGAGATTTAAATCAAAATTTGCATGAATATTCAGTCTGTTAACTCAAGGAGTATTCCATCTAGCTAGAGAAACTGTTTCAAATTAAAAATAAAATGGTACTAGTTCATAGATGATACTATTTAAATAACCTGATTGTTGCTTACCAAATAATTCTTCTGTGGAAAAGACTTCTTGTCCAGCATGTGTGTGCAGGAAAGCATTGGAAGGGATGAAGTGGAAGCTGGACCTCTAGAGATTCATTAAGTTGGATTGGGTGAGCACTCCGTCTGGGAAAAGGGGTCACTTATGGCAGATGACACAGACTGAGCACAGGTATGGAGGCTGAAACCCAAAGGCAGATTCTAAAGCTCTAAAATCAATCTTTTTGCCTAGAGAAGATAGATCATATAAATTTATTAATAGAACTTAGGCAGAAATAAACTTGAATTTAGACCTTAGGCTTAGAATGAAGACTGAGTTAGAAATTTGGCAAGCAAATAAGAGGGTATTACTTTGTTTTTCTTTTTAGCATAGTCAAGATATGATAGTAGATTTTGTCGGATTCTGATAGAAATTAGGTTGAATCTGTACATCGAACTGGGAAAAAGCGACATATTAACCACATTGGGTCTTTCCATTTATGAACATATTCTATCTCTCCATATCCTTCAGCAATGTCACATAGATTTTAGTGTAGATGTTTGACATATGTTGTGTTAAATTTACCCCTAAATGTTTTGGTTTTACTCCTTTTTAATATAATCTTTAAATTTTGTGTTTGTGAAAATATATTAAAATGCTATTGATTTTTCTGTATTCCAATGTATCTTGAAATCTTGCTAAATTCATTTTTTAGTTCCGGTGCTATATTCTATGTATACAACCATGACACGGTTAATTCTTCTGTTACAACTATTAATTTTTTTTTCTTGCCTCAGTACAATGGCCAAGACCTTCAGTACAATGTTGGATAGAGGTAGTGAGAGTGGCCCTCCTTGCCTTGCACAGTTCTAGAAATAAGCAGCAGGGCAGGGTTGAGGATGTAATTACCCCTGGAATTTTAAGTAGAAGCTTAATATAAACTAATAAATAAGCTATGAAAAGGGACAGAGGCCTTTCAATGGAGCGAGAAAGGTTTTTTTTTAAAAGAGTAATTAGTTAAAAACTCCAAAATCTAAAAGACGTTAATGAGAAGGTCATTAATTAGTACTCGAAGAAGCATTTTTTAAAAATCCTTTTAGTATTCTAGAGTATTTCTGCTAAATGGCTTTTGCACCATATTGAATAATTTATGGTAGCCTTTTGCACATTTTTCTGCCCACTCACAAGTTTCACAATAAATGAGAAAGATGCTTATTTATTAGAGTGCTGTAGAAAATATTAATGAGAGGGATAACAAATGGTGCTGATCATTGCCATCCAAGAGTAGTCCAGCCCAGGCTGCACATCACAGCGGAACATGTTTCCTTGGAGTAGCTGTGACAATGGGATGATATTAACAATTCTTCTTGGACACAAATCTGGCTGTGTTGAACCTCCTTCTGTTTATTGGGTTGTTTTTATGCTATAGTCAAGGCAGGTTGAGTTGGGTCTCATGGCATCATCTAAGCAAAGTGAGCCCATATTCCAGTAGTTTCTGCCTCTCTGCAACAGAGCTCCCACACTGTGCCTTCTGTTCAACAGAAATCACCTGGCTCCTAAGTGATCAATATGGCTTGAGGCTTTTATTTTAGTAGACTGAGGTGGGGCAATTTTCTCTTATTTATTGTAATAGCTAGTCAAAAGGGATGTGAGGTTAATTACAAATTGTTTAGTTGCTTTCAGTTACTTAAATGGAAAATAATATTAATGGAACAGGATCCCTATTCAGACACAGATAAAGTAAGACAGCACAGAGGAAGTGAAGCAGTTAAAAGTCATCATGCCTCCTCTCTGCCTCCCAGTGAGTTCACTGGTAACCTTGGGACAAGTCTTCCTTGTTTAGAGAATAGTTATTTGAATACCCTCCCTCCTTATATAATCGTAAAGTGAGGGTCATTTATTGTCTAAACTGGAAGTAAGGATATAATAGACTAGGGATTAACCAAAATCTCTAACTCCCCAAATCTAAATCAGGGAGTTGGTGAATTGATTTATCTCAGAATGACGCATAGGAGGAACAAGCACTAACCCAGTCCCTTGAGAATAAAAATTAGTGAGAACAATTAGAATGAATCAGAATGGTCCCAACAAGCCCTAGTGGAAGAGAATGTCAAAAATAAAAATTCCTTCAGGTAAAAAAAAAAAAAAAAAAACTTAGAGAGGATATTCCACTCATGATGACAGCTGATGGCTCATGGTCACGCACAAGTGCTAATTCTATCACCACTAGCATGCAAGCTCCACTCAGCCAGAGATGTCTGTTGGTTTTGTTAACTGCTGCCCCTACGGCACCTGAGGAGTGCCTTGTGTATTGTTGATGTGAGGAATTACCTCGATCTGATGGTAACCTTCAAGTACACGACAAGACAAATGATCTCGAGTGTCATTAACTGCATATGTCTTATGTGTCCCTATCTGTGCTGCATCAGTCTGATGGTGTGGTTATGAAAACTAGAGTTGAGGGAAATGAAAGCAGATGGGAGATACCTGGAGTTTGCTTTATCAGAAAAATAAATCCATGGGCCTGAACACAGCTGTAAATCATCTGATGACCTGATAAGCAGCAATGGATTTTATCTGCATATGTCAAGTGTAGAAAAAAGAGCAAAAAATGGATGCCAGCAATGTGCAGGTAACCTAATTATGTATGAATATTTGATTGTTTAAGAGCATTGGGTGGTTCAAATATATCTATTTGGTGGGCTGCTTGGTTTTACATCCTTTTTATGAATTATCAGTACATATATGCTCTTCTTTACCTATGTCTAACAATTCACAAAAGCTGCTTCTTTATTTAGTTTTTTCTATCCTCCTTGTGATCTGTCTTACTTTCTTTAGCAGAATATAATATTGTTAAATAATATAGCAAAACACATCACATACAAAATAGGCATTTGATAAACATTTGTTGGAGGAATGAATATAGGAATGCATTTGATAGAAGATACTTTGGGTGCAGTCACTCTGGTAGTGATTAGGCTTGACTACAATGGTTGAACAGGAAAACTTAAGAAGAGTTGAATCACATAATACAAAATGTCATTGTCACCTGAGTCCATAGAAGTCTTCCCAGGCGCAATTCACAAGCATTGTCTTGTAAATCTGCAACATCATTTCAAAAGTAATGCGGTGAAAAGAAGCACGAAATTGGTGGACTGAAATTCCAATTATATTTCTAAAGGGCTAGTGAAAGAAGATTAAATATTTGGAGTGTAAGTTGCTAAGGGCCAGACAACTAGGATGGAAAGAGAGGCCTTAGGAAGAGGAAGCTGGACTTCCTGCCTTTATGGTGTGTGACATTCAAATAATTAATTAAACAAAATATTAAATCTGTGTCTCTATTTGCAATCCAAGCTTGTGCACTGTATTATAACAATTATAGTAAGAAATCAAACATGTCTCTGGTCGGTTCTTACTGACCAGTAAATGTTATTTTCAATCTATTATGTCTTTTAGTCCTAATACATTCATTCTCAGAATAGATTGACAACTACTTTATTTACTTTGCCCCTTCAAAATTTAAATAAAGAACTACACTATTCAAAATATCTCATTTGGGTACCTTATTGTTTAGATATGTATTTATTTGTCAAAGTAAATCTATGCATGAACATGGGCATGTCGAATAGTTACATTCATGTTATTTTCATGTGTGTTTATGCTTGCGGTAACACAGGCTGTGTAACACAGGCTATGATACTTGCACTACCCTCAGCAGCCTCCTGAGGGATAGGCATAATGACTTGGAACCTAGAGGACTTTCTTAGACCTTTGACAGTTTTTCACCAACACCACAATACATGACTTGAAAAGCTATAGAGGATTATTTTAAATTCGTAAGCAATAGATTTGCCTGATGGAAAAGTATCTGTAAAATTTGTAGAAAGCATTTGTAGGAAAGCCTATAACAAATAGTGTGAAGATGAATAGATTCACAGTTATAAGCAACATATTTGTGGCTTCTGGAAACCAGAGGAAAGGCAACTGGCAAGAAGAAGCTGGGGAAGTGAGTAGAGGTGACTCTTGGAGATTGGTTAAGTGTAGAATCTAGCACTGGAGTCAGGTCGGATATAGCAGAATTGAGAGGACTTACTGGTTGGTGAAAAAGAATTTTTTGAGAAATATGGGTAAACTGGAAAATGGGTTGCTTGGTTAAAAAAGGAGTCAACTTCAAATAATTTTATTTTTTTTGTGAATTCTTGCCAATTCTTTCCCTTTAGGTTTCAGTGATAAACTTTAGCAAAGATGGTAGAGCTGCAGACTGAAACAATGATTAGCAGACAAGATGCATGCTTCCCTTCTGCTATACATTTAGTTTTTAGGTTTGTTAGTTTTAACTGTGTCATGCTGATGTGTATTTTTAACTTTTGTTTCTCCCATCAATTCTTATCAACTCTGAAGAACTTCTCCATTTCCAGAGACTTTACCCAGCTAAAAAAGCAACTGACAAGCTCCTAGAACATTGCACCCTGTGGGCACTCAATCAACACTTGTTTCCTAACTGCCTGGCTGAATGTGTCTTCAGGAACATAGGCAATAACCCAGACCCCTTCAAAATAACAGATGGCGGTGTCCCGTAGGCATTCCCCTGAGGCTTTGTTAAATACATAGCTAATGTCAGGAGACACCTGAATGTTGTTACCTGTTCAAAGCAAGTGACACTTCAGTCATTTGCCAACATATATGCTTATGTGGGAGAAAATGAACTAAAGTCACACTGTGTCCAAAGCACCTGATACTTGTATGAGGCTAGGAAAACCCTGCTGAGTGTTGCAAAATTGATCAAGCCTGGGGGATGAAATGTTTGAGATATAAAAATTTGGGCAGAGTTTGAATTGGGGAGTTAATTACTTCATCATTAGGAATGTATAGGGAGAAAATGAGAAATGTGAGGGAAGATCAGAGCAGGTATCATTGAAAAAATAGAAAGGACAATAAATTTCACTACACAAATCTTTAATATTTTCTGCATAAAAAATAAAGGTGAAATGAAAAATCAACATATTCTCAGACACTTGGTGTTAAATCATTAATATGTAAAGTATCCATAGAAATAACAAGAAAATCACTAAACGTGGACATAAAATGACCAAACAGTATGAAGAGACACTTCTCTAAGTAAAAAAATACATATAAAAACAAAAGTTCAAGAGCATTTCTAATTAGAAAAATTAAAAATAAAACATTACCTGTCAAATTAGCAGAGTTTTTTTAAATAGTATAAAGTATTAATCATACTTTCTAATGGACAAAATATGAGAAACTATCATTATTTTTTAAAATTTATTTGAGAGAGAGAGGAGGGGTGAGGAGGGACAGAGGGGGAGGGAGAGAGAGTCTCAAGCAGACTTCTAGCTGAGCGCAGAGCCAGATGCAGGGCTCAGTCTCATGACCCTGAGATCACGACCTGAGGTGAAATCAGGAATCCATCAATTTAACTGACTTTGTCACCCAGACCCTCCGGCAGGTATCTTTGCAATTAGAATAATTATGTTTTAAAAGTTCAGTTCTTCGTGTGTGCCTTGTGTAGGTCATACAAATTCCTCCATGATGCAGCCCCTGCCCATTGTTTCAGATTTTTTCACAGCCACCTCCTTTCTATGTTATTGTCCAGCCAGACTGGAATTTGCAGTTCCCCAAATGTACCATGTCTTTTCATGTCTATATTTGGAGTTCCCAGCCTAGAATGTGTTCCACCCTTGTTTACTTGGCAAATCCCTGTTCACTTTCCAAGAGTCATCCCCAACATCCCTCCTTTGTTAGGTTTTCCCAGCCACATTCCCTTTATCCTCCTCTCACACCTCAGCAAAGAAACTGTCTCTGTATCTTGACTCCATTTATATTGTTCCATATTTTATACCATATATTATTTATTTATTTACACATTTATCTCTTCTATTATAGATTGCTTGAGAACAGCAAGGTATTTTAATTTTCCCTGTATCCCAAATTTCTGCCACTGAGCTTAGCAGAAGAAATTAGATGTTGGCTTATATGAATTGAATTAAAACTATTAAGCCTCTGTTGGTTGCTTCAGTACATCACGGCATACGCAGTGAAAGCATAACCTTAACCCAGATCATTGCACACACACACACACACAGATACACACACACAAATATGTTTGCTATAGGTGCCAAGTTTAGAGGTTTTGTTAAACTAGAGATTTTATATATGCAATTTCCATAAAAGTATTTGAAAATATAGAAACTATATTATTTAGTTACTGAGTATTCACAAAACTGTACCCTCAGCATTCAAGAAACTTAATGGTTTCATTTCTTTCACTCAGGAACTACCATCAGGGAAGCATATTAAAAACAGACTTAATGGCTCACTAAGTAGATCTGTAATAAGAACCTAATACTTAATGCTCTGGTTTGCTTTTCTAGGCCCTCTGACTTGCTCAAATGTCAGGAAGGCATTCTCAGTTTATTTTTACCCACACTTTCTTAGACTTATCTCAGAAAACTTATTTTGCTGCCATAAAAATAAATGCCAAAAGTAATTTTTAATCACAGATTTTATTTCATGTAAGCCACCAAGGGATTCTCGCCTGCCTTATTGTTTTTAGATTTTTAAGTCAGTTATTCCACTATAGCCTAGAGGATATACATTTTAAGACACAATTTAAAAGATGTGGTACAACATCTCACTTATCAAGGATTCGTGGTCAATGTGTCTACACTAGTTCAAATTCTGTTGGTGGCATGTGGTCCTGCAACTATCACAGCTTGTAAAATCTTGAACATTTTAGAGAAAAAAAACTTCCAAAACATACCTCATGCTTTTTTGTATCCATAAAGAAGAATTCAATTAATTGAAATTTTCTTGATGATTCGGTGTCATCAGTGCAAACATACGTTGTTTTGTGCCTTAATCCCCTAAAGTTAGTCTTTAGGCATAAACCAGTGCATGAGCATTTCAGGATTTGCCCCTCCGTTAACAGATTCCACATTATTGAGCTTTTGGTCCTCTTTAATTTCTCTGTTTTCAGTTGAAATTTATTTTTTGACTGTTAACTAAATTAGTCTCTAGCTCTTACTGCTCTAAGCTTATTGCTTTGCAATCATTCATGTTCAGTCAACTTTGGGAAGATTGAGAGTGGTTTAATTTCTCTCTGGATACGGTAGCTTACAGATTTTGTCTTTGGGTTTACTTAAAAAAAGATTTCCAGGGTACCCTGGATTGGCCAGAGCAGTTCCATTGGGCCCATCAAGAACCTGACTGAGATGGAGTTAAGAGAGCAAGAGGTTTACGTGGGGATAACTCCTGGGAATGGAGAGGAGGAAGGAAGAAAGTAGGTTAAGGAAGGCCTCAGAGCACGGTGCAGGTCTGACAAAGTCTTGGACAACCCAACGGGGAGCTCTGGAGCACATAACACCCATTAAAGGAGTCCCATGTTGGGCCAAAATGGCTAGGTCCTGGTAGTCTGTCCAGTGCAGCTGGGGACTTCCTGAGAAGAGTATGGCTTCTGCTTGAATGCCAAGACAGGAACAGCTGGAGGCTATCAGTTGACTGCTCTCCCTGCAGCTGAAAGGAAAGTTCTTCTTTCAATCAAATTGGTGTACCTTCCTGGCTACATGGGCACATACACCATCTAAAAATATATTTGAAAAGAAGTACAGTTCAGAGGAAGACAGAAAATGGTAGTTGTTTTCTGAGGCTTTATAAGTTTATGGTTAATGTGAATGAGTGCAGAAAGCAGACAGCCTGACGGGAAGTAATTGGTGAGTCTGAGGATGAGCAGGTGGTGATCAGGGAAGCAGGGGGTTCTGGCCAATGAGGATAATGGTTAAATAACCACATGCTTAAAATCTTATTTTTCTTAGCAGCAAACTGACCTTTGTTGGAAGGACTCAATTGGGAAAGGTATAGACAGACAAGGTATATAGAGTGGAAGGCAAGATGTTGAACCTTAACTGGGAAAGTAATTTGTGCTTTTTTTTTTTTTAATTTAAGAGAGTTCTTATGTATTCTAGGGATGTTTTAAATATTTTCTCATGTAGGTTTTACATATTTATGATCAAATTAATTACTAGGCATTTTTTGTTAATATCATGTATGTAGTTTTCTGATTCACCATATTTTGTATTTGGTGGCTAGCTATATATTTCTCAATATTAATTTTAACATTCCCACCTTATTGAATTCTCTCATTTTTGGTTAATTATCTTGCATTTCTTGTTAGTTATTTTTAAAAAATAGTAATAATTTCATCTTTCTCAATTTCTTTAGTTCTAATACCTTTTTATTACCTAATTTCATTGACTTATAACTCCAGTACAATGTTAATAGTACCATAACATTGGTTACAATAATTAGTTTTAGCTAATATCCTTATGCTTTCCTAGCATAGTAGGAATTCTTTCGTTAAGTAAGACACTGGCTTTAAGGCTAATTATACACTGACATACTTGAAACTGTTAAATATGTATCCTTCAACTCCTATTTAGTAAGTGATAGTTCATACAATTAAAAATGGATTAAGTTTTGTCAAACATTATTGTAGCATCTACAAAGATGATCATATAATATATTGCATTAATGGGTTTCTTAATATTGAAACATCCTTGTTCTTCTGGAAAAAAACCTTGTCCTTGTTCAAGTTATGTTACTTCTTGGGATCCCTGGGTGGCGCAGCGGTTTGGCGCCTGCCTTTGGCCCGGGGCGCAATCCTGGAGACCCGGGATCGAATCCCACGTCGGGCTCCCTGCATGGAGCCTGCTTCTCCCTCTGCCTGTGTCTCTGCCTCTCTGTCTCTCTCTGTGTGACTATCATGAATAAATAAATAAAATCTTTAAAAAAAAAAAAAAGTTATGTTACTTCTTTTGTGAACTGCTGACTTCTATTCTCTGATACTTTATTTTGAATTGTTTTTATTGATATGCGTAAGAAATATTTGTCTATAGTTTTCTTATTTTTTCCCAGTTTTGTGCCGATATTATATTCACTTCATAAAATATTAGAAGGGTTTCTACATTTTTTTTGTACTGGAAAAATTCAACAATATTGGAATTAATTCACTAATGGTTAGTAGAATTTCTTAATAACACTGGCTGTAATATTCTTGGAAGATTACCTTTTTGACAATTATATTTCTTTCTGAAAATGTGTTTCTTTTTTTAACTTTTTTTTTTAAAGATTTTTATTTATTTATTCATGAGAGAGAGAGGGAGAGAGAGGCAGAGGGAGAAGCAGGCTCCATGCAGAGATCCCAATGCAGACTCGATCCCAGGTCTCCAGGATCACACCCCGGGCTGAAGGCAGTGCTAAACCACTGAGCCACCAAGGCTGCCTGAAAATGTGTTTCTATTGTTTTTTTTTTTTTTTTTTTTTAAATTTTATTTATTTATGATAGTCACACAGAGAGTGAGAGAGAGAGAGAGGCAGAGACACAGGAGGAGGGAGAAGCAGGCTCCATGCACCGGGAGCCCGACGTGGGATTCGATCCCGGGTCTCCAGGATCGCGCCCTGGGCCAAAGGCAGGCGCCAAACCGCTGCGCCACTCAGGGATCCCATGTGTTTCTATTGTAGTTTCATCTTCCTTTTTTTTTTTTTTTTAAGATTTATTTATGTATTCGTGAGAGACACAGACAGAGAGAGAGACAGAGACATAGGCAGAGGGAGAAGCTGGCTCCTCGTAGGGAGCCCGATGCAGAACTCAATCCCAGATTCCAACCTGAGCCAAAGGCAGGCCCCCAACAACCGCTGAGCCACCCAGGCATCCCTGTAGCTTCATCTTCTGAGTCAATTTGTAAGTTATATTTTCCTAGAAAATTATCCCTTTTATCCAAGTTCACATGTTATTTTTTAACTCATATTTTTTCCCTTAATTTCTGTGGTTATTACTCCTTGTTATGTCTTACCCTATATATTTGTCCATTTTTCTTTTGTGATGATACTAGTTTACTTACTACTATTTGATAAATCAGCTTGCTCATGTATTTTTTAAATTTTCTAATACATTAAAATTTGTTTTTATATTCTGTTTTTCTGCTTTCATTCTTTCACTTTTATTTTTCTAAATTTTGGAGCCAAATGCTTAGTTTAATTTTTACTGATCAAAATTCACAGCTATAAGCTTTACTTTGAGCAAGTCTTGTATGGTGTCCTGTAGCTTCTGTTTTTGCTTTGTATTTTCTTTTGGAGTGAGACTTGTTAAAATAGACATTTTATAATTCCAGAAGGACAGTCTATTTTTCAGATGTTGTAACTGATTTCTTATTCCATGATGTTCCAAGAATTGTGTCTGTAGTTTTTTTTTTTTTTTGAATTAACTGAAGCTATTTTTTGAGGCCCCCAAATACGATTTTTGTGATAGTTCCATATTCACATGAAAACAAATGTTCTCTGTTATTAGGGTATTGAGTCTGATAGGTGTTCATCAGGTTTACCTTCATAGTTATGTCATTTAGGTTTTCTGAATCTTTTCTTTCATGAGAAATGCTTGCATTATACAGTAGTGTGGGTCTGTAAAAATAACAACGCAAACTGAAATTGGGCAAAGAATTTTTAATGACCAATTGGAAAGATTATGTACTGGCCTATGATTTTAGAAATTTTTTGTCAAAATGTTAAAACCTCTCTTTTTATCAGTTATAAATTTACAAAGAGATGAGAATTTTAAGACAAAAGATGTATAAGAATTATAATACATTGATATCTATTTAGTGTTTAACATATTATAAACATTGAGAAAGTATTTTATAACTTTGTAAAAAAGTGATATGAGCCATTTGATAGTCTCATTATATGAATTACTGTATAGAGCAAGCATGTGGTCTATGCCTTGGCACATTGTAGTAATCCTTCCTAAGTTTGGATCAGCTTCCAACATTTAATCCTTTACACTTTCAGTGTTGTAAAACGTCTCTGAAAGTTTCTTTAATGTGAAGTATTTCACTGACATCACTTCTTCTGGGACATTTTCATGCTTTTCATCACAGTCACTTTTCTCATGTGTGTTGATATTTGCCTTCCTTGAGTTCCTCTGGAAGTACATAGAGAATCTCTCAAACAACAGTACCAACATTCCATTGTCAGCCATGTCTTCTATGACTCCATTGACATCAATTCAAATTTCACTTTGAGAGTTATCACTTTCCTTCTCTTGCCTGCACTTTCATATTTGTTGGCCAATTCTCTCCTTTCATTAACTATTTTTGTAAAATATTCTGTGGGTTTATCACTGAGAGACAAAGAAGCAACATATTTATACACTTTACTGTCTATAAATGAACAGAATAACAGATGCTCAGTAGCCAGTCACCACCAGACTTTGAAAGAAGTGATATAATTGATCACTGATTGTGATGTGTATCTGATATTTACATAGCAATTTATGGAATAAAGGGATATAGCAAAATTTTTACTTTGCATAATTACTCAGAGTTAATATACCATGGTAAGACATGGGAAGTATATTGTTGAGGACTGCTGTTCTGAACCATAGTTATTAAATTGTATGCATATTAGAACCATCCTCAGGGATGATTACCCAAATTATATCCACTTGATATGTTTTGGACTCAGAGAAGTGAATTCAAGTTGTATTTTCTATTTTTCTAATGTATCCTGAAATTTGTTTTATGAAATATTTTACTATGTTATCAGTTGGTAGCTGATACCTAAAACTGCTACCTTTTCTTAAAATTTACTTCTGGACATTCTTGTTTCAGCCAATGCTTTTTGGCCTGAATTCTACCTTGTTTGGTGTTAAGGTTGTGGTTGTAATTCTTGCTTTTTTTCTGTTTGAATTTACTAGATAAACTTTTATCATTTTATTTTTAACCTTTATATATCTTTTAACTGGCTCTTGTACACAGCACAGAATTCAATTTTGTTTTGTTAATCTACTGGAAATAATTTTTCCAGTTTTATTTAAATATGATTGATACATAATATTGTATAAGTTTAAGGTATACAACATGATGATTTGATGTGTATAAACTGTGAAATAATTATGACAAAAAGTTTAATGGACATCCATCACCTCACATAGTTACAACTTATCTTGTGATGAGAACTTTAAAGATGTACTCTCTAAGCTACTTTCAAATATAGAATACAATATTGTTAACTATAGTCATCACGCTGTACATGACAGTCCCAGAGTTTATCTTATAACTAGAAGTCTGTACCTTTTGCCTACCTCTGCTCAATTTCTCCAGTGCTTCTGCTTATGGAAACTGCTGCTAATCTGATCTGTTTCTGTCAGTTTGATTTTTTAGATTCCATGTAGAAATGAGATCATACAGTGTTTACCTCTTCTGATTTATTTCACTGGTATAATTTCACTGGTATAATGCCTTCAAGATCCATCCATGTTGTCCCATATGGGAGGATTTCATTTTTTATGGCTGCATAGTATTTCTCTCTCTGTGTGTTATTTTCTTATACATTTCCCTGTTGATAGACATATTGTTTCCATATCTTGATGATTCTAAATAATGCTGCAGTGAACATGGGAGTACATTCCTACCAACAATGCATAAGGGATCCCTTTTCTCCACATACTCACCAAAACATGTTATTTCTTGTCTTTTTTATTCTAGCCATTCTGACAAGTGTGAGATGACATCTCATTGTGGTTTTTTATTTTCATGGAGTATTCCTACTAGACTATGTATCATTCACTAAAATAAATATTATATAATCAGAAAGCTTACTCTGTAAATTTTGTGAAAAACAAGTTGATATTTGAATTCAGTATCTTTTAATATCTTTTCTTTTTGCTTTTCTCTTGCCTTCTAGACACACCAATCAACTCTCTTTACTTTCTCCAGTCATTATGCTGCTCCGAGGCTTCCCACAATTTCTCACAATGATGGCTGATCCATTTGCATTTTTATTAAAATTTACTGGACCAGGGATGCCTGGATGGCTGAGTGGTTGAGCAACTGCTTTTGGCTTAGGGCATGATCCTGTGATCCCACAGTCCCAGAATCGAGTCCTGCATCAGGCTCCCTGTGGAGAGTCTGCTTCTCCCTTTGCCTATGTCTCTACATCTCTCTCTGTGTCTCTCATGAATAAATAAATAAATAAATAAATAAATAAATAAATAAATAAATCTTTTAAAAAATTACTGGTCCAGTAGTCCAGTCCTTGCTCTCCCATTTAGATGACACTGGACATTTGGGAATTGTCATTCTTCTTCTAGCAAATAATTAATTTGCCTTAAAAAATAAGATTTATAGGATTAAAATTTAACCTAAAGAACTCACTGCCTCTGAATAATTTCTTTGGTGATACTTTAATATAATGTATGCACCTGATAAAACCTTCAGAAAGTTATGAATGCTGCAAAAGAAAAACAAGAAAAAGAAGACAGGAATTTCAGGCAGGCACATTAGTTTTTTTTTTTTTTAATTTTTTTTTAAATTTATTTATGATAGTCACAGAGAGAGAGAGAGAGAGGCAGAGACACAGGCAGAGGGAGAAGCAGGCTCCATGCACCGGGAGCCCGATGTGGGATTCGATCCCGGGTCTCCAGGATCGCGCCCTGGGCCAAAGGCAGGTGCCAAACCGCTGCGCCACCCAGGGATCCCCAGGCAGGCACATTAGAAGAGATGTAGAAAAGAATAGGATTTTTGGCATCCCTGAAATCATATTATTCCAATCAACTGGAATCAAAATAAAATTGAAATTCTATCAATATATTTATTCATCCATCCATCCATCCATCCATCCATCCATCCATCCAAAAATACTTACTGATGTAAGGTATTATGATAAATGGAGACAATTTAATAGCATATGACACAATCCCTAATTAGCACAGAGAACAGCAGATGTTTATCATACAGGTTGATATGTTTCAAGAGTAGATGCCCAGGGCATTATTGTAAAACTACCTGGTGAGGGCACTGCAGACAGGAAACAGCAACTGTGAAGCTTCAGAATTGTGGGAAAGCAGAAATGGACAAACAGTGGCCACAGCCATAGTGTGGAATGAAAACGGAAAATTTAAAAGAGCTTTTGTTGAAAAAGTGGAAGAAATATAACTTGTACACCCTGCTAAGGAATTTGATATTTATCCTTAAGACAATGCAGGGCTATTAATGGATTATAATGGATTATTATAATGTATTAACCTTACCTTTAGCTGAAATTAACATTATTCTGGCCCAGAAACTCTCCTGACCAGGTATCTTTTAATCTTAATCCAGGTATTTCTTCCCACCTCCTCTTGTCCAAACCATTTTCATTATTATCTTAAGACTCAGCTTCTAACATAAGCATTTTTTATTGCCTCCACAACAATTGTCCTTTATTTGCGAACTACTGGCACCTTGAGTAGTTTGTGAGAATAGTTTGCAACTGTTCAGTCTTATATGTCAGTTTTCCTTTTGATCCTCCAAGTTTGGTTTACATAAATAAAAACAGACAAAAACTGGAAGTCAATGAATCTAACAATGTTGTTCTCTAACACTGTCACTTTACCAAGTCACTCTGCTTCTCCTGATTTTACTTAGTTCTCTCATAAGCAAAACAAGGGAATTGGTCTAGAGAAGTTGCAATCCTATAATTTAGACTTTAGGATTCACCCAGGGATACTTTTAGATTTTCTAAAAAGATGTGACCAAAGAAGCAGATCTCCTTTTTCACCTTTTATTTCAAATTGGGCAGATATCCCTTTATCTTTTTTATTTGTTAAGTTTTTGTATAAGATTTTTTGAAGAAGAGGTCAATCAACTAAGAAGAATTTGACAATAGCTGATCTACATAACTCCCTAAGGTCTATTTCAGTTCTCACATTTTATCTTCTCTCTTTCTTCTGTTTTATTTCTCTGACATACTTCAAATTGCCTATGTGTTGGTAGTCTGTATCAAAATGGTGTGTCAGAAATATAGAAAAATATTCAGTAAATACTTTTTAAAGAAAAGAAAATAAATACATTAATTGGCTTGTTAATCCCCTCATCATTTATGTTTATAGATAACCATTCAATTAAGCCACTCACCAAGACAATGGAGACAGAATATCTCTCTTTGAAGGATCAGTCAGTTGAATCAACCCATTAAGCAATAATTATTGGGCACCCAATATTGCCGAAGCTGTTTTGTTAAGTCCTAATTATATCAAGACCTATAGAACCCTGTCCTTTGCCTCAAAGATGTTACAGTCTGCTAAGACAAAAACATGTAAATAGATTATTGCAATAAAAAATTGATAAACACTATTATGGAATTATGATGAAAGTACTATGAGTGTTTAGAAAAAGGAGTGCTGATTCTGACTGAAGTTGTGAGAAAGATTTCCCAAAGAAGCTTATAAATTGAGCTCTGAAGAATGAAAAAGATTGTGCCACGTGGAACAAATCTTGAAGAGTGTTGCAGGAGGAAAGTATGTAGATAGCACAGAGAGAAGAAAAACCAGGGAGTACTAGGTAACAGGAGTTTGGCATGGCTACACCCCATGGTGACTGGACATCAAGGAAGAAAGGCTGCAAAGTCATTTTTGCTTCAGATTATCAATGTTCTTATCAAGGTTCTTAGAAACCTTAGAAAGGTTTATAGCTTCATAATTTAGGAAATGGAGAATTAGAGATTTAAAAAAATATTGACTTATTTTAGAGGCAGAGAGGAACAGAGGGTGAGAGAGAATCTTCTGCAGATTCTCCACTGAGCATGGAGCCTGATGTGGAGCTGAATCTCATGACTCTAAGATCATGATCTCAGAGAAATCAAGAGCCAGATGTTTAAATGACTGAGCTACCCAGGTGCCCCAAGAGTTAATAGAGATTTTTCAGCAGTAATTTGGCAGCATAGATTTTAAGAAAAAAAAATAACATGGATCTGGAATATGAAAGGTGGACTGGTGTAAGGAGAGTCCAATGAGGAAGGAAAAAGTAAAAAGTTTATTCCAGTAGGTCAGAAAGAAGATACAAAGGGCCTGAGAGATGAAGAGAGTGACCCAATTAGAGAGAATACTTCATATTGAGTTAAAAGGATATGGTAACTGGAAACAATGAAGTACTTTAACATCAAAAAGGGACTGGGAAAACTGTACAGCCACATGTAAAAAGAATGAAACTGCACCACTATGCCACACCATACACAAAAATTAACTCAAAATGAATTAAAGACTTGAATGCAAGATCTGAAACCATAAAACTTCTATAAGAAAACATAGATGGTAAAGTGCTGGACATCAGTCTTGGCAATGAGTTTTTGGATTTGATGCCAGAAGAAAAAGCAACAAAAGCAAAAATAAACAAGTGGGATGAAATCAAACTAAAAGGCTTCTGCAGGCAAAAGAAACCATCATCCAAATAAGAGTATAATCTATGAGAAAAAATACTGGCAAATCATATATCTGATAAGGAGCTAATATCCAAAATATATAAGAACTCATACAACTCAATAGCAAAAATTTTTTAATTCCAAGTAAAAAATGGATAGATCTGAATAGACATTTTTCAAAAGAGCACATACAGATAGCCAATAGGCACATGAAAAGTAACTCAACATCACTAATCATTAAGGAAATGCAAATTAAAACCACAGTGAGATATCACTTCACATTTGTTAGAATGGTTAGTATCAAAAAGAGATAACAAATGGTGGCAAAAATGTGGAGAAAAGTAAACATGTGCATGCTGTTGATGGGAAAGTAAATTGGTACAGTATCTATGGAAAACACTATGGAATTTCCTCAAAAATTTCCTCAAAAATTTCCTCAAAAATTTCCTCAAAAATAGAAATACTACATAATCCAGTAATTCCACTTCTGGGCATTTATCTGAAAGAAAAAATACTAACTTGAAATAATATATGCACTTCCATGTATACTGCAGTATTATTTATAGTCGCCAAGATATGGAAACAACCTAAATGGCCATTGATGAATGAATAAAGAATATCTAATATAGGGGTACCTGGGTGGCTCAGTCAGCTCAGTGTCCAGCTCTTGGTTTCAGCTCAGATCATGACGTCAGGGTCATCTGTGCTCAGCACAGAGTCTGCTGGAGATTCTCTCTCTCCCTCTCCCTTCCTTCCTCCTCCTGCTGTGCTTGTACTCTCTCTCTCCCCTTCTCTCTAAAATAAATATATAAAATCTTTTTTTTAAAGATTGTACTTATTTATTCATGAGAGACACAGAGAGAGAGGCAGAGACATAGGCAGAGGGAGAAGCAGGCTCCCCACAGGGAGCCTGATACAGGACTCTACCCTAGGACCCTGGGATCTTGACCTGAGCCAAAGGTGGGTGCTCAACCACTGAGCCACCCAGGTGACCCAATATATAAAATCTTTAAAAAATAATGAAATATGTATATTTACATATGTATACATCAGATTTTCATTATTATATTTATAATTAAATAATATATATTATAGTATGTATTATATGTATTATAAAATATATTATAAAATATAAATAAATAATAAATTATATATTAATATATATAAAGTATATATTAACATATGGTATATAATATATATTTGTGTATTATATATATATGTATGTGTATGTAATAGAATATTTTTGGCCATACAAAGGAATGGAACCTTGCCAATTGCAACAATACAGATGGACCCTGAGAGCCTTATGCTAAATGAAATAAGTCAGACAGAAAATGCCCAGTGCCGTGTAACATCACTTGTATGTGGAATCTAAAAACAAACAAAATAAAACAAAAATGAAGCTTATAGAACAGAGAACAGACTGGTGGTTGCCAGAGGCTGGAGGTGGGGAAATTGGTTGAAGGGAGTGAAGAAATATAAACTTCCAGTTATAAAAGAAATAAGCCCTGGAAATGGAATGTGCAGCATGGTGACTAGAGTGAATAATACTGTATTGCATACCTGAAAGTTGCTAAGAGAGTAGATCTTAGAAGTTCTCATCACAAGAAAAAAAAATCCGGTACGATCCATGGTGACAGATGTTAACTAGACTTATTGTGGTGATCAGTTTTGCAATGTATACAAACATTGAATTATTATGTTGTACATTTGAAATGAATACAATGCTATATTTCAATTATGCCTCAATAAAAAATCATATAGTACTCAGGAATAGGACAACATGAGGGCTTATTCTCTGTTCCATCCCATTAAAGATGAAAAAAAATTTTTTAAAAACTCTTTCTCACTGAACATGACCAGCCAGTTATCTCCAAGTAAATATATAGTCAGTCCATTTGTGAAGGTTAATGGATGACTTAATGAAAGCCTGACAAGATTCTCTAGGATGAGACATAAAGGGCAATTCCCATTTAATAGTCCCCTTTAGATGGGATGCCTCAGGCATTATTAATAACTTCTCCAGGCATTTCCTATCCTAATGTGGAATTAACACGGGAGTGTTATCTCACAGCATCTATTTCTGTTCAGTCAAAACACATGACAGTTAGCCATGGCAGGTTAGCCATCTTCATGTTGACTGCAAGAAACAATATCAGAATTGTGACTTGGCTAGGGGCATTGTCAAGATGGATTGTTTCTTGAGATAGCAGATGGTTTGGAAATCATCTACCATGACAGACCAAACTGACTAGAATTTCAATCCACCATTCCTGGAGTGGTGATGAGAAGGGCACATACGGGAAATTAACTCTCCTGGTATAACTGAAAATGACAGCACTTTGCATGGTCAGAGCACACACTGGTATTAAGAAGGAAGGATAAATGAGAGGCGGGTGGGAAGTTCCTAATTAACTTCAATATACTTCAAGTAAATTTCCCTAACTCAATATTATGGCACATATGAGGAGAGTTGATTTATGCATTTCAGGGCTTGATTTTATAATTTCACTCTTGAAGAATGGGATAATCAAACAACAGAAGGAGTATATTAACAAGGGACCTGGATTACAGTGATTTAGAGTGAGGTATCAGGTAATTGAATCTAGTCAGTTTATTCAGAGCAGGATGCAAATAAGTAATTTGGACATCTTGAATGAGCTCTGCCAAGTTAAAAGCCTCATGAAAATTTTGTAAACATGCCATGCACTTTAATGCAATCGGAGAGTAGAAAGTAGTTTACAATGATTTCAGACTTCTATTTGGCCATTATTGTTATTATTATAGTTTTTAAATGTTCTCCCTGACGTCTTTCCTGTGTAAATGAATATGTCCCAGGGACACTCCAGTAAATGAGATAAACTAACATAAAACATTAAATAATTCATGTCCTTGGAAGCCATGGAGATTTTGCTCATGTTTTTCTAGAAACCAAACCAATGTTGTGATGCAGGAAAAAAAGGCATCTGCGTATGAAAATATCTTAAGCATTATCTTTTCAGCCTGAATATGTGCTCAAGAAGAAAAAAAGGAAAACGGAACAAGTTAAAAGAATATAGCAAGTACCATTTTATAATGGGAGAGATAACTAATAGGATTTTGATTTGGTATTGTTTTGTCTCATTTGGAGGTCATATCACTGCCTTTCCCATTGTTTATGTGGTTTGAAGTTAGACTAAAGTGAGATGAACAGATGAGGAGGTTGAGTGGGACATGCAGGGGAGACAGGGAGAGGAGATCGCAATAAGGAGCAGAAGGCCATAGGAAATGAATAAAGACCTGGGGCGCCTGGATGGCTCACTCAGTTAAGTGTTCAACTCTTCTTGACTCTTGATTTCGGCTTAGGTCATGATCTCAAGGTCAAAAGATCAAACCCTGCATCAGGCTCTGCACTCAGTGGGGAGTTTGCTTAAGATTCTCTCCTTCTTGTTCTCTCCCTCTATGCCACCCCTGCTTAAGTGAGCACACACACTCTCTCAAAAAGAAAGAAAGATAAAGAAAGAAAGAAAGAAAGAAAGAAAGAAAGAAAGAAAGAAAGAAAGAAAGAAAAGAAGGAAGGAAAAAGAAAGAAGTGAATAAACACCTGGGATATTTGTATTCCAAAACCAACCTCTGCCAGGTAGTAAAAGAAAAAATGGTCAGTAAAAACTGACCTTGACATGTTGGAATAAATAGATGAGGAATTTAAAGTAACTAAAATTAGTTAACAATAGAAATTAGCATAGATTACAAAAAATCCTTAATAAAATATTAGCATACTTAATCCAGCAATACATAAAAAGGCAAGTATTTTATGACCAAATAATTTCTATATCAGGAATGCAAATATTGAACATTCAAAAAATCAATTATATAATTATCTATATTAACTGAATTGAATAAGTGAACGGTGTAGTTAACTCATGTAGATCTAGATATACATGAGTTAAAGATATAAACAAAGCATTTGGCAAAATTCAACACCCATTCGTGATAAAAGCTCCTATTCAACTATGAATAGGAGGTGACTTCTTCAATGCAGTAAAAGGCATTTGCAAAGAAAAAAAGCCACAAAAGAAACAAATAAATTCTACATACCAAATGATCAAAGACCAAAAACTTCCCACTTAAGATGAGGAAAAAGAAACAGATATCTGTTCTCAACACTTCAGTTCCAAGCTTTTATAGCAGATATAGCTGTAGCAGCAAAGCAAGTGAACAAAAGAAAAGGCATGGAACCTGGAAAGGAAGGAATGAAACTTTCTTATTCATAGGTGATGTGATTGTTTCCATTTAGAATCTTAAAGAATGCTCAAAACAATGACTAGAACTACTCAGTGAAGGTAGCAAGGTTACAGAATACAAAATTGACACAAAATTCAACTTTAATTCTATATTCTAATAAGAAACAATGGAAAAGAAAAAAGAAAAAAATTATCTTATAATCGCACCAAAACCTGGGATGCCTGGTGGCTCTGTCAAGCATCTGTCTTTTGCTCAGGACATGATCCCAGGGTCCTGGGATCAAGCCCATGTCTGGCTCTGGGCTCAATGGGGAGTCTGCTTCTCCATCTCTCTCTATTCCTACTCCTTCTGATACTTTCTCTGTCTCTCTCAAATAAATAAATAAATAAATAAATAAATAAATAAATAAATATTAAATCTAATACATATATATATACATATATAATTGCACTAAAAACTATGAAATACTGCTGAAGGAACTTTAAAAATACCTAGATAAGTAGATATCGTATTCCTTGAGTAGAAGGTCTGGTACTGTTCAGTTTTTGTAAACAGAGCTATAACAGCAGTTTTCAAGCTTTTTTGTTTTAGAACTCTAAAACAACTTAACTGTTATTGAGAATCTCAAAGGACTTTATTTTTTGTGAGTTATATATGTCACTATTTACAATATTATAAATTAAAACTGAAAAAAATATTATAGTAATTTCAGAATTTATTTAAAAATAACAGCAAATCCATTACAACATCATAAAAATGGTTTATTTTTTAAAACTACACTTTCCAATTCAAAATAAAACTATTAGAAGAGTGGCACTATTTTACATTTCTTGCAAATTGATCTGACTTAAAAATAAAATTGATCTGGTTTAATTCTCCTATATCTAAGATAGTAGGTTTTACATTTCATCTAATGTGATCGATTTTGTTTGTTTGGAACATATGCAGAAATAATGGTCTCATACATGTATACATAGGGAGAGAAGGGAGAATTATTTAAATAGCCTTTTAAGATAACTGTTGATATTCTTCTTTGATTCTATACCAAAACTTGCTAAGAATCCAGAGGAAGGAATTACAGTACATTGTGATGAAGGCTATGGTGAGGGAAACATATGGTTAGAAGTACATGGACAGGGCCACTAATGAGGATGTAGACATCAGAGAAGACTGCAGGAAACGAGGACTAAGCTGAGAGGTAAAGAAATATGAGTTAATGTGGGTCAAAAACTGTTCTAGGAAGGGAAAATGGTCCAGAGAACACAAGTAAGTTCACAGAATCAAAAAAGTGTCAATAAGGCCCCAGTTCAGTGGTTACATAGAATATTGAGACCCAGATGTTAAAGTGGTGAAATATGAGATTGAAGAGATAATCAAGAGTTGTAATAGGAAGACTAGTAACCTTGGACTTTTCTATAAAGATAATGAAAGCTGAATGAAGGACTGAAGCAGAAGAATGACAGCTCACGAAAGTCAAAAGTTTAAGGAGAGATGGACTGGTTAGTCATATAGATACAGTAGAGAGGTCCAATAATATAGTCTTAAGTGCAGATTAGTTTTGGTCATGACAGCATTGTTTGTGACTTTGCTAAGAAAAAGTAGGTGAGGCTGCATTGTAGGAATGGGTGGAGAGTGAAGATGGTGAGGGAAAACTTGGCTTTCAGTAGACTTGTCTGAGAACAAAATAGTAAAACAGTAAATAGAGGTGACAAACAGTAACAATAGATTGAAGGGAAGAAGCCAAGTTTTGATGAAAAATGTCAAAACTATGGATCTGGAAAAGGACACAAGATGCACCTGGCTGTGGAGGAATGCCAGACCTCCTCTACTAAAGATAATGGGAGATTGCAGTTTATGCATTAATTATTTCTAAAATTGTTCTACAGTTTTTTTGAAACATCTCTGAACTATGTTGTCATATTTTCTTCATTTATCTCTCACAATATGAAAAAATAGACCATGGTTCAAATCCTAAATAAATCATTTTATAAGTCCAAATCAGTGGTGTCTGAATTATTGAGCTTTTATTTTATGCCAAAATTGAGGAGGATTACTTGACTATCAACTTGTCTGAAGAACAAACAACATGACCAAATTTGGGACAAGACCTACTAGGACACCTGCAGTGGTCCCTCTGTAGTCCTTGTCTCATGCATGATGTAAATACCTTTTTTGTTTATTTCTTCTGTCTAGGAGGCTCAGGCTTCTCATACCTATGGATTGATGATATATAAACTCAGTTGGTTACAAGCTCCAGATTAGAGATTTTCAGTATAGTTAAATGGATTAAAACACTTGGATCCAATTTATCAAATAGAACCAAGAGATTGTTGATACCATTAACCACCCTGAAATTGATGTGAAATTTGTTCCATGATCTGTTTCCCCACAATCCGAGGCTGTTGTAAAGATGTCTGTCATTTAGACATCTTCCTGCTATGACAGTCAGGACAAGAATACAAGCTTACTGGCTGAATGATCCTTGATAACCATGTGTGGCTGGGTTTATCTGTTGGTAACTCAGGAGCCTAAGAATAGCTAAAATTTATAGCAGTCATTTCTCTTCTGCACTTCTCTGGTGTGAACAGATAAATTTTTTCAGAAAGCTTGAAGCTGTAATAACTCAAAGCATTGCCATAGAAACAAGGCAGGACCATCAATAAAACAGGGGTGAGGAAAAATACCCCACATGTATAATTACTGGTGAAAACTGTTCAAGTCTCATAAAATGCTATATATTTTGATCCAGGTATATGTGTGAGTATATGAGATATTAAAAATGGAAAACAATTGAATTAACAGTTGAATTCAAACAATTCAAGTGTTAGAAAATTGCATGTGTTCTGTATGTGGTTTTATTGGGAATGTGGATGGTAGCAGAAGCACAGTATTAATCCAGAGTAAATGAGAGCAGTGCTTGCTCACCACGTATAATAGATTCTGTATTGGGGTCACTTGTTCTCAGCAACAAGTGATTGTTTGAGCTGGTACTGAAGATACCTCAACAAATGAAGACCTGCAGTACAGAAAATGCAGGAACCACATGGCTATTAGGTGAGTTTTCAAGATTTGATAAAAATGACTCATGGTCTACATGATTCAGTGGTTGTAAAACATTTAATTTGGGTGCCACTTCTATCCACAATCATGTTTCAGACTACCTTTTTAAAAAATACGTTAATATACTTAAGACACAGCTAAGATAAAAGCAAACAGTTAAAGTGATAAAGTGAAAAGAAAATGTAATGTATACATCATCACAAGAATGAGCTCAAAATAGATTAAAGACCTAAATGTAAGACCTGAAACAATAAAACTCCTAAAATAAAATATCAACAGTAATCTCTTGGACATTGGCAATATTTTCCTGGATCTGTCTCTTCAGGCAAGGAAAACAAAAGCAAAAATAAGCTATTAGGACTACATCAAACTGAAAAGTTTTTGCACCTCAAAGGAAACCATCAACAAAACAAAAAGACAGCTTACTGAATGCAAGAAAATATTTGCAAAAGATATATCTGAAAAGGAGTTAATATCTAAAATACATTAAAAAACTCATACAACTTAAAACCAAATAAACAAATAATCTAATTAAAAATAGGCAGTAGACCTGCATAAAGATTTCTCCAAAGAAGACATCCAAATGATCAACCGACACATGAAAAGATGCTCAACATCACTCATCATCAGGTAAATGCAAATCAAGACCTCAACAAGATAACACCTCACCATCCAACAGAATGGTTAGAAGAAAGAAAGAAAGAAAGAAAGAAAGAAAGAAAGAAAGAAAGAAAGAAAGAAAGAAAGAAAGAGAAAGAAATAACAAGTGTTGGTAAGGATGTGGAGAAAAAGGAACTCTCATGCATTGTTGGTAGGAATGTAAATTAGTGCAATCCATCATAGGACCCAGTAATTCCACTTCTGGGTTTTTTTCTTGAAGAAAATAAAAACACTAATTTGAAAAGATACATCACACCTATGCTTATTGCAGCATTATTTACATGAGCCAAGATATGGAAGAAACCCAAGTGTCCATCAATAGATGTATGGATAAAGAAGATGTGACACATAAATATTGACCATTAAAAAGAATGAAACCTTGCCATTTACAACATGGATGAACCTAGAAGGTACTTTGCTAAGTGAAATAAGTCAGAGAGAAAAGACAAATATAATTTCACTCATATGTGGAATCTAAAAAATAAATAAATAAAACAAACAAAAAACAGAAATAGAGTCATAAATATGGAGAACAAACTGGTGGTTGTCAGAAAGGAGAGGGTTTGATGGAAGGGGTGAAATAGATGAAGGAGATTAAGAGGTACAAACTTTCAGTGATAAAATAAGTCATGGAAATGAAAAGTACAACATAGGGAATACAGTTAATAATATTATAATAGCTTTGTATGATGATGGATGGTGACTACGTTTATCATGGTGAGCATTTTGTAATATACATAATTATCATATTGCTTACCTGGAACTAATATGATTTGATATGTCAACTGAACTTCAATAAAAAATAACATGAAAAGTAGTCTGAGAAAGTATAAATAGTATAAAAATGAGAATAAAAGGGGTTTAAAAGATATAAGTAGACTAAGTGCACCATTGCTTTACCTGAAATATTGAAAAATTAAAATCATTTAAATTAAAAAATATAAAATAATTTAAAATCCTCAAAGCATATAAATATTAAGCATTTGACTGATTGTCTACCTAGCTAAACTCTATTGGTTCTGTAAGGCTTATCTGCGGAGTTTAATCTGTAGGTAAGTACTGAAGAGAAGAAGTAATAAAATGAGGACAGTTTACATATCAGAAATAGTGTAGTATATCAATTAATCTAATTTAGGCCTGTTGGTCCTGGAATAACTGGCTTCCTAATCATATTTCTTCCCCTATGTGCTCTCTTTCTCTCATCAATCTCTCTCTCTCTCTCTCTCTCTCTCTCTCTCCATCACACCATCTCTCTCTCATTTCTACACAAATTACTGAAGACTGACATTGTCAATCAGACTGAAGTCAGAATGCTTCAAACAAACAAGTGTTGGGGAGGATGTGGAGAGAAAGGAACCCTTGTGCACTGTTGGTGGGAATGCAATCTGGTGCGGTCCTGTGAAAAACAGTATGGGGGTTCCTCAAAAAGATAGAAATAGAACTATCCTACGATCCATTAATTGCACTACTAGGTATTTTACCCCCAAAATATAAAAACACTAATTCAAAAGGATATGTGCTCCCCTGTTTATAGTAGCATTATTTGCAGTAGCCAAATTATGGAAGCAGCCCAAGTATCCATTAGTAGATGAGTGGATAAAGAAGATGTGGTATGTATATACAATAAAATATTATTCATCCCTAAAAAAAGAATGTTTTTGCCATTTGCAATGACATGGATGGAGCTAAAGAGTATAGTGCTAAGTGAAATAAGTCAGTCAGAGAAAAATACCATATGATTTCACTCATATGTGGAATTTAAGAAACCACACAAATGAGTGAAGGAAAAAAAGAGAGAGACAGAGACAGAGACAAATCAAGAAACAGGCTCTTAACCAAAGGGACCACACAAATAGATGGTTCCCAGGGAGGGGAGGTGGGAGCGGGAAGGTTAAATAGGTGTTGGGGATTAAGGAGAGCACTTGTGATGAGCACCAGGTGTTGTATTCAAGCATTGAATCACTATATTATACACCTGAAATGAATAGTATACTGTATGTTAACTATACTGGAATTAAATAATAATAAATAGAAAATAAGTAAAAAAAAATACTTTAAACCCACACAAAAGAATGTATTTTGACTAAAAAAAAAAGGATATTTAAAGTAAAATTTCACTTAACCTGTCTATGGTTGTCTAGGAAGATAATGAAATCTTCTAGGTGATGATAGCAGCAAAAATTGACAAACGAAAATGGAATGTATCGGAATGGCTGAAAGAATCACAAGAAAAGTAAAGAACCGGACTACAGAAGTTCAGAAATCAGCTCTGGAGTGTTTAGGTAGCATGACCCAAAGAACAGTTTTTCCAGATGCTTCCCTAGAGGGAAATGAGCTAACTTTTTGAAGTATTTTTGATGCTCTGCTCAAAAGTAAAACTTCCAAAAAACTGTACAGATTACATGCTATCTCACCAGACCATATCTAGTCGATAAAATATAATAGGCCCGAATGGAAGAAAATTAATCAGGAAGAGGTAAAATACATGCTAAGGGATAAAAGCAGCAAATGTCTACTGAAAATGTCATGATCTTTGTGCCCTGCTGGTGGGTTGGAAGAAAGGGACTTCCAGAATAATTCATTCAGATCTCAGAGATGCTAGGAAGCTAAGAAGTAGAGAGAGAAGGCTTGAAGAAGGCACAAGAATCAGAGTGGGTTATGGGAGGTCTTCCTGCCCATCTCCACCTACTGGTCACCATCATCTCTTTCCCAACTGCATCATCTCATGGAACTTATTCTGTATTCCCATCCACTCCTGCTTGTTCATACCTTTCTCCTCCTCTATGGCATGGGCATGCATGGCTCCTGCCCAGGGACATACAGTTTTCCAGTTGTTTCCAGCTTCCTGGAATTCTGAGACAGACCCTTTCAGAAGAAGTGCCTGAAGTTTCCCATCTTTCCCCCAGCACTAATTGGATCAGTAAAGATGTCTATCAAAATCTTCTCAGATGCCCCTCTCTAGTCCCCATGCCCACTTAGCTAAAGCTCCCGTGCCTTGGAGCTTTTAGACTTTCAGCTCAAAGGGTTGTTCTCAGCTTATGAAAATATGTTTAATCTCCTCAAGTCAGGTCTGTTCCAAACAACCACTGGTGGTTAGGAAGATGCTTGCCAAACCCAGAAACCATTTGTCCCCATGCCAGGAAGCTGGCCACAGTATTTGTCTCTTTTTATTTTTCTCATAAGTTTCACAATTCTGTACAAAGTTTCATTTTCTGATTTGAAATTGTAAAACTTCCACCTGCCTTCACTTTGGGGGCAGTTTGGAAAGCACTAGAAAAAATGTCGGGGTTAATCAAATCTTTATTAGGTGGATTTTCATTTTTGCTATGGCGCCATGTGGAATTAAGAGAAACAAAAACAAAACAACAAAAGACCATGCGGGCCGCTACGAAAGCCATCTGCTCATGAAGACTTTGGGCTACTCCTTTCCATACCTACTGCCAAGGGAGGTCCCCAAGACATTCCAATCCCAGCTCCAGGGTTCCAAATCCCAGTCTTTTCAATAGCAGCAAAACAGTAGCGATGGAAACACAAGAAGAGACATGTCATTTTTGTATGTTTGAATATTTTTTATATTCATAATAAGCGCATTCTGAGATAAACACATGAAGATGAAAGAGCAGTGTGGCATTTTTATCATTCTGAAGCAGGAAAAAAGATAACTATTTTTTGGCATGGAAACTTTCCACTTTTAGTAAGAGAAGAGTGTGAGAAGGCTGAGTACACTGTCAGTTTCCAGCAGGTTCAATTAATTGCTGAAACCAAACAAAAATAGCGTCGCACGTTTCCCATTGTTCTGCAGCTGTTGGCTTCAGAATGCTTGTTGTCCCCTTCCTTGTGACTAACCGTCATCATTGCCCAGTTTCCTTTCTTGATTTCCCACCAGAAGTTGTGATGTTTCATAGGAAGAGAGCGCAACCCTCCCAGTATTTATTTCCAGGCCTTTTGAACACATCTGGCTTGAAATATTCCTACTTTTCTCCAAATCTCTGAATTTCTTGACTGGCCTGTTCTCAAAGGCTGTGTGTTTGTGTACAGGCATGCTTTAGCCATTTGATAAGGGAGCATAAGTGGCTTTCTGTCTGAAAGAGGTTAAAAAGATGTAAGTCTTAAATGGAACGTGTGCCCAAGTCTTGGGTCTAATGCTTTGGTTTTGTTCTGTTCTGAAAAACTTCACTTTGCTTCTTTCTGTTTTGTTGAAACGAGTTTACAATTGCTGAAAGTATAATCTGCTTTGAGTTTAACAATTACTGCAAGGGTTACATCACATATGTAGAATCTCGTTTAGTGGAATGTCAAACTTCCAGCAACTTAACCCTTCAGAACGTAGAACTGGACTTCAACGTGGAAACAGAGAAAAAGACCACTAACTAACGTATTTGCGAAAACTCCACGCACTAAAATCCAAATACTTTTCACCTAGAAAAGTTTGAGAACTTGGAACACTGCCTGGCATATATTAAATACTACATAAGTGTTTGTGATGATCATCAGAACTTATTAGCTGTTCTTACATTATATGTAATGTATGTAATATGTAATTAATGTTCTTACATTATATGTAATATAATGTACATTATATGTAACTTATTAGCTGTTCTTACATTATATGAACATTATATATCTAGCAAGCTGAGTTATGTTTCTTTGAGAAAAAGAAAAAGGTTACTGACGGCATTCCCGAATGATGGCAAAAGAGAACAACAGAATGAGAATGTCATGAAAATCTGCATCTGACACGTAGCTATAATAATGCGACAGAAAATTTACGAAAACACAATTGCAGGGGCGACTGCGTGGCTCAGTTAGTTAAGCGTCTGCCTCCAGCTTGAATCCTGAGCTCAGGGCCCTGGGATGGATCCCCGGTGGGGCTCCCTGCTCAGCTGGGAGTCTGCTTCTCCTTCTCCCTCTGCTACTGCTCCTGCTTGTGCTCCCACTCTCTCTCTCTCCCCCCACCCCCGTCAAATAAATGAGTAAAATCGTAAAAAACAAAAACAAAAACAAAAACACTATTGCAGTCGTTGGTTCATTTAACCGGCCAAAGGATTTGAATTACATTAGACCATCTTTTAGAGACACAGCCCTGATGATCACAATGACCCCCGGCCCCTGCCTTAAGTCATCAAGGAGAAATCGAATTAGGTTTCTTCTAGGCTAAGAATGTAATGCAACGTAATACATACATACATATATATATATATATATATATATATATATATATATATATATAATTTTTTTTTTTTTTAACAGGTGGACTGCAGCCCTAAACAGGCTTGTCATGAAGTTGATGGAGAATCCACTGAAATGGGGAAGCTCATCCAGCCGTGACCTCCGTTCTCAGTGGAGCCTGCTGGATGCACCTAGGGCTGTGAGAGTCGAAGATAACCCACAGCCTACTCTGACGCTCTCCACCCGCACAGCTTCCAGAAGCAGGGGAACTCCACAGTCCTTCTGTCCCCACGCTGGCCTGCGTCTGACTTCCTCTAGAAAACAGCTGTCTGATTGTTAGGAAGCCTCCAGCCTGCCTTCCAAGAGAACGAGGCTCCTTTGCTCAGAATGAGTCATCAAGTCTACTTGCAACCCGCCTAATTGGTGTGTACCCTGGCATCGGCTCCCCGCAGTCAGCCGGGGCGGTGTGGCTCGAACTTATGATTCACAGTATCCTCCAGTTAGGTCTCTGGCCTGTTTGTGTTTGCTACAGGCTCGCTCCAGGTCACCATGCATTTTTTCCTCCTCTGTCATCATCAAAACCACTAGCAGCCATGTAGCGCCTCACGCTTGCCACGTCCAGCTACCTTACTTGCTTGCCTTTGTTCCCAGAACGTCCCTCTCCCCAGTCGGTTCCCACCACTATTTCCTCCAAGCTCAACCCTTGTTCACTTGGGATAAGTTTGCTCCCCAGGTGATATTTGGAAATGTCTCAAGATCTCCTGTAATTGGCCTAACCTGAGGAAAGGAGCTACCTGGGTGGGGGCCAGGCACACTGATCAAGATCTTAACAGCGCTCGGGCCAGTCCCCACCGGCCTGGATGGCACAGGGCAAACCCTTAATGTCGCCAAGATTGGGAGATCTCCACTCTCACTTGTCCCCATTCTTCAAGTCTCAGTTCAAATCTCACCTCCTCTGGAAACTGCCCTGCCCCGTACTTCTCAGTAGATGGGTCGGGTGTGAACTCTCCCAAGCTTTTTCCTTCTAGTCCTGGGTATGTGTTCTTTCTCCAGCGTTTCCATGCTGTAGCAAATTGCCTTTGGGCTTCTATCCTTTTCCTCAACTGACTGGAAGCTCCTGCGGAGCTGGGGGCAGGGTCTGTTTCATCCACGCATGGCTAGAGCTCACACTAGAGCCTAGCTGGTTGTAAGGTTTTTTTTTGAAATGTTGGAATAATTGAATGAAAGAGGAACAATCTTGTTTTAAGCTTTATGACTTTGCTTTTCCTCTAATTATTTGGCTGCATTAGAGACATCTTGCTGATCCTCTTGAGAATGTTTAAATACAGAACAAGTGGTTTTCATCTTCTTACATTTCATTATGACTGTTCTAGAGCATCTCAGCAGTGATGGCATCTTTGATGATAAACTTTGGATGGTGATAACAGTATACATTTGAAGCTAATACCAAGCCCATCTTTCACTGCTAATAATCTACTATATTGGAATTATTTTCAGATGAAAGTCACTAAAGTCAGATTGCCTTTGTTCACATCTGGGATCTGCCACCTACCACCTGTATGAACTCAAGCAAATTAAACTCTATGCCTCAATTTTCTGTCAAAAAAAAAATGGAGGTAGGCATAATACAGGATGGTTATTAACACAAATGGAAGCACAGTCTGATATCAACCCCTCATTACTTGTCATGAATGCATCAAGCCAGGTAGCTGCAGCTCATGCTAACATGTTACTCTATTGCACTCCTGAAGAGAAAAGAATGGAACTATGTTAAAAGATAAGAGTATTCACAATTTACCCACTATGTGTCGTGATCAAGCCAAAATAACTCTTCAGAACTCACCAAACTTTTTTTTTTTTAAGATTTTATTTATTTATTCACGAAAGACACACAGAGAGAGGCAGAGACACAGGCAGAGGGAGCAATAGGCTCCACGTAGGGAGCCTGATGTGGGACTCGATCCGGGGACTCCAGGATCATACCCTGGGCCAAAAGCAGACACTAAACCGCTAAGCCATCCAGGGATCCCTCACCAAACTTTTTACAGGCAGGTGATGGAGTGTCAGATAATCTTGGCACAATCCAAAAACCACTGATCATCTACAGTTACCACTGCTGCTGCATTCTAATTTTTCTGCTTCAAACAGTGGCATTTTAATCATTCTGCCCATAGCAACTAATGTCCTTTAAATTAGCATTAAAAATTCATTCTTTTGGTTTATCCTTCCTGAATCAAGCTAATTAGCTATCAGCTGAGAGCCCTTTAAATTATAACCTGAGTATGTAACATTTTCTAATTTATAATGCCTCATCTAGGCAAATTGAAAATCCAAAAAGGAGTGAATTAATTAATGTTAATTAAAGAGTACAGCATGGAACGGATGCCAGGTCAATCTTTGGAGTGCACTTGCTAAGCTATTGTTGGGGAAAAGTTGACCCTTTGCAGCACATCCATTTGGACAATGGACTTTGCCACAGTGGTTTTGTAAAACAGAGGAAAAGAAAGCTAGAGATAGGAGAGGAAGCAGCACTGAAGAGGACTGCATTTAATCGTACAATACATACATAACATATGTGATATTGCAAATTCTCTGTAATAGAACAAGTAAACAAATCAACCTTTGAAGGTTTTTACAAGTTTCTGAAATTTCTCTTTTCTATTTTTAATCAGTAAATATTCTCTGAATGCCTCTTACATACAAAGTTTTATTAGACACTGAGCAAAATGCAAAGATAAGAGGGTCATCACCCAAAGAACTTACAAAATAGAGTACTTTCTGTGATGATGAAAATATTCTCTATCTGCACCAGCCAATAGAGTTCTACATGTAGATATTCAACACTGCAAATGTGGCTTAAGTGCAGGTCTGTCTGGAAGGTAAGACATCTTGCAGACTGCTTGTTTTTATTACTTAAAGATTTCCAAATGTTGTCAATGTTTTTCTTATGCCACATCATTGTAACTCTCTCTGTCTCTCCCTCTCTCTCTCTCTCTCTCGCCCTCTCTCACTCTCTGTCTCATTCACACACCCTACCCTGTTTTCTGTTCGGTGTAATGTTCATCAACTTAAACTGATTTTCCTCAGGGCTGTGATGATCAACTTGGAGAGATGAAACATGTCAGAATTTCTGGAGTGAGGAAGAGAAAACAGCTGCATAATAAACATTAGAATTTGTAATAAGAAAAGGAACAAAAAGTGTATCCAAATTATATGAAAATAAAATGGAGGAGTTTGGGGTACACAAATGGTTCTCAACAGAAATGTATACCTGTTCACAAAGGGGAATATCAGAATCTAGGAAGGGGTTAGGAAACAGGCTATGACATTTTTGTGTTGAACTAATTGGTACACGGGTTTACAAACTTTAAGAAATACAACCTTTACTGAAGAACAGTTAAAATACGTTGGTACTAAAGTGCTGAAGGGTCTTTTCACCACACAAGCCAGTGTGCAGGTAACCATTATCTCAACAGACATTGGAAATTCACGGAGTGTTACAAGGACAAAGAGCTGGTGGTTCTGGGTTCTCCACAGAATTGCTGACACAAGAACTGTGTATATGGAACCATATAATTTGGACTATACCTTAATATTCTTTTTAAAAAAGGATTTTATCTATATATTTGAGAGAGAGAGAGAGAGAGATCACAAGCAGGGGGAGCAGCAAAGGGAGAGGAGAGGAAGAAGCAGGCTCCCCGTGAAGCAGGGAGTCCAACACGGGGCTTGATCCTAGGACTCTGAGATCATGACCTGAGCCAAAGGCAGCCGCTTATCTGACTGAGCCACCCAGGCACCCCTACCTTAATATTCTTAAATGAAAACAAAAATGTTACGAATATAGTTGTCAAAACCTGGTCCTATTCATAACTTAACAAACCACTATGAGTGAGCAAAATACATTCAACATACAATAATGGAAGGATTCATTATTCAGAACAAGTAATTGCAGTTTTTAAAATCAAATTTATAACTCAATAGGAGTATTTTAAAAGTAAGGACTGTTTCATAAAGTTTGGCACATTTACTTCTTTTTTCAAGTTACTATATGTTCATCAAAGATGGATTTCAGATTCAGTCATTTTCTTTGTTGAGCCACTAAATTGTTTTCTTATTCACCCCATCTTTTTGTGCTAGACTTGAATACTACTAATATTGCCACCTATAGGTCTAAATGATTTTTTGGTTTGTTTCTCAAGAGCACAATGTGGAAGAACTAAAAACCCTTGGAGGATGGATCATTCTGGATAGTTGAGTTTGACAGCCTTTTAGGGATGCATGCTTTTACTCACCTTTTTCCTTTTTTTTTTCTAATTTTGGATGGAAAAGTTTTTCAAAGACACTATATAAGTCCCTGACTTCTCAGCTACTGCACCAAAAATAATTAACAATTTTTGATGACTAAGAAGAATCATCATCTGTATGAATTATTGAGCTAGCTTCTTTGGCCTTAGGCAAAATCATCCCAGACCATTGTACCCTCTGAGTATTTCACTCATTGGAATATTCAGTCACTTGTCTGAACCATCCATTCACTTTTCACTGCTGAAAGTATATATTCCTCTTTGACATTTTTTACTCTTTCATGTTTTGCTTTTAGTTTCTGTAATTAGAAACCAAATGACTACTCTAGTTAGAGTTGTTTGCAAAATAAAAGTAATTTGGAAGTAACTTTGTGACTAAAGGATCCATAAATGTTATTTTAGGGATTTTTGTGACTCAGATGAATTTTTGTAACTTGCTTCCTGTTGCACAGGTAAGAATACCAAAAAAGAATTCTGGAGAGGTGACTCATTAATGACTTATTATGTTTAAGACTTCCTCCACTATTTAACGTTACTTTTATGTTCATATGTGGTAATTCTTCACATTTGAAATAAAGTGTCAACTTTTAAAAAAGTTCTTATGATATTAAAAATATTTGAAAATCTATTATCTTCCCCAAGCCTTCCAATTCTGCTGCAGTATGCTATGATACAAATGTTACATTTTTCTCCAGATTAGCAGAATGTATTATTCTGAGCAATAGTTAATGATCTTAAATAGATAGCATACAGAACATTATTTACTAATTTTTTAACGTATTGCATTCATGTGTAAGTCATATCTTGATATCTGATAAGCTTTTAAAAACTATAACTGTTAACTTAGAAGTATCATATTCAGATGATTTGTGTAAAGCTGGGGGCAATCCTCAGTGCTTCAGGAAAATCTAAAGTACATCTTATAGTTTATCTTCTACTCTGGACTTTAACATTCATCAACACCATTCTAGTTTATAACTTTTCTGGGGGAAAAAAGAGCTCCAGGTAGGCATCCATTATCCTCATTTGGAAAAATTGTTTATTACTTCTTTATATAAAATATTATTTTTTATTATTTTTAAGATGAGTATCAGATAAGCAATCCATAAATAAAGAGAAATTAGATAAATTGGGGATGGACTCAGAAAGTATACCATATAGATCATCTTGAAAAGACCACTGGACAGGGTTTTTCTACAGTTTAATGAATTTGGAAAATACCTCCTATTAAGCCTTTCTTAGATATTCATAATTCATTTTACAGTATTAAATACTATCCCCAAATGAAGAAATGTATGCACTTTGATCCAAATTTTCCAAATTTATTGGACCTTTCCTCTCAAAATGCTTTTTAATATCCTGTTGAACCATTATATCTGGGCACACATTCTGGTGGCCCCTGGGATGCTTACAATTATTTGCTTCTCCCCTCTTTCCAAGCCATGGTAGATCTGCACTTCTTTACATCATTGAAAGTTTAATATCATCAAATCATCTGTGATCATGCAAATAAATGTAGCAATCATCACCTGTGTCACTTCTGGGGAGCTCTTTAAGGGCCAGTGTGCAATTTGTCACATTCCTTGCAAAGAGAAACTAAATGTATGTGTCAAGGTGCAGCGTGGCTCAGCCTGGGTCAAGAGAGTGCTACCTATAAGAGATGAAAAGCGAGTTAGAAATCACCCTTCATTGGGTTTTCTGCCTCTGAGATCTGTGGGTTGTTATGGTGGTGTAACTTAGCTCATGCTGAATGATACACCGAACTATGCAACCAAAAACTTAAAAGTATAAGACAATTTACAAGATTGTTAAGATGATTCATCGCTCCGGAAACTAACTTTAATGGGATTCTCTCTTTTATATCTTTTTAAAGAAATTATTTATTCATTCATGAGGGACACAGAGTGAGAGAGAGGCAGAGACACAGGCAGAGGGAGAAGCAGGTTCTATGCAGGAACCCAGTGTGGGACTCAATCCTGGGACTCCAGGATCATGCCCTGAGCCAAAGGCTGCTGAGCCACCCAGGCATCCCATTAATGGGATTCCCTAGTGCTTTGCCTTATTTAAAAATCTCAGCCGTCTCAATGAAGGAAAGGTGGATACACTGAGAATGTCCACTCAGCACAATTATGATCAAGCCAGAGGACCTCAGTTCATGGTTGCCCTGAAAGATCTGAAACTGTTACAGGCACAAAAATACAGCAGCATTAGTAATTATCTACTGCCTTAGCTCATCTACTCAGTAGCATTTCTTCCTGTACACCAGCCTCACCACAGCATTTCATATTTTTCTTACTACTCTCATAGGATGAAAAGTTTCTACAGCCTAAGTCATTTCATGAACTTGATAAACTTAATGTTGTTACTCCTTTTCCTGAAAGGAGTTCTCCTCATTTGCTTTCTGGACCTTAATAAAAAGACTAAATTGAAAAAAAAAATTGTTTTGGTCCTCTGGTCCCAAATAGGTGTTCATATTTCTCTATTGAATACAGTAGAGGTAAATGGACTTCTTCAATTATAGACAAAAGAAGGGACAATTGATGTTATGTATGAGGATATAAAACAGTCACTCTTTTCTCGCCAGGGAGCAGGTTTCCAAGTAAAGAGAACTTCACATCAGTTTATACTTATATTTGGTATTGACCTTTTCTAAAACCATAAGAGAAACATCAATGTAAAAATAATCTCTCACTTATCAGAACTACATTTCTATGGATTTTCCAAGCCACCCTGGTCCTTGATCCCCGTACTTTTATTCTCCCCCTCAGAATCCTGGAAAAACTGAACCAGCGAAATATAATTTAGAACAAACAGAAAAGACTAAGAGCTTATTTCCGCTGAGGTTATAAAGTGTTCCCTTGATTTGTTCAGCTCTTCTGCAAAAACATTATCTCTTCAATCTTCTAGATTTTGCTCATTCCTTCATTTAATAATCACTAAGTACTGTCCACTACGGGCAAGTTGTTGGACTTTTGAAACAATTCAAGGGGCACCTGGATGGCTCAGTGGTTGAGCATCTACCTTTAGCTCAGGTCGTGATCCTGGCATCTCGGGATCAAGTCCTGCATCAGGCTCCCTGCTGGAGCCTGCTTCTCCCTCTGCCTATGTCTCTGCCTCCCTCTCCATGTCTCTCATGAATAAATAAATAAAAACTTAAAAAAAAAAAGAATTCAAAATCTTGAACTGCATTTCCTATATAGTAGTCACTAGCCATATGTCACTATTTAAATTAAATCATTTTTTTAAAGACTAGTTATTCAGTCATTAAAACTATTTGAAGTATTCAGTAGACATATGTAGCTACTGGCTACTATGTTGAACACTGCATATGTAAAATAGTTTTATCGTCCCACAAAGTTCTTTTGAACAACGCAGATATAGAACACTAACATCATCATAGAAAGTTTTATTAGATAGTATAGGCTCTAAATAATAAATTTTATTTGCAAGTAATAATATTTTGATGACAGTCTTCTGTAGGGAGTACATAATGTCATGATATATAACTTTGCTTGGGGAAATTAGAGGAATGCAAAGAAGATTAAGTAGAAGATGGCCAGAAGGACAAAAGAGAGCCATTCTAGACAGAAATGTCAACATGTGCCAAGGTTCAGGTGCTTGACATAATGTATATTTTGAAACTAGGAGGAAACTTAGTATTCTAGAATAGATCATGGTTACAAAGGGATGGCATGAGATAAGACTGTAAGCTTAATCAGGGGTCAGAGTTTGGCAAATTTCATGTGCCATATTAAAAGTTATCATCATGAATCTCAAGGAAAACTAAAAACATATTTTAAGCAGAGTTATAACATGGTCATGTACTTTTTAGAAATATGATCCAAAATCTGCGTAATATGAGACAAACTTCTAATTCAAGTATGGGGGAATGATACAAAAGAGAAGACAAACAAAACCAAAAAGAAATGTTGGATTTTAAAAGCATATGCAAAATTTTGTGAATTAAAATAGAAAAAATGCAGAACATGGCTAAAGCCATTGGTCTATGGGCCTTCAAATTAAAGGTGCTCTAAGTCAGATGAGAACCAGATCTAGATTTACTGCTTGAAGCCAAGACCAGTAAAAAAAAAAAATAAGCCATTTATTCTATTCATAAGTAGATTGGAAAGATCCCTAATATGCAAAAAATAGCCAGAACAAATGGAGAAATACTTTCTACTTTTGGGAGGAAAATAACTATTCACCTAAAATTATAAGCCGAGTTATACTGTGGTTTAAAAATCAAGGCAATATGACTCAGCAATTGATCACTCAGCTCATGGGCAGATAAAGAACATGGCTAGCTGTGGGAATTAATGTGAATTATAGGACACACTGATCATCAACACTTCAAACACACCTGCAGCCCTAAGTATTTTTTAGAGCTATGCCAAAACAAAACAAAACAAAAATCAAAGAAATAAAGATATTTTTAGGTATTAAAATAAATCAAGACATTTCACCACCCACAGTCCCTTGTTAAAAAGTTAATTAAGGGAGGTACTTAAGCAAAAATAAAGGTTCAACCCAGGGGGAAATCATGATATACAAGAAAGAATGCTGTCCATGAAAATTTAAAAATAGATTAGTAAGCTTAATTAACTACTAACTGGAAAAAATAAACTGTAAGGACACTGTAAAATCTATTTCACTTGCTATAAAAATATCCAATATTTAATGTTAAAAATAGCATTAAGAACTTCTAGTTTGTAGTCCAGCACATAAAGAGCTTGCAAGTCATCACATCATCCTAATAACAAAAGTGAACAAACTGAAAATCAATAACTCTTCTTAAATCCATCAAAAAATGAAGTCCAGGGCAAACCATTGATCCCAAAATTGAAGAGACAAATATATATACTGAGAATGACAACTTATTGGTACCCATGAGTATCAACCCACAACAGAACCAGTGATATGGTAGAAAAACCTAAACTGTATAGTTGGGAATTTTAATAAACATTTAAGAAAGAAATTATACCAATTCTCTGTAATCTCTTCAAAAATACAGAGGAGAGAATGCTTCCTAATTCCTAGGAGGCCAGCATGACCCTAATACCAAAACCAGACAAAGATGTTGTGAAGAAAGAAACCTACATCATTATTACTCATGAACATAGATGCAAAAATTCCTCAACAAAATGTTATCAAAATGTCTACCAGTATATAAAAAGAATTATTACACAATGTACAAATGAGATTTATTTCAAGTATGCAACAATTAGAATATAGTTCAACACCTGAAAATCAATGACTGTAATGCAGCACATCAACACTAAACTAAAAAATAAAAATCCCATGATCGTTTCAATACATGTAGAAAAGCATTTGACAAAATCCAATGCCCACTCAGGATAAAAGAATTTCAATAAACTAGGAATAGAGGAAGACCTCCTCAATTTGATAAAGAAAAGCTTAAAAATATCCTGCACCTAACATCATATTTACTATTGAGAAACTAGAAGCTTTTCTTTCACTTTAAGTACAAGGCAAGGATGTCTCCTCTCACCACTCCTCTTCAACTGCATACTGGATGTCCTTGCTAATACAATAAAACGGGGAAGGAAATTTAAAGTATACTGATTAGGAAGGAAGAAATAAAACCACCTTTGTTCCCACTTATGGGGAAAATCTCAAAACAAAAACCAAAAACCAAACCAAACCAAAACAAAACAAAACAAAAAACCCACCTGAAATGAACACATGGATACAGCAAGGTTCCGGGACATAAGATTAATCTATAAAAATTAATTGCCTTCCCATATATGCCAGCAATTTGAAATTAAAAACACAAAAACACTTACATTAGCACTCAAAAAATAAAATAACCAGGTATAAATTTAACAAAATATATACAAGATCTATATGAGGGAAACTACAGAACCCTGATAAAAGAAATCAGAGAACTAAATAAGTAGAAACATATTCCATGTTCATGGAAAGAAGGACTCAATATTTTCAAGATCTTAGTTCTTCCTAACTTAATCTTTAAATGCAATGCAATTCTAACCAAAATCCCCACAAGTTATTTTATATATATTGACAAACTGACTAATGTTTATATGGAGAAGCAAAATATTCAGGATAACTGACACAATATTAAATGAAAAGTTAGTATTTTCTAACAAAGTTAGAATGCTAACACTAAATGACTTCAAGTCTTCCTATAAAGCTACTAATCAAGACAGTGTGATATTGGTAAGAGAATAGACAAATAGATCAATAGAACAAAATAGGGGGCCTAGAGCAGAGCCACACAAATATGGTCAACTGATCTTTGACAAAGGAGCACTTTAGAAGCTTCCTCACTGACTATAGCACTTAAGATAACGTGATCTTGGCATAGTGGTAAACAAAGAAAACTGATAAAATACTATAGAAAACCCAAAAATAAACACAAGTGAATAGGGAAATGTAGTATGTGTAAAATAAGCTATGAAATTAATAGGGGCTGGATAAGCTACTTTATAAAGGGTGCTAGGACAACTGATTGTCCATATGAAAAATATAAATAAGTAAAATTAGATTATTATACTGCATACTAAAATTAATTCTAGTAAATACTAAATTAAATACTAAATACTAAAATTAACTGTATACATGTGCACAAAGAAATATGCGTCGCAATGTCCATTATGAGATTGTAATAGTAAATGTCTTAAGACAATTTAAATGTCTACCATGATTGATAGATGTAATATATTCATAGAATGATGTAGATGGTATTTCTATATGCTCAATGTGCATGTAAACATTAATAGTCATAAAGAGTAAGTAAATCTGTTCCTTGGTAGCTAAAACTGAGATAGTAAAAAACAAGATATTAATAGTAAATCAATAAAACCCTCAAACTTGCTGATCACATCTGCATTTGTGATATTTCAAATGTGCCCTTCCAAGGACACCTGTCAACATGTCACAAAGAACAAAGCAAACGTCAGGTCTGCACTTCTGGATCTCTAGTATAAATGCTCCAGCTTAAAGCATGATGGCTAATTAAAGAGTTTAGTCCTTGCGTTGCCTTCTTTAAACCTTGACTTCATTGTTTCTTAAAGTTCCAACTTACTATGTTCTTTATGCCACAAAATGTCTCTTTCTTAATACGATTAAGCATAGACAACACATCTCCTGTTTACTGAGTTCCTGCCCTACAAGACTCTGTTGACCCTATTGTCAATTCTAATATTAGAATAAGGAAATACACTCTTTATTCCACTTATAGCCGCTTCTTTGCCTGGGAGAGGACTTACATCACACAACTGACTCGGATTCATTCCTAAATTTAGACATAGATAACCTTTTATCCTTTGTGACTAAAAGAAAATAGCTTGTTTTCTTTCCATTGGGAATAAATCATCTTAAAAATATACTAAAGAACAGAAACTAAATTTTTTTTTACAGGGCACTTCGTGGCTTATTTTAATCTCTCTCTCACTCCTTCTCTCTACCTCTCTCTCTTATCTTAGTACAGCTGACCTTCTGTTATGGCTTTGTTAAATTAACATTTGTTAAGTGGAGCACAGGGTGCCAGATGGCAAGCCAGGGTTCAGCAACAGACCATAAGAGAAATTGAAATAATTGAAGTAGAAAAGTTTGTTACTCATAGGTCCTAGAGAAAGTACACTGTACACCACACAGAGAGATCAAGGCAGGGTACAGGGAGATGCAGATCCTGAGGCACAAGCCTGTACTGGAGTCCACTGGTGGAATGCTTTGGATATCCCAGGCTAGGGAGAAATTGCTCAATTTAAACCAAAGGAATGGGGTTTGGGTCAACCCTGCAGGGTCTTATGTAAGGTACTGGAAGGCTGGGGAAACTGTTGCGCACAAGGGCAGTTGGGGGAGTCATGTCAGGAACTTACATTTGCTTGTGACTCTGCAGGCTCTAATCTAGGGCATGCACACGCATGAGGGGCTAGTGTCGGGGTAAAGCCCCCACAGGCTATTTGATCAAACAAAATGGATACTGAGGAAGCAATACCATGAGTAGCTTTGCTAAACTCTTGACACCTTCAGATGTGGGAACAATCTAAATGTGACACTTGCAATACTCTGAAGACCTGAGGATAGATTTGCTTCATTAGGCTGGACAGTTGGTTTTCTTCTTTTTCCCTTAACAGTTTTATGTTCATCCCATCTAATTGCTAAACTTCCTGCCAGCTGCATATTATTTCCCAGGGTATTCCATGGATGTAAGAGAAGTTATTGGTACCCCCCAGCCTCAGACTCGGAGTTTATGTCTCAATCCATAAGACATTATGACCTAACCACTGGTTGCTGAGTTTGTTTTTTTAGGTACACTGACATACAACATAATGCCCATAATACCTTGGGGTGTAAAGTGCTCGCCACAAGTATTCTTATTCAGCTCTTCTGCCACTGGATATCCTGGATCAATTGGGTCTTCAAGCATGATCAATAAGAGATATAAGTACTCTAACCAAGATGCAGGGAGGAAGGGGAGTTTTGATCCAAGATCTGATCATGCCATAGCTTTGCGTGCAGTAAGATGACATGTTCAGTAATGTGCTGAGCATGGTTATTTTCATAATTCTGTTCAGAAATAATGCAGGACAGAATAGGAAGAAGGTCCAATTCCTGGGAGATGGGTCTGGTGAGAACAAAGCAGAAAGGGGATTCTCTGCTTAATTGTTTGGGTTTTAACACAGTGGCTTTCCTGTCCTCCCAGTGCCTCTCAAGCTGTTAAGCACCAGTGTACCCAAGAACCAAAAAGAAAGTGGCCAGATGGGGGCTGGTTTCTACAAGGAGTTACACTGCTTCTTTGCATCAAGGAAGTGCCTGAGATCTTTAGTTAGGGCAAATTAACATTAGCTATTATAACGAATAACCCTAATCTCAGTGGCTTAACATTTGCAAAATAAATTTTTTAAAAGTTTATTATTTGTTCTTGACACAGTTCCACATAGGTCCAGCCCTCTCCTAAAAAGCTTGAGAGAATGATTCAGAAAATAGCATTATTCCATTGTGTCTTTGGGTCATTTTAGAGTTCTTCTTTTCTAGTCATATAAAAGAAGACAAAGGGATCCCTGGGTGGCGCAGCAGTTTGGCGCCTGCCTTTGGCCCAGGGCGTGATCCTGGAGACCCTGGATCGAATCCCACGTCGGGCTCCCGGTGCATGGAGCCTGCTTCTCCCTCTGCCTGTGTCTCTGCCTCTCTCTCTCTCTCTGTGACTATCATAAATAAATAAAAATTAAAAAAAAAAGAAGACAAAGCATGCATAAAGATCATGCAAGTTGTTTGAGAGGCCACACTTGTAGGCATACTACATCACTTTCATTCTCATTGAATTGTCCAGAACCCAGTCATATAGCCCCAACCTAACCACCAAAGAGGCTGTAAAATGTGACCTTTCTATGTGTCCAAGAAGAGTAGGTAGGATCGGTGAGTATCTAGCCATCCTCTGACATACTATCTTCTGATGAAACCAGTAAGATTTTTTTTTCTGCTCACTGCTACATACAGTAAAAGCTTCTGGTAAATTGACTGGAGGCCTTCTTATTGTTCCTAGTCAGCAAAAATCTGGAGGCTTAGCTGGGCTAAGTCTAAGGTTAACTCTATCTAGCTGTAGCTGAAGGTTTAGCATATCCAGAATTCTGAAACCAATCCTGTTTCCTCTAAAATTAATTTTAGAAATCTAGGTTACTAAGTAAGTTATCAGTGTGAAATTCAGTGTTTTCTTGCTATAGCTGTGATCCAGTGCCTGTTAAAAATTGTGAACCCTGGAGACGGACTGCCTGGTTTGCAATCTGGATTGCTACCTATTGGCTTTGGGCAAGTTATCTCATTTTCCTGTTCCTTAAAGTTGGAGTTATATATTTAATACACTGGAGCATTTGTGAGAAATAAATTAGAAAAGCTGTGAAAAGCACCCAGCACCTAGTTTCTGAGCCACTGCTATTATCATCGACATTTACCAATGTTGGACTATACAAAATTGAGTCCTGCTCCTATTTCCCCAGAATCTGAATGATTGTAAATTTTTATCTGTGGGTATGTCAATGGAAAGGTACTCTCCAGATTTGGGAGAGGGGGTATATGGGGGGGGGGGGAGTTCAGGGAGTGAGCCCATGAGAGAAATTATGAGTGTATAGAGTCCCCCCAAAATGAGATGTCATGAGCTGTCTACACCAACAGCCAATAGACAAGAGTGAGTCAAAAGAAGATAATCCAGTGCCAAGTCCAGGGTTCAGTTAGACTCCAGTATTCAAAGAATCACCATTTAGCCTGGGTAGGCCTTGAATGGAATCACAAGATAGGTAACCTGTGGCAAAGTTGGGTCTGATACCCAAACAGACATCATGGCCCTTTCTAGTGATGCAAGAGGGTAGAACAAGAGAAGGGGGAAATGTGGCCTATAGGAGGGACAACAACAATAGAAATAAAACACCTGTGCGGGATGGGAAATAGTTTTGCTAAAGTTACCTTTTATTCATATTTGATGTGCTGCACTGTCCTTCTAAAAATCTTTGCCTGTCATGCCATTTCGCTTCAAATGAAGCCTTGCCTTGTTCTGATCAGTGACCTTGCCTCTCCACCTTAGTTAACATCTGAGACCAGTTTCCTCTAAAACTACTACATCTCTCTCATGTCCAATAGCTTTGTGGACCTCGACATGTCATTCTAGATCCACCACCTCTGATACTAATCATCCATTGGCTCACCTATTTGAATATGTACCAAAATTTATATTTTATATTTGCTTTTTGACCCTTGAAAAATCTCTTGGCTTATCAGATCCTGGACTTTTAGGGTACAGCTAGTCCTACCACAATTCTTGCTTTTGGCCCATATTTGGGAAATCCTATCTCTAAAGAAGACACATTATACTAACTTAAAATCTTCAAGAACTCAATCAACCAATAGGAGAAGTTTTCCTTTATTGAAGTTTATTAAACTCTTTTTAAAAATTGAGATTGAGGAACACCTCGGTGGCTCAGCAGTTGAGTGCCAGCCTTTGGCTCAGGGCATGATCCCAAATCCGGGGTCGAGTCCCACATCAGGCTCCCTTGTGGGGAGCCTGCTTCTCCCTCTGCCTGTGTTTCTGCCTTTCTCTCTGTGTCTCTCATGAATAAATAAATAAAATCTTTAAAAAAAATGAGACTGAAGTTTCTTTTAAATTCCCTGACATTTCCAAAAATAAATACTGGCATTTCCTTATGCAACAAGTCTTCACGCTAAACACTTGTTTTCATATGTTGAATCAGTAGGCTTCAAACCAGTTCTGAGTTCTCTTTGTAACCATTTCCCATGTTCATTGCTTGTATCCCAAGCAAAAATTGCTTTCTTTTTTTAGGCAGCCTGATGGTATGCTGTTTGAAAGGAAATATCGCTATTTGGAGCATTATGAGCACCTATGCTTGGTTTTCCATCTATACATTTCCAACATGACTTATAAAGAGAAAAATATATTTGCTCCCTGTATCCAAGGTAAAAACAGGTTTATTTCCTTTTGGGGGATATAGGAAAAAGGAAACAGAATATTATCATCAAATTTCTTCTTTGAGTAATAATATCTTAATGAAGATTTGTAATCTTATTTCCTCTTTGAAACTTCATTAAATATTTTAATCTACTTAATTCAAACTAAACAAACTGCTTTGGTAAAAGATATGCCTTTGCACATAACATATCTTGTCTTCTCCCTTTGCATCACTGCTTATAAGATTTGAATCTCCCCTCTTGTTATGGTTTAATAGCTCTAACATTAAACTTCATTTTCAGGATGATGAATAGAGATGAGGTAAAAAATATATTCCCAGTTTAATATAGAGTACACTGAACTCTGAAGTGTTTCATAAAGAATAGTGAAATGCAGAAGAAAGTTTGAGTTTTTACATTTTTTATTAATGATTATAATTAATAACCAAAATAGTTAATTTTCTTTGGCTCAACTTTTTAAATATTATTTTACTGTTGAAAGGCACACAATGCATTTATTTTTTTAAATATTTTATTTATTTATTCATGAGAGACACGGGGGGGGGGGGCGGTGGCAAAGACACAGGCAGAGGGAGAAGGAGGCTCCATGCAGGGAGCCTGACGTGTGACTTGATCCCCAGTCTCCAGAATTAGGCCCTGGGCCCAAGGCAGTGCTAAACCGTTGAGCCACTCGGGCTGCCCCATTTATTTTTAAATCATAATTTTTAATTTAGGAATTGAAGATGTGAAATCTTAAACGACAACAAATTAACATTTGTTTTAGACTTCTGTATAGTTACTATTCTTTGAAACCAAAGAAAAGATATTTAATTTTATATAAAGCTAAGTGTCCAGCTTACTTTCCTAGTGGAGGAAAGCACCATGCATTCACTTAAATGTCAATCAATATAAATTTTATTTTCCTTTAAATAAACTAGCACAATTTTACTTATACATACATATATTAGTGATAGATGTATATATCATCATACTTGCAGAGAATAATTTGGCACTATCAATCAAAATTTAAAATTCCTACATCCTTTGAGCTGCAACTTTGCTTTTAGGAATTTTCCTATAGATACACTGGCTCATGGCTTAACTGATGTACTAACAGAATTTTTGTGGCAATAGCGCTTATAATGCAAAAGTTGGACATAACTTAAATGCCTATTAATAAGAGACTGACTAAATAAACTTTGTTAAATACATACAATATAGTAGATTATGCTGTAAAATCTAATATATTCATTCATCAAACAAATTTAAATATTTATAGTATGTCTCCTATGTGCCAGGCATTGTACTAGGCATTGGAGATGTGTGCAGTAAATAAAATCATTGAAAATATTTAGTCATATAGTTAACATTCTAGTTTGGTATCATAAACAATAAACAAAGATGATAATTAGTTCTATTTTTTTAAAGGAAGAGGGATAGAGAGCATGGGGTATTGAACTATATCTAAAATAAAAAAAAAGATCTTCAGCAGTAATATGGAATACTCTCTAATTTACATTATTAAATGAAAAAAGAAAAGTATCTAACAGTACGCAAAACACACAAACAAATCTTTGCTTATATAAAATAGCTCTGAAAAATAACAAGAAATTTGTAAGATGAGTTATCTTCACAAAGATATTTTGGGTGAACAGGAGCAGAAGAGAAAATTTCATTTTATATTTCAAAAATTTTATACCATATAAACACTTATTTTAAAAATTAAATAAAAAATTGGTACAAAAATAGGACTGAATTTCCAAATACTTCTGAAATCCTTTTATTAAAAGATTTTATTTATTTATTTATTTATTTATTTATTTATTTATTTATTTATAGCAGGGAGAGGGGCAGAGAGAGAGAGAGAGGAAGAAAGAGAATCTCAAGCAGACTCTGTGCTGAGATTGGAGCCAGATGTGAGGCTCAATCTCATGACCCCGAGATCATGACCTGAGCTGAAATTGAGTTAGACACTTAACTGACTGAACCACCCAGGTGCCCCTATCCCTGAAATCCTAATATTAGGAGTTATTTTATATCCTTGGGAAGTATTAATGATTTGTAGTTTTGGTAAAGTATTTCTGACTGTAAACACTTTAATAATATAAAGAGAATTTCTCATAATCTTTCTGAAAGTCTGTTTTTCAGGATGACTTTACCTGACCATACTCCTGTTCTAAAAGGAAGAAGAATGAGGTAAAAGAACAAGGATGAGGGTGTTTTGTTTTTTGTTTTTTAAACATTTATTTATTTATTCATTCATTCATTCACTCATGAGAGACAGAGAGAGAGAGAGGCAGAGACATGGGCAGAGAAAGAAGCAGACTCAATGCAGGGAGCCCAGTGTGGGACTCGATCCTAGGACTCTGGGATCACACCCTCAGCTGAAAGGAGACGCCCAACTGTCAAGCCACCCAGGCATCCTGGATGATGGTGTTTTAAGGATCCCACAAACCATTAGCTTAACACCCAAGGTGACTCAGGTCAGCACGGTCATTGGCACTTTGAAGATATATTCAATATTTTAATGGCTCCAGCCCACTTGTATGATATATGTGAGCATTCGTGGAATTGATGCATAATATCAAAATTAATCTTTAAGGGCCACAATAGGGTATACTTCTCTTATAAACTGAACTTCAGGGAACTTGAATTCCCTCGACTTTCCCATGGTGATCACAGACTGGGAAAAACAGGACTCCTAAGGCTTGAGAATGTGTTTCCTCCCAAATGAAACAATATTAGTATTAGTATTTTCTTTCTTGTTTCTTTCTCTTTTCTTTGAGAGTAATGTTTTCCCCTTCTATTGTGTCCATGCTAATCTTCCAAGGATCTAATCTGCAACAGAGGCAGTCTGCAACAGAAATTTTTCCCGGGAAAAATAAGACCAACCCATGAAATTCTGCTGGATTTCACAGGTAAGATATCAGGTGTCTTTTTTCCCAGCTAGTCAATACTCCACCAACTTCCTTCATTTTGGAAGTTCATTCACTGATGTTCTAGCAAGTGTCCCTCTGCACTCTGATATACAGAGAAGTATATATAACTAACTAGTAACTGACTGAGATTTAAGATATCCAGATTCTGAAGCTTCACATATGACTTTTTGTTAGGGGGCTGTTTATGACCATGCAAACAGTATCAATCACAAAACTAAAATTAGAAGGAACTTAATCATTCAGTGCAAGGAGAGGCCAGTTTTGCATGTAAGAAGCTTAGAAGAAGTCACTCCTCCATCCTAACAACAAGTAAAAAGCTGAACAGAACAACTCTTTTTGGATCCATAAGAAAGGGGAGGCCACAGGGCAAACTGCTATCTCCAAGAATAGAGAGACAAACAGACGACTACAGGAAAGCATAGCTTACTATCTCAGAGACTGACCACTGAAAAATATCACAGGAACCAGTGTCAGGTATGCCATGTCTACGTATCAAGAAAAAAATTACAAGGCATACCAAAATGAGAAGAGCACAACTTGAAGAGAGAATAAGCATCAGATCCAGACTTAGCAAGGATGTTGGTATCATATCAAATTGTTCATTTAAAGTGATTAGATTAATAATTTAAGGAATAAGTGGAAAGCTTACAAAAATAGATGGGCAATGTAAACAGAGAGATAGAAATCCTAAAAAAGAACCAAAAATAAAGGCTAGAAATAAAATATACACACACTCACTGTAAAGGAAATAAAGAATGCTTGGAAAAGTTTAGTAGCTAAATTGGACATGGCTGAAGAAAGAATCTCTGAGCTACAGGATGTATCAGTAGAATTCCTTAAAACCAAAAAGCAACATGAAAAAAAGACTGAAAAAAAAACAGAAAAGAATATCCAATAATAGTGGCACTGCTACAAAAGGTGTAACATATATGTAATGAGAATGCCAGAAAAATAATCAACAGAGAAACGGAAATAAATATTTGAAACAATAATGACTGAAAATGTTCACAAATTAATGTCAGACACCAAATCATAGATTAAAGAAGCTCAAAGAATACCAAGCAGGATAAATGGGGGAAACAAATTACACCTAGGCATATCATTTCCCAACTCCAGAAAAATAAAACATAAAGAAAAAAATACTGAAAGAAGTCAGAGGAAATCTTTCCTATAGAGGAAGAAAGATAAGAATTCCATCTGACTTCCCCTCAGAAACCAGACAAGCAAGAAGAGAGTGAAGTAAAATGTTTGAAGTGTTGACAGAATGAGAAAAAAAAATACACCTTAACCTGGAACTCTACACCCTGAAAAATTATCATTCAAAAGTGATGGAGAAACTAGGACTTTCTCGGACAAAAATTGAGGGAATTTGTTGCCAGTAGCCCTGCCTTCTAAGAAATGTTAAATTCTTTTGAAAGAAAATAAGTCAGATATTTGGATTTATAAAAAGTAATGAAGAGCATTAACGAAGGAGGAAGTGAAGGTAAGATAAGAACTTTTTCTTATTCTTAATTGATCTAGCACGTAGCAGTTTGTGCAAAATAATAGCATCAACAGTTAGATTATGTATGCTTATGTATATATCACATATGCTTCTGTCTGCTTACATATAAGCTAAAATGACAGCAATGATACACGGTGGGGTGCCTGGGCGGTTCAGTGGTTGAGCATCTGCCTTTGGCTCAGGTTGTGGTTCCGGGGTCCTGGAATTGAGTCCCACATCAGGCTCCCCTCGGGGAGCCTGCTTCTCCCTCTGCCTATGTCTCTGCCTCTCTGTGTGTGCCTTTCATGAATAAGTAAATAAAATCTTAAAAATATATATATACAAAGAATGGGTGAGAGAAATTAGAATGATTTTGCTATTAAATGAAACACTACCAGTGAAGTCGCATAGGGCTATTTGAAAGGGAACTTGGATTAGCTGTAAATGTATATTGCAAACTCTATGGCAATTACTTAAAAAGTGAAAAAAGAAAAGAAAAGAAATATAACAGATATACTAAGAAAGGAGAGAAAATGAAATCAAATAAAATGCTCAGTTGAAACCACCAAAGTTAGTGCACGATGAATAAACTGAGGTCTAGAGAAGGAACATAATGATTTCTTCAAAAATTTAAAGTAAGATGCTAAGCCAGGACAGGAACCAATGTCACCTCCAGTTCAGTCACTTTCAGACATAAATAAATACTCAGCCTCACTATGCATCCACTACCAGTAGTATTACATTCTCTTTTAGGAAACATAAGGTCCCTGACTGGTTCTTTTGATCTTCCATTTCTATAATTACTCAATTTCACCATATTGATCATTGATGCCTCTATAGATTAATATAGCCACCGATACATTGGTATTTTTATAATCAAAAACTACCACCATTTCCTGTGGTTCTAGTTGGGGAAAAGTTAGCTTTGTTTATGCTTTTCCAGACATTGGTCATGATTCCCAGTCCTTGCTGAAGGATGGTGAGGAAACACCATCATTATTTTATCTTATCTTGAAATTATCATGGCATCCAAGATGTATTAAACCTTCACATGCATGTGAACATTTTTTTACCTCAATAATATTTGAATATTGTCATGGGTCAGCTTCACCAGAAGAAGACAATGACGTGAGAATTCAATACAGAAGGGCTCCTGAGAGAAACCTGTGAAGAAAGGAGATGAGGAGGGCAAGACAGAAGACAAGTGAGGGCGCGACTTCAGGCAAAACCCCAAACCAGTCTCATCCTGTAGAGCTCTGGAATCTAAATTCTACCCCCATATTTACCCCAACATAAGGCAAGTTTGCCGAGCCTTCAAAACCTGTGTCTGTCTGTCCTTAATGAGCATCATCATCGGGGACCTGTGAACCTTTAGGGAGGGATGCTGGCTGGTTGTGCATGCAGTCACCATGGCACCAATAGCCCAAGGGCAGTCCTCCAAAGAGAATTGAGGTCTAAGCTTCCAGGGGCCAACACACTGAAGCCAGGGAATGGGCACATAGAAAGAGTCAGACAGATCTAAGGAGATCTGCTGAGTACCAACAGCATCTGCTCAAACATTTTTGCATTATCTGTCCTAAATAAAAAAGACGAAAATATGATTAATCACTGACATATATTAAAAAAAAAATCACTGACATATATTATCCAGGTCTTTCCTTAGGAAAAAAAAACCTTAAAACATATTGACGTTTGTTTTCTATTTAAGACAAAGGCCCAATACCACCATATACATATTTTTTCCTACAACACATGCACATATTTCTAAAATATTTTCTTCTAGGTTTATATATGATTTTTAAAAGGAGTTTGCATAAATGAAACATTATTCCTATTCACAGTCAGTTTATTTCATACCCTCCTTCCCAAATTTTCCTTAGGGATTCATTTCCCTTCCTTTAAATCTAGTCAACTCATTCAAGGTCCTGATGACTTTAGTATAATGCACTGGAACTCTAATTATTCATACCTTCCAATTTATAAAACCTAACCAAAGACGATGAACAGTTTTTTTTTTCCTTTGTCAGGCAAGGAAAGGCAAGGCTTACTTAATATCTATCTACTTTTTGGCATATACTTAAAATGCTTCATGTCAGAAAAATTAAAGCAAAATGGAAAGTTTTAGCCAGAATCTCTCATATCTTCAGACATTGGAAAATCAATAAAAGAGTTAGAGAGATTCTCACTTCTTAACTATTCTATACCCATAATTTTGCCCTTTGAATTCTTCCTACATTATAGCTCAGGACTATCAATAATGAGAACAGAATAAATTTAAGAACAGATAGCTCATGACATAGTTTGGAGTAGTTATTCCTAATTTAGAGTTTCAAACCCTCAGAGTACACAAATAAATATAAAAAGCAAAAGTCATGTGAAAATCATGCATTTATGTGGGGAATAGACACATGGATTAAATAAAAGGATGTTTATTTTTTCTAAACTAAAAATCATACCGACCCAATATGACAATACTCGTCATATGCTAATCAGAAGCTCTGTTGGTCGTTACATTAGCTTGACTCAAAGATCAAAATATGCAAACAAATAGTTACTTAAGGAGTTCAATTACTTTGTTGAACTGATTATCTCAAAACAAAGCCTTATGAGTGAAGAACAATAGAGGAGATTCCACTTTGTAGAAAAGACTGAGAACACCTTCCCTCTTCTCTTACTCATCTGTAGGGTGATTCAGGTATCTGAGACTGATTATCAATTTACCAAGAATACTGGTTGCGAGATAAAAATGCATGCAAAATCTCTTGTAGCCTTATTCCAGTGCCAGCCATTTAACATCTTAATATTCAGAGCTCTGACATACTGTTGCAAAGTTTGTGTATTGTAATACAGTGCCAGGCTGCAGGGGTGAGTGGGGGCTGAAATCCACCCATGCTCAGGAGCCAAGCTGTGGCTTGCAGCTACACCTAAACCGGGGGGGTGAGGGGACAGGGAGTCTTTTCTTAATTAACAAATGGTACCACAGAGGCTAATGGCAAGCCTGTTTATCTTATTAAAGTAAACATATCTGACCAGATATTTTTCTCTTTGGATCTGAAAGGTTACCCTTCAGCCTAGAAACACTCAACAACCTAGATATCAAATTATGAACAATTAGTTATATAATTTCCAAAATATTCCAAACGGTTTCAAGCTGCCAAGGGAAAATTGTGTAGCTTGACACACACAGATATGATTATGTAGACATGAAAATATACTTAGCTAGAAAACTGGTTCACATACAGGAAAATATATTTTTTTCTTATATGGGTCACGTAATTGATCTTAACAGTCACGTTCCACAATAAGACATTTTGTCATTTAAATGAAAGTACTCTCAGGGTCAGAGAAAAGATAGCCTCTGTAGAGTCTGTGATTTTCTTAAATACCCTCTTAGAAACACCACTAGGACCTACCATTTGGGTTTTATGACCCAAATAAAATTATCCCTTTAGGTCCCCAAATTAACCTAACTCTTTCCTCTGGTATTTATGACTACTGTTTTGTATTCATTAAATTTAAATGCCATAATGTATTTTTAATAAATAGACATAAATAATCCAATCCTAAAAATATCCAGGCTATCTCTCTGTGTCCTCAGGGAGCTTATAGAACTTCTGTTGTTATAAAATTTTGACTAGAAAAGGCTGTCAAAAATTTACTTTTTTATATTCCATTTTCTTATTTCTTTCCATTGTTTTGTTTACTAGATTGTTTCAAAACTCAAAAATCTAATATTTAGTAAAAATGCCTCCATTTTGTTTTTTCCACAACTTGACCTTCTTTCTTTTATAAAAAAAAAAAAAATAGTTTTATTCCATTGATTTTTTTATCCTTTCTACTGATGGAGGATTTTCAAAAGTTTAACTCTTTCCTTTCTGACCACTGTCATTAACCTCATCCAAATACCAGTCCTTCAATCTCCAATGTCTCTCTCTTTCCTCCCCACACCCTTACTACACACACACACACACACACACACACACACCACACACACACACACACACACACAGGATCTAGAGGAGAAATCTATTCCCCTATTTGTTCTTGCAAAAACAGGGAGATGGAAGAAGGAGGCTTAACCAACAGAAATAGAGAGTACCTTCTACAGTATAAGACTGCACTCTTTCAGCTGGAGGGATATCACACTCCATGATTGCCTGCTTATTCATCTCAGAGTTGGAATTAGAATATCCTTATTTAAAACTACAGATTGACTTCTTTCTCCCCAATTGTTCTTTGATTGAATGGCCCACCTCCAGGACAGTGTGCTATTGACAATTGCTTAGACAAGCAGATAGAGGACAAAAAGAATATCTAAATAGCTCAGTTTCCATTTCAAAAGAGAATTTTCAAAAATTTTAGTTAATTTATCTATTTGAGAGAGAGTGAGAGCGAGAAAGACCACAGAGGGAGAGGAAGAGGGAGAAACAGAGTCGCCACTGAGCAGAGAGCCTGATGTGAGGCTCAATCCCAGAACCTGAGATCATGACCTGAGCCAAAGGCAGACATTTAACCAACTGAGCCACTCAGGCATTCCAAAAGAGAATTTTTAAAATGCAGAAGCTGTTTTAAAAAATACCCAAAGGAATCATTCTTCTAATATTACTCAAAGGACAATGGGCATCCTGTGTGAGAAAAAGAGCAAGTGTATGTAGCATACTAACTATGGAGGCCACAAATACCACCACTTTCCTGAGTCACAGGTTCCAAGCCTGTATCTCATAGAGCATGAGGAAATCATGAGTTTCATGTACAATAAGCTGGCTGTCTCTCATCACTGGGGGAAACCAGAATTATGCATCAATTGCATAATTCCAAAAGCCAACCTCAGTTAAGATTTATTAAAAGTAGATCTCCACCCTTCACTTTCTGAGAGTACAAATTCCATTTGTCTCCACAACTCATTGATGATAGTCCCTATTCCCCCTCCAAAACTGTACAACAAAAAAGTTATTCCTGTTGTCTATACCTCTCTGGAGCTGATCTAGGGACAAGATGACATTTGCTCTGTATTAGTATTTAGGTTATTGACAATGGCTTCTCTATCTTGTGTGAGCTTGGATAAAACCACTGCACTTGAAATATTGATGTTAGTGATAACTAGGGGGACACCTGGCATTTGCTCTCTAGTCCTCTGACATTTATGTTTCCACTTTGATTTTTTTTGGCTCACATTCAAAGCTAGATTTTCTTCAATGGCACCCCACCTGGCTTATTTGACCTGGTAAGAGTGACACTGTATCCTAGAGAAACTTTTGCAGGGAGTTGAATCAAAGTAAAAGATAAATGCAATTCTTTGCAAAACCTGACTTTATGGGAGCCAGGGTTGCTCCCTGCAGGGACTTTCAGTAGAAGGGATCCCACGCAGATGGGTGCTGTGCTGCACGGTATTTATGCATGCCACCTACTGGTGCACACAAAATGCATGGTGTGAGATTTGACACATCATCCCAGTTCCAGAATACATGTGCAACCTGACAAACTTATTATCTGATCAGAGTGAACTGCATCCATCTTTGCTGTTTATACAACTATTTAAATTTAAGAATGTCATTTATTCCTCCCCCTAATAGGGGACGTGATTTTTTTTTTAACATATTGGTTTTACAGAGGATTTTAGAAAAGGTGCCTGGATTATGAGCAGAGTGGAATTTAAAAGGCATATAGGGATGCCTGGGTGGCTCAGGGGTTGAGCATCTGCCTTCAGCTCAGGGTATGATCCTGGGGTCCAGGGATTGAGTCCTGCACCCGGCTCCCCATAGGGAGCCTGCTTCTCCCTCTGCCTATGTCTCTTTCTCTCCATGTGTGTATCTCTAACAAATAAATAAATAAAATCTTTTAAAAAATAAAAAACTATAAAATAAAAGGTATGTAAAAACCAAGGCTTTGTGAACTATATCAGGAGGGAAAAGACTTCACTAGTGAGCTAGATAACAGAAGGAACAAAATGAAGTAACGCTAGTAAAAAAGAAATGAAATAAAAAGAGTTGAATTATGCCTTCGTGAGTACTTACTTTTTGTTCTTATTGAGGTGTTTTTGAAGGAATGCAATGGTCAACACAAAAAGAGATCCAAGAAAACATTTCATTAAGATTTATCTGAATTTCAAGTAAAGAGAAGAAATTGATGATAAAAGCTTATTTGATATCAGAATTTGTGTAGTTCCACTCCCCCCACTACCGACATCCTTCTTCATCCTTCACGTCCCTGGGCTTGCCCTGGTTGGCTGACCTTTGGGGTCAGAGGTCAGCCAGGCTGACCCCAGCTTCACCAAGCTTCTTGCTTCTAATTGGCTTTGGCCATTGAGGGATAGGATACTAGAAAGCTGGAGGAAAGAAAGGTCATCAGATTAATTCTTCCCTGACTCCTCCTTGTTTTGAGGCTGTGTTTCTGGCAGCATATCCTTCTCAAAACACATCAACCAGAGCCTGGTGCTAGTAGCCCTTCATCCAGAGTCCAAGGGCTCCTTAAGCTCTGGTATCTATTTCTTTACCTCCTTCCTTCAAACATAAGGCTGGTAAAAGCTTTCCACTATTGCTAATGCCTGGGTACCCCCTCATCCTTTGTTTGCCCAAAATCTGAAAGTAAGCCACTTACAGCAGCCTCTTCTTGAACTAACTGGTGACCAATTTTGAACCCTGCCAGTAGCTTGACCAATAAGCCTTTGAAGAATGCTAGAGCTTGAAGGCATCCTGGAGAATGGAGTCCAATATCTCCATTTTAAAAACAAGGGAACCAAGATTCAGAGAAGTGGCCCAAGAGGTCATAACCAACAACTCAATGAGCTGAGGTAGACCTACACTTCAGGGCTCTTGATATGTGCTTTGGCTCTCAGTTCCTTTCAGGGTACTGTATCAGTTTCAATGTCATTAGTTTGTAGAAAAGAGAGGAAAATAAAATATGTAAAGTAAATCCCAATGCCAATTATATGTGTAAATTAATTTTGTGTTTATCAATATGTACTGAGAAGAATTTTGACACATATTTTACCTCAGCTAGATGGTAGCTCATGACACAGGGCAGAAGGTTTTGTTTTCGCTGTGGTAACTTCTGTTGTGCTAATGTTACATCTCAACATTCTAATTTTCCTGCTGTGAATAGAACACTTTTTAAATGACTCAAGCGCCTAAATTATCACATTCTAATCTACTGATATGTCTAGTAAGATGTTTTGAAATGTAGTGATATACCATTTGAATCAAAATTGAAGGGAGAGTGAATTCATTTTTCTTCAAATGGATTCCAGTGTGACTGATCAATGGTGGGGGACTGCAGGTTTGAGTTCTGGTCCCAGTCCCACAGCGAAGCCATTGGTCCTTGACTGAGAGTCAGTTTATACATCTCTAAACAAAGTGGAGGTTCAGATGACTTCTTATTTTCTCTTCCATCTCTGCTATTCCATATTTCTACAAACCAGAATATTGAAGCAAGAGTGCCCCTCCAGTTTTGTCATTAGTAAAATACAGAAAAAAATTCCAAATAAGTTTTGACTTGCTTTATATTTTTCTATCTTTTTATTTTACAAATACAAAAAGAAGAAAGTAAATATAATGACTATTTCCTCAATAATGCTGAAATTAATGGAAAATAAAATGTTGAAAATGGATTTCTATCGTCTCTTAGCTAGTCTAAGAAGAATATAATTGTAGAGGGATTTTTCTGAATGTTTTTTAGGTCATTGACTACTTTCAGGATCTTCTAAGGGTTGTCTACAATTTCAGAGGTCTACGAGCTAAGGCATCCATTGCTTAGGGTAAAAATTCCTTTCTTCAGCATACAGATAATGATACATTTTATAAGTACATTTCCATTTTGAACTTTTCCCCAATAGTCTTTTTCTATAACTATCAAATATTTAAGATTGACTTTGTGTGAAAATAGGGGTTAAATCTTGGTTCTATTACTACCTACCTGAGTGAGCTTGATCAAGTTGATTCCTGTTTCTCATCTTCATCTTCATCTTCAAAATTGAATGAACATTTTGCTTTTATGAGGTTAGTGAGATAATAAATGGAAAGTGGCTCCAGTTACTGTAAAGGATTTATCTAAGGTGGTTACTGTTTGTTAGCATCTAACACGATACCTAATCAAGTAGGTGCTTAATAAATATTTGATCAAATAAGCAGATGTTTGAATGAATAAATGATAACCATTTACTTTCACATTCTCTCTTGAGATTCACATTATGGCCATTTTAACCTTTGTTAAAATCTAGGTTTTCCACTGAAGTTATTTATTATCTTAGTTACCTATGGCTTAAAAATTATTGTGTTAAAAGATGCTCATGGATATGTAGTATTACAATTCTTTAAAATACTGAAGTAGCTATAATTTGAATTCTTTGGGTCAGTTTAATAATAATGTAATGTGTTGTTATGAAAGCACCTAGCAGGGGCACACAATAACCTCAAAGTAAAAACAGTTCCCTTCTTTCCTTTCTTCTCTTCTCTGGAGAAGTTTACTATTCAGTGGAAGTTTCCTTTTAGACATCAGGAAAGTCTAATTCCTACTTTACTAAAAAATCTTCAAAATCTGTCTTAAAAAGTAAGGTTTCTTTCTTCCTCGTGATTATACATTCACCACAGGTCTCTTAAGAGCTGTTACTTGTAATCATTCATGGGCTCAGGCTGATAACATAGGTATCATCTCCAACATTTTCAGTTGCTGTACCAGAAAGATACAGTTCTGGAGAGTTTTATATCAACAACTGGCTGTGCCAGCCTGGAAATGACATATATGTTGTCTGCTCATACCTCATTGGCCAGAACTAGTCACATGGTCCCACTCAATTACAAGCTGTCTAGGAAATATAATCTTACTGTGTTTTCAAAACACGAAGAACCTGAAATACTTGGCAAGCTGTGCTAAGGACTGCCATTATAGAGGCATAAGATACGATTGTCTTGGACCACTTTAATCTACCCTTAACACATTCAGTCACAGAAATCTTGCTTCAAGCCAATCACAATCCTCTCCATGCTTATTCTGAGAAGAAAGAAAAGCAAGAAATTGGAAAGAGAGATGGTTAGGAAAAATGGGAAAAGGGAGAGGAAAGAGAAGGATAAACAGAAAAGCAAGAAGGTAGGTAAAGAGCAAATCAAAGAAAATATAATTGTTCCAGAATGTTCATCATCAATGAAAGGGTACATGTAGCTCTAGCAATTTTAGAGTCCAACTTCTCTTAGAAGGTTGTGGAATTACTGGGGTTCTTAGATTTTGTTTGCTATTTCCTTATTTAACAGTAAAAATTGATAATTGAACATTTAACCATTTTCAAAGTGATTTCAGTGACATTGTCCCTCAGGATAATTATTATCCTCATTTTATGAACACCAAGTCTGAAGCCTTGAGAGGTACATGAGAAATTATTCCCCTGGCAAATGATTTAATGGTGAAGTGGGTCTCAGAGTAGAGGAGTGCAGATGGGAAAGGTGGAAGAAAGGAGAACGAAAAGAATTAAAGGGGAAATTGTATGGTTCCAAGAAACTAATCCAAGAATGAGAAAGTCCTGACACCCAGATTGATATAAAGTAACAAAGGATTTGGGGTTGTGAGTTCTCTGATCTTGTTTAAGAATGGGCTTTTGCACTTTGGATGACATGTTAGATCATTTCAAAGCCATGACAGTAATCAGAGCAAGTGGTCAAAGATGGTAAGGTATGAAGCAAATTTTCCCAGGACTTGTCCCGAATCCAGGGTACAGGACAGCAGGCTGTGACAGAGCCACCTGTGCAAACACCCAGCTGGGTGAGCCCCGGGAGCTGAGGAGTTGAAGGAGGACTTCCACCTGTTCCACCTGTGGCCTTGGTTACTGCCAGGAGCAGCAGATGGCACTTGCTGGACGTAGATGCTTGGTAGCCTGGGATACCTACATATAAAGCAGAGCAGCATGTTCATTATTCCTCCTGGGATGCAGCCACTCTGGGAAGGCCCCAAAAGCCTCAAAATCAGGAAAAAATATTATGTTAGGTGCAGTACAGTTTTTCTGGTGCATAGAAGGTTCTAATTCCCTGATACATGTTTTCTGAATCTGTATTTTATTTTTGTACCTCCACTTTTTCTAAAAATATTTCCTTATAGTCCTCAAATATTTAAGCATTTGAAGTAAACTAGCATTTTCAAGGTGAATTTTTTCCTAGAAGAAAATGTTTCCTATACTGTTTAGTAGGAAATAAGAGATCAGATGATGAAAGGACATGGAAGAAACTTAAGTACATCTTATGAAATGAAAGAAGGCAATCTGAAAAAGCAACATACTGTATAATTCCAACTGTATGACATTCTGGAAAAGGCAAAACTACAGACACAATAAAAGATCAGTGGTTGTGAGGGATTGGTAGGGGGGTACTTTTAGGGCAGTGCATGAAGTATCCACATCATTATACCTGATGTATCTATGTCAAACCTATAGAACGTACAACACCAAGAGTGAGCCCCCAGGTAACCTATGAACTTTGAGTGGCTCCAATGCATCAATGTAGGTTCATCCTTGATTTTAAAAAAAAATGCATCACTCTAGTGAGTGATGCTGATAGGAGGGGAGGCTATGTGTGGTTGGGGGGCAGGGGGTATATAGAAAATCTCTGTACCTTCCTCCCAATTTTATTATAAACCTAAAACTGCTCTAAAAAAGATATTTTCAAAAAAAAGGAAAAATGGAAACTTTTCCCTGGGAAGAATTTTTAGGCAGTTGATTACCTGACAAACATCCAATGAGCCAGTTACTGAGTGGAACCTTAAAAGTTGAAAAACCAATGATTGTTTTATGAGTTCGTTACCCTCATAACATTGTTGATATGTTTTCACAGAATTCTGGGAGGAGTGGAGAGGATGGAAGGAGCCTTCTGTGAGTCTCCCACAGGTAAGAATATTTGTGAATATTTCCCCTGGAACTGTGCTGTTAATTTGAGCCCCAAAATGCTGGCATAGCCCATGGAAAGGGGTTCCTGTTCCATCTCTCCTCCTGACCCCATCCCTTCTCCTGCTGCTACTACTGAGGGCCTAACTCAGATTGTCAAAAGCCTGTGCCTCGCTGCCAGAAAATCACAGTTTTCCCTACCTGCTTACAGTGCCACCCACAGGCCTGCCATATGTTGCTGGATCCAGGGAAGAGTCTCTGCCTAGAACTATGGAACACACCTTCTCTGAAAATTCCATTGTCAAATGTTCATGGAGGAAATCAAATTGGGTGGGGGAGGTTTTTAAAATTCTCTGCTCACCTCCCAGCACCAGAAAAGGAGCAGATGGGCAATCATTTAAAATGTCATTGTTGTATTCCGGTCATTTTCCTCATAGTCATGAGATATTTAAGAGCAGAAGAGATCTCTTGGCCACAATACTATATGAGACACTTTATATGGGTCTGGGACCCAAAGTAGAAGCACATATTTTAAATTATGCTGGATATTTTTTTTTGTAGATGGTAAAATATACCAGGACACTGCTGGACATTGCCACTCAGAGTGTGATCCTAAAACTAGCACCAGAGGCGTTACCTAGGAGCTTATCGGAAATTGCAGAATCAAAAACCCTAGCATAGTTTTCCTGAATCAGAATCTGTATTTTAGCAATATCTTCAGGTGATTTATAGACACATAGAAATTTAAGAATGCTCTGAGACATGTCTATATCCTTGGGAATATGTGGGACAATTGAAAGAACAAAGGATTTAAAATCAAAAGATGCCCTCACATGCTCGGTGAGGGTGACTATAGTCACAGATAATTTCCCAGTTGAGGAAGAGAAAGGAAAGCAACATGGGAGCAGCAGAAATGGGTCTTGGGTGTATTATCCAGTTATTCTCAGAGCCAATCCTCCTCATGTTGATAGCAGTTAAATTTTCTCAAAACTTACTGCTGTGTTTCCGACTTAATTTCTTGTAATTCAATTATCAGACACTTATCTAGCACTCACTAGTGCCAGGGACAGTTCTTAGCAATTTACAAATATTTACTCATGCGAACCTCTGAGGCAGTATCATCCCCATTTTATAGAAGAGGCAACTGAGATTCAGAGAGGTTAAATAATTTGCCCAAGGCACACAGTCAGGAAATAGCAAAACCGAGATTCAAATCATATCAGACTGGTTAACACTGGGTCTTAAATGAGGTCGATTATTTTTCAAATGACAGAAAGAATTGAAATCTGAATCCCGTCATTTCAACCTAACATATTTTGAAGTCCTGTGTTCAATTTTTTTAATGAGTGTCACTTTCACTTTCTATTCCATCATATATCGATGTTTGTTTTAACATAAAGAAGTATTCTTTTATTTAATTTAATTATTTTATTTAATTTTCTGCTGGATAAAACTGAGGTTTCTAGCATGTTGTGGGTGATGGTCCTTGAAAAACAGACTTAAAGCTTTCTGAGCACCATCCACAGCCAACTACAGCCACACAGCTGAGTCCTTCTCCAATTATATCACATCCTGAAGGTTTAAGGCTGAAAAAAAGGTTCTATTTGAAATCACAGGTCTTTATGATAGAATGTAGCTAAGAATAATTGCAATTTGATGGAGCTGGTTCTAACTTGGAAAAAGTTCCAAAGAAATTATTCTTAGTTGATATTGTTTTTATTATTCATATAATCACAACTGTTAAACCTGCAGTGTTCCTGTAAATCCTGTTTACCAGTTAATAGTTTTCAAAGACAAAAAAGAAGTTGACACATTATGATGCCACCCATTCAGATAAAATTTTAATTATCGTTAATCCAATGTTTTTCAAATTTTCAAATATTTGATATAAACCTTAAATATGGGCAAAAATGCTTATTGTCAAAGGTTTCAGAAGACTTCTTAATGGATAATTTTTCTTCTTCAATAGAAAAATGTGACATATTTTCCATGTACTTTCTTATAAATACAGGTTTAACAGAAAAGTTTCTTTTGCTAAAAGTATACTCCACTTGTAAAAACTAATCACTGCTAGAAAAAAAAAATTGAAGATTGGGAAGGTACCATAGGAAGAGCAAGACTGCTGGATGAATTCATTTCTACACGTTTGAATCCTTTGGCCTCATGAACATTAGAGAAAAGTCAAAATCCTACCCATATATAAGGTAATCCTACAACAGGGAGAATGTGCTAGATGTATAATTAATTTAAGAACAAAAGTAAAAGGGAAATCTCTCTCTCTTCCATCCAGGCAACCTAGCAACCTAGAACAACTTTAGTCTGCTGGTTAAATTATGAACTCAGATTTAACTGACCCTCCCGGTTGACTGATTTTGCCACATACTAGATGTGCTTTCATAGGGTGCTTGAAGATTAACCAAGAAATGCTTGTAAAACAATAAACACAATACTTCCCTGTGGTAGGGGTTCAGTAAATGTTACTTAAAAGGCTGTGTAATTTTTCCTAGATTTATAAAATGATACTCCTCATTTCCCAGCTACTCAAATATACAAAACCCTAACAAAAAAGATGTTATTGGCTCCTGATCATCAGTTTTACTGATAAACCAATTTGACAAGGAGAGCCTTAGTGAACAGTTTCATGCCACATACTGTGCCATAGAACTTCTATGGAGAAAACCTAGTAAGAAACTCTGGCCACTGGTAGGGAATATGTCATTAGTGTCCCTTTCGTTGAGTCAACAAATATATATGGTACACTGACGTCCATCCCAGCTCACTACTGTCTCTAAACCATATAAAGATTCATGGCTCCTGATTTCTAAGACTAAACATCTTTGGGAAGATAAACCATGTAAAAGGAAAATCTGCAATTCAGGGTTTTATATGCCAATTGCTAGAGGTGTATGCCTGTGAATGTTCTTAAGAAGGTGAGATTCCATTCAACGAGGCCAATGGGAACAGCTTCAAAGGGAGGCAGAACAGAGCTGGGCTGGGCTTCCCAATAAAGGAATTCAAATCTCTCACCACAGCCCTCCAGCCCCCACTCCGCTTGGCTGCTACCCCACTGCCCTTATCTGGGATCACCCTCCCTAAGCTCACACAGATCCTACCCTCTACCCTTTTTTCTATGCCTCATCTTTACTAAGTTTGCTCAGCCTCTGCATCTTTGTACTTGATGTCATCCCTCCTGGAATTTTTGGCCCTAAGTTCTTGGTACAGATATGTCCTTTTAGTTGGATCTCAGGCCAAGTGTCTGCTCAACTCAAATGTCTCTCCTCTTTACTAGTTAGTTGGCTTTCTCTGCTTCCTCATAGTTTCTGCTCATCATGATAATGTCTAGCTTGTGGTTGGATTTGGTTTGATAAGGTTCCAGCTTTGGCTTGACATGATCCTCATTCCAGCCACAAATTGAACCACTCTCCATGTCTCTTGGCTTAAATTCTCAAAGAAGGCCTTCCTATTTGACATCAGACTATGTGCTTCCTGGCCCAGTTGTTTGTAGTCATAGGTAGGGGTTGTCCTTGGATAGGTTATAAAAGAACCTATGAGGCGGGGAAGTGATAAATCTTGTCTGATCCTCTTGTCTCCTGAAGTATTTTTCTGACTCTGTTATTAAACTACTTTATTAATTCTATTAGTTTTGAAGAGTGTTCTTTTAGGTTTCTAAATATTCAAGTTTATCATCCAAATATAATAATTTTGTTTTCTTTGTGTGTTTCCTAATCAACCAACTGATGGATAAATAATAATACCATACCCCTGGATTTGTTATGGTGCTTAAATGAATTAATACATGTGAAGCACTTAAGACAGCACAGAGCAAACCATAAATATTGACTACTGTTGTTATTATTTTTAATTTTCATGGAATGTTCCTTTGTAGGACTTTAAAATTTGGAATAAAATGTGAGAGGTTGATAGACTAAGGATAGCAGGTGTGAGAAGCTATCAGAAATATGAAAATATAAGAGATGCTAACATTTTTATATGTTAAATTATAAGAAGATTATTTGGTTAGAAACACTGAAAGAAATATTAAATTTAAAAACTGACTTTACATGTTTCCATTGGGCAATATTTTTCACGAAGATAATTTCTTTTCTGCTTCTTTTGACTGTTATTATCGACATTCACTAAGGACATAATACTTTCCAGGCCTTAATCCACATGATAAGCATCTTAGATTGAGTTCCCCCCAAAAGTGGATCCTGAGATAAGGATATGAGTGTAAATACTTTGAGTTCATTTGAGTGATTCCAGAAAGCATCACTAAGGGCATGGGAAAGTGAAATAGGGAAGAAAGGAAGCCAATAAAAAGGGTTATTGTGCAGAATACTGTTCTGAGCATCAGAGCCCAATCCCACAAGGAACTCTGAGAGCCAGCATTTCTCGGAGTCACTCCAACAAAGGGGCAAGGTCACTGTTCCTGGGAGGTGCTACCTTCTGGGCACTTGTTAGCCTATCTAGCATGTAGACTGGCAGACTCTGGTCACCAGAGAAACAGCCAGCACTATTGGCTGTTGGAGATGCTCAGATAGGCATGCAGAGAAGATATCGACAGGAAGGATAGGACCAGCTACAATAGACATTCAAAGATGATTTCTCTCTTTAAGACACTCTTAGCACTGTAGAGAAATTAAAAAGAAAAAAAAAAACTCTATGAAGTAACTAATTGCATGTGACGTTTCTCTGCAGTGTATTTGATAAGTTGCCTAGGCACTTTCACAAGCTTACAATTAAAAAGTAAACCTTTGACTACAGGTGCCTACATGGCTCAATCAGTTAATCAACTCTTGATTTCAGCTCAGGTCATGAACTCAGGTTCCTGAGATCAAGTCCCACTTGGGGCTCTGTGTTGGGCATGGAGACTGCTCGGGATTTTTTCTCTCTCCTTCTCCCTCTTCCCCTCACCTGAACCCCAGATTCATGCATGCTCTCTCTCCCTAAGAAAAAAAGCAATTAAAAAGTAAACTGTGAAAAATAGCTACATCAGAAGTTTACTGATAGTCTGTGGGCTAGGATTATATAAAATTTGTTAAGATGAAATTGATTTTATTGCAAATTCTTAACCGTTGTAAATGTTAGCTATCTCTTATGGTTGTTTTGATGGTTCAGTTAAAGAAGATAAACATGATATGAAATACTTAAAACAGTGCCTAACACATAATCAGTCAATATATGGTCATAAAATATAACCTCCATATACGTTCATCGTTAAAATAACAAAATAATAAAAATGAAATAATACGTGTGAGCCATATATGGTAAAATGTATCATTACTCAAATATATTTGCTGACCCTTCCTCTTATGAGGATCAAACTTCATACTTAAATACACAGTTATTTTAATTAATGAAATGTGAGTGGAACTAACATGAAACACTTTCAAAAAATGGTTTAAGAAACATCATTTGGTCCAACATTGTTCTTTTTTCTGTATGGCAAGACCTTCATATCCTAGGTTGATGTTTCTCTTTCATCCTCAGTCTCCAAATGAAGACAGTTTGAAGGCATCAAACTGACTCATAATGGTCATGTAACATGAACAAGAAATAATCCTATCATTAAAAGTCACTAAGACTTAGGGGCTATTACTGCAACATAATGTACCCTAAACTGACTAATAGAACATGGATGAAAAGAAAATTCATGTGCATAATTGGATATTCTAAATTCTCTGAATATGAAGGGAAGTTAGAAATTATCTAGTCAAACCAAGAGGCTGTAATGTCTTGAGAAGGCAAAGCAAGTGGTATTTAAGTAGCTACAGGCATAAAGTTTAAAGTAAAACTATCTGAATTAATGTCCTATATTTTAAAAAAATTACTTCTTTCATACATCGAAATAAAATTTGTATGTTATCTATTTATAGGTCTGATTCTGCCTTTTGTTTGTTTATTCATTTATTTGTTTTTTTAGATTCCACGTATGAATGAAACAAAAAGCAGAATCAGACCTATACACAAAGAACAAACTGATGGTTTCCAGAGGGAAGGAAGTAGGGGCCTGGGCAAAATGGTAGAAAAGGAGTGGGAGATACAGACTTCCAGTTATGGAATGAGTAAGTCACAGGAATAATAGACACAGCATAGGAAATATAGTCAGTGATGTTAGAATAGCATTGTATTGTGACAGATGGTAGCTACACTTGTAGTAAGCACAGAATAATGTATAGAGATTTTGAATCATTAGGTTATACACTTGCAACTAATGTAATATTAGTGTGTCGACTATACATGAGTGTACCTGCTAGTCTTAGTCTATAAACCTCTCACATTTTATTCCAAACATCATGACTCAATAATACACACACTTAAAAATCCTAAACAATATCACAGCTAAGGAGAAATAAAAGGAAAATGGTCTACAAGATAAAATATATTTCAGTGTTATTATAATTAAATAACATGTGTTTCAACAAATAAGGGTACAGACATGTACACCAGACACCTACATAATACAAAACAAGTATATGGAAATATGTGTAGGGGCACCTGGGTGGCTCAGTGGTTAACCCTCTTCCTTTGGCTCAGGTCATGATCCTGGGGTCCTGGGATCGAGTCCCACATCAGGCTCCCTCCAGGGAGTCTGCTTCTCCCTTTCCCTTTGTCTCTGCCTCTCTCTGTGTGTCTCTCATGAATAAATAAAATCTTTTTAAAAAAAGAAGAAAAAGAAAATGTGTGTAGAGATAAAGAGGCTACTAGAATAAAAACAGTGGTAAAACATAAAGAGAACAGATTTGTTAATTTGATAACCTTAACTAGATAGTAATAACAAGATAAGATAAATAAATTATAGACTGTGTAAAAGAGAAAATTCAAAATATGATTTTTTTAATAAATAAGCTGGGCCATACTTATAACTCTTATGTCAAAATAATATGCTTTTCATAACATGTTATGGATATTTTTTAAAAAGCATCACAGAAAATGTATCTATTTTAAAATCTCAATACATATCAATAAACATGTAGACAAATACATTTCTTGTATATAAAAAGACCATAGGCAGACTTAGGAATACTACTCAACAATAAAAAGGAACAAACTATTGATGTATATGCAGCAACTTAGTTGAAATTGTAAGGCATTATCCTAAGTAAGGGAGCCAGTATCAAAAGGTTATATACTGTGTGATTTCATTAATGTAACATACTTAAAAAGCCAAAAACAATATTGACCTTACTAGAGAACAGATCGCTCATTGTCAGGGGTTTGGAATGGAAAAGAGCTTGGAGTGTAACCGCAAAGGAGCAGGCTGAGGTAGTTTTTTGGAGTACCAAACCTATTCTTTATAAGAATAGGCCACATGTGCTGATGGCCACATGGAATCTATAAATGTGCTAAAACTGATATATATATGAGACAGAGGGATGTAGACTGGCAGGCTAGAGACCCAGGAGAGTCAATGGTACAGGGTAAGTTTGAAGACAGTCTGCTGAAGAAGTCCCTCTTGCTCAGGGAGGTTGGTCTTTTGTTTTATTCAGGCCTTCAACTGACTATATGAGGCCCACCCACATTGTGGATGGCAATCTGCTTTACCGAAAGTTCACCATTTTATTTTTATTTTTTTAAGATTTTATTTATTTATTCATGAGAGACACAGAGAGGCAGGCAGAGACATAGGCAGAGGGAGAAGCAAGCTCCCTACCAGGAGCCTGATGCTGGACTCCAACCCAGGACTCTGGAATCACAACCTGAGCCAAAGGCAGACATTCAACCACTGTCCTACTCAGGTACCCAAGTTCACCCTTTTAACATTAATCTCATTTAAAATCAGTGCCCAAGTTGACACATAAAATTAACCATCACAACCGTGGAAGCCATATCCTCCAACAAACAATGAGAAATTGATGAAATGGAAAAAACAAAGAGTAACATAGTAAGTCATGGTCAAGGGGTACCTTGGTGGCTCAGTCAGTTAATCATCTGACTCTTGATTTCAGCTCCTGTCATGGTCTCAGGGTCATGAGATCAAGGCCTGTGGCAGGCTTCTTGTTCAGCATGAAGCCTGCTTGGGATTCTCTCCTTTTCCCTCTGCCCTTTCCTTATGCTCTCTCTCTCTGACAAAAAAAGAAAAGAAAAGAAAAGTCATAGTCAAATCAAGAAGCATCCTAATAATAAATAAATAAGTTATTTTTATTTACTTTCATATTTCTTATCATTGACTTCAATATTCGAAGAGTTTGTGATGGAAGAAAAACAATTTTTAAAATAGACTCTATTAATGAAATTTTGTTATATTTCTATATTTTATTCTTTTATGCATTTAATAATGCTAATTCTAAGTCAGTCTGTTAAGGAATCTCAAGTTCTCAAGTCTCTTTCACTATAGGTAGCCCTTGCTCTACACCATACTATGTTAACCGATACTGCATTCCAGAATTGCGTGGAGTGGGGCCTCGGTTCCAGTATGCACAGGTTTCAATTAACATGGTGCCATGCAAACCACATTATTGGTTACAGTAATTCTTAAAGCTGACTTTAGTGAAAGGGGAAATCATTCACTCAAAATTGCAAAATTTCTGTAGTTTCTTTGGTTCCTCTTAGTTTTCTCATTGCTGCTTTGTATCAAAACTAATAACCCTTGTAAACCTGATTCTCAAGGTAATAGGAACAGGAGAATTATCAAGAGACACTATTGCCTTTAAAATAAACTAGGCAAAGGACAGATAGAGGGTGGAAACAATGTCCTTGAAGTCATACAGGAATGGCACCATGTGATTCAGCTAATGGGCGATAGATACGCTGCTGTTTTGTTTACTTCAAAATTTTGTGTCTAAACTAAACTTTCATAATACATCACCAAGACAGTGTGGTTGTGATTCATGTAAGTGTTTTGGTATCCACTAAAATGACAATTTACTACTTCAGTTATGCTTTTCATAGCATCGTTCATTTTGGATCATTCAATTAGTAAAGACAGTGGGGTCCTTGATTATAAGACAGTGTCACTATTTCTGGAAAAACATAAAGGAATGTGCTTCTCAATGACTGTTTATCACTTGATAATTACAGAGCCCTTGCAACTATTCTCTATATTTCAAGAACTCCTATTTTTTTCTCAGGATCCAGCAGTTCTTTGTTTTAATTTATTTTCCTCTTAAATACCTCCTGTTATTTAAGCAATAATTCCTTCTAAATCAATTGTTAGCTGCAGTTAATGACCGGTTGGTTAATTAATAGCTCAAAGCAAAGCTGAGGGTGTTCCCTGTTCTAACAAACCACCAGACTCTAACTGGGGCATTATTGTTAAAGTAGCCTATAATCACTGGCTTTTCACAGCCTTGCTGCCACAAGTATTTTATTTTAGCTTAAAGGGATGAGATGAATGGGAAATGGGTGACAGCTTTATAAAATCAATCATGAAAATATACATATTTTTAAATTATCTGCATGTCCAGGTCAATCCTTATTTCTGTAGGATTCACCACCAGACAGGTGGTGAAGTATTGGCTTGTGCTGGTTAGGAAGCTCACATAACCATAGCAGTTGCCTCTCTTCCACCTCCGGGGCTCTGAGCCTGGTGTAGCTGCAACAGCCTCATGGCATTCTGAATCTCTACTGTTCCAAAACTGTGCTTTTTAAATGCTGTGCTCACTGACAGTGAGGAGAGAGACCATGCTGCACATTTTCTGCCTGATAAACATATGGTTTACCAGCGACACCTTTTGTACAGCTAATAGAGAGGAAGGAGATGTGCTTAATAATTAGTGCAAGAAACGAAACATCAAGAGTCCTCAGTTCTATTCCTAACACCTTCTGCCTTGTTCTGTGTGATCACAGGGAAGTCATTAGCAAGTTTGTGCTTCTCATGCTAATAATTCTAACAATCAACCAAAATTTAGAGAAGTTGAGTATTCACCAAGACCAGAAAAGCATCTAGAGGTGCGAAAAGGCCTAGAGCTTTGCCTTTTCTAGAAATATATTTATGAACATGTTGCATGAAAATAAATGTCGGGCAGATATTTTGTGATTTGCTAGAGTAGTGCTTTTATTCTTCTAGGCCCTCCATCATCAACTCCTTGAGAGGATAATGGCAAGATAGCTTTGATTATGTCATCCAGTCCTCTCTGTGTATTTAAAAGATATTGAGATAACCACCAGTAAATAATCCTATAGAGAGTTAGGATGTGAATATTAGTCAATCTTTTCCCTTCTAGAGTTCAATGTAATAGACTATTGCTGGATGAAACAGGATATTTACCATGGAATCTAAAATCTCAACCCCCGACTTCAAGGACTTGCTGATCACACAGTGAAATGGGCTTTCATAGATGACAATGGAAGAGAAGAGTTGGTGGAGCTAGATGCAGAAAGGAAAATTAAGGCTATTCATGGATAGGGAAGACTCTGAAGGGGAAGATATATGGAAGATACACCAATATCGAAGGAAAAAAAAGATAAACATGAAAGATGTTGTCAAATGCGAAGCTAGTAAAGGTCACAGTGATGCACTTACTCACATGAGAATCACAAATAATGCTTTTGGCTGAGTTACAAAGAAAATGAGAGCTAGAGTTCATGTCCTTTGCTCTATGACAGGATTTCAAGCTTGGTTTGCAGGCTGTTGCTCAGATTGTTATTAAAGTTTACTCACTGCAGCTCCAGTTTATCTATATTTTATAATTTTCATGATTTCCAAAATTTCATTGTTCACTAAAACTGCCCCAGAATGCCAGAATAAGCAAAGCACATCCATTATGATAATAAATTTCCAACAGGCTCTCAGTCTACAGAGATGATTAACAACGTAAAAGATTAAAATATCCACAGAAATAACTTGTAACTAAACTGAATCTCAAAGTGGATTGCCCTCCCATGAGACTACCTGTAATGGTCTAAACATGGAAATATGATGGTCTCATCAGAGATATAATAGATATTTTCTATTTATTCTGAATCAGTATAAACAGCCTTCTTAGATTTAGGGGGAAGAGATTTATTCCAATTTTGGAATAAATTCCAATTCCAATTTTTCTTTTTGATAAAGAAAATGGGTTTGTTTTCTTTATCACTACTTTCAATATAAATGAAAAAAAAAAAAAAACATTTGCTTGCTGAGCAACTAGTTTATCCTGGGTACTGGACCTTATTTCATTTAATCCTGGGAGTAAATCTGCCTGGTTAGTGTTATTACATACATATTATTGTGCATACTGAAGACACTAGGGTTCAAGCACAGAACCAGTTATAAGCACAGGTCTGGCCTGTTCTAACACCATTATATCCAAAACATAGCACTGATCTTTGAATCTCACATCAATCTCTAAATCAGAGCATATTACTTTCGATGATAACACAATCATCCTTTTCACCTTTCAAGTTCCATCCTTGTACTACATTTGCTTTATGTTTTCCTAAAATTTATTTCCAACATAGAATTATCTGAAGGAAAAAAAAAAAAAAAAGGAGTGTAAGGTCATTCTTGCCTCTGAAGTCTCTTGATTAAAATTACGTGGCTGACCCTGTAAAAGAATTCCTTATTTCAAAGCTCATTTTCATGGCTGAATGAAAACTATGGGCAAGTAAATGGAAAGTGTGCATGCTCAGAACGTGGACCATGGGAGCACTCAGGATTTTTGCTCTTTTGGGTTTTTTTGCTATGTTGAACAGGCTTCTTTGAGAATCAATCATGGACAAGTATACCTTATAGCTGCCCTATAGGAGTGCTCAGTTTTGTAATCTAACTGAAAGAATACTAAACAGTTCACAAGTGAGCACAATATGATAATGGGACAGTCAATAGTAATGCCTGGGACTTCCAAATGACCTTTGTAATAATCGTAGGTGTGAGTCTAAAACCAATAGTACTTCCATGTTTGTCAAAGCAAGGGAAAAAAAATCCCTGTGTGCCCCCACTTGTATCAAATGCAGAGTTTCTTTTAAATTGGCTTTTTTTTTTTTTAAATCTACCACCTGTGATTCTCAGCTTTGTTAGGGATTGAAAAGCTAAGCATAATCTATGATCCTATGAGTCTAGGACCACCTCATGGTAGATCACATAACAGTATTCCAGCCAGTTGGGCAATGTTTACTTTGTGTAAGAATATAAGAAGAAATAAGCAATGCAAAATAAATTTATTTCTCACACACAACCGAATGAACATATTTGGCTTTTAAAACCAGACTAATTATTCACACAGTTTGGCAAATATTCAAAATACTGGAGGAGTGGGAACTAATGCAGTAAAAATAATTTTCACACATTTTCATTTTCTGTGAAAATTGTTCTTCCAATTCCCGTCCTAAGTGTTTACTTTACAGTTCATTAGAAAATGTTTAATCTCCACCAAACTGTATTCAAAGCAGTATATTTTCTGTCCCATAATATTACATCATTGGCAAATAATAATCCAAGAAGGTGTTGTTGAAAAGTAACGGGAGTCACTTGGGAACAACACTTGGTTTTGAAAGTTTCCAATTTGCAAAAGAGGAACCTCACCTATGACTCAGCTTCAGAAAACCAATTGGGAAAGTCGGCCCTCCATTTTGAGAGGGACTTCTGATTAAAGTAGTGGATTGTGGGGCCTGAATTTAAGTTTGAGGACTCTTTAAAGAGCACATATCATTCAGCTGAGCCATTGAATGGGAGAAAGATGCAGTTTTTCTTTCCATAATCTATGTTTATATTTGACTAACAGTGAGTGCTTCAGTGAGTGTGGGAAGCAAATGCAGGGTGGAACTCCGGGAAAAATATGACATAAAAACCACTCTAGGCATTCACTTCTATCTACTTAATTAGCTTACAAAATCAGAGCTATCTCTTAATTTTTTATTTTATTTTTATTTTTAGTGAGAGACAGAGATTGAGAGAGAGGAGCAGGGAGGCTCAGAGGGAGAGGGAGAAGGAGAGAATCTTAAGCAGGCTCCAGCTCAGTGCAGAGCCTGATGAGAGGCTCTATCCCACGACCCTGAGATCATGATCTGAGCCAAAATCAAGAGTTGGACACTTAACAAACTGAGCCACCTTAGTGCCCCAACTACCTCTTCATATTTATGGACGAGCAGAGAAAGAAACTAGTCAATTTATCCTGTTTTTAAGGGAATAGCAATCATAGATATCCAAGTTTAACTTAAAAAATAACTGGCAAATATTCTCAGAAATCTTCATGATTTACAGTAATACAGATTTCACCCTGACAAATTGTTTTTTCTAAGACTTGCCTTTCTTAATGATTATTGTCCAAAAGTTATGCTATCATAGCCAACAGAAAATACTCCAGAGAATCAGACATTGTAGTATTCGTGAGTTCCGTTTAAGTACGAGTATGTCCAGTATAAAGAATAACATCTGTGCTAGGTTAATCTCCAGTTTTTTCAGTCACTGTTGACTTACTAAAGGAAATGGAGAGAAAGAAGGTCACTTGTAATGACGGAGTTTATAATCACACTCTTTTCTTCTCTGTTGTTTTGAGGATAGCTCATGTTGACAAGTACAGGCCTAGCCTATCTTTTGCAGATTCTAGGACAAGAATATTGACAGAGCCAAAATTATTTAAAATATATAAATCAAGTTTTCTTTTAAAAAAAACCCTCATTAAATAAAATACATTCTATCTTCTTACCTAGACAAACATCCTATAAACCACCTGGAATACCAGATTGGAATTTTGAATTTTCAGTGTCTCAGAGTTGCAGGCTGGGAAGGTAACAAGCTCAGGATCTGTGGCCTGGGCTGTGAAGCTTGTGGAAAGTTATTTTCTAAATCTGCTCCAATTTTCCAACATTTCTCCAAGAATGTGCAGATCAAAACTGAACAGAATATGCTGTGCCTCTGAAAGAAAGGCAATATATACATATTTTGGAAAGATAGCCATCCAAAATAGTTTCAAGACTTTAGAGAGTTTTATTTGTCTGAAAATACACTTATAAGAATGAGTTCATGTCTCAAAGTAACCAGATAAATGCAAACTAACCAGATTTAAACAAGAGTGGGGTTAATAGCAAACATAACAGAAAGAAGATTTCTTGGCTCTCACATGTCATATCACTCCCACATGCATGTATCACATTTCATGGCACTATCGAGGCTTGGTATGGCTGGCTAAAATGTGTATGTGTTTTAAATAGCTTTCCGTGTGGAACATTTAGAACACAAGTTTTTGATTAGTTCGATTATTTAAAAATATTTTCATTTATTTATTCCTAACTCATTCTATCACCACCTATTATTTTCCAGATACTCTTCCAGGTATAGGATCCACAGAGAGAAAAAAAGATACACTTTTGCCAAGTCAAGAGACTTCCAAAATTATCTGGCCTATCTAGGGTTAAATATTTACATTTGGTAACATTGTTTGAGCGCTTTGAAAGAGGATTCAACATTTTCTCAGGAAAAACTAGCACAGTATTTTGCAGGGCATTTTCATGAAAGGAAGGCACATTTTGAAGAATTCAGCTTTTTATATAAGAAGGAGGCCAGCACCTCCACTTGGAGACCCAATGCTGTTGTGAATTATTGGCCTCCCTTCCCCCTTAGTATAACTAATCTGTATTGGGTGCTCACTAAAAGCATTTTTTACTCTATTATCTCATTTATTTCCTTTTAAAAACTCAAATCTCCAATCCTCCTCACAAGAGAATATCGTCTGTGACTAGCAGCTTTGGAAGTAGCTCACAGCTCTTTAAATATACTTTCTGGCTAGAAAAGGGTCTAATTCTATGTTCTGTACAGTGTGTAACGCCATGTTGGTGCTCAGTAAATGTTAAATACCAATAATAACTATGGCGGTAATCAGAATTCCTTTTGATACAAACTAGTTTGTCTCTACCTTGTTTTTACCCACTGTCTCCCAGTAATTGTCTGGCATTTTCCCTGCTGTTCTTGTCTTTTTTAATTACATCCTACTGACATGACTGTTAAAGCATCTTAAAGCAAATGGAAGAGAGGCTTAATGCTTTCTACCCAAAAGGAGAAGCAGAAAGCAGGTGCCTAGCAGTCAGAATAATCAAACTCAAAAGAAATCGGCAGAGTCTTGCTTTCATTCCTCTTAAATACAGAAGGGAAGATGGGGAGAGACACAGTGTAGGGAAGAAAGGAGAGAGTAATCTGCTGGCATAAGTGCTGATGAGAATAAACACAACCTTCCTTCATTTTTTTTCACACGTTCATTGTATTGGAGAGAGTTGGTGCCTTATAGCAATTCCCAGCCACAGGCTGTCACCTGCTTAGGGTTGGAGAAGGAAGATGGGTATATAAAAGTTATTTTTTAACAGGAATTCAGCATCTATTTCACATAAGCCACATGTCTGCAGCCCGGTGGAGGAACATAAAGTTGACTTAATCTCTTGATTTAGAGTTCATGTTCCTGATTGAAAAATCGGGTGTCCGCAGGGACCTAAGACTATGGTTGTCAGGTCACTACCCCCTGGATTTCAGAGGTCAAATTAACATAAGATTACTGAAGTTGTGGTAAGTGTTAAAGGGCCACCAAGAATGTCTTAATCTAATGGGTAGTAGCAATAGCTTTAGGATAGGGTTAGTTTATCACATGGATTGCTTCAATTACAAATGCATTACTATAAAAGTAAAGGGAAATGCGAACATAAAAATTGTGCACCAACTGCCACTTTTTGTTTGTGCAGTTTCCTAGGATCATGATGCCAACTGTGTAAGGAAGTAATCCCATTTCACTCTCTGGTTGAGGAAATCATCTGAGAGAAATAAGTAACATTATTAGTCAGAAGTAGCCAACCCAGGATTTCTACTGGGGTCAATCTAACTCTATGGTGTTTTTCCTATGGACAAGTGCTAGTAATTGATTTGAGAAGAAAAGGAAACAAGATTAAAATGACTCCATATTGTTCTGGTCTTAAATGGAGACTTATAATGTGTGTCCCTGAAGAGGCTGAGGAGTGGGGAGAGGTCTTGCCCAAAGAAGGCAACTTGTGTTTAATGACTGCAGATGGCATCTTCCTCTTGCCCAACCAGTTAATATTTCTATAGACTATCATAAAGGGAATGTGGTCAGCAAGAATGGACAGAGAAATATCAAACTGTCAACACTAATGGAAAACTAACCCAAAGCACAGAACCAATTGCTATTAGAAGAAAATTCTCTGTAGGACTACACTACAATGCAGAGTGTTCAAACTATTCTTCATCTGGCCTAAAGGAATATCTGGTATCTTTTTTTTAAATTGTCTGTTATTAATTAGGAGACACAACCACATTTACTCAATGGAGTTCTCGTACTTGTACAACTTCTATTACCCCCGTCTGAAATATCTTTTTTCTTTACATTTTTCCTAGTTTGTGCCAGCAAAATTAACTACTCCATTATAAAGTCTTTTATTTATTCTTTATTAGAAATAGATTATGTATTAGATAATCCTATAAAGTGGTTGTTAAAGGTATTCCAGTAGGTTGTGAGCAAAGTGAGATTACATATTCATCCCTAGCTTTGGACACATAGTAAATACTCAATGTGTAAACAAAAAAAAAAAGAGAATAAAACGGTAGGTAACTCTGGTTTAAGTAATCATGGAGGCACATTCATGAACAAAAAACATATGCTGGTCTGACTAGAATGAATAACTTTTCTTCCTCGTTACTTGCTTAAAGACAGACATTTATATTAAAAAGTAGTGTTCTCCCTGCACCCCGATGTTTCTAGCAGCAATGTCCACAATAGCCAAACTGTGGAAGGAGCCTCGGTGTCCATCAAAAGATGAATGGATAAAGAAGCTGTGGTCTATGTACACAATGGAATATTACTCAGCCATTAGAAACGACACATACCCACCGTTTGCTTCGACATGGATGGAACTGGAGGGTATTATGCTGAGTGAAATAAGTCAGTCGGATAGAACAAACATTATATGGGCTCATTCATTTGGGGAATATAAAAAATAGTGAAAGGGAATAAAGGGGAAAGGAGAAAAAATGAGTGGAAATATCAGAAAGGGAGACAGAACATGAAAGACTCCTAACTCTGGGAAATGAATAGGGGTGGTGGAAGGAGAGGTGGGCGGGGGGTGGGGGTGACTGGGTGATGGGCACTGAGGTGGGCACTTGACGGGATGAGCACTGGGTGTTATTCTGTATGTTGGCAAATTGAACACCCATAAAAAATAAATTCATAAAAAAAAACAATTTTCAAGTAAAAAAATAAAATTAAATTAAAAAACAGTGTTCTCTTCTCAGATGATTCAGCATTGCATAAAGATTTTTTAAGACTTTCCAAGACATGGAGAGAAGACTCAGAAAAATTGATGTAATCTCTCCAAAGTGGTATGTAATCTTAATCTCATACATTTTAAACCAGATTTATTAGGTGTCTGTGTGGTATTTAAGAAGCCAATCAATGAACAATCATAGCACCTGTTCTCAAGAAGCTTACAATCTGGGGGATTCCTGGGTGGCTCAGTGGTTTAGCGCCTGCCTTTGGCCTGGAGCATGATCCTGGAGTCCCAGATCGAGTCCCACATCAGGCTCCCAGCATGGAGCCTGCTTCTCCCTCTGCCTGTCTCTGCCTCTTTCTCTCTGTCTCTCTCTCTCTCTCTCATAAATAAATAAATAAAATCTTTAAAAAAAAAGAAGCTTACAATCTGGTGGGAAAGACACACATTTTATAACCTACAAAAATAATTATTAAATTAAAAGTATAGAAAAATATAATTTAAAAGGTACTATATGGAAAAGTATGGGGGATGTGAAGTATATAGCATCTTCTCTGGTGAAGGGTTAATCTTAATAAAATAAGGGAATGAAGGGAGATAATTAAGAAACTAGTGCAGTAGTCTGAAAGAGATAATGTTGAATTGGGCAAGGGTTGTGACAGCTCAGTTGAACAGAAGTGAATACATTTGATACATATTTCAAAATTTGAACCAGTAAGACTTTGTGATGGATGGAAGGGTGAGAAAGAGAAAGCAAGAATGGCTCAATGAGTAATGACACCATCTACTGTCAGAAGGAGCAATGATGAGGGACTAGTTGGGTGATGTGCAGGCAAGAAGGAGAAATTCAGGATGCCTAGGTGGCTCAGTGGTTGAGTGTCTGCCATCAACTCAGGTCATGACCCTGGGGTCTTGAGATTGAGTCCCACATCAGGCACTCTACAGGGAGCCTGCTTCTCCCTCTGCCTATGTCTCCACCTCTCTATGTGTGTCTCTCATGAATAAGTAAATGAAATCTTTAAAAAAAAGAATGAGAAATTCAATTCTGTACATGTTTACATAAACAGTGTTCATGAGTCCTAAAATGGAAATAAAATAATAGAAGTAAGAGTTTTTTGTCTTTCAAAAGAACTTTAAAGAAGAAAGGATTTTATTTACTTATTCATTAGAGACAGAGAGAGAGAGAGAGAGAGAGAGAGAGAGAGGCAGAGACACAGGCAGAGGGAGAAGCAGGCTCCACACAGGGAACCTGACGTGAGACTCGATCCCAGGTCTCCAGGATCACACCCTGGGCTGAAGGTGGCACTAAACCGCTGGGCTACCGGGGCTGCCCCTCAAAAGAACTTTTAAAAGAGTGTTCTCCACTGTCACTGAGAAGACCAAGCAGAGTACAGTGAACTAATGTCATTCAAAGCTCTCTCAAAAACTTTGTCTCCCCATACTTTTTATAAGTTCCTATAATTTGAATCCTACCCTCTCGAGTTAAAATTTTAAGAAAAAATATTTTCTAGTTTTCTTTACACTTAAGGTGAAGACATGTGCCATATATTACATCAACCAGATGTACCTGCTGAGCTACTAAAAGCAGGCAGCCAGGCAACAGTTTTTCTGGAGTAGTGTCATTGTTTTGAGGTTGGCAGTGGCAGCAACAATCACTACCGAGATTACAAGTGAGGTTCTAATATTGCTCCTGAAACCTTAGGACCTGTTTCTCCAGATCTCTCCATGGTTCTCTGAGCTTCGTAATAGTCTCTAATTAATTACCATTCTGTTTAAAATGCAAGAGCTGGGGCACCTAGGTGACTCAGTAGGTTGTTTGCCCTTGGCTCAGGTCATGACCCTGTAGTCCTGGGATCCAGCCTCGTGCTGGGCTCCCTGTTCAGTGGGGAGGCTGCCTCTCCCTCTCCCCCACACTCTCTCTCTCTCTCCTGTTCATGCTGCCTCTCCGCAACTCTCTCTCTCTCATACTCTTTCTCAAATATATAAATAAAAATATTTTTTAAAATGAAAAAAACAAATTAGCAAGAACTATTATTGTCCTCTAAAACAATTCAGAGTCTGATTAATACATAGTGACAAAACATAATAATATACTGACTTAACATTTCTACCTACATACATTGTTACAGATGAAACAACCTATCTGCTTCAAAACATGAAAATATCACACAGAGATGCTTGTAAGCAAATAACCTAATAAGTTTTCACTTAATAATTCAGCTCAAGGAATGTAAGAGAATGCCACAGAGGAAATAAACTTCAGAAACTTCAGGAAATGAATATAGAAGTTAATCCTAATAAGTCTATTTATAGTCAGTGTCTAGGAGACAAAAAAAAAAAGAAAAATGGAAAGGAAATTTCTGTATATAACTCTAAGTTAACAGATGGAAAATTGTTGCATAACAAGAATACTCACACTGGGCTTTCAAATTTTCAATTTACATTGAATTCAGAAAATGGCTTCCACAGCAAAGCCATTATGTGAAGTGTGTGAAGAAAATTTGATATATTGCAGTTGATATGCATAAATTAACACATTTTCCAGTAGGTGTACCTATCTAAAACAGGAAATCAGTCTTGTTCAAGCTATAATTAAAGACAAAAATTTTTTTAAAAATAAAACCTTTCTAAAATCTAAATGTTCTTATTCCATCTAATTCCTCCTAGCTACCCATAATACTCAGCTAGCCACTTGAAGTCTGCTCAAAAATGACACGCCGGTCTAAAAAAATCTGAGGAACATTCATAAAACCAGAAAGTTACTTGGAAATAATATTTTAGTATCTTAAATCCAGATGCAGATTGTCTTAAAGAGAACTAGTATTTATTTCCTGCAATCTGCATGCCAGGCCCTGAATTAGGTACTTTTTCACAGTATCCTACAGATGAAAAGCAGGAAGTCTAGGAAAAATTGTCATCACACAGATAATAAAGGGACAAATCTGAGATTCAAACAAAGTGTCTGGCTCCAGAGCTCCACTCTCTCCTCTAAACCATACCATCTCTATCCAAACATGGAAGAATCAAGCTGCAGCCTCCCACATCATCAAATAATGGGCTTCTGACCAGGTTTTGCCCATCCAAGATTGCCCTCTACAAATTTGATGCACCAGAAAAGCCTGGTTCTGGGATTAATTTTTTTCTACCTATGGTTGGCCCCCCATCCTTTATTCCTGCCAGAGTTGAGTCCTGTTTTCAGGTTTTCTGATTGCTCTCAGAATGGTTCTCCTGAATCAGTTCAAGTTCTCTACCCAACAGTCAAGTACATCTTTTCCATATTTCTAGTGTAATATTTCCCATCAAGCCTGCCTAATCTAGACCCACTTAGGTACTGTCATAGACTATGGTTGGTTTTCTCACTCTCTTAAGTCTATCTAAATATTCAAAAAATAAAAATAAAAATAAAAAAATTAAAAAATGAAAATAAATATTCAGGGGCAAGGGGAGGGTTCTTGATTTGACCTTGATTTTTTTCATTTATCTTCAACAAGTTCCTTTCACTTGGGCTCTGGACCAGGTGTGGCCAGAATGCCAAACCAATGGACCTAGCACTTTCCTTACCTCTATTCTAGGCCTAGTTCTTAAAAAAATACACTGAAGGAAAGAATCCCCAATGCTATAATAGTATCATCAACAATATGTGATATCTATATTATTTTACCCATTACAAAGCACTTTCACATTGATTGTCTGTTTTAAGATAGTAAATACATATATTGTCCTGTCATTATGGAAAATAAAGTACAGATCCGAAATATGAAACGATCACCTAACATCGCAAAGTTAACTGATGAAGCTGGGTCTCAGATTTAGGCTTTTTAATTCTAAACTCCATCTTTCTGGAAAATAACAGCATTTATGACAACTCTAATAAGCCATCCCGTAAAATTCACTAAAACATAATAGTGAAACAAATAATTTAACTTTAATGAGTTTTTCAATCAGGTAAGATCAGGAAAAAATTCATTGCAGGAAAAAAGGTTGTTAACTCTTCTCTGAGGTGCAAGTCAATAATATCAGCATGTTTTAAAAGCTTTAAAAAATGTTTCTTGTTAGGGGATTGTTTTGCCTAAATTGGCAATTACATGTAATTGAAGCTGCATTATTGACAGACACAGGGGACTAGAAATATTTATACAAACATGTACATCTAACATATTCTATCTCACTGACATGCAATACGTTATTAATTTCTTTCTTCAACAATAGGATCTGCAGTGTCAAATTAATCTCTGGAAAAGCTTCTAGTAGAGAAATATAACTAAGAGTTTAAGAGGCTGTAAACTAGAACCAAATGGGAAGTTATTAAAATAGTTGTTAACAGAGTTCAGAGAAAGGAAGAAATCATGACCATCTGGAGCCAAGGTCAGCAAACTATCACCTGTAGGCCAAACCTGGCCCACCACCTGTTGTTGTTGTTGTTGTTGTTTTTAAAGATTTTATTTATTTACTTGTAAGAGACACGGAGAAAGAGGCAGAGACATAGGCAGAGAGAGAAGCAGGCTCCCTACGAGGATCCAGATGTGGGGCTCCATCCCAGGACGCTGGGATCACGACCTGAGCCAAAAGCAGATGTTCATCCACTGAGCCATCCTGGTGCACCCACCACCTGGTTTTATAAATAAAACTTTATTAGAACACAGCCACACTCATCTATTTGCATATTTTCCATGGATATTTTTGTGAGAGATGGGCAGAGGTGAGTGGTTGCTACAGAGACTTGTTTAGGCACCTAAAATATTCACTATTTGGTCCTTTCCAGATTAAGACTAGGTCTGTAATCACTGTGGAAGTTTTTATGGGGGGAGAAGAGCTGGGCCTGTGTCCTTGGGAAGAATGTATAAAGCAATGAAAAAAGACAATTTGGGTAGAAAATCTAGAAAGATCAGAGGTACATCCTTAAAATATGTTTGAGGATGGTCAAGGGAGAGGAAAAGATGTAGCTTGCTTGACCCAAACAGAGGACCCATTGTGGGAACTGAATGAATATAATTATGGAAGGCTGGCACAATTTGGGGTTCAGGTCAATCAACTTGAATGTTCTCTGAAGAACTTCATTGGCACTCCATTAAAGGTATAACTGCAATGCCATCATCATACAATTTTGAATAGAGTCAGGAAAAGAAGAGCAGTTCAGAAATAAGCAAACCAAAATTAAAGAAATTCTTCCTTTCTCTATTTTCCTAGGAATATTAAAAGGGATCCCATTTATAATAAAACCAATTATAAAAATCCTCTTTCCTTCCCTCTCCTATTTTCTTACCTTCCATATTAACCCCCTTTCATCCTCCACTTCACCCCGATGCATACCACATTGGCTATTTATCCCCTTCACCTTCCTACTTTCCTCCCCTCTTCTCCCTCCTTCCCATTTCCTGTGCTTCCCCCTCCATTCTGTTTGATGTAGTCTTGGAGACCCTAGAAAAGATTGGATTCTCTTTATAGCAGGAGCTTATAACTGTTTTTATGCAGTTGAACTCACAGCAGTCTCATAACGGACCTTATCTCAACAAAGTCTTTCTAAATGCCTAAAATCAAATGCATTGGACTACAAAGGAAACCAAATATATTGAAACATTGCAAAATAATTTTTTAATGCTACATTATAGTAAAATATGTCTTTTATCCATACATTAAATAACAAGATCTAGTGATAGGATTAATAGCTACCATGTACAAAGTGGTGATTAGCTTAAGTGATGTTTTAAGATATCAGCACCAACTAAAATATGATACACAATTATCTAATTTGATGTATAAATATCTATGATTTCTATTTCTATTTAGAAGTTAGTGAAAACAATGAGGGTGGCTTCATCATCTCACGTAGATGCTCTCCTCAAGGCCAAGTTGAGATTTCTTTCCTTAGAGGATGAAGAACAAGGAACTAAACAAGAAAAGACAAAAATCTCTTTAAGTAGGTACGGAAATCGAGGAAAGCTGGAACTCTCATGTGGGATTTTTTTTTGTCACTAAAATTTTTGAGTAAGGAGGAAAATTCAAACAACACAGCTTTATAAATATTAATATGGCAGCATTCAAACTGCATTAGGAAAAAAAGAGATGTAAATAAACTAGTCAGAAAGCTTTTGCAATAGTACATGAGGCAGACTACAGAGGTTACATTCCATTTGGAAATAAAAGAGGATACCTTACTTGAATTTAGAAGGTATCTCATTTATCCAGCTCCCACACTTAAGTCGGGGGTAGATGACAATTAAGAAAATGTTTCCCAAAAATAGTGAATGTTTTGTGAAACAAAACAGTATATTCCCCAAACTCTGCAATACTGGTGCACACACACACAAGCATACACAACTGGAAAAACTAGTAAAGCTGTTAGAAATCTAGTACACTGAAATTATTCAACTATTTAAAAATGCTACAAAATTCTCCCAAAATACAAACATTTTGAACAATGGTATCTCTGTATGTCGCAGAATAAATATCAGTGTTGGAGTTGAAATTCCCATTCTGCCACTTGTTAACTGTGTAAACTTCAGCAAATTCCTTTTGCATCAGTATTTTTCATCTTTAAAATGAGAATGCTCCCAGTGATATCTACCCTCCAGGACATGGAGAGAATAATTACACTGTATAAGCCAAAACACTAATCATGGTATTGGATATATTGTAGGTACTCAATATGTGTTGATTTTATTTCAAAATAAGAGTGTACAAGATCCACAAATTAAGATGCTATCATCTAAAATCATCTTCAAATGAAAGTTCTCATGCATTCCCCCTTTCTTCTTGGCTAAATTGTGCGTGTGTTGTCCTAGAAAGAAAGCTATAATTTGACTCCCCATAAAATTTCCTTGATCCTTAGGCAATACTGAAGCTGTAATACTTAAGCATTTAGAGTATTAGAAAGTTGAGCATCTAAATAGGGTACTTTGAAAGAATTTTGATTACATTGTGTACTCCCATCTTCTTGCCTTGGTACAAAATAATTATACTCTTTTGAACACAGGTTTCCTCGTACCAACCCAGATTTCTGAAGCTGCAGAGTCCCGGCAGATAGAGCCTGATATTATGAAATGTGGTTTCACTCTGTACCCTTGATAACAAAAGCAATGGTTAAAATAAAGGATTCAAATCCCATGCAATAGCCAGTAATGTAGTACAAAGGGAAGGCAGTGCTTAAACTCTACAAAATCCACTTAAGGATGTTCCAGGGTTTTATCTGAAAGCAAATAGTGGCTTTTAGACTTGCTTTTTTAGAAAAAAAAAAAAAAAAAAAAAAGGTACTCTTTTACTGATTATAAAGAAAGGATGCACACACTACCCATTCAAGACTCCTTCCAGTGAAGATGTATTTTAACAAATTAAGCCTTTTTAAAACTTTATTTTGCTCCAAGAGAAAATGCTGGCCATGTTCCTTTGATTGGCCAGAAATATTTTTTGAGTCGGCTACACATTCATGTTGGTTTGCTCTGTACCTTTCCTCAATCTGGCTAAGAGTCTTCATATCTTCCAGATTTTATAAGCCATTCGGCAGCTTCCTCCCCGTCATTTCAATTGAGCAAGACAGGACCATAAAATTGAAAGATTTGAGCCAACACGAAAGAAAAAATTGTGATTTCGCCCTCTCCTGAACATTAGGTTTCTCCTCCAGCCACTTACTGAGTTTGCTGGAGAGACCTCCAAACACCATAGCCGGTCATGTATGTGACCCCTTTCTCACTAAAACCATATCCGATCATGTCCTCTGATTCTACCTTTCCTCATGTCACTCTGTTTACTGGAACGGATTTTCTTTAAAAATTGCTTTTGACTAAAACCTCATGGCCAAAGATTTATTGATTTCTGGGGGACCTGGGTGGCTCAGTGGTTGAACATCTGCCTTTGGCTCAAGGCATGATCCTGGGGTCCTGGGATCCAGTCCCGCATTGGGCTCCCCACAGGGGGCCTGCTTCTCCCTCTGCCTGTGTCTCTGCCTCTCTCTCTCTCTGTGTCTCTCATGAATAAATAAACAAAATCATTTTTAAAAAAAGATTTATTACTTTCTGCCTCTTCCTTTCTAGCTTGCATTTCAAGAGAATCCTCATGTTCTTCCTGTTACCCACACACTGATAGAAAAACATTATTTTTTGACTCCCGAAAGTTTGCATAATTGCAAGATCTGTGTGTGGGAGCTGTGTAACCATGCTGCCACAGGATGAAAGGCAAAGGCAAGTTTTGTAAGTCTGCTGCCATTTAGAAGCACAGCATTGTAAAACTGCAGAAACAGGACCTCAAAGAATATACTTGACAGAGGTCACAATTTAAATGCATTTTGAGTCCAGGTAGGTAAAATGATGCTGTTATATCGCTACACATAAGACAAGAGTAGTGGGGTCTCTGGTGGATTGACTTTAGTCACTGAATTTAATTCAACACTGTGCTATGCAAACAAAACCTGTAAATAGGCCAGATTCCACCTCTCAAGCACATCAGTTTTGTGATCCGTCACAGGTCGAATGGCTCCCCTCCTATTCCTCCTATAACCCTCACTGAAGGGTATATTCTCTCCATCACTTCTTAAACAATAAAGTACTGATTTTACATGATGGCTGAGAAAGCCCTATCTGCTTTTCATACCCAATAACTAATCCAAGGAAGGTTTATGCCTGAAACACATCTCAGGCATAATCATTTTAGCTTTAAAGACAAAATGGCGGCAAAGATGGTAATCACTTTGCTTTTTGGTCTACCACAAAAACCTGATATCTCTACCTTCATCAATCTATGTTGCACACTACCACAGAAACCATCTTCCTTAAATATATTGCAGTGATACTGCTTCTCTGCCTAAACACCTGCAGGAGACTTCAATAATTCCTTGCTTATTCAAATTCTTAATAATGATGAGAAATCTGCCTATGAACCCATCCATTCTCAGTTGGGCTTCCTCATCACTTATTCTCATCTGAACGCATCATTCGTGTCAAGCAAACTTGCTTATTGTCTCTGATGCTAAGTCCAGTTTCTGAGTTTGGGCACACATTCTCCTTTCTCTGTTCTCCCAGGGATGTCTTTCTCATCCCTTTTTCATAAAACTATGCCCCTGGCTTTCTCGAGTGATGATTACCATCACTCAGCACTAGTTGTTGATACAGCTGCTTCTGTCATAAAGGAAAATATGTAAAGTGCTTCCATCTCTAGTTCAGCATAGGAAAGTTTATTTTGCCTTGTCACTAATTTTGTTGTTGCAAGTGCCTTCTACTCCCTTAGAAAGGGAGGCGTGGTAGTACTTCTTCAGAAACACTGGGTGTTTCCTTCCACTATGGCCATCTTGGTTGTTGCTCTAATCCCACAGCTACCCTTTTAACCTAATTATGTAATCAAAGAATTATTAAATATTTTTAAATGCCAGTGATTATGTATCTATAGCAAGGTTTACCTTCCCTAAAACAAATGTGACAGAATTTCCTGAACAAAATGCTTCATGACCAGAAACAGAGAAGGATCAAGATAGAGGAAATTGGTTCCAGAGCTTCCAGAAACATTATTTATTGTCTTTCTCTAAATCTGATTTGTTTAAATCTGAATCATAAGAAAGCCTTGATATCAAGTTATCACTTCCTTTGAGATCAAAACAACTAAGAGAAATAGCCTTGGCTTTGAACCATTTAAAATCAAAAATGAATTTGTTTTACAGATAAATGGCCTAAAGGCAGAAGTACAATAAGTCACTAATCAATCACTGATGGAGAAGGAAGACTTATAATCGGTCCCCTGTAAGATATTTTTAAGGAATATCTTTAATTTTCCTAGCGAGTTGGTAAAGCCATAATGCAAACTGTGGTTTGTTGAGCTCCAGAGCCAATGTTTTATTCTCGTTGTTCATTAAGAACATATTAACTACTGTGGTTTGGGGATGGATTCACAAGTATGAGTGTGAGGACTTCTCTGTCATGACCATCTCACTGGGTTTCCAAGGCTCTGTGTTCCTTTGCTTGAGTTTAAGAGTATCATAGGATGCCTTAATGGTTGTAAAAAAAAAAAAAAAAGAAAAAGATGCCTTAATGGTGTCCATATGGGATACATCCTGTAAGAATAGAGCAAAACCTTGGGATTCTAATGCCTTAACCTCTGTGGGATGTCACTGGTTGAGGTGCTGACTGCTGACAAAGGGAAGAGTGAAAAAAGGGTAAGGTAATTTTTGCTGCACTCTTGGATGAGGTGGGTGATGGGTGGTACTTGCTCAGATGACGTTTGAAGTCTGCAGAGGATGATTCAGCTCACACACAACTTCTGGGGGTCTCATTCCTGCCATCCAAATCCAGTAATGCTCTATGCCATTGCCATTCTAAGTGTGCAGTTTTGGTATTACCCAGGAGCTTGGTAGAAATGCAGAATCCCAGACTCCACTTTGAATCTACTGAACAAGAGTCTGTATTTTAACCTGATCCTCGGGGGGATCATTATGTTAGAGTTAGAAAAGTATTCCAGTATATCATTTCTATACCAAGCCTGGGACAGAAGAAATCCACGTGAAGCTCTCCGTGGTCTTTTCTGCCTGGACCTCCTCACAATCTATCATTCTAATTGCCTCCCCAGAATCTACCTAGAAAACAGAACCCAGGGTTCCGTTCCTTGGGAAACCATCAAGCTCCCTTTCCTCATCACCTGCTCCCATCTCCTCTTTCAAACACCAGCAGGTTTTTTTTTCTAGTCCTAGTAGGACACTACCCTCTTTCTATTATTCACCAAGAACATTTTATCTATCTTCATTTAGGTTAACTAAGACCTTACCTGCTTCTGAAGCAGAAGAGCCTAACACACTATGATTCTATTTCTGAATTCTATCTTGCCTCAACTCTGAGCTAAGGCAGTCAAATAGAAACAACTGTCTGTGGGACGCCTGGGTGGCTCAGTGGTTGAGCATCTGTCTTTGGCTCAGGGTGTGATCCCGGAGACCCTGGATCGAGTCCCACGCATGGAGCCTGCTTCTCCCTCGCCTATGTCTCTGCCTCTCTCTCTCTCTCTCTCTCTCTCTCTCTCTCTCATGAATAAATAAATAAAATCTCTAAAGAAAAGAAGAACCAACTACCTGCTGGGATTAGGACAAAAGAAAGGAGTAAAGGGGGGTGGTAGGGTAGGGAGAGACATAATTATTTTATCAAAAAAGTATTCTCCCAGATATATATGATTCATTTGTTTGAAGTACATTCTCAATACTGTGTTTCTGACCATGTCATTGTTGTTCATAGATTTCTAGAAACTAAAGCCTATATCTGCTTTCTGCTTTGAATCCATGTGAGAAATGTTTGTGGAAAATTATGATGGACTTAATATATCCCTGGTTTTGAGATGACTCAGTTATAAAATGAGCTCATTTCCTCTGAGCATAGGGGAGGCCGTCTGGTCTAGCGGTTAGCAATGTGAGCACTGATGCACAACCCTATCACTTCCTACCTGAGTGGCTCTGGATAAGCCTTTTAATCTCTCTAACCTTCTTCTTATGAAAGAGTATAATCATATTATGCCTACCTCGAAAAGTTCTTATAAGATTAAATGAGAAAATGCATGTCAGTGTTAACATACTATCTGGCATATGGTATGCCTAAAAAGTCAAGCTTCTCTTATTACTTTAGAATTACTACCCACAAAATGTTAATATTCACCTATGGCAACTAGAAAATTATGAGGGATTTCAATCTAGACTCTAGTGTTTAAAGTTTTTTATATTAAAAAATCTGAGTTGGAATTATCATTATGCTAATCGTATATTTATTGGGCATTAACAATGTACCACATTCTCATACATTATCATGTATAGTTCCCCTAACTCTTGTGAGGCAGTTCCTTTTCATCTTTCTCTTTCACTAAATTACTAAACCTATCTCCTCTGTTCCTGGGCACATAACTAGACACTAGATGTGTAGCCGCCCTTATACCCAAGTATGGCCACGTTACTGAGTCGAGTGGAATGAACGAGTCGAAGATTATTCTACTTCCAGGCTTGGCCCACTAAAACCCACCATGTGCCATCCCTGTACTTTTCCTCTGCCGTGGCAACCTCAAAAAGTATAGGGTGGAGATGAAAGAGTTGCAAGATGGAAGGAGCCTGGGTTCTTCACTGCCTCTTGGGGGAAAGACACCAGGGGTGAGAAAATAACTTTTTTTATTTTATGTAAATGAGAAATAAACTCCTACTGTGAGTCTCTAGCATGTATTTGTTACAACAGCCACTCTGACTTTAATTCATCCAGGAGATTAAGTAGTCAGTCTACTTAAGGACTACAATTTATAATTGGGGACCAGGAATTCTAGGTCAGTTAAATCCCAAAGCCTGTGTTCTCGTTCATTAAACTCAAATGTCATCAAGTTTCACCTGAAAGCCAAAGAGTGGTTTGATTTTAGCACCCTACCAAATTATTTCAAATAGTGAACACTAGAAGGGAATGGTTCTGAAATCTAGAAAACACCTGAGCTGGGTTGTTTTCAGAAGCCAGTGCATAAATCAGCGAATTCATGAGCCCTGGGAATTTCCCATAGCTGTCATCAGATGGTCTTAAGCAATGCCAATTTATTAGGAAAACAATTTTGCCTTAAGAAGCTGTCATTGATTTTCTGAAATCTGTTGTCAGTTTCACTTCTCTCTCCATGGGGTACTGAACTGGTGACGTGTATGTTTGGAGCCTCTAAATGAGGTTAGTAATGGTCTTATAAACTCTCCATGGAGTTCTCACGTCTCTAATTGAGAATCAGACTTGAAATTGTCTAGACCCCAGGGAATATTCTCAATGTGGGTGTTCATGGTGATAGCTATTTATTCAGAATGCCCGCAAGGCCTTCTCCCTACCAGAGCCTTAAAGAATCAGGGCAGGCAAAGTCCACTTGGTGGAACAGAAGCTCTGTAGTCAAGCAGAAAAACAACATCTGTGATAACAACAGCAACCCTTGCATGGCACATACAGATAACAAAGCTCTGTCAAGTGTCAGTAGGCATTGAGACGGTCTCCATTTTATTGATGAGATTCCTATGTTGGATGACTTGCCAAGAGCATAATAAAAGAAGGTATAAATATTGGCCTCCTAATTCCAAATCCATCACAAACTATTCCAACTCCCTGTATTTAAATTCTCAGAGATCCCCATCAGCTTGCACAAATAAAAATCAGAAGGGCTGATTCTCATACTCTTTCAAGTGATGGAAGCTGACCCAGACACAAGACAATATGACCTATGAGTGAGGATCTGTTCTGGCATCATCATCCCTGCCCTTCTCCCTGTCTGCTTAGCACCATTGGCCTACCCCTGCCAGACTCAGACCCCCCAGATCTGTCAGGAGCCACTGCTTTGTCTTACCATTTCCCCAGCTTAAGTAGATAATTTTATACAGCTCATGTAATTCATTTGTCTAGTTCCAGAGTCAGGAAGCAGAACTCTCTCAAAGACTAAGCTTCTCCCTTCTACCCAGGCCTCAGCCTGGCAAAAGCAGGTGAAAGAACTTTGGCAGAAGGCAGGATGGTTTCCCCTGCTCTGCAACCCTCCTCCGAGGCATATTCCAAGAATATTTTTACACACTACAAAGGGAAGCATCGGGTTTGTTATTTCCAAAAGGCTCATTCTGAACTGTGAATCTGTTTTCCCACCTTACCACAGTAAACAGTTGGAAAAACATCCGAAAATAGGCTAAAAATACCTGAGCCAAATTCAGCACTTCTGTGAGAAGGCTGAGCACACCGGTAACACCCATGGTAGAGACAGTGCCAACATTATAGGCAACAAGTCATGTCCTGATGAGTTAATTGCCCCAATTGAACATAAGTGCAGTGGAGGAAAATGTTCATTAATGCATGAGACTTGAATTTCTCACACAGAAAATAAAACCCCAAATGGAGATTTAACACCTTATGAAAACCTGTGCAAGGATCATTTTTAAAGGAAAAAGAGCTGCTCTGATTTGTAGATGAGAATATCTCACGATATTGATTAATCATACTTAATTTTAAAAGAAAAAAAAAAAGACTATTCTGTGTCCTTTCCTCTCAGCATGGATTTGTGGAAAGAGTAGGTACTCTAGAGTCCAGAAGCCTTGAAGCTTAAATCCCTCTGTCCCCCTCCAAACATGGTGATGACCACATTTATTAATTTCCCAATCTTGGTTCCCATCTATGTAACATGGGGGATAATATCCATTTTTCTTGGGCTGTTGGACATTAAACGAAGTGACACAAACACAGTGCCTGGAATAATGCCCAATATACAACAGGAGTTCAACAAACAAGGGTTCCGCCTTCACTCTGCACTCTAGGGGGTAGAATCAAGAAATGAGTAGAATAAAGACAAAGAAAGTAGGAAGACCAGAATGCAGGACAGAAAGGCATTGTGAATTCTGGCCAAAGGTAGGTCAAAATTCTGATATGGAAAACAAGAGGGTAATAGAAAAAAAAGTTCCTGCTCCTCAAGGCTTCTTCAAATGAAAAAGAGAAACTCTGTGTAATTCATTATAGCTTTCTTTGCTTGGATTCTATAGACATGGTCTCCTAACTCTAAATCCATCACAAACTATTCCAGCTCCCTGGATCTAAATGCTCAGAGATCCCCGTCAGCTCACAGCAGGACTGACTCTCACACTCTCTCAAGTGATGGAAGTGACCGCAAGTTACAAGAAAAGGCGGGAAAAGAGCAGGGGCTATGTACACCAGGTGATATTAATAACCATTACCCGCTACGAGTTCACGTCATTGTGAAAAATTCATAGATCTAGAATACCAATAGGTAAATCATAAAAACCTGCTAAGAGAAACACCACAAATCGGTGCAGTAGGAGAAATAATAAAATCCTTACTTCAACTTTTGTTTAGGAAAACCTGTCTCGGTTAGCTATGTTGGTGGTATACCAGTGTGTGGCCCTCGCTGTGGTCCCCAGGGAAGCTAGGGCGCACCGCACACCTAATTAGGGGACTGGAGGGTAGGGGTTGGGGGCGCTACAAGGTAATGTCTGTGAAGAACGTTTGACTGAAAGACTCTTAAGATCTGGGATGTCTGACAGCACATGTGAAGCCGTGTGCTGGGGTGCATAGTGTTAAAATCAAAAACAAATGGAGACCAGCCTTGACAATTCCCTGAGCAGACAAAACCAGTTTAGTCATACAAACAAAGCTTAATTTAGCTTATTTTGCAAGACTAACTTGACCTGGGTCATTTCTTGCTTCTGCCTCTGGAAATCAGGAGCAAAATTTCGACTGTTTCCCAAGGTTAACATGAGGTAACCCTGACCAAGTCCCTGTCATTTAAGAAAATTGTTTTATAACCAATCCCTGCGAAGAATAAATAGTCACTGCCTTTCTACTTTATAGGCTGTGCTACAATAACATACCCCTCCCGAGCCTCATTCCATGTTTTGGTTTGAGTTCTCCCAGTTTGCAAACTATTTTTTGGATTTGTGCACAGTACACTTTTACTAATTATTACTTCGGTGATTCATTGGTTTTACTTCTGTTTCTTCTGTACTTTTGACAGCAGTAATCCTCCCTCATTGTCTGTAGCCTTTAGAAAAGGTCTGTTCCACCACTGCCTTCTGATGGTGGGTGCTGTATAGGAATAATTAAAAGAGCACAGAGCTCCATTTTACAGCTGGGTCTCCTTTGGATAAAAAAAAATAAAATAAATCGACAAAAGGGCAGTCCAGGCAGAAAATACAAATTGAATTCTCAGTAACTGTGGGCTAGGTGCTTTTGTCAGGATACACAGGTGGACTGCCGAGGTCCAGTGCTTTGCTAGAGGGCCTCAGGATTCGGCATTCCCCCAGTTACCAGACTCCTGCCAGGCAGGATACGTGGCCTTTCCTGGGACAGCAGTCTCAAGCCGGTTTGCCAGCTTTTTACTGCACAGAACTTAAGACACTTTTCAAATATTTTCAGACAAGCATTTCCCTCAAATTCTGGAAGACTAGCGATATCAAATGTCTGACATTTGGATTATGCTAACCTTTTTGTAGTACTTTATACTCTAATAGCCACTTTCCTGTGTGCATGAGTTTATCTCTATATCAGTGCTGAGCAGTAATCCTTATTACCTCGTAGATGGGAAACCCCAGGCTCATTGAGGTTTGGTAACTTATGGTCTCACATTGAGTATGTTATGGAACTGCGCTTCATACTCAGATCTTTGGACTCTGAATTCAGCATACTTCCCACGAATTCACGCCCATGCCATTTCTCAGCTTGTGACTTGCATTCCAGTCCTCACCTCTAATCCTCTCCTTCAGGAGCTTTCTATTTTCACACCTGCCTAAATCCAATAATGAGACTGGCTGATCGGATTTCACAAAAATGGTCACAATGATATTTCCAGGCACACTTGCCACTCTCCCACGGAGATGTGAAGCCTCCTCCCATCCCCTCCCCCACTCTTGTACCTGGATCAACAGAGAATGTGGCAGAAGCAATGCCTTAGGGCTGCCCAGGCTACGTGGTGAATGGCCATACAGCTTCCTCTGTCTCTGTCTGTCTCTCTCTCCCTTTGGACATGCACCCAGTGGCCCAAGGTGACAAGATGTGCAGTACGCTGATGCAACCATGCTAGAAAATCCCTGTGGAAAGACCACATTCACACAGATGCCTGGGGACTCCTAGCTGTTCCAGCCCCGAGTTGAGGCTTCCCAATCCAGGTACCTGAAATGCAAAGTGAATCAAACTTCACATGATTCCAACCCCCAGCCGGTGAGCCATCCCTGCCGATGCCCAAAGAGACAGAAACAAACTGTCCCGGTCAAACCCTGTCCAAATTACAGACTCACCAGCAAAGTAAACATTGTTATTGTTTTAAGTGACTTAAGTTGCTTCTTCCATTTTAGTAGCATGGTTTGTTACACATGAACAGGTGACCAAAACAGTGTCACTGCTGGAGCAACAAAGAAAATAGGTATTTAGACCAGTAAAAGACCAAATTCAAGCCAATATACATAAATATATACTGCTGTTAAGATATTTTACATTTACATCGTCACTAATCTTTTCGAGCTAAAATGCTCTTAATATAGCAAACAGGAATGCCAGTCAACCACATACCACATCTGAGGGTTTGAAAATACGTGTAAATCTCAAACTTTTTGCATTTCTTAAGAAGAAATCATTTCATATTTTCAGACAATGAAATCATACTTAAAGAGAGTCTCTTTAGCCCAATAATAATGAATTTCACCACAAAACTGGACACATTACCTCATTTAATGGAGGAACTTATTTCTTGGCAGACATCAGCGCCTGTATCTTCATCTGTTATAACTTAAAAAGCTGAATTTCATTGGAGGTGAATTTATTAGAGCCTTTGGAAAGTGGAGTGTGACCCCTGGGGGATGAGAAGTGTTAGGACACCTTTTGGTGGGCAGGTAACATGAAAGTGACAGGCCAGGAATACCCGGGGTTTGGTGTGTGTGTGTGTGTGTGTGTGTGTGTGTGTGTGTGTGTGTGTGAGCATAGGGGGAGGAAAACCTACCTAAGCTGGCAGTAACCACCAGGTGAACTAATTTAAGGGAAAATGAAAATAGGATGTTAATGAGGTGGGAGGCTATGGACATTAGGCATTTGTCATTACTCGGAGAGAAAATAAAACAGGAAAATCCTTCACACTTGAAGATGAACATAGCTGCTTCATCTAGACTTTTCAGGGTAGATCTCAGAAAAACAACCCTACTGGAATTAGAAGTGGTCCCACTACACAGAATGCCACGGAACATAGTTATAGTGTAGAATTCATCTCCAGAAAATGACTATCTTCCTCATCAGCAGGACATATACAACTAAACCTACTCCTGGGGAAGAGGGGGGGATTTTTCTTGTTCTATCTTCATATGAAACTGACTTTGCTATTTACTTGGAAAGAAAGAATATAATCTCAAGACAGTCAGAAGTATGCACTGCCAGGGATGGAGTAAATGGTGCTCTGCTGATGTGGCTCTAGGGCCATGTCTTTAGAGAAGGCACCTGCAGGGGGGTACTTCATATCATGTCTCATTTCTCCATACTTCACCCAATTTTTTCTATTTAAAATTAAACTTCTACAGAAATGTTATTATTGGAAAAATTCAGGGCCAGCCCTTGAATGGCAGATGCAAAAAGAAAATGTAAATTAGAAGAGAAAGGGGAATTTTAATTATGCCCATAATTACACCTATTTTTCACTTTCCTTCTGCCTTCAGGTACTCTCAACCCTCTCCTCTCACAATACCATATAGCTTTCAAGGATTTATAGTATTTAGGCCCCCCAAAATATTTTGGTATATGGAGGGAGTTTAGAAAACAATATCTCATGCTGTTTTGTTAATCTGGTCTTTTAATGACATCTCAATATTTCCTTTTATAAACTCTTATGGTACACAGAATTTTAAGTTGTCCCTCAATATTCCACCAACCATTGTACACATTGGTTATGATATGTATGATAATTCTCTCCCCTTGAACATGGGCAGAACCTATGAACATGATAGATAGTCACTCCCACGATTATGTTACACTATACCAAGACTTAGTCACAGCAGGCTAGAGAGATTCTCTTACTGCTTTGAAGATGGAAGCTACTGTGTTTTGAAAACGTCAGATGGCTAAGACCTGAGGGCAACTCTTAGAAACTGAGAGCCATCCTTGGCCAACAACCAGCAAGAGAACAGAAACCTCAGTCCGACAGCCACAAGGAATCACATTCTGCCAAAAACCCACATAACCTCAGAATGCACCCTGATCTCTGGATGAGAACACAGCCCAAAGGAAACCTTGATTTTCTAGGCTAGTAAGACTCTGACCAGAAGACCTCCATCAGTGTAGTGACAAACTTTCTGATCTACAGAAAATGTGAAATAATAAATGGGTATTATTTTAAAATACTAAATTTGTGGTTGTTATGAAGCAATAAAATAATCTACTCTCTCCCCTACCACTGCCAAGTTTTGTTTTCAAGATGGTATTATATAGCACTTAACATAGTGTTTACATATTTTATTATCACCATTTTGTAGTGATATATTTTATTATCACTATTTTCAAACTATAGAATTTCTAGAGGTTTGGCACAGCCTTGGAATATTCCATCCTATTATATGTTTTATCCAGTCAGGTTATGCCTATAACCTGATTCACTATGTTTTCAGGACCTCCCTTTTTCCACTTTGTGTATCTGTGAAAAGAAAATCAGTAGCAAGAATGATATTTATATTACCCCAAGCAGTAAAAAGTGATGTTCATGGTAAGCATGGGTGGATACTCTTCCTGCCCCATTTCCTCCATATTATACATCTGCATTACACATATGCAGCTGTTTGTGGCTGCAAGGTAGGCCAAGAATACCACTCATCAGGATCCTAGAAGTACTCCCTCTATCTCCATCTCCATGTCCAATATTCAGGGCTTGTCTACTTCCATTGCTCTGGAAAACAAAGTGATGTAAGCTATTTTGGTTAAATTTCCAGAAGCAGAAAATGTCTAAAGTAATTGCCATTTGCAACAATGGTTGTTATCATAAATCAGCATGGAAGATAAGAGGTTAAAATGACAAACAAAACAAAACAAAACATATAAGTTGTTTAGGGTAAGCAAGGCAACCCTTTATCTATCTATCAGTTTTAATTCATGACATATTTCCCCCACATACCACAGAATATGACCTAATTTGGAGAGAGAGTTTTTATAGAGATGATCAAGTTAAGATGAGATAATTAGGATAGGCTCCAAACTAAGATGATTGGAGTCCTAGAAAAGTAGACATTTGGTAAGAGAAACAGACATGCATAGAGAGAAGACAATGTGAAGAGACATAGAGAAACAAACATTTACAAGTCAAGGGGAGAGGCCCAGGACAGACCCTTCCCTCACTGGCCTCAGAAGGAACACAGTCTGCTGACAACTTGACCTTGGACTTCTAGCTTCTAGAACTATGAGACAATAAATTTCTGTTGTTTAAGCCACTCAGTTTGTGGCATCTTGTTTAAGACAGCCCTAGAAAACTAATAGCTCCTAGCTTTGCTCTGTGTGTTCTTTGTCTGGTAAGTCTCTGTATTCGTTCAGCTGATTGGTCACCATTTCTTCCTGAGTGCACCACAACTTCAGCCTCTTTGTACAGGAAATGATGTTCCTTCTTCCTTTATGCTTTTATTTTAAAAAAAATCTCATTTATTCTCTGTGCTATCGGTAATGGTTCCTTGGCCCCTCTAGGAACAAGCCCCGCAGAACATCCTGATAATTGTTTGATGAAACCAGAGGACAGGAAACAGGTAAAGACCTACAAATTTTGATATGCTAGACAAAATGGGGAATGAGTGAGCACATCTGTCTGGATTGATTAGAGAGTTCATGACCCAAAGGGATAAGGTATAAAAATCAACATGGGTATATTTTGACAGAACTTTGGAGAAATCTGAACTTTATCCTCCAGGCATAAGAAGTCACTGAAGAGATTTGGCTCTTATCTATTGTTTGCCAAGAGTATTATAATGGATGCAGCCTTTCAGGAAGATGAATTTGACTACACATAATTTTAGAGAATAGATTAGAAAAAGGGCCAGAGTTGTGGAAATCAGATGGAAGGTTACAAAATAGTCATGGATTGAGGTATCAAAAACCTAGACAGTAAGTGGCACCTGGGTGGCACAGTCAGTTAAGTGCTGGACTATTAGTTTCAGCTCAGGTTGTGATCTCAGGGTCCTGGGATGGAGTCTGGCATAAGCTCTGTGTTCAGTGTGGAGTCCACTCAAGATTCTCTCTCCCTCTCCTTCTGCCCCTCCTGCTTGGGCTCTCTCTCCAAAATAAATAAATAAATCTTAAAAAAGAACCCTAGATAATAATAATAGAAATGGAAAGAAAAGAATTTGTTTAAGATTTTATTTACTTATTAATGAGAGACAAAAAGAGAGGCAGAGACATAGGCACAGGGAGAAGCAGGCTTCCTGTGGGGAAACTGATGTGGGACTCAATCCCAGGACCCTGGGATTAGGCCCTGAGCCGAAGGCAGATACTCAACCACTGAGCACCCAGGTGCTCCTGGGAAGAAAAGAATTTAGGTAGAAAAATCTTAAGAAGAAAGAATCAACAAGTTTTACTGAACTGTAAGGTGACCTTGAATTCTCCAGCTGGGAAAAGCAGAACTGAGTCACCTGATAGTGATAAGAAAAAACAATAAATGGTAGGTAACTTAATCTACGTAACACACATGGTGTCAGTAGGTCTTAATAGTGATTAACAAAGTATTAATATTTACTAATAAAATATTTTTGTTTCCTAGGTATATTGTAGAACTCTCTTTTCAGATACAACATTTAATGAGTCCAACTTGAGTTGTTGAATTGTTGTTACCGTTTGATAAAATCATATGCAAAGATTTTTTTTTAATTTTTTTTTTTATTTATTTATGATAGTCACAGAGAGAGAGAGAGAGAGAGAGGCAGAGACATAGGCAGAGGGAGAAGCAGGCTCCATGCACCGGGAGCCCGACGTGGGATTCGATCCAGGGTCTCCAGGATCACGCCCTGGGCCAAAGGCAGGCGCTAAACCGCTGCGCCACCCAGGGATCCCATATGCAAAGATTTTAACCAAATTTTTGGGAGGACATGGTCACTTTCCTTCCCAAAGTGAAGGACAAAGCTCATATCAGGACAACTGGATTACGCTTACTTTGTGTTGCCAGAATAAGTACTCATCTGCATACCCACACTCACATTCCTACACAATTATACAAGCCTTCCTAAAACTGTATTATAAATGATTGCCTTCTTCATTACACTTCAGGAGTAAATGAGACTTGTAAGAATTAAGTTATAACCTAAATCATAGTCATGAATCCATTCTCCTCCATTATTTCTAAAGTACCAAATTTAATATTAACTTGACTGCCTTAATGTAGAAACACATGAACAACAGGGTCAGTTTTACAATGAGAACACAGCCTTTTCTGACTCTGTCATATTTAAATCAATAAGCTTAACATTGTTAAAGATTGTGTAAGTCCTTACTCACTTTCTGTCACTTTCTTCCCCCAGATGCATTTAGTGCAAATACAATGTAGAATGTGACAACTAAAGATAGCAAGAAAATGCTACACAAGTATCAGGAGCAATTGAGAATTTGGGGGGAAAAAAGAAGCAGACTGTATCCCTTGCAGATGTTTACTCATGGAAATATAAACATCACAATTCTGGACACATTTTGAAAGGCATCACTACTTGAAGTGTGACAAAGCAATGTAAACCCCCAAAGCCATAAAATCATAGTCTGTTAGTATATGACATCCCTAAATCTCAAATCATTCGGAAGTTACCTCCAGGTACAAAGTTCCAAGATTTTTGTAAACTTTTTCGCTCAACACCCAGCCGGGGCACATGACTTACTGCAGTCTAGAAATGAAGTTCTTTTCATGTTAGTGGAAAAAATATGAAAAAAACAACCTTTGAAAAATGCTGATGAAATGTAACTTTTCCCCATAATAATTTTCTGGCATTTATGACAAAGATTCTCTGTTACTTACAACTTCCAGTGAATTTCATTCTTGGCCTAGATGCAACCTAAGGAACTGACAGCGGAGGGATATTAATATATCTCTGAGCACTGAGGGAGCTGTTTTTCAAGTGAGACTGAAGCAATGAGTGTTTGGAACACCTCATCCTTCAATGAAATCCAATTTTTTCTTATAGGTTTCACTCGGTGGCAAGAAGGCACTCTTACTGCAATGCCTAGATTCCAACCCCATCTATAAAAGACAATGCTTTTCACACTCTGCAATATTTAGGAGTTTTTGTTACTTGCAAATGTACTTTTATCTTGTCTGCTTCCAGTGAATTCTAATCACTGAGGCAAAACCTCTCAGACTTCTAATGATTTGTAGAAAATCATGTTACCAGTAGTTTTACATGTCCTCATGTCTAAACCTTCTGGGTTTTGCGGAAGCACAACAGTCAGGGATTTGCTGGCAGACTGGAATAATATTTTATAGCAAGGATTGAACAGTAGTAAAGGGAGATTTCAATACAGCATAAAGGGGGATTTCTGTAGGGTGATATGGTGATATGTTATGTGAGATTGGAAATTCTCTTGTAGGAAGACATGAAAAGATTCACAAAAGTTCAAGGTTATAACGAATATTTAATAGGTACTTACTGTGTGTTGGGCCTTCACATCTTGAAGTCACCCCGCACTACCTAGAGACATGGAATTTGGGAAACCTGCAAAAGATTTAACCTGGGGAAGAAAATCAAACACAAAGAAGATTGTCTATAGTCATTGAGGTATTTCAGTGGCTCATTCTGCAACCAGCTGCCATAGCTAGAGCCACAGCCCACAAAGACTTCTTCAATTCCTTGGATGTATATGGGAGTTACTGTTGTTGCTATTGTGTTTGTTATTAATAGAATGTCAGTCACATTTTAAATATGAGAAGACCTTGGAAAAACTTCAATCTCCCTAGTAAAATAGGAATCTCTGTTCAGAAAGAAAAGTTTTATAGGTTAGGGCACTATGTTTAATTTTTTTTTAAAGATTGTATTTATTAATTTGAGAGAGAGAGCATGAGCAGAGGGAGGGGAGAGGGGCAAAGAAAAAAGAAGAATCAGATTCCCTGCTGAGCAGGAAGCCTGATGCAGGACTCCATCTCAGGATGCTAAGATCATGACCTGAGCTGAAGGCACACACTTAACCAACTGAGCCACCCAGGCACCCAGAACACCATGATTTAGACCCCAGGTTTAGGAAATGGTTGGCTTTCCAGAGCCTCCACTGTTAATTACCCAGAGATATGGGCTGCATCGAGGTTCTGCTGTAGGTTTCACTAAGGTTGAGAGTTCATAAAATCTGAATTTATTTAAGCCCAGAGTGAAGTCTCAACTGGTTCTGCGTATTGGATCTAGAGTTCACTCACTCCAATTGGGAGTGAACCTCAGTTCCCTTGTTTGGCATTTAATTCACATCAGACACAATTTGACCACATTATATAACCTCACCAAACTTCCACAATAACCCCATGAGTCAAATACAATTAACATCCCTGCTTTGAAGATAATGAAAATTAAGAGTGTGGTCAGACAGCTACTTTGTAGCAAAGCTTGATTTTGACCTCAGAAATGATCTGTTAACAGCTGATTTTCCTGAACCTGACATTGAACACCTTACTACTCTACTAGTAGTAGTTTGTTATAAATCATCCACATCAAAAAGGGAAATTATATAAAGACAGTGAAGGAAGATTACTGGTGGCATCTTATCTTGGCTCACAGTTAAATCCAAAAAAGTTTTCCAGGAATTTGTGAAAAATCACATACCATTAGTTCAGCCAAAAATTGACCAAACTAAACCATCTTTTGCTAACAGTAATCTTGATGCATAGCACATAATGAAGTAACTGTCTCTTCACCTTGACTGTTGGGCATCAACAACAGAAATAAATATTGGGGTGATATTTTAGCTTATATAAATTCATTCAGAGCAATAACAATTATTTTTTGATTTTGCAAAAAGGCTTAAGTATCCCTTGAGAGCATGGAATATTTCACATTTTGTCAGTTTTTTTATTGTTGTTGTCTTTTTTTGTTGTGATTTTAGTCAAGAGAAGTCATGTTGATAATAGCAGATAAAAATAGAAAAAGTCTGAAGTTTAATCAATAGTAGGATATGCAGCTTTGTGCCTGTTGTTCTTTTTTGTTTTGTTTGTTCCTTTTGGGCATATCAGCATTTTTGTCAGCAGAAACTAAAGAGAATTTTCCTCTCCCAAGAACTGATTCCTATTCCTTCTCTTTATTTCTTTCTCTCTCTGGCACCACTAAATTGCTGGAGGGGATGACTGGGCCACTGGATCTAAATATACTCAGCTCTAATCATATTGCATCAGAAACTGCTACTAAAATTGAGCTGTATCACATTAGGAATATCCAGAGACTTGGCTCTCAAAGAAACTGTTTTCTCTCTTCTGCCTCACAAGATGCCTTCAGGAGAGCAAAAGAAAACCTGCAAACACAGAGACCTAAAAGACCTAGTAGACATGATAATAAGGATGCTTCCCTCCACCCACTTCGGGGCGGGGGGTGGTCAGGGAAAGGGGGAAATTCTTGTTTTTCCGCCTACAAGAGAATGGTGTGGCATTCGGGCTTTCCACTCTCTTTTTCCTTGACTTCTCCAGCAACTTGGTATCCTTACTAAAGTGTGTGTTATGTAATTGGAGGTCAATTGTCCAGCCACTAATGGTTGCCAGAGTTTGTAACTTTGTTTTACTAATCACTGTGTACACTCTGTTGAGAATTAGCAGAAATAGCTAGCTTTATTAGTATTGAAGCTGAGCCTCCACAGTCATTAGGGAACTTGGCAAATCCATGCTCAAAAAAAAAATGCCTGATCCTCACCTTCACTTCTACTGCATGCACGGGCACATGTGCACACACACACACACACACACACACACACTCTTCTGCAACAGTGGAGACCAACAAGAGTTATCATATCATTGAAAGAGCCCCTCAGAGACGAGAAGTGATAAGAAGGAATAATTGCTCTACAGTTTCTAACAAATGACTCTTAAGAGATGAGCTGTGCTCTAAGCCAATGAGTGGTTCCATGTTCTTTGTGCCATGACTCATATTCCAAACCTATATTCTTCCTGTTTGGCCACAGGAAAGCCACCATATAGCACTATTCATCTCTTCTGGAAAGTCATTCCATCTTCAAACTCTGAGTGCTTTGGGCACCTTCTTCTCACTAAAAATGGTGGCAATATCGAGTCACCAAAACTGGCCCTGATCTCTTGCTCTTCCTTTTCCATGAATACCCAGAAAACTAGAATCAAGACAAGAAACTTGGAATGTGAAAACAACTAAGGTTGTTAAGACTTTCATGAGAGCTGAATAGCTTTTCAGTTTGAGTATGATCTAACAGATGGTGTGGAGACCTTGATGAGAGCTTCAGATGCAAGGATTTCATCAAGGATGCAGTTCTGGAAGACATTGTCCTACTCCACCTTCAGTTACGTGGATCCCTTATATTTTAATTGTAAGTTATCAACATTGATTTCTTTGATAGCTTTGCAATCTTATTTGTTATAACTAAATATTTGCATTTCAAATACCAATAGAGAGAGAGAGAGAGAGAGAAACACAGAAGTTCTTAAATCTTTCTAAATGACATTTCCAGGTTTTTGTAATGCAAATTTCTTATCTGGTCCCCTATGCTAGTCAGGAATGTCATGTTTCAGAATTGTTCCAACGTGTGTGTGTGTGTGTGTGTGTGTGTGTGTGTGTGTAGAAGTTCATCTTATTCTAGTCTCTTTGGACCTGGTGCTGACTTTCTTTTCCTCAAGGTTGTATTACATTCAGTAAAGATGAAGAAGTTTTAAAGCTAAGCCCATTTGTAAATTGGGAATTGCCTGCCAATAAAAGCCATATGTAATCTCAAATCCTGATTTTAATCAGAAGTTTCAAATTTTTCACTTTATGCAGAATGCTCATGAGAGAATCCTGAAGTATCATTAGCATAATTGTGCAGCCTTAGGGATTAAGAGTAGGACAGATCTGGGCTGAGGTCCAGCTCTGCCACTAACTAGCAGTGTGACCTTGAGCCAGTTGCTTCATTTATATTAACCTCAGGTAGTAGCTCTCTCGTTTGGCTTTTGTGAGGATTAAATAAGCTAAGGCATGAAGAATGCATTGTTTAATGTCTGAAACATGATGAGTACTCACTAAGTATTACCTAATGTTATATTTTCCCCTAAAGCTTTCAGAGAAACCGAATATACATCATTTACAAAAGAACAAAAAGTAGACTGGCACCAGACTTTTCATCAGAATGACTGAGGCTAATAGACAGTAAGCAATACTTCCAAAATTTGGAGACAAGGAGAATTTAAGCCTAAAATTGTATATCTGGACAAATTATAAATAACAAATGTCAATGCCCACCAATCAAAAAACCATCAGGAACTCACCTGTAATTGAATAAGATTGAGTTTATTGATTCTTATTTACGAAGGGAAAGCCTCACCCCACAGGGAAGCATGGACATCTCTGTAAGTAGGTGTCAGGACAGTTTCATTTTAGGATTTAGGCTTGTGGTGAGTGGTGTTGGAAAGAATGCAAAGAAGTGGGATTTGCTTTGATTAGGTGCTGTCAGGAGGTCCTATGATTAGGTACCTTACTAATTCTCAGCTAGAAGCCAGGAGAAATGAACAGTTAGGTCTAAAACTTATTTGATATGAAAGCAACAGTCATTCATATGAGCTAGGAGAGAAGAGAGAAGAGGCTGGACATTTGTATGGCTGGCTCCATGTTCTTGTTTTTTTATGTTCCCAGACATGATTACAGAGTGACTTTATTTTTTTTTTAATTTAAAATTTTTATTTTATTGATTTTGGGGGGTATACTTGACACACAGTGTTATGTTACGTTCAGGTAATAATATTAGTAATTTGATAAGTGTTTACATTATAATATGTCCACCACAAGTATAGCTTGTCCCTTTAGATCCTGTGTTTTCAGTCTGTTTCATGATGGTCACAGAGTTACTTTGTTTGATGTCTGTGTTCTGCAAAATTGTTTATGTTACCAGAGAGCCTCACTGTTACCAGGCCTGCCACCAGCTGATGGGACTTCTTCCTTTTCAATGGGAAGGGAAAAATAAATTTTCAGACATGCAAGGATTCAGATATTTTACCTTACATACACTTTTTCCTAAAAAGTTACTTAAGGATGCACTGAAGCAAAAAACTGAAATGAACCAAGATAAAGAAAACTTAGAACCCAAGAAATATTGGCACCAACCAGGGAAAGCCAAGCAGCTGTTCCAGGGAGAAATAAGCCCAGATCAGAGAAAGGGTAGGTGAAACCTTCCAGAGAGAACAAGAAACAAGAGTGAGTTAGTAGAATGCCTGCTGGGAATACAGAATTGAAAACATGGAGGCTGTGATAAATTCAAATTGTACAAGAACTAAAAATGGAAATTAGGTATTACATATAATAAATGTAATTAAAGCACATTTTCAGCTAGACTCTGAAATAGTTAAATAATGCAAACACTTTATATCAATTTATATTAGGAATAATCTCTAGATAATGATGGAAAACTTCCATGTGAATTATAGAATGTGGATATTTTCAACTTGACAACATAAAAATATTAGGTCAAAAGTCTACAAGTGGAAAAAAGAGAGATGAGCTGGAGGAAATATTATGGACAATAGTAGTAAACTGCTAGGAGGAATTTAGGAGAGCCTGAAACAATTTGACAGAATCAGAGATAATAGAATTATTAAATTACTCAAAGTTATGCAATAATCAATGAGAAAAATCTCAAAACTAGTTGTGTAACTCTGTTAGAATAAGGAAGGGGAGCTAGGATGGTGGTATGATAAAGGAGGCAAATCCTCATTTACCAGAACAAGAAGTCTGAATTGTAGAATGAAAAAGCAGCAAAATGTGCTGCTTTTATTTTATTACAAAGGTGGAAATGATGATCAGAAGAACCAGAACTAAGGCTTCTGGGTGGCTCAGTCAGTTAAGTGCCTGGTGCTTGGATTGGCTCAAGTCCAATTATGAGATCCAGCCCCACAGGGAGATGTGTGTGGGGCTCAGTGCTCAGCGCTGAATCTGCTGGAGATTGTTTCTTCCTCCAGTCCTGCTCCCCCTTTCTCTCTCTCAAAAAAATAAGTAAATAAATAAAATCTTTAGAAAAAGAAGAAAGAAGAAGAAGAAGAAGAAGAAGTAGAAGAAGTAGTAGTAGTAGTAGTAGAAGAAGAACCGCCCAGACAGTTAAAGTTGCTTCCTCTGAGCATCAGGTCCAACATAAGAAAAAAAATACAGCTGCAGATACACTTTCTTTTGTCTGAATCCCTCTTTCTGTTTTTTTTCATATGCTTCAATTATGTTTATACAAGCTAACTTTTAAAAGCAAAAGTGTTTGTAAAATGAGCACAGCCATTGCTTAATGAATATTTATATAATAAATTATTTACTGTAGATTAAATATGAGAAAAATATAGCTTAGAATCAAAATTTTATCAGTAGCTTTTTGGACTGTGTAACTTCTTCATAGTGAAAACAAACAAACAAAAACAATATAATCTAACGATCCAGCATCCAAATCCTTCAGAATGAACTAGCTACCTTTTGATAATGGGAAGCTGTTTTCTAATCCTACAACTTCTGAGTAATTAATACCATTGACAACTAGTGGATTGACTTCTGCAATAAACTACGGTCTCTGTGCATTCACCTGACCTCACCAACTTGAAGATCGAGGAATTTAGGACTTTGCCGAATCACACATGGCACCATATTGCTGAGTCCAGCTCTGTACAGAATCCAATACTTGGTGAGAGACAGTGGTCTCCACGCCACCTTTACCCACACAAAGCCCTTAGGGATCTGTACTGAGAACAGTGACTAGACACCTGTGCCTCTCCTTTTCATTCATGTATCCTCAAAGCCCCCATTATTTTCTTAGATCCCAGGACTTCAGGTTGCCTGGGTGCCTCAGTGGTTGAGCGTATGCCTTTGGCTCAGATCATGATTCCAGAGTCCTGGGATCAAGTCCTGCATCGGGCTCCCCATAAGAGGAAGAACCTGCTTCTCCCTCTGCCTATGTCTCTGCCTCTCTCTATGTGTCTCTGATGAGTAAATAAATAAAATCTTAAACAAACATTCCCAGGGCTTCTCTAAGGCATAAGGACACTGTACAGAATAATTCTGAATATCCAAGATCTCACAAATTTCCCCAAAATGGAAATGAGGCTTCTGTTTGGAGATACTTAGTCCAGTGGTAGTTGTTTTTGACCACCTAATATCAATTTTCACTTCCTAATAACATCCCTGTGAATGAAGAATTCCTCCCCATTGGTTCAGTTTGATAGGACTATAATGGGAGGGGCTCACCATCTCAGCCAGAGGAGTAGGTTCATGACCCAAGGTCAGTCAACAGAGAGTTCTTTTCATGAAATCCAACTCCAGTAGAGGGACCAGGTCACCCAGGTTCCAGCTCACCCAGGGCTTTCAAGAATAGGATGCTCCTGCAAAAGAGTATTGTTATGGATCTTGACACCCAGCTCATAGGGGTGCACGAGGTCTACCTATTTCTAAGATTTGGTCTCCATCCATCATTCCTGTGAAATTATGTAGTCTTGGATGAGTTACCTTTTGCTACAGAGAACCAAAGAATTCTCACTAGGTTAAAAGAATAAACTGATACATAAGTGTTTACTGATAGAGACTTTAACCAAATGGAGGATAATGATAAATAAAGTGAAGTTGATATTTAATATATGAACATAGGTGATTTATTCTCTTTCCCAATGTAGGACAAGGAGGATGACATCCATATGTGTATTTTTAAGGACAGGACTAGAGATGGGGAAGAACACGGAAGGGCTGTTGCTCTTGGGCATACCCAGGATTTTGTGCAAGTCACCATGTGCTAAACTGAATTCCAAAATCGTATAAAAAGAAAGGAAAATTTAAACATACTACATAGGGAGAGAGGATTAAGATTGTAATTATAAACGAAGAATAAAGAAAGGAGCTGTGAAATCCTCCAATAAGGAAATATAATGCAAATAGGAAAGAGTGGACGTGACAACACCTTGGGTACAGGAGAGACCTTTCCAAATTATTGATATTTTTAAATTATATTTCTAAAGTTTTGAATGATAGAAGGGACAGAAAAAAGTGAACTTTAAATAAGATGTTACAAAATTGGAGGAATTATGTTAATTCATCAAAAATATAAGAAATATCGTTTTCTGAAAAACATAACCTATTGAAATAAATTCTCATTTCAAATAAGATACAGACTTAATATGGAGGACAAAAGTACAACACTATCACTTTCACCATAGTCTAAGTTTGAGAAATAGTTTAAGGGGTTTATGAATAAAAATTTCTGATTAACTCACTCATTGTTTTTGACCACTGGCCACCTTTGGTGACAATCTCACAAAACAATACTTTAAGATTTCATTCAATTTATCTGAATTGGCTTGAAAATTTGCCGGCAAGCTATCAAATGGATGGCAACAAACAGTGATATTTTGGGTGCTTGATGAGGTTCCCTAGGAGCCCATATTAATTCAATCTCACTGAACATACAAACAGAACAGTGTCCTCTCCAAGGCAATAACAGAACACAAATTTTGTTGTCAGAGTTCCTGGTAGTCTAGGGCATCAACCTCATGAGATTTAGATCAATTGGGTTTTGGATTTCAGTAACAACTTATCATTGACTAGGGTTAAAAAAAATCTTTAAGTAGGCAGTCCTGCAGCAAAAAATAGCTAAATTTAACAAGTTAAATGTCCTTTGTTTGACTTATTTGTTTCTGTTTACAGATGGAATGTACATAGGGGAGAGGAAAGGCAAAGAAACTCTTTCTCTAACTTTGAAGAAATTCTCAGAAGAGAAACACATAGAAGACACCAGGGCAGGCTTAGGCGAAGTGAGAGATGGTGGCTCAGAAATGAGTACATACCAGCTTCCCAGTCTCTGTTGCATACCATTAGGAATGGAAAATTCACTCCCTCTAGTGAATTATGTAGCCAACTAAATGTGAACATTCTTCACACCTGTCCCTGTTTCTAAGGCTATGGGACTTGGCATAAATGAGAAATAAAATATAATTTCCAAGTTGCACTGAGAAATTCATTATTTTTTTAGTAAAGTCACACCCTAATCACTCAGTGCCTTAACTGCCCCATTTGTAAACACAGAAAATCCTTGCTTACACAATCCTCACTGAGATGGCAGAAGGATTCATAAAGTCTGAAAAATACTTTTCCTTAGAGAAAAGAATTGCATGAATCCAGGATTTTTCCTGATCTATTAATGGAATCTTGACTTTTCCACAAAACTGCATGCCACCTGCTTTCAAAGTAAAAATATGATAACCTTATTAGCTTTGAAATTACTTGAAGAAGATCTGGCAATTTCCCTCAATAACAGTCCAGTATAATTATGTACCCCACATAATGTTCATTTTGACAACAAAATGAAAATCAGAGAAGTGGAAAATAATCAATAAAAGACTGAAGTGTCATATATGCCTAGTTAATTGTGAAGAAGGATAATGATCTAGTTTATATTACTCAGATAAGAAGCTTAAATATAAAAGAGTAAATAAAAGAAATTTCACTCTCAAATGGTAATGTTACCCTAAAAGCCATATTTGTTTCACTATTGGCACATACTCAGTTTTTGGAATCAAACATAATGGATTTTTTGTGTTAATTTTCCCACATGAGAGAAAATTCTTTTACACTAGCCACCTTCTCCTCTCCTGGCTTATCTCCCCAGGCTTTTCCCTCTCTGGCCCTGCACACTGTAGTGGCTGTGGCTGTGCATTCCCAGCCCCTACAACTTCCAGCTGGCACACATTTGGAAGGGAGTAGCAGTAGGAGAAATTAATGAGACCTTATATCCAATGTGAGGAGACACACTTCTGGATAAGCTTATAAACTTTTCTCCAGTCCTCTTCTCTGCTTTTTGGTGTGTATTCAACATTCCTCATCTTTAATAAAACCTTTCTGACATCAGCTCACTTTCCTTCACACTCACTGATCCATCTCTGATAGGTCAACAACTAAAAGAGGAACCTAGTGTGTGATCTCCCGCATAGTCATCTTTCCCTCCTCCAGTCCATTGTACTCACCTCCCCAAACAGATACACTGATGTGAAAACTTTTCCTGGATTTACAAGGCCAACAGACTCCTCAGCCTGGCATCAAAGACCCCATGTTCTAATGCCTGTGTAGATTGGTTGTATTACCTTACATTGATCTTTTGATTCTTCCTCTTTAAGAACATCAATTCCTTTGAATTCCTTAGCATCAACAAATTAGATTTTTTTCTTCCTCAAAATAGTTTTTCTCCCTCATAGACTTACCAATCCTTAAGGCTTGATCTCAGTGCCACTTTCTTCATGAAAATGTTCAAATCTCTGCAAGTGGAAATTCTCTATTTCTCTTTCTGACCATCTACTTCTCTCCCTCTTTTTTTCTCTCTCATCGTCATTTTCATCACCACCATCATCATATCAACACCACAATCATCACCACCACCACCGTCACCATCATCATCATCATCACTATCATTATCATCATCACCACCACCCCACATCATCATGATCATCACTGTCATCATCATCATCATCATCATCATCATCTTCATCATCACCATTATCATGAACACCACCATCACCACCACTATCACCACCACCATCACCAATACAACCATCATCACGGTCATCAGCATCAGCATCATGAACACCACCACCGCTTGTCACCATCACCAACACAACCATCATCATCACCATCGTCAACACCACTATCATCACCACCACCACTATCACCAACATCATCACCATCATTGTTATCACCACCACCACCATCACTATCATTATCATCTTTGGAATACTTTAGTAGTTGCAGCTTCAGGATGGCACCATAATTATGATGACTGTATCGAACATCCTCCACTAGATATTAATCCCTTAGAGGCCATAGTGCCTCATCTAGAATATGTGCCTCATCTTGCTTGCTTACTTGCTCATGTTGATCAAGTAAATAAACTTCCTCCTTTTCTATTCTCTCATTCACTTCCACAAACTACAAAATGAGATGAAATTAAGAAAAGCAGGGCATACCAAAGGGCCAAAGTCTAACTAGTGGTTGCAATATCTCCTCTTATTTTCCTCACTACCTGCCCTATGTGGAGTCTCTATAAGCTCAATTTCTGGTTTATGACAGATGATATTACTATATAATGAGAGTCAGGCTTCACTAGACTTGTATGTAAGTCTAGGCTCTCCCAGTAATTGAGCATACAAACTTAAATCATCTGTGAAATGGAAATTATATTTCCTGTGTATCCCTTCTAGGAGCCTGAGACGTGGGTCCATACAAAAGGACCGATGAGGACCACTGGCAGGGAGGACTGGGATTCTTGAGCTGTCCTTTGAGGACAAACAAGATTCAATTCTATATTTAAAGGTCATAGATGCCAAACCAGCCTGAACTGATACCTGGCAAGGATAATGGAGTATTCTTCCCATTTGTCCTAAGCACAGTCTAAGTATAGAAGCAAAGCAATGATTACCTTTTGACCAGAAAAGTGGCTCCTAGAGGAAGACTAGGGCAACCTGCCACGGCACCTGTTTAAACACCCAAATGGAGGTCATCTTCCCACTGGGGAGCCCAAATCAAACTCAAAGGCACCTTGAGAGTGAGGTTTCATGGAAGCTAAATGGCAGATGATGTTGCTGCCTTACAGTCTCATTCCAAACCATCACCTTGGGCTCCCTTTATTATACCCTGCAGGCCCTAAATTGCTGTGCAGGATTTTCTGAGGACTTGACCATGAGAACATCGTGGGCTGCTAGATGAACACATGTACTTACACAAATAAGTAATGGAGAGCTGGCTTAGGAAGGAGGACTTGTATGCTTTTTTTCCTCAAATGACAGATTTGAGCATTAAAAACAATGTATTCTGTTCTCCTGCTAGCAAGGAATAATGAAACGAGAGTGCTGCCTTCCCCACAGCTCTTGCCTTTGAATCGCGCAAAGCAGACACCATCCTCAGTTTGTAGGCAGCAACAGCCTCCAGAAGCTACGGGAACGTTGCCAAGAGCTCTGAAAAACCTCCACAGCTAATTGGGAACTGGCTTATTAGTGACACTTTTGAGAGTCAGATTGTCTTTGAGAAACGAAGGAGAACACGGTGGGCGCTGTAGCCTGGAATTAGGCCGTGGGAGGGAGGGCTGCTTCCTTCTTCTCACAGGAACATTGCTCTGCAATTTTCTCAAATGGCTGTGCTCAGCTGTTTGAAAAACCCTGAATCTTGGGAGGCTGCAGGCAACATCTTAGCCTCCCCTACTACCTGCACACTGTCCCCCACCATTTGCATTCAGAGTTCCCTGGGGCCCCTTCACAGATACCCTGCATTAGGTAACACAACCACCACAAATGCATCGTGCCCTCTGAGCATGGGTCTCCATTGTTGTGTGTATAGCTACTTCAAAGTGTTTATTTCACAATCAGAAAATTCTAGTAGCAAATAATCCTCAAGATTTGGTATAGATACTAAAAGCTCAGTGAAGAAGGAAAAAAGCTGAATAACTTTTAAACATTTTTAAATTGTCAAAATACCAGTCGGGTCATATTTAAAGTCAAGCTCTTGAAGCACCACAGAAATTACTTTTTTTTTTTTTTTTTTTTTTTTTTTTTTTTTAAGGAAGGCAATTGCCAGTGTTGGGCCAGCTTTAGTCAAGCAGAATGCTATGGCCTGAGTGTTGCCTTTGGGTTGCCATGGAGATGATACACTGATAACAAGCTGAGTTTCTCAGCTCCCACCCTCTGGAAGGATGGCCCCTCATCTGGATAACATTTCCTGAGTTCTGTGCTAAAATACTAGTCCTCAACACCACACACCCCATAAAAGACGAAGAAGAATCTGTATCTTTGTGTATTAGCAATGAGAGAGGTTTGAGCTGGGTAAGCCTACCCCTCTTCCATTTGACGTGCTCCATGCTAGATAAATTAATGGAACCTTGTTGCCACCCTGGTAGAAAGAAGGAAGCCTAGATCCTGGATTTAGCTCCTAGGGTTCTGTCCTGGGGTGGGAACAACCCAAAGGAACTTTTCCTGATGGTACTGGAAGTCCATCTGAGAAAAGAGATTAGAACATGAAAAATAAAGTTGACAGGCATCTGTTTGCTGCCTTATTCCATTAGTTGCCTTTCTCTTCTCTTTCAGTAAATTCACTCTTCTTTCCTCATAATAATGATTTAGCCTTTGTGCATTCCATAATTCAATCCAATTTGTAATGGGACAAATTCCCTGAATCTCAAAGTAACTCACTTTCTCTCTCTAGCTCTTGCTCCTAATACACACACACACACACACACACACACACACACACACACACATACTCACACCACCCCATTTATGCATGCATTTTAGGGGTTACAAAATTGGGTTGGTTGCCTACCCAATACTTGGCCATCTCCCTTCCTTTCTTCTTTGCTATGGCAGATTGCCTCCCACAAGAGAACCTAAAATGTCAGTTAACAGTATTTCTAGTTTCTTGCTGCTAGAGGTGGTGATATGACACAGTTTTTGCGTGGCCATGTGACAGATTCCCAGAGTGGTAGTGTGACACAGTTGTGGGGTACAATGTGACAGTCCTGCAGTAGCACTGTGATGATGTGACACATTTCTGGAGTGGCCATACCACAAAGTGTTTGGATGGCAAAGTGAAATATTTCTGGTAAAGGCATGTGACACTATTTTCAGGTAGCCATGTGGTATAGTACTTGGGGTGGCAATGTGACACAGGTCTCTGTTGGCTATAGGACACAGTCTTGGGGTGGCAGTGTGACATATTCTGGAGTAGCCAGAACTTGCAAACATTCCTAGGTTGGGCATGTGACATGTATGGGATGGCTGTGTGACACAGGAGATGACCCTGTGAAACATTTCTGGTCAACAAAGCCTAAAGGTTGTCTTCTAGAGAACATCCTGGAAAGATTCTCACTCTTCAGGAAGAGGAATATGGAAAAAGATGGTTCTCATCTCTGGGACTTCCCCTTTCTCTTTTTACCTTGGCATAGATTTACACGAGGTTAAGCAAATTCAATATTTAATATATTCTCAATACTTCATACTTTGTTTCTTCATAATAAAAGTTTTCTCCAAGTCATGCAAAGACCCTAAACTCTGTCCCATTTTCCCTAGCTATTTTTTGCAGATAATACAATCGTGTGTGTGTGTGTGTGTGTGTGTGTGTTTGTGATAGAATATGAACGAGATTAGGTAGTACATAGAGAAAGCAGTTACCAATCAAGTGTTAGTAATGTCAAGATGTGTCTTTCCTGGAACGCCTGGAAGGGTCAGCAGTTGAGCATCTGTCTCTGGCCCAGGGCATGATCCTGGGGTCCTAGGATCCAGTCCCACATCGGGCTCCCTGCAGGGAGCCTGCTTCTCCCTCTGCCTATGTCTCTGCCTCTCTCTGTGTCTCTGATGAATAAATAAATAAAATCTTTAAAAAAAAAAAAAAGTCTTTCCCTGTTTTCCAACCACATCAACACAAAAGAAGACTTTGACTAAAGGTGGATTTGAGTAGAATCCTGTTTCACTCCAAACCTCTCCATTTCAAACCCTAGAACCACAAACATAGCCTGAGGGAAGGAAATAGAGTAAGTAGAGGTAAAGTTTGAACTGAATAGCGGATAACAAATTAAAAAGAACGTGTTTGGCTCTGAATAACTGAAATGAGACTTGCTAAAATAAGTGAGATTTTATTGAGTCAAACTGAGATGCCAGTTAGGGAACCAGGTACCCAGTAGAAGATGAAGTATCATTGAATGTGGAGAGTACCAACCACTGGATCAAACGAAAGCTTTTCATGCTTATGCCCTCAACACATTGAGACTATAGTAAACCAGTCAAATAGATTTAAAGTGCTTCACAAATTTCATTCAAAGTTATTTTGGATACTTACTCTAGACACATTCTTTCAAACATTTTAAATAACATGAATCAAAACAAGCAGCCTATGAATACAAGAGTTTAATCCTCTCTCTTCCCCTCCTCTCCTCCCCCAGAGTTATGCACAAAATAACAAATCCAGGCTTGCTTCTAACTTTTATGCAGGAATATAAAACAAATTTTGTTTCTCATTTTGAGGGCATGGTTTCAAAACCCAATAATTCTGTATGCAGCTAAGATGAATGTCAAACAAAGAGGCAGCAGAAAAATTTCCACATGTTGGGGGTGGGGATCAGAAAATGCATTATTCATGGAACATCCTTGTGAATTTATCTTAAAAACTACTCCAACAGACCAAGCCATATATTAATATTAAAGGCTCCAGAATGATGAAGTCATAAAGACTGCTGATGAGTGAAAATGCCATTGAATAGAAGGTTAAATTCTGAATAATTACAATAAACCTGAATATTTTTTCATTTAAAGGAAATATATTTTTAAAATTGTTTCCCATTCACCTATTGATGGTCATTTGTGTTTTTTCTACTTTTTTGGGTATTATAAATAGAGCTACCATAAGCATTTTTGTACATTTTGTGAACATATGCTTTCATTTCTCTTGGGTACATATCTAGGGTTAGAAGCGCTAGATCATATGAGACGTGTATGTTTACATTTTTACTAAACTGCCAAACCTTTTTCTGAAGTCATTCTTCCATTTTACTTTACCAGAAGTAGTGTGTAAAAATTCCAGTTGCTTCACATGCTTACAAAATGAAGTGTGCTCATCTTTTTATTTTTAATCATAGTACTAAGTGGTGATAGATATATCATTGTGGTTTTAATTTGCATTTTTCTGATAAAGAATGATGATGAACATCTTTTAAAATACTTATCTGATATCTATTTGTCCTGTGTTGTAAAATGTCTGTTCAAATCTTTTTGCCCACTTTATGAGTTTTGTTATATTATTGAGTTGTGAGAGATTTTAATATTAAGAAACAAATTCTTGGCCAGATACATATTCTACAAATATTCCTTCCAAAACACATCTTCCTTTTCATTTTCTTTACAGTGTCTTTTGAAGGGCAAAAGTTCTTAATTTTGATGAAGCCTAATTTGTTATTTTTTTTTCTGTTTATATTTCCTGTCTTGTTTGCTGTGCTGAAAAAAATCTTTGCTTAAACAAAAGGTATGAAGATTTTCTTCTGGCACTTTTATTGTTTTATCTCTTACATTAACATCTATGATTCATTTAAAGTTAATGTTTATATATCATATAAGGAAAATAAAAAACTTCATTTTTCTAAATGACTATCCAAATGTTCTAGCACCATTTGTAAAAAAAAAAAAAAAAGATTATCTTTTTGCCTCTTAGCAGTTCAGTAAAAATCAATTTATGATGTGAGTCTATCTCTGAACTCTCTGTTCTATCCCATTGATCTATTTTTTTCTCTCTTTATGCTAACACTACACTATCTTGATTATAACTGCTTTACAATAAATCTCAAAATTGGGTAGCAGAAGTCCTCCAATTTGTTTCTTCTTTGTTAAGGTTGTTCCAGATATTCTAGATCCTTTGCACTTTTATACAAATATTATAAATCAGCTAGTTATGAAACAAAAGCCTGCTGGGAATTTGATTGGTATTACACTGAATCTGTACATCCAATGGAGAAAATTGTCATCTTAACAGCATTGAGTCTTATGACACGTGAATGGATAAATCTTTTCAGTTATTTAGGTTTTTTAAATACTCTCTGGAGTGTTTTGAAGTTGTAGTGTAGATACATATCTTCTGTCAAATTTATACCTAAAATATTCATATTTTAGTACTGTTGTTATAAATGGTACTTCTAAAAATTTTTAAATGTGATTGCTTATTGCTAGTATATAGAAATGGCATTGATTTTGCATATTGAGGTGGTAACCTCCAACCTTACCAAACTCTTTATTTTAACTTATTAGTTCTAGCAGAGTTTTTTGTCAATTACATCAGATATTCTACACAAATAGTTATGTTATCTGCAAATGAAAACAGTTTTAATTTTACCTTTCCAATTTAGAAGCTTTTGATTTCTTATTCTTGCCTTATTGCGTTTGATAGAATATCCTGTTCAATGGTGAATAGTAGTGGCGACAGCAAGTATATTCAGTTTTCCAGAAGAGCTTGTGTAAAACTGGTATCACGAGAATCATCAGAAATCTATGTTGTCTACCTCAGAGATTTCCATACCAAAGAGTGGGAATGCAGGCTTCTCTCCTCTCTTGTGCTCATTCCTCAACTGTGCCATTTCTTCTCCGCCTCTTTTTCAAGGTTCCAGCAATATTAGCCCCATTTGGTGACCTGGCCCTTACAGACAAGTGTTAAGACAGGGAACAATGTATGCACTCACAAAGTTTTATTGAATATTTGATAAATATATGAAATGAATCCCTCCTTATGCCGTGTTGGTTAATGGCTAGCCTCCAAGAGCTTGTCTCTTGTTCTTAGTTAAGGCTTCAATAGCTGATTTCCAAACAACAGGAAAGCTGCTATTCCACACTTTATATTATCTTGTAATATCAGCATGCACTGATTTTCTTTCCTTTACCCCAGGAAATTTTGTGTTTTACTATTACCACAGGAAGTAGGACCAATGTTCTATTCCAATTATTTCTTTTCCCTTTTCAGGAATAACTAAATCACCAAAGCTAAAGCTCTAACCTCTCTCACTCACACATTCAAGCATCCAGTCAACATATATATTTACTAAGTAGTATCAGGAACCATTCCAGGCACAAAGGATACAGTGGTAAGAAAAATATACATTGCCTATTTTATTATCTTAAAAAAAGGAAGGATTACAGTTCCACGTAGCATCAGATATTAGTAAAAGAGGTAAAGAAAGTTCCAGAGACAGGAAGCAGAATGCCAAAAGGCCTTGAAGGTAAAAGAAATTGAGTGTGGAATTTCACAAATTCATGCTGTGTCTACTGGTGAAGACAATGGCAGAACAGTGGCTGGGTCACTAGAGGGTCAGCTCAGGCCGCTTATGCACTGTAGATACTATCTCAAAGACAATAGAAGGACATCAAAGCTTCTAAGCATGGAGATGATACAGTTAGGTTTTAGAGGTTTAATGATATAATTTGGCTGTAGTGAGGCTAGAGGATAGAAAGATTTACATCAGAAAGTCTATTAGGAGATGTTGTAGTGACCCAGACTTGAATGGATAAAAGGCTAGATTAGTTAAGTTAGTGGTGGTGGATATAAGCAAAAGTAGACAAACTTGAGACACGGTTAGCAGGCAGTTTCAAAGAATTTGGATTGCTAAATTCAGAGTGGAAGCCTTTGGGCAGGATGTTGGATGATTATGGAGATGTTAAAGATAACTTGGTTTCTGTTTCTAGCCAAATTTAGACATGAAGTACTGAAAGAAAATGGATGGATTCAGAATTTAGAGATTGAATGTGAAAACTGAAAGCAAATAAATGTCCAGTGGACAGTTGCTTATATGGCTTTTAAACTCAAGAGATGCCAAAGCTGAAATGCATATTTGCAAACCATCATGCTTTTAAGATTTCATCTGACATGACTTTTCTGTCTTTGTTATTTTTTCTCTGTTTTTTTTTTCTGTTTTTTAAATAATATTTTAACACAAGGTTTTCCTTCAGTTCCTTTCCTTTAACTTCCTCAGAAAGGAAGTTAAAAATACAACTACTCTATAATCCAGTAATTGCACTACTAGTTATTTGTCCAACGAATACAAAAGTACTAATTAAAAGGGAAACATTCACTTCAATATTTATGGCAGCATTATTTACAATAGCCAAATTATGAAAAGGGCCCAGGTGTCTAACAGCTGATAAATGGATAAAGAAGAGGTGCAATATATATACAATGAAATATTACTCAGCCATAAAAAAAGAATGAAATTGGGGCACATGCGTGGTTCAGTTGGTTGAAGTTCTGACTCTTGATTTTGGCTCTTGTCATGGTTTCACACTCACCTGAGAGTCTGCTTGAGATTCTTTCTCTCTGTCTCTCCCCTCACTCTCTCTAAATAAAATAAAATAAATAAATAAATAAATAAGTCTTTTTTAAAAAATGAAATCTTGCAATTTACAATGACATGAATGAAGCTAGAGAGCATAATGCTAAGTGAAATGTCAGTCAAAGAAAGAAAATACCATTTTATTTCACTCATATATGGAATTTAAAAAGCAAAACAAGTGAGAAAAAGAAAAAAGAGAGAGCGGTAAACAGAGAAACAGACTCTTAACTATAGAGAACAAACTGAGGGTCACCAGAGAGGAGATGAGTAGCGGGATGGGTTAAACAGGTGATCAGGATTAAGGAGTGCACTTGTTGTGATGAGCACTGGGTATTGTATGTCAGTGTTGAATCACTATATTGTGTATCTGAAACTAATATTACACTATAGGTTAACTAACTGGAATTCAAATAAAAACTATCTAAATAAATAAGTAAATAAATTTGAGTTCTATATCACTGACTTAGTTTTCTGGTACAGATATTTTTAAAGATTTGTTTATTTATTTTAGAGAAGAGGAGGGGGAGAAGGAGAAAGAATTTCAAGCAGACTCCCTGGTGAATGTGGAGCCCAATGCTGGCTCAATCCCAGGACCCTGAGATTATGACCTGAGCTGAAACCATGAGTTGGAGGCTTAACCAATGGTGCCTTCCAAGCTCCCGACCGGTACAGGATTTTTATTAAACATTCATCTTTACTAAATTTCACTTTCATTTTATCCATACCCTCTTAGTTGGTATATCCTTTTTATCTACATAGCTACACAGTCTACATTACATAGCTTTAATTACATTTGACAGCATTGAAGCTATCAGATTCCAGATTCACTTTGGGTTTCTATAGTAAAACATTTTTCAGAACTATGCTCATTCATTACCTATTGAAGATGTTTTCATTTCAGTGTAATATAATCTTTCTTTTTTTTTTTCCAGGAGCCCTGAGTTAACTTGCTCTCTCACTCATTCTCAACCAAAAGGATTCTCTTATTTTTGTATTTCACAGAAGTTGATCCTGGGAAAAATAACCTAATGTATGTAGTTTTGGGAGAACATGTGAAAAGCACTGATAGAAAAGGGGAACATAAAAAGGAAAGGGAAGACGTTAATAAAGGGTGCACTGTCAAACCAGCCACAGCTGTGAGTAAATCCATGGGAAAACTCTGGGAACCTGTGGAGAATTCACATCTGAGGATCATTCCACCTGTGGGACCAGGGAGCTCTGAATGACCTTCAGTGGGCTGCTGTCACACTTCTGGGTAGACTTCTCTTCCACAGCTTGAGTGAAAGCTGCCAGGTAAAGAAATGTGTTGGAGACTTGTCAGAGGCCACTGAAGTGTTAAATCCTGAGGAACATGGCATGCAGGGTTTGCTACAACAAGTCACTTTTTTCCCCAAATTGCAGGAAGTATGGATGTCTCTTTGTTCTCTTTACCTCTTGTTCTGTTTCACACCTAAGTGTATGTACCGCAGTATAATTCTGATGAGAAGCATTGGAAGCTAGCATCAGACTCCACATAGTTAAAGGCTCTGTATCTTATAGACTGACATTTATGTCCCCCTCCCCCCATAATTCATGTGTTGAAGCCCTAACCTCCAGGGAGGCAATATTTAGAGATAGGATCTCTAAGAAAGTTATTAAGGTTAAATGAGATCATAAGGGTGGGGCCCTGATCCAATAGGATCAGTGTCCTTATAAGAAGAGGCACCACAAGAGCCCATACTCACTTTCTCTCCCTCCCTCTCTCTTTTTCTTCCTCTCTCTCCCTTGCTCCTTCTTTCTCCCCATCTCTCTTCCTCTTTGCCTCTGTCTCCCTGTAAATACATGAAAAGGAGATCATGTGATCAGACAGTAAGATGGCAGCCTTTTACAAGCCAAGACAAGAGTCCTCAGAAAGAAAGCTACTTGTCAGCCCCTTGATCTTAGATTTTCTAGCCTCCAGAATTATGAGAAATAAATTTCTGTTGTTTAAGCCACCCAGATAGTGGTATTTTTTTATGGCATCACAAGCCGACTAACATACTTCCATAAGACTGCACTTATTTCAGATGCCAGACAGATTTCAGGAGTCCCTTGGCCACCTGCACTTCTAACTGGCTATAAATTCCAGAGTTTCTATAACCCCCTCAGGTTCAATAATTCACTAAAATGACTTATAGAGCTCAGTCAAGTGCTATACTTACGACTGCAGTTTTAATATGAAAGGTACACATAGGACAATGTCTGGAAGGAAGTGCAGAGCTCCCATACACTTTCCTTTGGACTTGGGGCATGTAGCTCTCCTGGCACACCAATGTGTTCTCCACTGAACTTTAGTGTCCAGAGTGTTTTTTATCAGAGTTTCATTATGTAGACATGACTGACTCATTCGCCCTATGATTGAATTCATTTTTCCATCCCTCTGCCCCTCTTTGGAGGTTGAGAAGTTAACTGATACCACGAGGCTCAAAACTCTAACCTTCTCATCACTGCTTGGTCTTTCTGGCTTGGCATATGCCCCATTATAAGTCACTCATTAGCAAACAATATTAAGGCCCATTATGAATAAAAAAGAGCTCCTATACTCAAGAAATTAGAAGAATTTTGCATCCCTTCCAGAAGCCAGAGACAAAGACCAGACAAATTCTTTATTATACCACCTCTCCATGTGGAGATGGTCCAACTCCTTTGATCAGATCTGGAGGGAGAGTTGTTATGTATTACCTTAATTTCTCATTTTTAGTGGCCACCCATACTAAGAATCTTCTAAGTCGACCACCTGATCTTCTAGAAAAAAATGGTATACATTAAAACTGTGTTCTTTTCTGTAAAAGACACCACCTTGAGAATGAAAAGATAAACCACAGACTGGGAGAAAATATTTGCAAAAGACACATCTGATAAAGAACTTGTATCTAAAACATACAAAGGACTCTTAAATTTCAACAATAAGAAAAAAACAACACAATTAACAAATGGGCCAAATATCTAAATGGATACCTCACGAAAGAAGAAATGCAGGTGGTAAATGAGCATATGAAAAGATGCTCCAGTCCTGTGTCATCAGAGGGATACAAATTAAAATGAGATACCATTACACACCTATTGGAATGGCCAAAATCCAAAACAATGAGGGGCAAAGTTTGGTCAGGATGTGGAGCAAAACAAGCCTCTCATTCATTGCTGATGGGAATATGAAATGGTACAGCCACTTTAAAAGGCAGTTTGTCAGTTTCTTAAAAAACTAAACACACTCTTACCATATGATCCAGCTTTCCTGCTCCTTGGTATTTACCCAAAGAAGTCAAAAACTTTTGACCACACAAAACCTGCACACAGACATTCATAGCAGCTTCATTCATAGTTGCCAAATTTTGGAAGCAACCAAGATGTTCTCCAATAGATGAGTGGATAAATAAATTGTGGCACATCCAGTCAATGGAATATTATTAACTCTAAAAAGAAATGAAGTATCAAACTGTGGAAAGACATGGAAGGAGCTTAAATGCATGTTACAAAGTGAAAGAACAATCTGAAAAGTCTGCATGTAGTATGATTCCAACTATATGACATTCAGGCAAAACTACGAAGACAGGAAAAAAATGGTGATTACCAGGGGTTAGAAGGAAAGAGGAGTGAATAGGTGGAGGATAGAGCATTTTTAGGTCAATGAAAATACTTTGTATGAAACTATAATGATGGATACTTGTCATTATACATTTGTCCAAATCCATAGAATGTATAACATCAAGAGTGAATCCCAGCCTAAACTACAGACTTTGGGTCACGATAATGTATCAGTGTAGGTTCATCAGTTGCAACACATGTGCCACTCTGTTGGTGATGTTGGTAAAGGGGGAGACTAGGCAAGTGGGGGCATGGAATATATGGGAAATCTCCATATATCTTCCACACAATTTCGTTGTGAACCTAAAACTACTCTTTAAAACCTAAAACTACTCTTAAAATTTTTCTAATAATGAAAAAAAATCTGTATCCCCAGTATACCCTACTTTCTTCTAGGACTTTTATACTTGTTTTTGAAAGCTATAAAATCCAAATAAAGAGGCACTTGGGTGGCCCAGTGGTTAAGCAACTGCCTTTGGCTCAGGTCATGATCCTCAGGTTCTGGGATAGAGTCCCACACTGGGGTCCCACTGGGAGCCTGCTTCTCCCTCTGCCTCTCTCTTTGTGTGTCTCTCATGAATAAATAAATAAAATCTTTTTTAAAAATCCAAATAAATACCAAAAATATTAAGAAGGAAGAGCACCTTCACAGGAGAAGGCAGATTTCCTTGTTTTCTGGATGGACATGGGCCAGGTCACTCAGTGAAAGGTAAGCCACCAGAGAAGCACAACGCGTCCTGCTATTTTCTTTCAATAAAGTGGAATGTTTTATTTCATGATTTTTCTCCATTCTAATGAATTGCCTTTATTTTTTTTAGAAATTTTCTCCAAGATTCTGACAAAAGGTTGTTAGTTTTAGTTTTGAGTGGTATAAATTTTTCAAACTTTAGTAAAAAGTTAGAAGTTGAGTTAGAAGATGGGAACCAAATGCCATCTCAAAATACAACTCTACTACCTTTGAAATTGCTTCTTTAAGAAACTTCGCATCTAATCCTGTATCAGTTCAGCTTCTTGTATTTCTTAATTATTAACATGCTCTGGCTTGCCTTTCACTAAAAAGTAGATATGGTACAGTTGGCTGATAAAGCTGCATCACATAGACGATCTTCTCATGTACCACTTTGCTGTGAACTCAAGTAAACTAAGCCTATATACAAGGGAGATGTGGACTTCCTTCCCACAAAGCATCAAGGTCATACTTGACATCAGGCTTTTTGTGCCCATATATTTTCTTTGCTTATTTTCATTTTGTTTTGTTTTACTGTAAATCACAATTTAATACTATATATATACATCAGTATCTGAGCTCATGTATAAAATATAACCACATACAAACCTCATATCAACCTAACACTTTTCTTCCAAAATCTAATTCTTCCCTGTAACTATCCTTGGATAATCTGACCACTGGAGCCATATTCTATTCACATTAACCTCCTATAATGTCACCAATTTTGTATTCCAGGAGGATGAATTTGCAGCAAAGCATTAAATATTTGATCAGGTTGTGTAAAACATAAACCATTGGGTTGAAAAGTGAGCCATTATTTCAAACTATCACCGTGAACTGTCTGTACCTTATTTTCAGGAGACCATGAAGAGAAAATACTATGCACAAAAATGATATATGCAACATCTGTTTCAGTCACTCTTATGATCTTCTCAGAGACAACTGGAAGGATAATCATTTTTGTCATGTGAGAATATGGTGTTCTGTTCTAAATGGGGTAAGTACATGTGGTGGCAACACAGAAGAAAGTCAGAATGGGAAATATGAATAGAAGGTGGTTTCACTTTGAGCCCTACCAGCCTTATTTCACAAAAATAACAAATCAGTTCACTCAGAAATTTTCTCTGACAAGTTGTGATCAGGTCAACCAAATGTGAGTCTTTGAATCAGTTCCTGGGCTGCCAGACATTAGAAACTCCCCACCTTCATTTTCTCAATTCATAATAATACTCATCACCCAAAATGAGGCTCCATGAAGGTGGGTACATGTTATTCTTCTTCTCTGTTTTATACCTGGTTTTTAGTGTAGTATCCAGCATGTAGTTGGTCCGTCATCAACAGACACTAAATCCTCCAGTCATTCATTTAACAAACATTGACTCTGGTATAGACACAGGGAGAGCCAGATGAGCTACCTACCATCAGGGCTACCACCACTTAGTGAGAGAGCGCAGGGCAAAGGAGGAAATATGAAAGTAAGCAATCAGGATAATCTTCCATAATAGAGACAGGTCTTGACTGCTGTGGGAGCACTTAAGAAATGAACCACCACAGGGCACCTGGGATCAAATCTCACATCAGGGTCCCTGCAGGGAGTCTGCTTCTCCCTCTGCCTATGTCTCTGCCTCTCTATCTCTCATGAATAAGAAAGAAAAAAGAGAAAGAGAAAGAAAAAAAGAAAGAAAGAAGAAAGAAAGAAAGAAAGAAAGAAAGAAAGAAAGAAAGAAAGAAAGAAAGAAAGAAAGAAAGAAAGAAAGAAAGAAAGAAAGAAAGAAAGAAAAAGAAAAGGAAAACTCCACTTCTACCTAAAAGAACTGGAAAACATACCCAAAGAAGATAAGAACTTGATCCTAAAGAATAACTGACATTTACCAGTTAGGAAAGAATGAGAAGAAAGATCTAACAGACCAAGGAAACAACATACTCAGTGACCCTAGTAAGGAGTTTTTCAGGCTCATGCACTTCTGGGAGTTCCTTGTGCAAAATAGTGTGTGATAGAAGAATAACAGAAGAACATTCCAGTAAATTGACCCTAGGCCAAATTGTGAAGGACTTTGTGTGTCACACCAAGAAGCCTGGCTTTTATCCTGTGGGTAATTAGGAGCCATCAAGGCTTTTAATAGTATCAGAATTAAGGTTTTGAAAGATGATCATCTTGTTGAATGGTTTAGTTTAGAAAGTAGCTTAAAAGGAAGACTAGTTAGGCATTAAATCAATCAGTAAATAATGGGGATATGTGCTAATGCAACAGTAGCAATAGAAAATACATACAAGTTTGGAAGATATTTAAAGGGAGTGAACAGCCAGGATTTGATGACTGAAAGATTTTTTTGACTATATGCCAGACATTGTTCTAGGATAAAATGGAGAACAACACTGACAAAGTTTCCGACTCTTGTGGAACTCATAATCTCATGGAGTAGAAAGAGGAAGTGGATGGTGATGCTCTTAGCTCCACTCTTCAGGCCTACCCATCCAAATCCCAGCTGCACAGAATATGAATTGCTGGTGCCTTGTAAATGTGGCCCTCCTTCTGCTTTGCCCTCACCTGAGGTTAAAGCCTCTCCTAGAGGAAGACTACAGTTTAAGATTAGCTGATAAAGGGATACAAAAGCCCAGCCCTCCCCAGTTCCTTCAATTGAGAACAATGCTAAAGCTCCAGAGCTCCCATAGGACCAGCCAAAGCCTCCACTGAAACCACATTCCAAGTCAGTTTCTCTCTTTGCCCAGTCATGTCTTCTTAACTCCTTTACACGTGTACCTTTCAATCACCAATAAATAATCTTTACATAATTCTTCACCCTGAAGTCTATTTCTGGGGAACCCAATTGAAGAAGTGGTCTTAGGAAGCCAACTCAGAAGTAGAATTTAAGAAAGGGATAATTTGCCAGAATCTGGAAATAAGAATCTCATTGCTAGTGGTAGATTGTGTATGGATAGGCCCTGGCTTGCTGTAATGGTGTAATTTAAAAACCATTACCAGTGGTGATCTGGCATGAGACACAGGTAGAAGAAGGCACACTAGCTGATAATGTGTCTGTAGTACTTAAGAAGTATGAGACAAACACTATAAAAACAATGGAATTAGGTGGCTGTTGCTGAATACCATTGATTCACTGGAAAGTGATAATGACAGGGTCAGGATGATTAATCATCCCTTTAAGACAAAATGCTAAATTCGTGTGCATTTAAAGTTCCTGACTTGCTGAAGCTGGAGGTGGAAGAGAGCTGAGGTATGGGTGCTGGACTTAATCAAAGTGTAGCAGAGTTTCAGCCAAGGAAGGATTCTCAGCTCCAAAAGGTCTTTTACTCCAAGGCCAAGGTGCTATTACAGAAAGCATAAAACATTACAATTTAGAATGGGAATATCTCTAAGAATGCAGTGGAGAATATTGAACAACCAAGATCTCCTGAACCCACTGGGCCTGCAGCCAGAGCTTGCTCACCCTTGTTGGCCACTCACTCAGTGGCCCCTTCTTGCTTGAAGATCATGCAAAGGCTTCAGATGAGTCAGGTGACTTATAAAACACTGCTTCTTCCACTCAGGATCCATACCCCCTACTGACAATTAGACTAAATGGGGTCAAATCAAATATGGATGTGCTGCTCCTGCTATGGGAGAAAAAGAACCGCAAGAATCTAGCATAAACAATGCCATGGACTGAAATACTATATCCTGCAAGGGTGCTGGATACTGGACATGAACTGGACTCTACTAGTCCTGGGTGAAAAGAAAACTATGTAAGGGAGAGTTTACATGATGGGGGTACTCTCTAATGATAACACCCTGGCAAGGACCTCAGGAGAAAGTGTGGGTATGCAGCAAAGATAAGACTTGTCAGTAACCATCACTTTTCCCAAGCTTTTAAATAAAGTAGAAATGCCAGAATTACTATGGTAGTTCATGGAGTAAGGAATCCAAAGGCTCAGAAAAATGACATACTCAACTGGAAAACCTACCAGATACCTATATTCTTTAGAAGATCCTGAAGGACACCAAAACATGTAAGGAATGTGCTGGCGAGAGGGGCACCAGCATCCCTGAGAAGCTCACTGTGGCTGTTATGTTTAGGCCAGTAGTTATGCTGGGAGATGCCAGTGAAGGACAGGTTTATCTGATAGGGAGGAGGGTCATAGGACCCAGAAAAATAGAGACCAAGCAGTGGCACTTATCAATCAGAAGCAATGAATAATAGCAAGGTCAGAGTGGCCACCAGGAGTACTAGCACACAAAAGTACCATTGTGATGGCAAATGGACCACCGTGATCCTGGAGGCAAGATGTGTGGACATCCAATAAGGAATTGCCTAATTTATATAATCAAAAAAGATCCAAATAGATGATCATGATGCTGAAGACAATTACTCCAAGGAAGAGTCATGATCCCTTGCCTAGTTTTTAGATATGGCCCTTTCCCAGACCCTGAACCCTAAAGAAGGAGAAGGTAGGTGATAAAAGGACACCAGAGAGACACCTCAGCAAGCTTAGATAGTAATAATTCTCCTATTTTCACCACCAAAGAGACCTACAGCTATTTATTTAGGAAATCATGCACTAGGAAAAAGAACAAACCTGGACCTATCATGGATTGATGAACACAGAGTCCAAACTAACAATACTTAGAGACACAAAATGATACCATGGACTCCTTTTAGAGGAGTACACAGTGGAAGCCTATAGTAAATGGAATAAATGATTCTGGCTTATAGTGGGTTCACAGAATCCATAGGCAACCCCTGATGTTCATATCTCTGGTCTCTGAAAGTGTAATTGGAGTGCTTGATTTAGTTAGCAGAACAGTCACATTGGGTTGTGGTTTTGTGGCAAGAGAGCTATCATAATGAGGGAAGTCAAGTCACAAGTCACAGTCTCTTTACCTCTCCTCCAGGCAAGACAGTAATTGGAAAATATTACTATTCATGTGAGGAATGGCAGAGATTAGTGGCACTCTCAAACCTTAAATGCATGAGTGCTGGTCAGCAAAAAGGCTATGGGTTACAGAGGAAAAGGCACTTTCAAAAGAATCATGAAAGTAAAACAGAGAGCGAGCATAGGCAATTTCTTGTAGGAGATTTGCTATAACAGCAAGCAGAAAAAAAATGGCTTTAAATGTGTATCATGAGGGCAAGAAAAGAAAAAGATCAGTCTCCAACTTGAATTAAGTGTATATTAACACCATTAGCCAAGATCAAAGATAGATGTGAAATAATGGCTCTGGAGATTTGGAAGAGGAAGCTGATGGTTTACTTTGGAGCCTAGTAGTCTTGAATATAGAATTACTTAATTCAGGCAAGCCAGAATCAGAGACCATGGATTTCTAAATAGGACCAATATCTCAAGAGCTAAGACAACTGTGAGAGACAGTGGGCTTTCCCACAGCAGACAGTGGGGTCTAGGGGATTTGAAGACTGGGTAAAGTAATATTGATGTCTTGGGTGAACCATATTTAGGGGAAAAAAGAGAATTCCAAAAAGCTGAACACAAACAAGAAGAAATACACCAAATTGCAATCAGAAGCAAAGTAAGAAGCCCATGTGGATTTAGGAGTCAGAGCAATGATTATCTCTTACAAAATGGTCCCCAGAAAAGCCAATGGCTGGACCATGGGAAGGATAGAGAGTTGTTAAAGGCAGAGACTTGGGAAAATATAATCATTTCAAGGTACACAAATAAAATTTTATTATCTTTACTTCCTATCAGCTTTTCGTCATCTAGTCTTATTAATTTTGGTTAGTTTGAAGTCCCACCTAGCCCTTGGGTTTTCCACTAGCCTGGTGAACCCCACCAAGATGCGACTGGGGTCAGGACTAGAAGCAGATTGCAGACACCTTGTCATCCATGGTCCGAGAGAGGAGTGCTTGTCACCATCTTGTCTGAGACTCAGAATTTAGATTGTGCATAGATTTTTGGAAATATAATGGGCTCCATATTGGTTATAATGAGTTTAAATACCTGGCTAAATGGAGATGTAGGCTTAAAACTCAAAAGAGATGTTCAACAGAGCCTTGAGATGTTGAATGTTTCCTATTTTGCCCTTCCTCCCTTCTCTCCTTTAGTGCTTGCTCAGATTCTCCTTTGGGAGGATTGTCTGCTTCTCCCTCTCCCTCTATCCTTCCCCCGCTCATGTCACGTGCATGCTCTCCTGCTCTCTCTCTCTCTCTCTCATTCTTTCTCTCAAATAAATAAATAAAATCTTTTGAAAAAAGAAAAATTAGGTGGGCTGAATGGTGAGACAAGTTTTTGAGGGTTTGGAGGTAAGAGTGAAAAGTAGAGTGTTTCAGGGAGCAAGTGCTACCTGCTACAGGATCCCCAAAGTTGCAAAAATAAAGACAATAGTTTAACTTGTGTTGTGTATAGGCAACACTCTCAGCTTATGTATTCATTGAGAGGTTTTTTGTTTTTTTTTTTGAGAGGTTATTTAAATAACAGAATAATTTCAATTATCTTAGAGTTAATTGATTACCTTTTTGAAAATTTCAACACCTTTGTTAAACAAGACTATGTAGGGTTTTTATTATATTTTACTTTATTTTTATTTTAATGAATACATATTAAATGTTTGCATAAACATATACTGGATTGTTTGTATGACCACCTTAGGCTAGGTGCTATTCATGTGATTTTTTTTTTAAGATTTTATTTATTTATTCATGACGGACACACACAGAGAGAGAGAGAGAGAGAGAGAGAGAGGCAGAGACACAGGCAGAGGGAGAAGCAGGCTCCATGCAGGGAGCCTGACGTGGGACTCGATCCTGGGTCTCCAGGGTCATACCCCAGGCGGAAGGCGGCACCAAACCGCTAGACCTTCGGGGCTGCCCTTCATGTGATTTCTATGTCCAATTTCTTCTCATTTTACCACTGAAGAGTTGTGCTTTAATTGTGAGCTAATGAGGGAAGGACAAAATAAATACATAAAACAGACCTAGAGATCATATATAATGTTGCATTTGTGCCAGGTGAAGTACAAATGTAATTACAATGCCCTAAACAAGTAGAAGTTTTGCACTAGTTTGAAAAGAGGAAACTGGATGAGAAAATGATAGCTATGAGAAAACCATACCTTCCATATTACAGGGTTCATGTCTTACTATCTTCACCATATTTATCTTGCAAGTACAGTTACAGCATTGCCATCAAAACAATACACTTTAACATATTAATGGTGCTAATTTTAAATATATTATTTTAAAAGTTTGTTTATAAGCTAAAATTTTCTACTTTTATAAGGTATCAGCTCATATTTGAGTATGTTTAAGGGACACTTTCATTATTTTAATTGATATGGATTAATTCATTATTTACATTGATATGGAAAGAAAAGAAGAATTTTCCCTCTACAAATGGTCTACTTTTACTAAATTTGAAAAGTGCTTAAGTGCAAGTAGCCATGTGCAAATTTGATGAATGTTTTGAGAAGGGCACGGGCCACAGGAGACAGCTGGCAAGAGGTAAAAAAGACACCAAGAGTAGTTCTAGATTAAAGTGGAATATTTGAGAACTTCCAATCCAATCTACAGACCTTTTTTTCATATCTAGTTTTTGAATTTCAAATATCTCAGTTTTAATTCAACAATGTCTATTTATGTTTATATACTTGTCTAATTGTCCCCATATCAGAAATTTGTTTAGCTATCCCAAATCATAATTTTGTGTTTTCTATGAGTACTACATAAATCCAATATAAGAAGCATCTTGGTTCTCTTGGCAACCATAGTTAAAGTAATACAGTCATATTGTTAATAATGTGCTGAAAAGTGACAAGATAAAGGTATTATAATGTTGTTTGGCAATTGGAACATTTCAACTTAAGCATTCATGGAGCCATAATTTTAAATCATACCAAGTAACAAAGCCTGTAGTGCTAAATAATCAATCCTTATTTGGTCATTTCTATCCTTGAAAACTTTTTGCCTCCCTTTAACTCTTAATTAATTTGTCACTTATGCCAATTTTTGAGTAATTACAACATCTAAATTTTTAGTCTGGATGGAATTACAATAGGATATTCTCCCTACCAACCTGACTTCTTTCTTGTCACTATAATTCCTCCTGTTCAAACTAAACTCCAGACAAGTTGAAACTCTTCCATTTTCTGAATAGCATATGATCTTCCTAATCTTAAAAATGACTTTCAAATATTCACACCATTGAGTCATCCCCTCCAGCAACTTTTTTTCCAAGACTTACAGTGCTAGATTCAGCAAATAGAAATACAAAGCACTAATTTAAATTTGAATCGCAGGTAAACAACAAGTTGTTTTTAATGATAAGTACAGCCCCTATATTGCATAGGACATATTTGCTTATTTGCTACTTATCTATAATTCAAATTTTACTGGGTATTCATATTTTGACTGTCAACCTTGTGGCTAGAGGACTCTCAATGATACAGCTTTTAATTTTTTGTAAAGCATACCCTTTCCTTCTGGTATGGCTGAAAAAAAGAAACAGAATCATACAGAAAAGCAAGACAGTGTCCCTAGATGTGGCCTGGCTTGGTAACCTTTGGTGTGATATCGCCATCTTTCTCTCTGCTGATATTCTGAATCCCTTTTCCCAATTCATAGCCTGCACTGGTGTGTTGCTCAGCCTTGTCTTCTAGATTCATTCTAACCCACTGTTAGGTTCTGATGGATGAGATCTAACTTATATCTGACATCCCCTCTGGAATAGACATGGAGAAAGAGCGATCCATCTTGAACTCAGGTTCTGGGGCCAGGACTAGATATGGTAATGAGTGGGGCTAGTCAATATGGCAAAATGGTAGCCAAAGTTCAAGTCCTGTGTCAGCTTGCTAAGTGCACATATAAAGCATAAAGTTCAAGAGAAGAAGGAGAAAATAATGGGGAAAAATGGAGCAAAACACAATATAATCCACAAGATAAGGCAGCAGGGAAGAGCAGCTATGGAGTAGTTATAATGAAACTCATTGTCAAGGAGAAAGTTGTTAAGAGGGCCAAGTTTATTTAGATAGTTTACCTTCCATCTTAGTTGTGGGAGACACCCTTTTCCCAGGCAGTTCCTTGATCTCAAAGTCTTAACTCCACTGGGACTAATCCTATTCTAAGACCAAGCCTATCTGATTTTTTTATTTATTCCCTACTCAGATGTCCTTATCATGCTTGACTCTTCCAGACCTGTACCCCTGCCCCAGGTCCACATCAACTCGGTCCTCACTGGCTACCATAAGAGTAGAAATGAGTCATGGCTTCATACTATGTTAAAGATCATAACCATCTACTAGGTAATAGCTACCTATATTACAATTATAATGCCTAAAAAATCACAACCAGATTCTAACATAGTGTGCTTTATAACTTTCATCCAATATCCCTGGAAATCAATGTATAAGCTGTGCACTTACTTCCAACAACAAGGCATCTAAATGATGATTCTAATCAACTAAATAGAAAAAAAAGGGGAGAGAAAAGCCTTGGTAAAAGTGACTTCTGCTTCTTACAACAGCTGACTGAAAATTACTAGGGAACTTACAAAGTATGGGAAATTTTCCAGAGCAAGATGTGGGAGAAAATGAACTCCAGAGACATGTGCTAACATTTGGGGCTACTTTTGCACTTGAGGCACTTGCCAATTCTAGAGAGCTAGGTGAGAAGCTGAGAAGTGCTTTTAACAGGTCCAATGATGGGGGAGATAAAAAATTAAAGTCCCATATATTGGTTTGGAAAACCAAAGAATTGTACCTAAGGGTGGAAGGTGAACTGGAATTAATTAACCAAGCTTCAAAAAGATTGTAGCTCTATTATTACCTCATCTGAGTGGCCCAGAAAATCTCTGTTTCAGAAACTAGATTAAAGCGACCCCAGATTTTTCGCAACCCTGTGAGCTGTGAATATAAATAAAAGTTCTCTCTAATAAAAGATAGCATCATCTGTGGTAGAATATTAGTGCTTCTCACTCACTTTTTAATTCTCTTTTAGACACAGGAAAATATTGCATGTTTCTGCCTACTTGAATCACCGTGTGATTTTCCTGGGCAATGCAGTATTTAAAATCCAGTACAAAATCCAATCTTTTACTGATCTTACAGATTTGGCCAAGGAAGATATAGAATAAATGAAAGAACCTCTCAGAGGACACAACTACGGATGGCAAGGAAAAAGGATTGAGGTAGACTTCCCAGGGAGTAGAATTATTTAAGTCCTCAAAAGAGGGGACTCTTGAAATATATTCTCAGAATAATCAGCATCATTATGGCGAGTGACTTCTAGAAGTCCCTCACTCTTCCTCTTTCAGAATAAAAATGCTTGTTGTAATATTCTGTCCCTGTTCCACCACTATATGTTGGTATGGATCAAGAGCTACCACATCTGGACATGATATAAAAACTATTACACATTATACTCTAATGAGGAAACTACCACGTATTACCAAAAGGTCCTGAATTTTCAATTCAATGATATTATTGGAAGGGGTCTTTGAATTAGCCACCTTTGGGGAATTTGACATTCAGGAAAGACAGTGAGGCTAACATTTGGTGGTGAGAAGAGCAGTCTGTAGTAGAAATTGGTACCTCCTCATTATTTCCAGTTTCCCTCTCCTTCTGGGCACATGGAGAATTATATTTCCCTATTTCCTTGCTTTGACCAGTGTAATGTTAGTAGAAGTCATATGTGCATTTGCAGGTAGAATTATTTAAAATATAACTCTAATTTTTTCAATCTTGGCAAATTGCAGACTCAGCAGTTAATATGAAAATACTATAAGATTAAAGCAAGCTAAAATGCTAAACTGCTAAATGTGAATAATAGTGACACAGGGTATTATTTGGTCCCCCTTGCATGAGAAAAAAGAAAAAAAAAACAACAACTTATTCTTGGTAAACCACTGAGATGTTGAAGTTGTTACCATAACCTAACAAAGATTGACTGATACTTTAACTTAGATTCTAAATTATTTCTCATTTCCCTTGCAAAGTAATATTTTTATAGCATCTAGTTTGTTTTGGTTATGTAAATCCAGATAAGATAGGTGTGCTTAGGTGGTTCAGTTGGTTAAGTGTCTGCCTTTGGCTCAGGTCATGATCCCAGGGTCCTGGGATCAAGCCCTGCGTCAAGCTCCCTGTTCAGTGGTGAGCCTACTTCTCCTTTCCCGCTGCCCCTCCCCTCTGCTAAAGATCTCCCTTATTATCTCTCTCTCTCAAAAATAAATAAATAAAATCTTTAAAAAAATAAAAGAAATTCAGATAAGATAAAAGGAAAAATCTAGAATACCCATGGTCATTACTTTGAGGCATTTTGTCATCCTGTTAACATCTTTAGTTTCTGTAGCCTAAAGTGGGACAAATCAATGTTTACTGATGAATACAAGGCATAAAATAAAAACTCCCAATGGCCAATGAAGTATCATTGCGAATTAATAGCCACAGATACAAAATATAATAAATTGTAATAATTAACCATTCCTTCATGGATTTAGAATAGTATAAAACTCAAGAACTACTCTTCAGCCTATTTGCTTGTCTTTAAAGTACCTGGCTCAAGTTAACTTCCCATTTACCAATAAACCACTTAGGTTTTAGTTCAAGTGACATTTTTAACGTTCATAATTTATCTTATCAGTATTTTCTCCAAGGGCACTTTCCACATTAAATAATCAGCCTAGAGAATATATTAGAGAAAAAAAAATGTGTGGTGGTTTGACTGAACCAAATTCACTTGGTTTGAATCTTCCTAACACCACAATAAGAACATTAGGTATATATTAGGATGTCAGAAGGTGCATTGCCCTACTCAGTCAATTCTTCTAGAGGCTCTCCTTTGAGTTATATTTAGTCCTAGTTTCACTAGTCTCACTAGTCTTTGAGGACTAAATATTCTTCTTGTGTGTTAGGACAATGCCTTTAAGTTATATATATATATATATATATATATATATATATATATATATATGCCAAACCTATTTCAAGGGGCTTTACTTAATCTAAAGATACATTTAGTTCATCAGGGGATACTTATTGAGTAACAATTTTATATCTAACACTGCAGTAAGAACATTGGGGAGAAAGAATTAGTTGTTGTGTTGTGCTGGAAGGGTCCTTAAAGAAACATGACACCTCTGACCACATGTTCTTTCAGCCATTTCTTACAAGCAGTTGCTTGTATACAGCTTTTCTAGAGAGAAATGAACAATTTATGCATCAAGATGTGCTTTCAGCCAGACAGACATCTCATATGCCATACACAGACTGAGGCATATAGATGTATATGAAAGTTCTACGGATATTTTTCAAGATTTCCCTGGACCTTGTGTTTCTGACCTGTCCTTAATCTTGCTCCATCCCCATTTGACCCTAATCTCTTGGCTCCATGGGCCGTGTCTGATCCCACCTCTGGTAATTTAGGCTTGGTGTCTATAATTGGTCTCACTGGGGTTAGCTTCTCGGCTCTGTCTAAAAGATTTTGGTCTAAACTCTGATTCTCTCCTTGGCAGATTGCCTCAGATAGTATAGCCTATCCTAATCCTAGCCTCTCATGACTTGGCTGATATCATACCCAAACTAGCCCTGGGACTGTAACGGAACACTCCACCTCTTTCAGAAATCATGATTATTGCACAGTATTCATTTCTCCTCCTGCCCTTCTTTGTATTTCATATAGGTAAACAAAGCCTCATGTGGCTTGGGAAATACAGTAAAAATAATGTATAATGGCTTTAATGAAAAGCTAGTTGGAAAAGTAAAATTTGGAGTGTATTTGGCTATTGAAAACACAGAGCTCATAAACAGCAATTGAGACGACAGCATTCCTGTTTCATGTTACATTGCGTTTGTTTTGTGGTACAGAGCAAAGTCTCACTTTTTGCCAAACAAAGACAATCACCAGGACTCTATGCACTTGGTACTGATTTAACTGAGCACATTCAGTTCCATTATTACAGGAAGACAAGTGAGCCTACTGTTCCTGACAGGGAGCTGGCCCTTTTCGGCGGCCACGGGAACATATTATGCAGCCACCTGTTTTAAAAGCCAACAAATTGGCCAGCAATTATTAACCTGCCCTTTTCTATCAAAATGCTTAAAATAAGATTGGAATTATGTACAGAAGAATTAACACATTTTTCAAATCTGTTATTAACCATATGCAATGTCACCAAATATGTAAAATGGACATTCAAAAACCATTTCTCTCCTCTCTTTGCATTAATAGGTTTTAGGTTTAAGAGTTCCAGCTTGTTTCCTATAAGAGATTTCTATCTCTATTGATTTTCACTATAGCCTATAAAGCTTGAGCAGTTGATCCTTCACATTCATTTAAAAGAGGGGACACACAACTAATATTCGATAAAGGAGGAAACACTATCCACTGGAAGAAAGACAGTCTCTTCAATAGATGGTGCTGGGAAAATTGGACATCCACATGCAGAAGAATGAAACTAGACCACTCTCTTTCACCATACACAAAGATAAACTCAAAATGGATGAAAGATCAAAATGTGAGACAAGATTCCATCAAAATCCTAGAGGAGAACACAGGCAACACCCTTTTTGAACTCGGCCACAGTAACTTCTTGCAAGATACATCCACGAAGGCAAAAGAAACAAAAGCAAAAATGAACTATTGGGACTTCATCAAGATAAGAAGCTTTTGCACGGCAAAGGATACAGTCAACAAAACTAAAAGACAACCTACAGAATGGGAGAAGATATTTGCAAATGACGCATCCGATAAAGGGCTAGTTTCCAAGATCTATAAAGAACTTCTTAAACTCAACACCAAAGAAACAAACAATCCAATCATGAAATGGGCAAAAGATATGAACAGAAACGTCACAGAGGAAGACATAGACATGGGCAACAAGCACATGAGAAAATGCTCCACATCACTTGCCATCAGGGAAATACAAATCAAAACCACAATGAGACCACCTCACACCAGTGAGAATGGGGAAAATTAACAAGGCAGAAAACAACAAATGTTGGAGGGGATGTGGAGAAAGGGGAACCCTCTTGCACTGTTGGTGGGAATGTGAATTGGTGCAGCCACTCTGGAAAACAGTGTGGAGGTTCCTCAAGGAGTTAAAAATAGACCTGCCCTACGACCCAGCAATTGCACTGCTGGGGATTTACCCCAAAGATACAGATGCAGTGAAATGGCACGACACCTGCACCCCAATGTTTATAGCAGCAATGTCCACAATAGCCAAACTGTGGAAGGAGCCTCGGTGTCCGTCGAAGGATGAATGGATAAAGAAGATGTGGTTTATGTATACAATGGAATATTACTCAGCCATTAGAAACAACAAATACCCACCTTTTGCTTCGACGTGGATGGAACTGGAGGGTATTATGCTGAGTGAAATAAGTCAATCGGAGAAGGACAAACATTATATGGTCTCATTCATTTGGGGAATATAAAAAATAGTGAAAGGGAATAAAGGGGAAAGGAGAGAAAATGAGTGGGAAATATCAGAAAGGGAGAGAGAACAAGAGAGACTCCTAACTCTGGAAAACGAACTAGGGGTGGTGGAAGGGGAGGAGGGCGGGGGGTGGTGGTGAATGGGTGACGGGCACTGAGGGGGGCACTTGACGGGATGAGCACTGGGTGTTATTCTGTATGTTGGTAAATTGAACACCAATAAAAAATTAATTTATTAAAAATAAATAAATAAATAAATAAATAAATAAATAAATAAATAAAAGAGGGGACACAAAGGCATGAGAGTGTTCAACATCTTAGTCACCATCAGAAAGAAGTTCAAAAAAGTAAAGAAACAGACTGCCCCAGGGTGAACTGCTGCAACTTTGGCATCAGTGAGATCTAGTTTTGATATCTTTTGATCTGAACATGTTGTGTGATGCAGGCACCCAACTCAAGCTCATTAAACCATAGTTTTATCAGTAAAATGGGTTTTTTTTAAAAAACCTATATCATAAGATTGCTGAAAATGAATAAAAGCATGTAATTAGCACATGATGATTTTTTAAAGATTTTTATTTATTTATTCGAGAGACACAGAGAGTAGAGACATAGGCAGAGGGAGAAGCAAGCTCCCTGTGGGAATCCTGATGTAGGACTCTATTCCAGAACCCCAAGATCATCTCCAGAGCCAAAGGCAGATACTCAACCACTGAGCCACCCAGGTGCCTCCACATGATGATTTTTAAATAAATAGTAATTTTTCCTTTTGAATTTTATTTTGCTAACTTTATTTAGAGCCAGTGATAGAAATATCAGTCAGTGGACCTAGGTCCTGAAGTGGAAAGAGGATTTCTTTACCTATCAAAGAAGTAAGCAATTACAACATGGGAAGTACAAAGCCTTTGGGGTTGAGTTTAATGACTATAATTTGGAGAGGAGACTGGATGAATGATAAAGCATGCAAAGGTAAGTGCTAGAGAAAAATCTCTGAAAGATGACTTTGTAGCTGTCAATGGAACCAAAGATTCTTCTCTGGAAGAGGAATGGTTCTTTCTGCAAATGCTGCCATTGACTCAAAATCAGGAGGCTCTGCAGAATTTACAAATAATTATATAAACACAAGGGTTGTCTACTTTGCTCTGAGTGGTTCACATTCACAAGCTCATTTAATTTTACCACAGCTCTGTGAGGCAGTACCTTCCTAGATGTGGGAAGGGAGACTATAGAGATTTTGTTCCCTCTCATAGTTCTATGATTCATCAGTAAGAAGCAAGGAAATGCAGATCCATTTGACTTGAAAACTCAGGTTGTCATCAATCTTCTAGGTTTCCTCCCCAAGAACCAGAAGTTCACCAACAAAAAGTAAGTGCATTCTGTTTAAGAAGAAACTGAGATTTAAAAAATGAATGAGTTTCTTTATGGAATCATTGCCACACACACACAAAATCGAGTATCATAAGATATCACAATATTTATTCAAGATGGGGAAAAAAAGGAGAAGATGGAAAATTAACTGCAAGCTTGAGAAAACAAGAGACTGGAGGGTCTAAGCTTTTAGCTCTTTCATTGGCTATGGCCTTGTTGTCATGTTAAGATGAAAGGGTCACAAATGTGTTTCCTATCAAGATGTTTCTAACTGCAATGGAGCTATGTTTCTTGAATATTTTTCTTATAACACATTTTCTAATAGCATCATTTATCATGCAATTATGAAGTGTATAAACTATTCATAACATGTATTCATATTTTCTTTTCCAGAACAAGTTCAAGGATTTAGAATCTTTCTGAGGAAAGAAAAATGAAAAAAAAAAGGATTATGCAGGTTTCTGTGTCTCTCTGTGAAATTCTTTGACCTCTGTAGGAAGAAATTTAATTCATTATATAAGAAGGATTTATTGAGTAGCTACTGCTTTCAAGGCCACTTAACTAAACCCTAAACTAAAAACAAATTTTAAAAAGGAGAAGCTAGGTTTCTGGCCTTTAATAAATATATAATCTTGTTCAAATGCCAATACAAAGGAACCATCTGACTATAAAAGCCATGAAGGAAACAATGCTTTTCCATCTGCCAGTGTTTCTGATCCTCTGCCCAGCCTTTCCTTTCTCCACTGAGCCTAATAACACCCTGTATTAAAAAATGTGATATAATGTCCTTATATGGCATCTGAATAAACTCCTTCCCTCCTGATGTTTGGATAAATATATATAGACCCAATTTTCAGAAAATACTCATGTCTTCTATCCAATTTCATCCAGGTTTTGGTGAGCACTTACTCTTTACCAAGTCTATCTCTAGGAAATTTCACATCCAGTATCATATTTACTTCCAGAGTAGCTTGATGTTAATACAGTCACTTCCATTTTACAAACGAGGAAATGAATAATCAGAAATACAAAATAAATTGCCCAAGACCATGCTGCTAGCTCGTGGCAAAATTGAGATTTATACCTAGGGTTAAAAACAAAAACTAGGTTCAGTGTTCTTCTCCCTGCACTTTTGTACTTAAAGACAGGTGGTGGGTGTCATGCCCACAGGTTGGGTGCCCTGGGAAGCAGATTCCAAGATGGAAATTAGTGCCCAGGAAGATATTGGAGAGTGCTCTTAGGATCAACATGAGCTGTAGAGGAGAAGAAAACTGAGGAGAGTGGGCTGTGAGGAAAGCACAAGATGTCAGAAAACAAGATGTAGAGCTTGCATAGTGATGAAATCTTGGGTGCACTGCCTCAGAGAGAGGGCTTAGATTTAGAAAAAAAGTGGTTTTCTGCACTAGGCAATTCCTAGAGAGGGCTAACAGTTGAGTTGTGGCCATGACATTCTCAACAGCTGAAGGAAATTCCCTCAGTCTTGGATAAGGGACTTTGATGGTTCTGAACAGCATTCACATCTTAAAGCTTTGTGGGTCAGACTCCTCTACTAATTTTTTGATGTCATTCGACTATTTTAATCCAATCATTCAATGGATCAACTTTTTTAAAAAGGTATTTTATTTGCATATTTTTCCAGATAGTACAATATCCAATTAAATAAACAAGAATAAAACAAAAGTGAGAAAGTGTGGTCAAGAATTTGGTTAGAGACACAGAGTGCAGGGACTTGTCTACAGTTGACTCTATTTTCGAAAGCTCTATTTTCATTCCTCTTCCATGACAGAAACATTGGAGGAAGGGGGATTTCATTTTAGTTTTGTAAGCAGTTACCTAGAATCTAGATTGCACCCCATAGAAAAGATTCCCACTGACTTTCAAAAGTTCTCTTCTCCAACAAATTTTACAATTCAAACACAAAAGAGTGTAATAAAAAGAAGTCCAAACTTGTAATCTGTATAATAGATTGAGCTAATATAGGACTCTTTCACTCAAGTTATAACAGATGCTAGATATGACCCAAAGAAAATGAAAACATTAATTCAAAAAAGATACATATAACCCTGTTTATTGCAGTATTATTTGCAATAGCCAAAATATGAAAGCAACCCAAGTGTCCGCTGATAGATGAATGGATAAAGAAGATGTGACATATATGTATATATATGTGTGCGTGTATATATATATAACAGGATATTACTCAGCCATAAAAAGAATGAGATCTTGCCATTTGCAACAGCATGGATAAACCTAGAGGGTAAGTGAAGTAAGTCAGTCAGAGAAAGACAATACCATATGATTTCACCTGTATGTGGAATCTAGGGAAAAAAACCCAAAAACAGACTTATAAATACAGAGAACAAACTGGTTGCCAGAAGGGTGGGGGATGGGCAAAATAGATAAAGGAGATTAAGAGGTACAAACTTTCAATTATAAAATAAATAAGTCATGGGGATGAAAAGTACAGCATAAGGAATATAGTCAATAATACTATAATAACATGGTGACAACACTTACTGTGGCGAGCAGTGCGTAATATACAGATATGTCACATCACTATGTTGAATACCTGAAACTAATATAACATTATATGTTAATTATACCTAAATAAAAAATAAAGTAAGTCTCTTTTAAGTGACATAAATTCAAGATAAATGATAATAAAACATTTTAAAATACATTCAAAATTAAGAAAACTTCTCAGTGCTGGAAATACAGAACTCAAAACCAGACCAATAAGTAAGCATCATGTGTCTCTTTTCCTCCATGTGGGTATCAGAACCAGGCACTGTGCCTAACAGGATACAGGACATGCTTTGTGGATACAAGAATTACAGCCACAGTCCCAGGGCAAAGTGGTGTTTCTTAGCTCTTTACCAAAAGTCTGAACCAAGAAGGGGTGACCACTTCTTGAAAAGATTACAGAATCCCTGACCTGTGCATACTGAGGGACGTGCCCTAGAAGGCACACTCTTACAGGCGGTGGGTGGGACAAGGGAGCTGAGAAATCAGAAACCCAATCCTTCAGAGTGTAAGGCTAGGCAATTCCAATTCGAAAAATTAACACAAAACTATTTCAGTACTGGCAAAACATAGAGCTCAGGCACAGGTGACCAGGAAACTATCCCCCAGAGATAACCTCAATTGAGGCAGGCAGGACTTCCATAGGAACAATTTTTTTTCAAAAGATGAGTTCACAAACTTACAAAAAAAAACAAAACAAAACAAAAAAAAAACAAAACAAAAAAAACCTTGAAGGCACAAATTACCACAAAGCATACGACAAATGCAATACGCCGGAAAATTTATACCACAGAAAGAACAAATAATAGAAAAACATGGACAAATCCTCAAATAACTATGTTTAAAGTGGTCAAAAAAAGATAACAATGGTAACAAATCTAAGCAAGAGTAAGATAAAATGGAAAATGAACAGGCAGGCTTCAGTTAAGTAGAGCTAAATGGAAATCTTGAAATGAAAATATGAGTATCAAAATTAAAAATAACAAGTCAAATTTAGGTTAAAAGCTTACTAGGTATAGTAGAAGGATTTAGTGAATTGGACACTAGATTTGGAGAAATCATTTTGAATGCATCAGAGAAGGATCAGATAAAAGGTATTAAAGGGGAGTTAATAGGGATGCCTGGGTGGCTCAGGGGTTGAGCATCTGCCTTCTGCTCAGGTTGTGATCCTGGGGACCTGGGATCAAGTCCTGCATTAGGCTCCCTGCAGGGAGCCTGCTTCTCCCTCTGCGTTTGTCTCTGCCTCTCTCTCTCTCTCTGTCTCTCATGAATAATAAATAAAATCTTTAAAATAAATAAATAAATAAATAAATAAATAAATAAATAAATAAATAGTTGTTAATAGACAAGAAGGACAGAAGAAGTTCCATAGACATCCAATTGACTTCCAGAAAAAGTAACAGAGAAATGGAGGATAAGCAATGTTCAAAAACGTAAACTATTTTCGGTACAAACATTGAAGCACTATACACACAAGGTCCTAAGCAGAATTAAAACCTTTTTTAAAAGACAAAATCCATATCTCAATTTGCTGCAATTGGAACCATAGATCAGCACAGAGAGACACAGATAATGATGTACGGGATTGGGGGGCATCATACATATGGTCACTGGCATTAGGAGAGTCTGATGCAGGAAGAGAAAATGAATTTGTCTAGTCCCAGTGTTTCGTACAAAATTTCATCCTCCTTTAAAACAAAACAAAGCAAAACAAAACAAAACAAAACAAAACATTCTTCTAAAGCTTGCTTAAGTAAATCCTAGGGATGCAACAGTGTTCAAAGGTGAATTATTGGTCTCTATCCTAAGTATTTACAATATCCAGTTCACACTTTACCCTCCTAATGGAGATGGGTGCTCTGGGACTTCCTGGGGTTATCTGACCAAAATGTGTATTACATGGGAGCTGAAAAAGACCATTGTGGCTTTCTCACTTTTTGCTGGAAGGCTTCCTCCATTTCATAAAAAAACTCACTTAATCTATAACCAAATTAAACTGTTTAATTCTCTGACAGGCAGTTGAATACATGATGTGCATCTTCTTACATTTCATTGATGACATTCACAATATATATTTTATATGTCCCTCGTTTTAAAATTGTATCGACTTTCTGATATACAAACTGCTGTCTCCAAGAAGAAGCTGAATATTCCATTTGATCAAACTCCTACAAATCTCAACCTTCCGGAGATGTAAAACAAAGTTGTCATCCCTCCCAATCTACTTTATATTGTTCTACTCTTATTAGACCATTTAGATGGAGTAGTTTGACAGTTGAAAACACTACCACTTTTTAATTATTAGTGTGCAAATATTCTTTTAATTAAAAGATTTTTCTCCCAGGAGAGGTAGTGTATAAACAGCTCAGCAATTTCCCTAAATTTTCCTAAATTGTCTAAATATGAAAAATTTCAAATCGATTATCTCAGAGGTAAATGAAGGAGGCTGAGCAAAAACTAGGCAGCTTCTAGAAATCTTTATAATCGATTGTCTACTCCAGAGGTGCAAATTGTCCTTCAGTATCTCAACATTTTTCTTGCTTGTCAGAGTGCAGTATTTCTCTGTACTTTAACATTTAAGGTGCACTCATTCATTCCAAAGGCCATAAATCCTAACTTTTTTTTCCTCTAGTCTAATTCACACAATGGTTGCTCTGTAAGAACAGTCTCAAAAGTGATCTATAAACACCTGATGTGGTACACATAATGCCTGAAGTACAAAAACTAGGAATTTTATTTGTATTTTGTTTTTTTTTTAAATAATGTAGTACATTTAGCACTAGTGACACAAGCCCCTCATTTAGTGCAGAAGACAATACAGAAAGTAGCAGTGCCATGAGGTGAGTATGGGGAGTGCTCCCTAGAGTCCAATGGTACCAACTCACACCGATACATTTAGAGGCCACGCCTACTTTAAACTAAGCTAATCCTCACACAATAGATGATAAGTGCTTTAGAAAGATTCTTGCAAAGAAACAGCTAATTGAAGAGAACGCTAGCACAACTTACCTGACATGAAACATATCTCCACATTTTTTAGCAATATTTGAAATCATGCAATACCCAATCTTAATTAATAAATATTCACCTGCTATAATGAAAAAGCTTGAAATACATCTTCTGAGCTTCCTTGCTTATTATAAAAGCACAAAATTCATTATATCTTTGAGGAATGTCTTTCTGTGGTGCCAAAAATGATCAGAACAATATAAATAAATCAATATGATGATAAATCATTGTTCATTCCACTGTTAGCACATACAGTTTAAAGATGCAGAGAAATAATGTTATAGACTTAAAGAAATAGACATCTCTACTATGCTCAGCTTATTGTATTTGCTAGATTCTCTTTCAATGACAAAATACACATAAAATTACAATATGTGACCCACAGCAAATATCATTCTCAATGAGGAAACACTGGGAGCCTTTCCCCTAAGATCAGGAAGACGACAGGGATGTCCACTCTCACCACTGCTATTCAACATAGTATTGGAAGTCCTAGCCTCAGCAATCAGACAACAAAAAGACATTAAAGGCATTCAAATTGGCAAAGAAGTAGTCAAACTCTCCCTCTTCGCCGATGACATGATACTCTACATAGAAAACCCAAAAGCCTCCACCCCAAGATTGCTAGAACTCATACAGCAATTAGGTAGCGTGGCAGGATACAAAATCAATGCCCAGAAGTCAGTGGCATTTCTATACACTAACAATGAGACTGAAGAAAGAGAAATTAAGGAGTTAATCCCATTTACAATTGCACCCAAAAGCATAAGATACCTAGGAATAAACCTAACCAAAGAGGTAAAGAATCTATACTCTAAAAACTACAGAACACTTCTGAAAGAAATTGAGGAAGACACAAAGAGATGGAAAAATATTCCATGCTCATGGATTGGCAGAATTAATATTGTGAAAATGTCAATGTTACCCAGGGCAATTTACACGGTTAATGCAATTCTTATCAAAATACCATGGACTTTCTTCAGACAGTTGGAACAAATTATTTTAAGATTTGTATGGAATCAGAAAAGACCCCGAATAGCCAGGGGAATATTAAAAAAGAAAACCACAGCTGGGGGCATCACAATTCCAGATTTCAGGTTGTACTACAAAGCTGTGGTCATCAAGACAGTGTGGTACTGGCACAAAAACAGACACAGAGATCAATGGAACAGAAGAGAGAATCCAAAAGTGGACCCTCAACCTTATGGTCAACTAATATTCGACAAAGGAGGAAAAACTATCCACTGGAAAAAAAGACAGTCTCTTCAATAGATGGTGCTGGGAAAATTGGACATCCACATGCAGAAGAATGAAACTAGACCACTCTCTTGCACCTACACAAAGATAAACTCAAAATGGATGAAAGATCAAAATGTGAGACAAGATTCCATCAAAATCCTAGAGGAGAACACAGGCAACACCCTTTTTGAACTCAGCCACAGTAACTTCTTTCAAGATACATCCATGAGGTCAAGAGAAACAAAAGCAAAAATGAACTATTGAGACTTCATCAAGATAAAAAGCTTCTGCCCAGCAAAGGATACAGTCAACAAAACTAAAAGACAACCTACAGAATGGGAGAAGATATTTGCAAATGACGTATCAGATAAAGGGTTAGTATCCAAGATCTATAAAGAACTTCTTAAACTCAACACCAAAGAAACAAACAATCCAATCATGAAATGGGCAAAAGATATGAACAGAAACGTCACAGAGGAAGACATAGACATGGCCAACACGCACATGAGAAAATGCTCCGCATCACTTGCCATCAGGGAAATACAAATCAAACCCACAATGAGATACCACCTCACACCAGTGAGAATGGGGAAAATTAACAAGGCAGAAAACAACAAATGTTGGAGAGGATGTGGAGAAAAGGGAACCCTCTTACACTGTTGGTGGGAATGTGAACTGGTGCAGCCACTCTGGAAAAGGGCATGGAGGTTTCTCAAAGAGTTAAAAATAGACCTGCCCTACGACCTAGCAATTGCACTGCTGGGGATTTACCCCAAAGATACAGATGCAATGAAACGCGGGGACACCTGCACCCCGATGTTTCTAGCAGTAATGTCCACAATAGCCAAACTGTGGAAGGAGCCTCGGTGTCCTTCGAAAGATGAATGGATAGAGAAGATGTGGTCTATGTATACAATGGAATATTACTCAGCCATTAGGAAGGACAAATACCACCATTTGCTTCGACGTGAATGGAACTGAAGGGTATTATGCTGAGTGAAATAAGTCAATCGGAGAAGGACAAAAATTTTATGGTCTCATTCATTTGGGGAATATAAAAAATAGTGAAAGGGAATAAAGGGGAAAGGAGAGAAAATGAGTGGGAAATATCAGAAAGGGAGAGAGAACAAGAGAGACTCCTAACTCTGGAAAACGAACCTGGGATGATAGAAAGGGAGGTGGGTGGGGGTGGTGACTGGGTGATGGGCACTGAGGGGGGCACTTGATGGGATGAGCACTGAGTGTTATTCTATATGTTGGCAAATTGAACTCCAATAAAAAATAAATTTATTTTAGAAATTACAATTTGTGAGCCATTAAAGGACAGATGTACTACAGAGGATATTTTCTCAATAGTAAATATCTTATATCACCATCATTTGAAGAACAACAATAACAAAAATATGGTATTTATTAACCCCTGCTATAGTAGACACTTTGGTGTTCTAAGAAGAAATCTAGGTCTCAGAAATGGCCAAACATCTGCAATTCAATCATTGCATCCTTCATGGGAAAGCCATTGCAACAAATAAATGATGCCAAAGATGCCCAAAGTGCTGCAATCTCATTATCAGATTAAGTTTGTTTGTTTGTTTCCAATGGGACCTTTAAATTTAAAGGTATCTACACAGTAGATATAATGACATTAGGAATGGCTGTGAAAATCCTTTGTTTCACAGAGTTTACTTGTCATCATGTGACAAAGCACATATCAGAGTTATAGAACTTCAAGACAGCTTACATATTTTACTTCTCAGAAAGAGAAAAGTGTTCCAAATTTGCTTTCCTTCTGCGATATGGAGAGACTGTTGTAAGGCAGATCCTGAAAACAAACAGGTGTAACCTGTCCTTCCTAGGTAAAGGTGACATTTTTACAAGGAATAAGGAAGTAGCTATTTCACAAAAGATAACAGGTATTAGAGAACATTTGAAATAAATAATTGAAGTTATTTCTCTCACCATTTCTTTTGCTGAAAACAATGAGCATCATATAAAAAAAATCCATCTACATTTTAAAAATCTGGTAACAGAACTTTCCAAAGTTCTGAACTTTTGCAAGGTTTTGTTTTGTTTTGTTTTGTTTTAGAGAGAGAGTAAGCGTGCATGTGTGAGTGTGGTGAGGGGCAGAGGGAGAGGGAGAATCTTAAGCTCCCTGCTGAGCATGAAGCCTGATGCAGGGCTCAATCTCAATCTCATGACCCTGAGATCATGACCTGAGCCAAAATCAAGAGTTGGCTGTTTAACCGACTGAGCCACCCAGGCACCCTTGAAAGGTTTTGAATTCGTTTGTTAATTTTTTTTTAATGCAACACCTCTTACAATTAACTTGAAAGAATAATTGATTTACATCTGGGAGCTGGAAATTTACTACAGGAATTGTTTTAAAACAACAGAATTTCACAAAAACAAAACAAGACAAAAAAATTTTTGAGTGGAAGCCCTGACTTAAGTAAACACAACCAGCATACATCACTTTTATTTGTGTTTATGGTTTCTTTCTGCAGTAACATTGTTAGCTATGAAAGCCATTTGAATGATTTCAATCATCTAACCATTTAAATTTTAAACAAACTAAGCCAAATAATCACTTTTGTAAAACACAACTAATTAAGGCAGCCCAGGTGGCTCAGCGGTTTAGCCCCTGCCTGGGATGTGATCCTGGAGACCTGGGATCGAGTCCCACATCAGGCTTCCTGCATGGAGCCTGCTTCTCCCTCTGCCTGTCTCTCTGCCTCTCTTTCTCTCTGTGTCTCTTATGAATAAATAAATAAAATCTTAAAAAAAAAAAAAAACACAACGAATTAAACCAAGATTTTTTAATAAAGCTATTCATTCACATTGCTTTCAAAATACTGTTTTTGGTACCATTTATAAAGTATATTATTTTAAAATTAATGTTTATTCCATCTTTGTACTTGAAATGCATTTTTGAAATATTTTAGAATATATAAACTACTACTTCTATATAATATATAAATATACATACATTATAGTTAAGGACTTAAAGGTATTTACGATAAAGATCTGAAATCCCAAAAGACTGGCAGTGATTTCTGACTATTCTTACCCACTAGAGGCCTCTGCTTCAAGTTTGTTTGGGGGTGTTCATGCTCTTGACCAGCAGGTGTCAATATCTGGAAGTGTGGCTGCATTCTTCCTGTAGGCAGAATGGAAATCTTATCTCACACAATAGAAAAACTCCTCTGCTGGTTTCAGAAATGCCAATGACTCCAGCCTTTTCCCTTGGCAAAACAACATATTTAGGGCCTATTTTCACTGAGCAAAGATGGCAGCCTAACTGTGCATTTTTGCATTCATATTTATTTAAAGGGTTTTAAAAACAGAAGTTTCATTGGACTGCGAGAGGTGTTAAGGGAAAATGGACATTGAAACACCTTGTCATGAACCACCTGATTCCTGAGGTGGGCTTGGGGCAATAAAATAAGTGTGTGCTGTAGAGCAAGAGATATCTGGTTTCCAATCTTCTTAGACCTTGTGTTCAATGCCCCCAGGCAACCAATCTATAAAATATGCACAATTATGCCCAAATCACAGGATTTTGGACCAAGGTCACTTCAGGAATGAAAATTAATTACTTCAGTAAGAATATATTCAGTGTCTAGACATTTCGATCTCCTATCTCTCTTTCCCATCTACCTACCTGTACACACATGCAGCCTTTTTGAGATATAGCAACATGCAATAAATGGCACATATTTAAAGTGTATGACCGATGACCTTTAAAATATGTATACACTCACGAAACCATCACTACAATAACGATTAATGAGCATATCTATCACCCCTAAAAGCTTCCTTTTGCCCACGTGTAATACGTCCTTCCTGTCCCTTTGGTATCACCAGACAACCATTGATTTGCTTTCCATCACTGTGGATTATTTTGTGTTTTTAGAATTTTGTGTAAACAACCTATATAATATATATCCTTTTCTTTCTGGCTTCTACTCAGAGAAATAGTTTTGATATTCATGCATGCTGTGGTTCATTCCTTTTCATTGCTGAGTATTATTCAGCCATATGGTTATACCATAGTTTGTATACCCAGGATGTTCATTTGGATTGTCTCCAAATTTGGGCTATTATAATAAAGCCGTTATGAACAGATGTATCTAGGTATTTGTGTGGATGTGCGCCATCATGTTGCTTGGAATGAAATGGAGTGGAGTGAAATGTCTGGGTCAGATGGTAGGTGTATGTTTATCTTTTCAAGAAGCTACAAACTGCTTTCCAAAGTAGCTATACCATTTTACATTTCTACCATCAGTGCAGGACCCTTCCAGTTGCTCCATCTCCTGCTCAACAATACTTGGTATGTTCATATTTTTAAATTTTATACATTTTAGATTTTTTAGATACTGTCACTTTGTTTGCATTTCTCTACTGATTACTGATGTTGAGCATATTTTTTTTAATTTTTATTTATTTATGATAGTCACAGAGAGAGAGAGGCAGAGACATAGGCAGAGGGAGAAGCAGGCTCCATGCACCGAGAGCCCGATGTGGGATTCGATCCCGGGTCTCCAGGATCGCACCCTGGGCCAAAGGCAGGCGCCAAACCGCTGCGCCACCCAGGGATCCCCGTTGAGCATATTTTTATAAACTTATTTGCTATCGAAATATTTTCTTGGGTGAAGTGTCTATGTAAATCTTCCACTAGCTCTTTATTGGGTTGTTTGATTTCTTATTGTGACCTTTCCATGTTAATATATTCTGGGCAAAATCCTTTATTACATATATGATATACAAATCTTTTCTTGATGTTTGTGACTTGTTTTTTTTTTCATCCACTTAATGGTGTCTTTCTAAAAGTAACAGTTCTTAATTTTGATGAAGTCTGATTTATTGGGTTGTAGTTTTTATTTTTTCAAGAGTTATTATTTGGGCATTGTATCTAAGAAAACTGTACCAAACCAAAGGTCACAAAGATTTTTCTCCTATGTTTTCCACTAGACATTTTTTTAGTTTTAGGATTTACATTTAAGTTTATGATCCATTATTGAGCTAATTTTTATATATTATGTGAAGGAGGAATTGAAGGTTTATTTCTTATTTGGCATATGAATATCCAATTTTTCCAGCTTCATATGTTGAAAAGAGTAACTTTTCCCTATAGAAATATCTTTATACCTTTGTTGAAAATCAATTGACTGCATATGTGTGGATCTTTTTCTGGACTCACCATTCTGTTCCAATGACCTATTTGTCTATCTTCACATAAATAGCACATTGTCTTGATTACTACAGCATTATAATACTTCTTGGAATCCAATATTGTAAGTCCTCCAATTTTATTCATTTTAATTTGTTTGGCTACTCTAGTTCTTTGCATTTCTATATGAATTTTAGAATCAGCTTATAGAAGAGCATTATATAATATTGTTTTGGTATTTTGATTGTGATTGCATTGAATCTATAGATTGCTTTGAGAGGGATTGACATTTTAATATTGAGTCTTAAGATCCAAGAACACAATACATCTCTCTTTTTAGTTAAGACTGCATTCTTTTTTCTCAACAATTTTTTATTACTTTTTGCTGTATAGAGCTTGCACATTTTTTGTCACACTTTTGCCTAGGTATTTCATATTTTAATCCTACAATAAATGATGTTTTAAATTTTAATTTCCTTCTTTTTTTAGAGAGTGAGAGAGAGAACAAGCACAAGTGCAAGTGGGGAATAGGAGGGCAAAGGGAGAGGGAGAGAGAGAATCTTAAGCAGGCTCCATGCCTAGTGCAGAGTCCAAGGGAGGGCTCTATCTCATGACCTGAGATCACAACCTGAGCCAAAATCAAGAGGTCAGAAGCTTAACCGACTGAGCCACCCAGGTGCCCCTAAAATTTTAATTTCTGATTGTTCTTGCTAATGTCAACAGAAACACAACTGCCTTTTGAATATTCATCTTATATCACGGAAAACTCTACATTTATTTTTTGTAGATTCTGTTGGATTTTCTACATTGAAGATTATGAAGTCTTTGACAAAAGCTAATTTTGTTGCCTCATATCTAATATGAATGTCTTTTATTTCTTTTACCTGCATTTATTGGATTGAACTTCCAGTGCAAGATTACATATGAAGAATGAGAAGAGACATCCTTAGAAAGAAATAGTAGCAGGCTTCTCCTTGTGTAGAATGTTGGATATGCGTTTTCTTAAGCTATCCCTTATAAGATGGAGGAATTTCCCTTCTACTATTAATTTGATGAAATTTTCGATTCTAGCAACTACTTTTCCTGTATCTATTGAGATGTTTGTGTACCTGTTAGTATGGTGAACTGCATTGATTTTCAAATATTAAGCTAACCTTGCATCTCTGGGATAAACCTCTGTTAATTATAATGTATTACCATTTTTATATATTATTAGATTTGATTTACTAAATTTTGCTAAAAATTTTTGCATCTTTTGAAATATAGTGTTTTACTTTTCTTACAATGCATTTTTCTGGTTTGGGTATCAAAATAATTCAAGCTCCATAGAATGAGTTAGAAAATATTTCCTCTTTAATTTTCTAAAAGAAGGCATATATAATCAGTATTATTTCTTCCACAAATGTTTGATAGAATTCACCATTGAAGATATCTTGGTGCGGGTCTTTCTGTCAAAGTTTTTAACTTAAATTTAAAATTATTAAATAGACACAGGGATATTTGTATTACATATTTATTTTTCAGTAAGCCTTGGTAGTTCACATCTTTCAAGGAATTTATCCATTTTCTATAAATCATAGAATGTATGGACATAAAGTTGTTTATATGATTCCCTATCATCTACCAAGTATCTGTAAAACCTGTATGATGTCACCTCTCTCATTCATGATATTGGTGACTCTCATATTCTTTGTATTTTTTTCTTTTTCCTGATTAGTGGCGAGAGATTTATCAATTTTATGGATCTTCTCAAAAAGCCAGATTTTGGTTTCATTGATTTTCTCAGTTGTCTTTGTTTTCTATTTCATTGGTTTCTACTCTGATTTTTACTTTTCCTTTCTGACACCTTTGGGTTGCATTTGCTCTTTTCTTCTCTCACTACTTTCTTAAAGTGGAAACAAGATTGAGAGTTTTCTTTTTAATACAGGCATTATGTTCTATAAATTTCCCACTGAGTAATGCAGCATTGCAAATATATTGATATCCTCTGTTTCAATTTTTACTTCCTTTCACTCCATATGCTCTAATTTCCACTCTAATCTTTCTTTGACCTGCAGTTTATTTAGAATTATTTTATTACATTTTTAGATATTTGGGGGATTTTTAGACACCTTTGTATTACCGATTTTATTATATTTTTCAGTGCAAGAAAAATGCTTTTATTATACCATGGGGCCAGGACCTGTGGGCAGAAAGAGCCACACTGGGATTGCAAGGGTTGCTTTTAGTCTTTAATGAAACATCAGCAGTAAGGCAGCCATGAGTTCCTTGAGGAATGTCATATTCTTTAGTTCACTGGGATTTATCAGTGGGCTGCAAGTTTTAAGGAGACTTAGTTTTAGTCAAATAAGATACTTTGTATGACTTGAATCCTTTTAACTTTATTAAGACTTGTTTATGGTCCAAATATGACCTATCTCAGTGAATATTCCCCATACATTTGAAAAGAATGTATATTCTGTCATTGTTGAGTGGAATATTCTAAAAAATACCTGGTAGGTCAAGTAGGATGACAGTGTTGTTTAAGTCTCTTGTATCCTTACTGGTTTTATCAATTATTGAGAGAGGGATATAGAATTCTCTGATTATCATTGAGAATATAACTATTATTTCTATTTGCAATTCTACCAGATACTGTTTGGTAGATTTAATTTATTTTTTTAATTAAGTTTTGTTTTTTGTTTTTTGTTTTTTTTTAAGTAGGCTCCATGTCCAGCATGGAGCCCAACACTGGGCTGGAATTCACAACCCTGAGACCAAGAACTGAGCTGAGATCAAGAGTCAGATGCTTAATCGATTAAGCCACCCAGACACCCCAAATGTTAAAACTCTTTTATTAATGTATAAACACTTAAGATGGAAAAAGCCTTTTTGATGGATTGACCATTATGAAATTGATCATTATGAAATGGGCTTTTTATTAAAAGCCATGTCATTTTCTCTGAAATCTACTCTGATATGAATGCACACCTGCTGGTGGTGAATTCTTTCAACATTTGTATATCTAAGATGTTATTTTACCTTCATTTTTTAGAGAGATTATTTCTGAGTACAGAATTCTAGGTTAATGGTTTTCTTCTTTTATTACTTTAAAGATCTTGCTCCACTCTCTTCTGGTTCAAATTGTTTCTTTTTTTTTTTTTTAAGATTTTATTTATTTATTCATGAGAGACACAGAGAGAGGCAGAGACATAGGCAGAGGCAGAAGCAGGCTCCCTACCAGGAGCCTGAGGTGGGACTCAATCCCAGGATCCTGGGATCACAGCCTGAACCAAAGGCATCTGCTCAACCACTGAGCCACCCAAGTGCCCCTGTTCGAATTGTTTCTGATAAGAAACCTACTGTCATGCTTGTTTTTTCCTTCTGTACATAATTTAGAGGGGTGGGGTTGCATTTAAGATTTTATCTTTATCATTGGTTTTGATTATAGTGATTTTTATCCATATTTCTTGTTTTGGAATTTGTTTTTTCTTTTCCTTGGGGTGTTTTTGTGTTGTTTTTTGTTTTGTTTTGTTTTTAGCTTCATGTGCCTGTTGACTTACAGTTTTCATCAAATATGGAGGTTTTCAGTCATTATCTTCTCAAATACTTTTTCTGCTTCCCACTTTTGAGAATGCCAATCACATGTATGCTAGACCACTTGAAGTTGCTCATCTTATCTTTAGTGCTTTATTTTAGATGGTTTCTACTTCTGCTTTTTCAAGTTTACTAATCTTTTTCTTCAGTAAACTCTCATCTTCCATTAATACCATCAGAGTACAGTCAATTCTCATTATCCATGGATTCTGTATTTGCAAACTCACTAGTCACTAAAATTTATCTGAACCTCAAAATCAATTCTCATTGCACTTCCTTGGTCATTCTTGGACATGAGCAGAACAGCAAAAAAAAAAAAAAAGTTTTTCAATGAGTGCATTCACTTACAACAGATTGAATTATGCAGCACTCCTTCTTGTTTCAGGTCTCATACTCATACAAGTATTTTTTTTCCAGTTCACCTAATGCCACACTTCTTACATTTTTGCACTTTTTGTTGGTGATTCTAGCATTAAAAATGCCCCCAAGAATAGTCCTGAAGTGCTTTCCAGTGTTCCTAAGCACAAAAATGTGCTGTGCCTTACAGAGAAAATATATGTGATAGATGAGCTTCATTCAGACATGACATATGGTCCTGATGGCCTTGAATTCACTGTGATTGGTCAATGAAAGTTTTATGACCAGAGACTCATAGGAACTCAATCCTATGCTTTCCCTCGAAGCAGCTGTTAATTACTTACTAATTCAGTGTTTATAACAACTATATAGATCCTAACTACCAAAATAATAAGAATCAACTGTATTCTTCATCTCAGATACAATTTCATCTACTTGAAGTTTCCATCTCTAAAGTTTGATTTGGGAATTTTTTATATCTTTCATTCCTCTATTTAACATGTTCAATCATCCTAGCTTCCTGAACATAGATAATATACTTAAAATAACAGTCTTCGTATTTTTTTTCTACTAATTCTATCATCTGTGTCATTTCTAGGTCAATTACTATTGATTAATTTTTCTCCATATATGGGTTGTATTTTCCTGTTTCTTTGCATATCTGGAGAATTTTCATTAAAAATAAACTGTGAATTTTGTCTTCTTGGGGGGTTGATATATTTGTGTCCCCATAGATATCCTTGAGCTCTGTTCTGGAACATAAGTAAGTTAGAAATGTATGAGCCAATGTGATCCCTTAGAGTCTTGCTCTAAAGCTTTGGGTAACATAACTTAAAAGCTCAAAAGCAAGACTTGAAAGGATCAAACTATTTCCAAGTAACTTAACATACTCAGAATAATATTTTTCATCAAGTCCTCAGTGTCCATGTACTTAAAGTTCTGAGCTAAACATTGTGAAGAACTCAATAATCCCTGCTTTCTGTGGCTTCAGATGAAAGATTCATTTTGCAACATCACTGTACAAATTTAGATCATAGAAAGTTGAACACTAACTACCTAATCCCCTGTTTTACAAATACAGAAAATGACTCATAAAAGTTAAATGACATTGCCAAGGTACCACAACTGGTTATTGGCAGGGCTGGGAAGGAATCCTGGGATGAATTTCCAGTGCTACTTTTCCTTCTACAGCAATGCTCTTTTCACTGCAATTGTGTCTGTACTGTTATTAGCAGGCTGCACATCTACCTGTGTAAAATGCTAAGTACATTATGTCAGGGTCCCAATATGAAGCAGACAGAACTAAAAGTTTACAGAGCTAAAAGAACTTTATCAAAAAGAATCTAGTAACGAGAGCATTCACAGAGATGTATACAAGGTCAAGAAAACCAATAGGATGTAGTGACTGAAATTGTGGGAATCTCATAGCACCTTTAGGACCATGGAGTTAAAACAAAAACACAGACCTCTACAGCAAGAGCTATAGCCATAGAAGAAAAGCCCACCAACAGCATCTGTGGATGAAGTAGAACACAATTAATTCCTGTCTAGGAGAGAGCAGGAGAATGAACACCCCCCACACCTCTGCCCTGAATCTCTAACCTTCCATTGGGGTTTCTCACTGACCAAACCCAACAAAAGCCAGAGGTAAAAGGAGTCCATAGAAGTCAGCCTCCTGGGACATGAAAAAGAGAAAATTAGACAGTGAATCTGAAGGAGAAAGGAGAAGAAATGCTATACCAAATTTTACGTAAGCACGTAAAAAAAAATCTGCAGTCACAGAAATGTCAACGAGATTGAAAATGTCAATCAATCATTTGAGGACAGTCAAAACCATTTTGTGAAACCATTTCTACTTTTAATGTGTTCATAAACCCTTTACCTTAATAGTTCTTTTTCACTTTTTAACTACAAAAGAAATGTCTATGTTAGTAATTTTTCATTAAGAAGACATAGCTAATGAAGTAAAAGGACAACAGGATTCAATAGGTATTGTATTATCAGAAGACCTTACATTTTTTCACATTCACCAGGAAGGATCTTTTAATTTATTAAAGAGTGTCTTTCTTGATAGAATTAAAAATCAATTCAAAGTGTCATCTTTGAGCACTCAGACCAATTCACCTAGGTCTTGTCATTCAGATTTTAAAATGCCACTGTCCTATTTGTTTGAAATCTCAGGTTGAGGAAGTATAATCTGCACAAAGACAGAGAAAACCTATATACTGCCTTCCAGATCCTAGGGAACTCACACTTTATACTTCATAAGCTAATTGTTTTTATTCTACTTTTGACTCGATATATTCTGATCAAAAACAATTTGTGGCATCAAGAAGGTTGTAGGTTGGGACCATTTACTTTCTTAAGCATTTTTAGAAATGCTTAAAACTTAGTATCGATCCAGAGTGCCTGAGGAGCTCAGTCCGTAGAGCATGCAACTCTTCATCTTGGGGTCATGAGTTCAAGCCCCATGTTGGGCATAGAGCCTATTTTTTAAAAAAAGTCTGGAAAACTTGGTGGCAATCCTTTATAGTTTCAGATTACAGAATAATACACTCAGGTTTTTCAAAATAAAATTGTTGCAGAATTATCACTCAAACATGTCTTGTGTTAATTGCTTATCCCTTGGAGGCTTTTTAAATGGCTATATCATGGTGAATTATGCTGGCAATAGAAAGATGGTTCATTTATAAGGTTCATATAAATGATGCATTGAGAAAGGGTTTTTGTTCTGGTTGATAAAAGTTAATCAAATGCAAGATGGCATAGAGCAATTCAGCATAAATCTTCCACAGAGCACTGCTTACATCTCCCATCTCCCAGGTAGGGAGAACATTTATCTGACTCTTCTAAACTGTCCCAATAAATCTTTGATTAGGAGAATCATATCAAAGTAGCTGACTAATGACTTGTTTTTCAGAAATCTTCTAGTAAATATATTATAAATGGCATCTGAGCTCTTCAATAGCCTGAAAACAGAGACATTTAAAACTGAAATCACAAATGAGTTAAAGCTGGAAAGGATTTTCTCAAATACAGTTTTCTTCTAATAGCAGAGAACCAGCCACAAGGCAAAGGGAAAGGAAAATAGCAGATCAGGTTCTACAGTGCTCTCAAACTCTCAGATTTCAATTGTTTCAAGACCTAGGTTGAGGGACACCTGGATGGCTCAGCAGTTGAGCATCTGTCTTTGGCTCAGGGTGTGATTCCGGGGTCTTGGGATCAAGTAGCACTTCAGGCTCCCTGCAGGGAGACTGCTTCTCCCTCTATGTCTCTGCCTCTCTCTCTCTCTCTCTCTCTCTCTCTCTCTGTGTGTGTGTGTGTGTCTCATGAATGGATAAATAAAATCTTTAAAAAAGGGAAAAAAAAAAGATCTAGGTTGAATAACAGATTTCTTAGTGGTAGTACCTATAAGATCAGTGGCAAAAACTCTATTAAGTGGTTTCAGGTACTGTCCAAAGTTTGAGACTAAGTACTAATTTCCAAAGTGGCTTTCTTTTCCTCAATTTAGAACCCTCAAGAGGAAACCAAAGCTCTCTGTGTAGAGGGAGCTTAACCAAAAAGGAGTAGATGGCTCCTGTTTGAGGGCAGGAATGTCTACTTCAACAAACTAGTTTGTGCCTCAGTCAAGCTGGCCTCAGCCATACTTTTGTGCCTGACTACATGATGTCAGATTACTCATGTTTTAAAAATTGCTCAAACAGCATTTTGACATAATGTGTGCCCTATATGAATTGAATGAGGTGCATGATGCTGAGAGATATTTTGATATCTATGTCTTGGCATTTTGTTTTTGTTTTGTTTTGTTTTGTTCTTGTTTTTGACTAGAAACCCATATAACTACTGCTTGTCAGAATGCCTGGTAATCAAGATCTATCTGTCCACTTCCTTTTTTTTACTCTCCTTCACAACTCCAATACTGGGTTCCAATATTCCAAATGCGTTTTTTTTTTTATTAGAATAGCTACCAGTTATAGAAGGTTTTCAGTGTGCTTAGGATTTATTTCTCATCTATTATATTGAAGCCATACAACAAGTCTTTGGGTTGGGTATCAGTTATTCTATTGGTGAGTAAACTGAGATTTAGAGGGCTTAAGGAACCTCACTGAGATCACATTACCTGTAAGAGACTGACATGGAATCTGAACTTAGTTTTGCCTAAATTTGAAACTCATGTTCTTTCCATTGCATATTTCTTATTAAACTGTTGAAGGTATGAGATGTTAAAATTCCTGATTCTGGATATAATAAAGTGCGGCAATTAAAGATTCTCACTTACAAGACTGAAATTTAGGGAGATCAATAAAATGCCTACTTTAAGTAACCAAAAATTTCAGGGGCACCTGGGTAGCTCAATCAGTTAAGTGTGTACTTTCGGCTCAGGTCATCATCTCAGGGTCACTGAGACTGAGCCCAGTGTTGCTAGGCAGGGAATCTGCTTCTCCCTCTCCCTGGTGCTCTGTCTCTCAAGTAAATAAGTAAAATCTTTACAAAATAAAAATTAAAAAATAAATTAAAAAATAAAAACCTGAAAATGTCAAAAACATTGTAATATTCCCTGAAATTTACTTTTTTTTCCTTAGGTCTGATGGAAGTAGACTATATGCAATTACAAATCCTAATCTGTAGATTCATAAAAGATAGTCCCAATATGTAACTCTAGATGGCACAAAGATGTTCTTACCAGGGCACGGTCCCACCTAAACACTGCAATTGTTTATTTGTTTAACATGTCAGAAAAAAATAACAAGACATTAAATCCTCTTAGCAAATATACATCATTTTAAGTCACCTTTTCTTGTGTGTTATTTATTCAATTAAAAAAAAAACAGTGGTAGCATTTTGAGAACTAACTACAAAGGAAAGGAACTAACAGGTCATGATAATAAAGTGAAATATCCTTATGTTTGTGTTGTATGGTTTGACTGCAGAATAAAAAAGCTATTAAATAACATTACTTACCTATCATATTTACAGAGATTCTATGTATCTTTAAAAAAGCAGGGTAACATTTCTCCACTTTTCTCTCTCCCATTGCATTTAATTAAAATGTGATCTTTTCTAAATTGACTGAGTCACTTGGCTCTGCTGTGTATATTTCAGGCTCCACACATAAATTCTTGACCAGATTTCCATTTGGGGAGGATTAACCATTTTGCAATCTAATTTCCTTCCAGCAGAATGCCTCTGGTCCTTTGTCAATATTCGGGTGGAAAAAAAAAAATGAGATCTCTAAGGTTTAACGCTCTCCATAGATGAACTCTCAGGTTAATCTTCTTGATTACTTTCTCCTCCCTACCTCCACCACCTCCACCAGGAGAGTTTACATATGGACAATTTCTCCTCAGATGGATAAGGATTGCATTCTATCATCCCCAATAAGTCCAGCCTTTACCACACATGGCTTATGCCAAATTTCATCAGACAAATTCAGATCTCGCCAGAATTGTAGTCCAAGGGATTTTTCTGTTGGACAAGAATCTGGGCTAGTGATTTCAAATTTCAATCTCATTGCTTTCAGGTGCCATGACTCTTAGTGTTGGAAAACTTTTAGAGATCTTTTAGGTCAATGCCTTCATTTTTTAAACAATGACACTGAAATCCAGATAGGTGAGATTAAGACGTCATAAATGATTTAATGATAAAATGTGGACCACAGTCCTTATAATATGTGTCCAATAATTTCTCTACATAACAGTGCTGCCTCATACATATGACTTTTCTCACTTAAAAAAATATTCACTTTCAACCCATGAAGGTAAGTTAACTGAACAATTACTCTTATATTTCATCTATACCAAAACACGATTTTCCACTTTTTAATACCTCAAAATAGTGATGAGTCTTAGAGGCAATGGTATCTTAATGCTTCTGTAAGCTGCCTGGTGTCAGTAAAGATGTTAAATGTCATTACCTATTCATACCTAAACTTGGTTGATGCTCTGGTGGCATAACTGGACAACCACAACCCCTTGACATTTGACTGAAAAAGCTCTGTAAGAACTTTTGAGGAATTAATAGAAGACTTAGTTGTTGAGTTTTATTGACTTTATCTGGTAATATCAAGAAATACACGGCATCAAAACTTGCAAGATGAGTATGTGAAGCTTGATGAAAATGCTCCAAACAACAATGAAGTGCTCTCAAAAGAACTGCTACATCAACATTGCTCTTAATAGCACAGAGAGCTACACTGTGGGGAAGCATAAGCATTGACAAGTGAGCCATAAGATGATTCAGGAAGATAAAGGAACATTTTAACTAATATATTTGGTTTATATGTTCTATTTTATATATGTATGAAAGTGCTGTATAACCAAAATCATATAAAATCAATGTAAAAATGATTTTTCAATAAATTTAAAATAAAAATTTAAATCGGAGTTCAATATTCAGTGTTTTTTCTTCTTTTTTACTGGTAAATAGAATAACGATGTATCTTGCAATTAATGCAACTTGGATTTAGTAAAATAATGTGCATATTTACTTTTTTAAAAAGATTATTTATTTAAGAGAGAGAGACCATGGGGGGGAATGATGTAATAAAAATAATGCTTTTGGGAAAAGCATATCATAGCATGCAGGTGGGGAGCAGTGAAGGAAGGGGAAAACCGGAGTTTGGAAGATCAACAAGAATATAGTTCTGAGCATGTGACTGGGGCACAGGCAGTAGCAATAGAGGAGAAAGAAGATACATGATGATTCCCATGTATCCATTCTGGGTGACTAAAAAATCATATTATCACTGATAAAGAAATGAGAGGAATAAGACAGAATGATGAGAAATTAACTATTTGCTAAAATAGAAAAATCTTACGAGTAAGAATTTTAAAGGTCTATAAAAAAATCCTTCAATCTTTAGATGATTAATTTTTATAATTATTTATTTATTTAGCTAACTAGAGAGAGTGTGTGTGCATGCACCTGCATGGAGAGGGAGGGGTGGAGGAAGAGGGAGAGAGAATCCCAAGCAAGCACCATGACAAGCATGGAGCCCCATAAGAGTCTCCATCTCATGACCCTGAGATCATGACCTGAGTCGAAATGAAGTCAGACACTTAACTGACTGAGCCAATTCTTCAAACAAAAAGCAGTATTACATTTTATAAAAGAAACCAATAAGCTCAGAATGGCCAGAGGAAATGTTGCCAATTAGCCTAAAGAGTTTAAACATTTCATAAATGTTAAAGAAATGAGAAATAAAAATGTAGACCACTGGTTCACTCTATTTGCTTTACTTTATGTCAAAGTCTTGACTATATATTTGTTTTTCTCTCAATGGGATACACTGTAATCTCATCTTATGTTGAGTATGAATCTGATACTCTGCTAAAGTAATGTTAAATTGCATTTCATCTCAACATGAGGCAGGCAGGAGTTCAGTAGGATCAAGCATGCTGCCAGGGACTTGGAATGGGACCATCCTGTGATGGAGGACAGATACGGTGGTCTGAGGGAGAGGTGAGGAAAAGAGATTCAGTGGCAGGCACTGGCAGGAAGCCTAGCCTAAGAGCCCAGTAGATGGCGGGAAAGACGATGAGCAGGTAGGTAGTGCCAGTCAATGTCAAGCCTGAAAGTGTAGTTATCAGCAGGTTCAGGTACAAGGGGAATTCCCTAGAGCAAGCAGGCAGCATCAGGAAGTCTGCCAGCTGATGGAAGGTGCTCGAATTCCTTCAGGTGGAGAATGCACTACCTAGGTGAGGCAGAGTAGAAGTAAAGCATGACTCAAATTACTGGTATCAGGTAGGCTGAGACCCCGGCACATAGAGGGAAATAAGGATCCGGTTTCGAGAATGGGAACAGAAGGGAAACACCAAACTCCTGGAATCAGACAGCTATAAATACTGGAGTACAAGGAATTGGAACTCTGCATAAAACAGAAAGATTATGCTGTTTTCAAGGAACCTATCATGTAATGGAAACTCCTACCTAATAGGATCAAGCTGTTTAATCTCCCCAAACCTCCAGTTCCTTGCCTATAAATGGGGACAGTTATTCTTCTCTCATGCTAGTTCTAAGATATATTGTTCAAGTGAAAAAGAAAATCACAAAATTATATTTATTCTATGACTCCATTTATAATAAAAGTCTGCATCCAAGCTTTTGTGCGAACATATGTACACACACATATACACAGTCACACGCACACAGGATCTGGAAGGAAACACATTCCAGCGCTATTAATGGTAACCATGGAGATGGGAACGGGAGGAGAGCTTTCAGTTTTATTATAAACAGTTCTGTTTCTTTAAATATTTTGCAATATGCACATGTTTAATATATTACTTCTCAAAGAAAACACATCTTAAAATATCTAGCTCAGAGGATTATCATGAGGTTTCAACAGAATAATGTTTGTTCCTGAGGTGTGAAACACAGGGACAGTCACAGAGTTAGTCCCCACAAATGACAGTACTGTTGTCATTGTCACTGTTGCTGCTGCTGTTAAAGGGTGGAAAGGAAGAGGACTACAGGAGAGGGAAATAAAGGCAGAAGCATAGTTAAGGACATAAACAAGCTATATTTAGACATTAGCACTAAAAAGATTGTCAAGTGACTGACATGTGTTAAGCAGGATGGAGTCCACCTGGGAAGGTTCCATGGCAATGAAGGAGATTGAGCAGAATTCCTAGGGTGGGAAGAGATGTGGTTTGCTAGCACAGTGAGGCATGAGAATTATCAAAGTGGGTTAGAGGATCTAAAGATCTCAGGCTGCCAACATATCTAAGTCCACTTTCAGGCTCAGACCATGTCAGAGCCTTTCTCTTCTGAGATGAAAAAAATCCAGCAGGCAGCAAGAAAGATCAGATATAGGCCTCCCAGGGGAAACATATAAGGAAGTGAGAGAAATGTGGATGGATTTATAAAGGTTGGTATCTTTCCCCAGGTGGTCTGAGAAGAACCCAGGGCCAGCACTGCAGGAGGATAGCCAACAGACAAGGAGATGAGTGCCCCACCTGCTGTACAAAATACTCATACAAAATACGCAGTCACTGGGGCTTTGTTTATGTGAGGTCAAAATATTTCATTCAGCTCCACCATACTTCCATCTCCCTCATGGGGGTGGTAGCAATCTGGGTCCATGCTGCCCCCAAACACCTTCTCATCCGGAAGTTTCATGTGTGCACTACTGTGGCCTCATTGCCAATTCTGTCTGCTTTCTTAAAGTAGCTTTTCTGGGCAAGCCTAGTGTGGTGTTGTGGACTGCATGTTCATGTCCTCCACAAATTCACACATTGCATCCCTTACCCCCACTGGGAAGGTAAGAGGAGATGTGGCCTTTGGAAAGTAAACAAGTTATGTATTAGTCAGAGTTTTCTAGAGAAACAGAACAAAAAGATTAAAGAGAGAGAGAAATGGAAAGAGAGACACATTTGTTACAGGAAATGGCTCACATGATCTTGGAGGCCAAGTCCATAATCTGCTGTCTGGAAAACCAGGGGAGCCTGTGGTGTAATTCAGTCTGAGTTCAAGGGCCTAAGAATCAGGAGCAGTAAGATCTGAGGGCAGAGGATGGACATCTCAGTTCAGGTGGAGAGGGAATTTAACCTTTCTCAGCCTTTTTGTTGTGTTCAGACCCTTAAGAGATTTGATGATGTTCACTGGCATTGGTGAGATTACTCTTCTTTACTCACTCAATCTACCAATTTACATGCTGGTCTCTTCCAGAAACATCCTCACAGATGCACTGAGAAGTAATTTTTTACCAGCTATCTAAGCATCCCTTAGCCCAATCAAGTTGACACATCATAGGTCACAAGGTGGGGCCCTCGTTTTAAGATTAGTGCTCTTATAAGAAGAGCCACAAGAGTGCTTACTTCCTCTCTTTCTTGGCCATGTGAGGACACAGCAAGAGAAGCCATCTGCAAACCAGGATGTGGGTTCTCACCAGACACTGGGTCTGCCTGCAACTTGATCTTGAACTTCTCAGAATTGCAAGAAATGGCATTTTGTTGTTTAAGCCACCCAGTCGATGATAATGTTAGTGCAGCCCTAGCGTACTAAAACATGGTGAGAATGGGTTTCTGTTCCTGATCCTCCTCAAGGATCCACAAGGGTCTTTGATTTGCACTGTCATTATCAGGACCCTTGACCAAGTTTTTGTGACCCACGACTGATGACATGAGCACATTACTAGGGAACTGGCAATCAAGGCTCCCTGGTTCTTCTAAGCCTGTCCAAAATGTTGTTCCCTTTCTTAGTCATCAGGGTGCCCTACTGAAAAATGAGTTCATGCAGCTTTTTAATCACATTTTCTTCCTTGAAGCACAGCCTGTGCCATAGCCTTCCTTCCCCCAGACTTTCTCATCTTACCTTCATGACTTCCCACCTTGCAGTTTCCAGGTCACTTGCAGCTTTTCCCTGTGTCAACACACTGAAGTTCTTATGCAATGGGCATTCATCCAAGGGATCCACGTGGGATCACTCACTGGCTGGTGCTGGGTACATTCCTCAATACACTGAGTTCCTCTTAGCCAAAGCAGCATAGTCATTGAGAACCCATCCCAGCAGCACTCTTTGAAACCAGGCTTTTACTTTTTCTATTTCACTGTACCAACTCCCATCAAGCCCTCATGTGTGACTTAGGAAGGAGACGAGCAGAAAGGTGGAAAAATGCCTGTAGGAACAAGGATTCTGCAGTCCCAATCTCAGGTCATGTAAACCAAGACTCAGCACAACTTGTGAGGCAGGAAACCATCAATACGAGAACACTCAGCTGAGGACAGACAGACATGAAACAGAACAATAACATGCACCAAGCAGTGACTTACAGGGAAGCCTAGGGCATGAGATTAGGGCCCCATGGGCAGGGCTTAGGTAAGAAGGAAGGTGATTTGGGTTTCTGTACTATTGCATTCTAATTAGCAGAAGTTAATTCAGAAGTTCACCAGTTGGCCCTCTCAAGTCTGACACAGAGGAATAAGGCAAGGGCCCCGTAGTGCTTTGCTTGGGCTGCCATAACAAAATACCACTGACTGAAACCATTGAAATTTACTTTCTCACAGTTCTGGAAGCTAGAAGTCCAAAATCAAGATGCCAGCAACATGGTTTCATTGTGTGTGTGTGCGCGTTTCACCTTATATTCTTCATAGTTCAGGCTCGTTTTGGGAAGCTTTTCTTATTTATGCTTTGGATTAGCCTTTCAACTATATTCAAGCATGGAGGGATGAACTTGTTACTTTACCAAAGTTAAATGAAGCAGACTCAAGTCCACGTTTAAAGCAGAGGTATTTCCCACCACTCCAAAGACTTACTGTCCAGTACTGGATGCTGGAGACAAGAACTCCAACAAGGAAATGCCTCTGGTCAGGAAGGGCAAAGGCCCTGGGAGTTGCCTCAGCCTGATTCTACCGCTTTGCTAAGGTCCCCTAGAAAACAGTGTCGATGAATTACGATATCGTATAGGTCTCCTACTTGTGTCTTCCTAACCATCTCACACAGTAAATTACTACCCTGAGTAGAAAGCATGCAATTTGAGGTGAGACAAGCAAATTCTAGACCAATCAGGGTTTCAGACCACTCCCATCTGAAGAATCTACGAACCCAATTTCCATTTGGAACATTCCGTGTGATTCCTGCAGACCAAGAGCCAGGACGCACGATTTAGAGGAATAAAACAAAACAAAAAGCCCACAGAAAGAAGCCATGGCATCAAGAGAAGCAACTGCATACCGTAGGTTAAGCATGCTGCCAAGGGCTGAGTCAACGTCCTCAATCTGAAGGTCCTGCCCCGCTTTCCACTAGTGAGCGGTGGGAGCACTACAGGCCGTAGTCCTAGCCTAGACCTGCCTCACCCCAGGTTCAGAAAAGCTTCACTCCTGGTTAGCAGCCTTACGGTCGCATGTTCTAAGTGTCCAAGAGATCTAAATAATAAAAAAAGACTGCATGGTTTTGAAGGTAGATAGAATGCACTTCTTGGTTTGCAGTATGGAAAAACTGGCCACCCAACACTGGGTGCCAGGAAGTGTGCCCGTTGGCACAGTGCTATGGCTCGCAAGGTCAGCTCGCCAAGCGCCTTCCTGTCCCTGGTCGCCCGCGCACAGGTAACGGTGGCGCAAGGGGTTGCTGAGCTGTGCCTTAGCACAAGCGCTGGCCGTGCCTTAGCACAAGCGCTGGCCTTGCCCGTGGTGCTCTTGATGTGGAAAACCTGGATGTTCTGCCAGTTCTTAAGCAATGACCAGGAGCTTGGCAGCTAAGTGGGTGTTGTACACAAGCTGCCATCTGTCATCTTCATGTACCAACAGCCACGGCCAGGCACAGCACCTTCTCCCACTGGGCTTTGATCACCGCTTCACTTCATCCACATTGGCCACCATGTTCTCACTGTGGGTCAAGCAAGGAAGGGAACTTGCCAGCTTTATCCAGGTCTGGCCCCAGCATTCCTGGGATTTGCTTAATCAGAGATTCTGAAGCCAAAAAGGCATCATACTTCTTGGCCAACTTCTTGACTAATTTTTTAATCTTGCTGAGTTGTTTTTTTGTTTTTTGTTTTTTTAGCTCCTGGATGTCCATGTAGGGAATATCCACAGCCTTGGCCTCACCACAGTGCTGTTGTTCTCTCAAGACATATGGAGAACTCGGGGTGGTGAGTGGACATAAGCCTGATGGTGTCTGAAGAAGTAGTTGTCCTTCTGAGCCTCATAGTTCTTCATGCCGATTTGCAGCTTCACTGTCTGCAAAAACTTCCAGTGCTGGCCCTGGTTGCCATTGCAGGACTTCCCACACTGCTTTATACAGCGTGTCGTAGGAGACTTTGCTGCTCATGGTTCCACACACTCTATTAACAGGAAAAGAGACAACACAGGCTTCATTCTGAGACCTCTTGTCTTGGCTCATTCAAAGCTACCCTCTAGCTGCATGTTCCCACAGCCTTTCCTTGGTGTGTACCCCGAGAGAGGAAAAGAGGGGGCAAACATAGGTGTCTTTTCTTATAAAGGCACAAATCCTGCTGGACCAGGGCCTGCCCCATAGCCCCACTTAACCCTAATTAGTTCCTTAAAAGAACTATCTCCAAATATAGTCACACTGGGCATTAGGAATGAATGGATTTGGGGAGGATGCCAGAGGGCACAAATGTTCCATTCATAATAGGCCCCTATAGAGGATGGGCTTTCCCAGTTCCTGGGAAAGGAATATTTGAGAATGCCTACAGGAAATTTAGAACTATGATCTGATTATTAGCATAATATGTAGTATTTGCTTTAATAATACAACAAAAAGATTTTCAACAGAATGTCAGGGAAGATAAGACAGACCACCTAAGAAAAAGAATTAGCATGAAAAGGACTGGATAACACTTCCTGTAGAACAAAAGTCAGAATAAGGATCAAGTGTTGGAAGTGTGAAATTTGGGGGAAAAAAATGGAGAGGTGTCACCAGTGAGCTGGGAGAAGCTGGTGCAATGTATGATATTCTGCTCCCCAGCTCTCTCCTCATAAGATCACAAGTCTGTTGGGATTTCTTATAAGCACAGTAAAGGGGCCAAGCCAGGGGGATCCCTGGGTGGCGCAGCGGTTTGGCGCCTGCCTTTGGCCCAGGGCGCGATCCTGGAGACCCGGGATCGAGTCCCACATCGGGCTCCCGGTGCATGGAGCCTGCTTCTCCCTCTGCCTGTGTCTCTGCCTCTCTCTCTCTCTCTCTGTGTGCTATCATAGATAAATTAAAAAAAAAAAATTAAAAAAAAAAAAAAGGGGGCCAAGCCAGCAATAGTTTACAACCAAGAAAGTACCACCTTTGGGAGGTAGGGAGCAATGTGTGGCTGTGTTTCAGATTGTCATGCACCTGCAGAGCACCATTTACAGGATGGTCCCATAGACTGAAGAATAGTGTTATCCAAATGTCAATCAGTTTAGTCTAAATTGACCCAAATCTGAGGAGTATCTGAGGCCCTGGGTCAATTATTTGCCTATTCATTTACCCACACATACATTTATTAAATTCCTGCTCAGTATTGAAAAGCTGGGATAAACCAACTTGAGTAATACATGGAACTTGCTTTCGGGGAATTCATAATCTATATGCACAATTAAACATGATGTTCTATGATATGTTCTGTAGGAGTTGCATAAATAGAGCAAGAAGACAGTGATTAATTCAAACTGGGTGAGAATGGAGAGGAGAGCATCAGAGAAAATATATCCAAGCTGGGAGAGAAAGGATGATTTGAACACCAACAAATTACCATTGTGGATGTAAGGGAAAAGGCAATTCGGTTGGATTGAATGAGCAGCACACAGGCATGGAGACATTAAAGGATATGGTGTGTGTGTGTCAAGTAGCACAGGAGATGAAATATAATTTTGGTAGGCGAGACTGGAAAGACAGTTGTGACGAGATTGTGAAAATCCTTGTAAGTCATTCTAAGAAGTTGGATTTCAATCTGTAGGAAACGGGGACCTATCAAAAATTCAATCCAGAGAAAGGACATAATTATTTATGAACTTAAAAGCAGCTCACAGTAGGGAAGGGAATAAAAGAAGGAAGACTTGAGAGCATTGCATAGTGCAGAGGAGAAAAAATAAGGACAGTGGGAAAGGAGAGAGTAGAATCAAGCAGATAGAGCTAGGGATTTCAGAGCTGGGCTCGACACACTCTTGGTACTGTGGAGAGATTGATTAAAAACAGTCAGGGTGGTTTAACCAGGTCTCTGTGACTCGAGTTAAAAGTAAAATTTAGTGATACAACTGTCTCCAATATTGGGATTTTATGGATTTATAGAAGAGCAAATGGGGAAAGAAAAACAGAAAACAATTTATTGTGACAAAAACTACATGATCTTATGTTAATTATGGATAAGTCTATATTTACTTAATTAGCTATGAGCTTACCCTTTTCCTTGAAGAACTGGTTGGATAAAACTGGCTACTGTGTTCCCAAAATGCCAATGGGCTTTAGAGAGAAATTCTCTCTCAAGGCAGGGAGTTTTCAACACATAGTGATACCCTTGAAATTTGTTTCTCTACCAATTTGGTCTTCCACTGACTTGTTATTATTATATTTTCCTATAATCAGGACATTGCCCATCTGTTCAATAATGTTGTAGCCTGAACAATATGGATGGGATGGATGACAAGGGAAAAGGACAACAATATGATGTTGCTGCTGTTTTAATCTTTACGAAGCTTAAATATGAGGGTCTCAATGTCCCCAATAATCTTAACTCACAGAATGGACTATGAGTCTTTTCCCAGACAGGAAGTGACGCTGCTTTTTCTCCTTCTGATGTGCCACTGTTCACCTGAAGATTTGGGAAAGGTCATTGGACAGGGTTCCAGCATTGGCTCGGGGTTCACTAACTTCCAAGAATGCTGACAGGATTCTCAAAATCTACTCAGCTTACTAGAGATGCTGACCTGTGGGGCCAGCTATTTCAGCATGTCACATGGAGGCAAAGGGGTTCCAAACGTGTTGGATTATGGCTTCTGGCAACAGGTGCTGCTGGCAATAGAAAGGCTTACCCCTCTGTTTCTGTTTTGACTCCCTGTTGTCTCTCAACCTTCAGAAAGCAAGTCAGTGGGAGTCAAACGTATTTGGTTTTTATTGTACCGTTTCCATATAATCTTGCTCTATAATTATTTAAATACAATTAGTCTCAATTACTAACCCATATTGCTATGAGAAAAGAAATAATTACTAATGAGAAGAGAGCATGTGTATACAATTCTTTTGGTCTTTTGCTCTAAAAAATACTTTTCTTTTTTCTTTAATTTTTATTTATTTATGATAGTCACAGAGAGAGAGAGAGAGAGAGAGAGAGAGAGAGGCAGAGACACAGGCAGAGGGAGAAGCAGGCTCCATGCACCGGGAGCCCGATGTGGGATTCGATCCTGGGTCTCCAGGATCACGCCCTGGGCCAAAGGCAGGCGCCAAACCGCTGCGCCACCCAGGGATCCCTAAAAAATACTCTTTTCCAAAATTTATTAGGTTAGTTCTTTTCTTCGCCATCCCATTATTTTTTATTAATTGTATCTCTTTGTATGTAACAATAAACATATTATTTTATATATTTTTATGACAATGCTCATCTTATTAAAGAAGAAAATAAACACAAATCAATTGTGGTTATATAGTTACACTTTAGAGCCTGAACTGATAACACGGAAGAGGTTCAACCTCAGTACTTGCCCTGTAGGCAAGGTAATCACATTAATTTGAAATTTGTTTCTCTACCAATTTGGTCTTCCACTGACTTGTTATTATTATATTTATTATATTATATATTATTATTATATTATATTATAATATTATTATTATTATTATATTATTATATTATATATTATTATATTATATATTATATTATTATATTATATTATATTATTATTATTATAATATTATTATATTATATATTATTATATTATATATATATATATTATATTATTATATTACACTGTGTAATTCTAGAATTTTGCAATTAGGATTTTACTTCCTTTGGTCCAGGAATATTTCTTCCCTACTCAGTATCTCACACATGCCATTAAACACTTAGTGTCCTTAAATGCTTACCCAGTCTGGGGTTACCAAACAGTAAGCCATCTTTGCAATGACTAGCATTCATTGAGAACTTACTATGTGCTACTCATAGTGTTAAGTGCTTTAAATGTATTAACTCACGTAATCCTCACAATGGCCTGTAAGAGCACTACTATCATTACTCTTCCTCTTATTCCAATAAGCTACAGATACAAAGAAAGACAATTTTCCAAGGTAGCAAAGCTAATATGTAGGAGAACTGGGATTCTTATTCTGGAAACTGTACTCTTAACCACCAAGGAATACTTTTTGTTGTTGTTTATTTATTTTACTAAAGATTTTATTTATTTGACAGAGTGAGAGAGACAGCACAAGCTGGGGGAGCAGCAGGCAGAGGGAGAGGAAGAAGCAGGCTCACCACTGAGAGAAAGCCTAAGGACAACAGCAATGATGTGAGGCTCCATCCCAGGACCCAGGGATCACGACCTGAACTGAAGGCAGATGCTTAACCAACTGAGCCACCCAGGTGCCCCTGTTGTTCTTGTTTAAATTACGTACATATGTAGAAAAAAGTCATGAAGAGTCATATTAGCATTTTTCAGTGATGGGATTTCACATGGTTTTTATTGTATTTTTAATTTTTTATTATGAAATAATTTTAAATTTACAGAAATGTTGTTAAAAACTACTATATAGACCATGCTTCCCCTGATTAATATGCTACATAATCAAAGCACAATTTTTGAAACCAGGGAATTAATATTGGTTCCTCCTATTAGTGAAAGTACAAACCTTATCCAAATTTCACCAGTTTTTCTACCAATCTCCTTTTTCTGTTCCAGGACCCAAACCAAGATCCCACATTGCATTTAATCATCATGTTTTCTTCATTTTCTCTAATCTGTGACAGTTCCACAGTCTTATCTTTCATGACCTTGACAATTTTGAAGACTTCTGGTAAAGGTTCAGAAGAATGTTTGTTTGGGTTTAACTAGTGTTTTCTTATTATTTTTTTTTTAGTGTTTTCTTATAATTAAGCTGAAGTTATGCATTTTTGGCAAGATTATCACAGAATTGGTATCCTCTGTATCAGTAGAGTATACATGATGTTGATACATTTTAATTATTATGATATTAACACTAATAATTTTAAGTTGATGTTTGCTAAGTTTCTCTCTGTTTTCCCTTTATAGTTAACAAATATATTGTGTAGGACCTTTTGAGATTATGCACTTGCCCTGTTTCTCCTAAAACTTTTACCCACTAACTTAGCAAGCATCCATGGAATGTGCCTGCAATTATTACTGTGGGGTTTACCTAATAAAGTCTGTATTTCCTTCACCTCTTGTACATTGATGAAACGGAATTCTTCTGTAAGAAAGAGTTATCTTTCTTCTCCCCCATTTTTCTGTTTGATTATTTATATCAATGTGGGCTTGTGGATATTCATTTTATTCTATTGGTTATAATTCAATACTCTCATCTATTTTGTTCCATGCTTGGCCACCAGGAGCTCTTTTATTGTGGTTCATGTGATCTTTCAACATAACCCATTCTTTTTTCAAACACTTCCTTATTTTCTGCTACAAAAAATGTTCTAAGATCTTGTATCTTCCCTAATCCAGTATGGGAATCAACTGTGTCTCCGAAGTCTGGTTTCTTTTAGTGGAGAATGGTATTTAGAAACCAAGGTCTGCACACTAGGTATGCTCATTGCTACTGGGCTTGTCTTTCTTCTAGGCCACTCAGTGAACAGATTAAAAATATGTGTATGTACAGTCAACCTCATATATACACACATCTATATTTATCTCTGTCATTATCTGTAAAAATATATTAAAAACCACAGGTTCATATTGATGTCTCCAATTTCAATACCACAGGGTTCATTTTAGCCTTTTCCTATTCCTTATTTGTAACATTTTTCTCTGACCATAAGAAATGTGGTTTTAATTAAATACAATATGTTTTATTTACGTAATTCTAGTATATCCAAAAAGCAGTCTCAGAGTTGCTAACCATATTGCTATGAGAAAAAAAAAATTACTAATGAAAAGAGAGCATGAATATACAATTCTTTTGGTCTTTGCTTTAAAAATACTATTTTCCAAAATTTCTTAGGTTAGTTCTTTTTTTCCCCATCCCATTATTTTTTCCCATCCCATTATTTTTTCCCATCCCATTATTTTTTAATTAATTATATCTCTTAGTATTTAAAAATAAACATACATTATTTTATACATTTTTAAGACAATATTCTCTGGGTTCTGTATATTACCTAGAGGATAGAAACTGTATGAACAAAATAAAGTATGAAGGTGAAAACAAATATGTTTCTTAAGTGATGCTATTATGTTTACCACTTTGGTAACACATGCTTACAAATATTTTTGTTGGGTTCAGCCACTGGGTTTGTGAACCTTTGTCTCAAGATGTTCTGAAGCTCCAGCCCCAGCCCCTCCTATGGCTGTTCAGCTGTCATGTTGCTTGTGTTATCCACCTTTACCAGCACTTAAAATAGTCACATCATTTCAAGGCCAGGAAAGTATTCAGGACATTTAAGAATCATTAAAAAAGAAATCAAGAGGGCAGCCTGGGTGGCTCACCGGTTTAGTGCCGCCTTTAGTCCAGGGCGCGATCCTGGAGACCCGGGATGGGTCCCTGAATGGAGCCTGCTTTTCCCTCCACCTGTGTCTCTGTGCCTCTCTCTGTGCCTCTCATGAATAAATAAATAAAATCTTAAAAAAAAAAAAAAGAAATCAAGAGAATGCAGTCACTAATATTTTTTTAAAGAAAATAAGTCAACAATATCTTTTGTGTCCTTCATAAAAGTATATTCCAGAAAGATTTGGGAAACATTGTGAACCATTAGGTTTACATTGATTTACACTCTTGAAAACATAAGGATACATATTTGATTACCCATAATGCATATGTGACATTGTTGTAGCAAAGAAATTAGGAAACTTCCAATAAAGGGACCTTTTCCTTTTCATGGAGATGAATCACACTCCAACACTCATTATGGCAGTAAAACAGAACAGTTCTAGACTTGCAGCTCCAAACCCTCTTCCCAGTAAAAGCAATCACTCATTAAAATGTGAAAATAACAAGTCTTCCTCCAAAGTTGTTGGTAATTAATAATGGCAATTAAATTTCACAAGGCCAATTGGATTTTCAAATCAGGAAGTCATTAATATATAAAGAGATCATTTTGTTTTAATCACTTAACTCCAAACTAAAAAATCTGTTCTTCTCATGACATGCTCACGGTTTCTCTTGAAGCCCAACGGCACAGAGTGCCAGCACCTGCACATCCAGCATCTACACACGGATGTCTAGCATCTCTCCTCCTGGTACATGAAGTTTGGTCTCAGGAACTTCCAGGATCTAAAAGCAGGGGCCTGCCTGCTCTTGGATTGATCCTAGTTTCATGTTTATTTCATTTCATTTCAATTCCATCCAATACTTTCCTGGAAATCAGGTTAAAAGGAAACCGCATTTTGCTTTAGATGTCTGAGGCTTTATTTCTTATATAGAATCCAAAGAAATCATATATATGCCCAATGGTGTATCACAGAAACAAAAATATAATAAGAATAAACCTTTTATCAAAATATGCTTGTCAAATAACATTCTAAGTCTTACAAAAATGACCTTAACTGTATATTATACAATATTTATGCATAGGGCTCAGTGTACTAAAAATGCACAAGAAAATGACAACTTCAATTGTACTGTTAGAAAAGAATAAAACAAAAATCAGTGTATTGGCTTTAACACTGGTCATATTCATAATTAATTCACTTCTAAATAGCAGGATTTCCTCCTTTCTCATGGCTGAATAATATTCTGTTACACATATATGTGTATATTATATCCATATGCTTATTATATACACACACATTACATCTTCTTTATCTATTTGTCCCCACAGACACTGTTCAGGGACAGTTGGCTGCTTCTTGGAGAAAATCTTTACATCTGATTGTGTGCTTAGAATTTTCTACTTCACCATCCAAGAACAAAAGGAAATAAAATGAAAACTTTGTCAAGAGAACATACTACTCATTTTAATTTTTTAAGTTTTACATATTTTTTCATACAAAACAATCTATAGGAATGAAATTGCTGTTCAAATATTTCATATTTCTTGCACATAATATTTCAACAAAGAATATTTGAAAACTGGTAGTTTCTTATTTAGATGTTGACCCATTGTTTTTGTTTTGACTCATTATTTTATATGGAAAACTAAAGCCTATGAAGATTGAAAAACTAATCCAATGTCATATAGTTCCAGACAGTAATAAATAATATTAAAATATTAAATACAAGATTTACAAGAATACAAAGATGTTGCATATTCAGGAAACAAATTTCATTTTAATTATTTTTTCTTAGACAATATTTTAATTGAGATATAATTCACATACCATATAATAAACTCATTTAAACTGTACAATTCAGTGGTTTTTCATATATTTGCAAAGTCAAATAAACATCATTACTCTTTAATTCCAGAATACTTCCATCACCTCCCCTATCCCAAATGCTATATCCAATAGTAATCACTCCTCATTCTTCTCTGGCAGTCATTAATCTACTTTCTGTCTCTGTGGATTTGTTTATTCTGGATATTTCATATAAAAGGAATCAAAATATGGTCTTTTGCATGTAGTTTCTTTCACTAAGCATGTTTTCAAAGATCATACGTGCTATAGCATATACTAGAATTTTTTTTTAATTTTTATTTATTTATGATAGTCACATAGAGAGAGAGAGAGAGAGAGAGAGGCAGAGACACAGGCAGAGGGAGAAGCAAGCTCCATGCACCGGGAGCCCGACGTGGGATTCAATCCCGGGTCTCCAGGATCGCGCCCTGGGCCAAAGGCAGGCGCTAAACCACTGCGCCACCCAGGGATCCCGAATTTTTTTTATTTTTGTGGCTGAATAATATTCCATCTCATGGATATATCCCCTTTTTTATTCATTCATCAGTTAGTTGATGGACATTTGGTCTATACTTTTCAGCTATTATGAATATTGCTGCTATGAACATCATGTATAAGTTTTTGTATGTATATATGCTCAGCTATCTTGGGTATATAACTAGAAATTAAATTGCTGTGTCATATAAAAACTCTATGTTTAACTTTTTTTGAGAAACTGCCAAACTGGTTTTCCAAAGTGACTAGATCATTTTACATTTCCATTAGTAATGTGAGAGAGGGTCCCTATTTATCTACATCCTTGCCAACGCTTGCTATTGTTAGGCTTTTTAGTTCTAGCCATTGTAATAAGTGTGAAATAGTATCTCACTGTGATCTTGATTTGTAGTTTTCTAATGACTAAGGATGTTGATCATTCTTTCATGTGCTTGTTGGGCATCTGTATATCTTCTTTGGAAAATGCCTATTCAAATCCTTCACCCATTTAAAAAAATAGGTTATTTGTATTTTAGTCATTGAGCTGAGTCATTATACATCCTGGATACTAGTCCCTTATAGATATGTTTGTTTATAAACACTTTTTCCCATTCTTTGGGTTGTCTTCCACTTTTTTAATAGAGTCCTTTGAAATACAAAAGTTTTAAAGTTTGATGAAGTCCAATTTATCTATTTTTATTTTGGTTGCTTGTGCTTTTTGTGTCAAATCTAAGAAATCACTGCATAAGGCAGAGTCATAAAGATTTAGAGCTATGTTTTATTCTAAGAGCTTTATAGTTTTAGCTCTTACGTTTAGGTCTTTGATCCATTTTCAGCTAATTTTTGAATATGTTGTGAAGTAGGAGTACAATTGCATTCATTTGCGTGTGGATCCCCAGTGTCCACATTTTTTGAAATGACTATTCTTTCCCCATTGAATTGTCTTGGTACTTACTAATTATATTACACTGCTGTGTTGGACTCATCAACATCACATACTGCTAACGCTGTTTCCTCTTCTGTGTCCGTGATTCCCTTTCTTCTCTGGCCTCAGCATTTGGGTTCAAGCACAGATAGAAGTCATTCTGACAATTGCCAAGGAGGTTTTAAAAGCCACTTTGAAGTATTCCATTGTTCTTTCATTCATTGTTCTATTGCTCTTCCCTACTCAGTATTTGTTGATCAAAACAAGTTGTCAGGAGACTTGAACAAAGAAACTACAGAACTGCCCGAGCTGAGATGTGATTCCCTCCCTTCAAGTCTTGTTTGCCTCTAATCCAACACAGAAATCTTGTTTTCCAAACACCACTCTTTAAAAGTGAGATTGCAAAGTCTCTGGACTAGTCAGCCTATGCTCTCACACCCAGAAAAAAGTAAGCTGTAAAAGGCCCAAAGGTCCAATGGAGACCACAGAACAGCTTTTTCCCCAAAAGCAATTAAAACAGAAAAACACCTCATCCTTTGACTTTCCCACTTTGGCACAAAGACAAATTTTCTAAATATAAATTACTTGAAAAAAGTCAATGGCTCAAGAGTGTATGATCACCAAAAAATGTACAAAAATGTTGATAGCAGCTTTTCAGAAATAAAAAATCTTGTTTAGTTTGTGATTCTGTTGTCAAAGTGAATGCTTGGGGCTAAAAAGACTGTGGATTCACTGTTTTAAAGAAGTGTACTTAGAGCAGATGAGGACATCTGGATTACATTAGTGGCTGAAAGCAGACCAAACTGTGGAATGTTTAGAAGCAATGATAGTACTGTCAGATTTAAAATGTGACACCTTAAGTGAGTCACAACAAATAAATACTTTAGCAAATTACTTGTTACCTAGCACATATTTAGCAACAATAATAATAATTTCTTATGTGAATCCCAGCTCACCAGTTGTTACAGAACTGACTAGTTAATAGCTGTGCAGATGTCTCTTATGGCTTTAAAATATTGACAGCTGATTAAGCTGGCATTTTCTAAACAACCTTAAAAATTCTTTTTCATTTAATCTAGAAGCTTCATTAATTGATTAGAAAAAACTAGATAGGCAATGAGATACTAACACATGCCCACAAGAGTAGTTGACATTTTGAAAACTTACAATACCAAACACTGATGAGAGCATGGAGCAACTGGAGCTCTGAAACATTGCTGGAGGAAGTATAAATTAATAAAATAATTTGAAATATGGCCATTACAGTTATAGTTAATCACATGCTGATTTCATGATTCAAGAATAATTAGTTCATGTGGCCACCAAAAAAAAAAAGTATAAAAATACTGATAACAGATTTAGTCATAGCAGCCCAAACTAGAAACAACCCATATCTAATAATAAGAAAATGAGTAAATGAATTGTGTGTGCTCATAAATTAGAATACTACACGGAAATAAAGAATAGATTACAACCACAGACATGCAACCACATATTCTCCCAGACATTATAGTGATCAAAATAAACCAGAAACAAAAAAATACACTGTATGATGATATTTATATTAAGTTCAAGAACATACAAATCTAATTCAAGATGTTAGATGTAGAAATCAGAGTAGTGGTTGTTTTAGGAGGAGGTATTGACTGAAAAATGAGGAAAATTCTATGGTATGGGAATATTCTTTCCTGAGTTGAGTATTAAATGGGTGTCTAGATAGGAAAATATAGATCAACCCATGCATTTATAATTAGTGTACTTTATGTACTTCACTCACATATGATAAACTTCAATAAAAAAAAAAAAGTTTAAACAAGGTGGGAAGAGTGGCCCAGGAAAATAGAAGAACTTTCAAACCTTTTTTAACATGAAACAAAACGCTACCTCTCATCCACCTGAAACACAAAAACAGAATGAAGAATTTAAAGCTAAGAAGCCAGAGCACAGTTGGTCTGTAAAAAGGTGCGATGAAGACATCAGACATCATTCCTACTCTTCTATTGCCAATTTGAGTCCATGCATCCTACTATTTCAATCCAAGAAATAAAATGATAAAAATTGTCCGCTGTGGATGCAACTGAGTTCTTATTTAAAATCATGGGAAGTTACAGAAAAATGGATCCTAAAATTTCTAGAGTTCATTTCTTTTGCTCTCCCACAAACTCACTTCTCATCCAAAGAATCAATCAATATTCAAGTTCAGCCACACTAAAGTAAGTCATATGTTAATTCAATTCTACTTCAATGGCTTTTACATAATCCCTAGGCAGGGACCTTGTCAAAATCTTTGCTCAGTACAATTCCTGGGATGCTGCTGACATTCAGTTGAGTGTATAGTATAATTAATATCATAATAACAATAACACACGAGAAAAATGCACACCTCCTTCAGTTTGCAGAAATACCGGGCTGTAGCTAGCACAGAATTTTAATTCAGAATCAACAAAGAAAAGAGAGATCAGAAGGCAGCAAGAGCAATTGGATTCTATAAATTTACAGACTCAGCCTAAACTGTAGGAAAAACCACACTTCTTAGGCAAGCTATCCTGTAGTAGAAAACTGCGGTTAGCAAGACAACTTCGTGTTCCTAATGCCATGTGTTCCTTCACTTGACTACAGTGAAGGTTGCAGGTTGATCTCTTAGTAGCTACAGGGAAGCCAAACTTCCTTCTGAAGGTGAAAAGGACTGGAAGTATGTGTGTGTGTGTGTGTGTACGCCTATGTATGTGTATTTGAAAATAGTCAGAAGTACTAATGTGTATGGCGAGAAAAGAAGAAAGAGTAATAAAATACCTTGTGACCGAAAAGATGATCTAATTAACAAAATGCGTTACACCTTTAGCTCCTTATTCCCACTACAATAAGAATGGCTGGTATAATGAGGATTAATAAATATTCCCTAAAGGTGCAAAGTTGTTGATTTTTTTTCCTCTGGAGAGGAGCCAACATCTCTTCTCCGGCCCTCAAGTCGGGAGCACACATCCGACTGTGCCAGCATAAAAGCAAGCTACTCTGGCCTGAGTTTCATAGAACACCTGCCAGAAAGCCCCAGGGCAAGGAGGATTTTCCCCAAATCCAGGTTTCATCTGAAAGGCTCCTTCTACAATCCTTAATGAATGATGCTCCAGGCGTGTCCCAACAGCAGCATCATTGGAGAATTTAAAAATGCAAAATCCCCTGTTCTACCCTGGACCACTCAGAAACTCTGGGTCTGGGGCCAGGGAATCTGTGTTTTAAGAAGTCCTCTAGAGGAATTGGCATGCTTACGTTTAACTTGTTTCCCTCAGTTCCACATCCTCTTCCACCGGCTCTGAACAAATAGCTGGCTTGGTTTCTTCTTCAGCAGCTGCAAGTCTCTCTTCCTGCCCCATTACTTTTTAAATTATTCTTTACTGTGGCGTTATCTTTTCCATTTGCCACTTTACACAATATTACTAAAATAGGTATACTCTCCCACTAGTGATTATCAGTCTGCAAAAAAAAAGTTTTTTCTGTCCCCAAATCTTGCCAGTACCTAATAAATTGTATTAGGGCCACCACACAACACACAGATATTCTGTGACCCAGTCCTCAGTATCATGTTCCAAAACACCCCACCACAGCAATACCTCTCCCCTCAAGGCACAATTCTCCTACATAGTACATGAGTTTGCATTTAAGATTCTGCAGAAGAGACTCTATGGCTATATCATTATTTTATTTCTAGACAATGAAATGTGGAGGAAGTCACTAATGCATGACATTTTTTGGTCAAGGCTTCTATGAAGCAGGTGTTCCTTTTCCCCATCCACCTACTAGGTGCAAACAGTGTGGGGCTACACACCTGGAGCCTCAAATTTTTCTCAAATTTTATCATGCATCAGAATCATCCAGAGGGCTTTTAAAAATGCTAATCATGGGAATTCACCCCTAGAGTTTCTAATTCAGTATAATTAGAAAATTTGCATTTCTAATAAGGTCCTAGATGATGCTAGCCACACACCCCCACACACACACTAGTCCTGGAACCACACTCAGAGAGCCAGTGGTCTGAATGCTTGTTCTGAAGAATGGTGAAGCCAAAAGAAGGAAACTACTTCCCTGGGTGACCCTGTAGAGGAGAAATGTTAGCTGATAAGAACTTTAACTTCATTCCATATATGAGCCAGACATAAAATGCGGTTGGTTTTGAGCCAATGTGCCCTTCCCCTTTATTTTTTTCCCACATTTTATTCCACTCTTCAATAATAAAATGCTTAGAAAAGTAAATTCTGACATCTTTGAGATCTTATGCAAGAATATGTTTATAATATCCATTAACAAAAACCAACAGGCACTGAACAAATAAAGCAGAAAACACAGAGAGACATGAAATTTTACACATCTTAAATTAGAAATAACTGACTTATAGATTTTATTTTTTGTTATAGTTTTTTCAGTGTTTATCTCCCCTGGAGTTTCAGCAAGATTCTTATGAACTACTTTTCCTAAGTGCAATATAACATTTTGTTCTCTCTAGTTTTCTGTCACTCAATGTCTTTTTGTGAGACCACCAGGACAAAGCTGTGTCTAATTTATCTTTACTTTCCTGGTGCCTAACACAGGGCCTGGTCCATGGTCAAGATTCAAGAAATACATTTGTGAGATGAATGCAATAATACTAATAAAGTATGGCAAATGGACAAATGAATACTTTTAAAACTTGGTTTTGTTAATTACCAGATCCTAGTTTCCATGTCATTCCACAGGTACTGTTGAGATGCTAGGTAAGAAACAGAAGACAGAGTCAAAGCCCCTGTTCCCAGAGTTTATTGCTGTGAAAAAATATAAAAACAAGAAATATTTTTTAAAATGCAATACAGCCAAATAGAAACAAAACTAAAATGAGACAACTAAATAAATAGGGGGGTAGGTAGATTCATTAGGAAAATTAAAATAGGCTGCTATGCTGTAACATGCTTGATAGAGACAAAAGTACTTGGCATATTATATTTGCATTTAAAAAGGAAAAAGCGTTGTACTGGCAATAGTTATTGATGGGTCCCTGTATCAATAGCTTTCACATCATCCATGGTTAGTTTGACAAAGTACATGGGAGGCAGCAGACACACTGACTTGGGTTTGTCAGCTTTCAGTACAATTGCTCACAGCCCTGAACTCCCAGAGATGAAGTAAAGGTTGTAAGTCCAGTTAACGTTGTCAGACCTTTTGTTAAATCTCAGAAGGCTAGGGGTGCCTGGGGGGCTCGGACAGTTAAGCGGCAAGCTCTTGCTTTTGGCTCAGGTCATGATCTCAGGGTCCTGGGAATGAGCCCTGCATCAGCCTCCACACTCAGCAGGAAGTAGGCTTGAAGATTCTCTCTCTTCCTCTGCTCCCTCCCCCAAAATAAATAAATCTTTAAAAATTTATCAAATCTCAGAAGGCTATGCTGTGAAAATGTTGCCCCTGACTTTGCAATCTGCTATACTTCCCTTTTCATCCTCATCAGTTTAATTTATAAATACCTGATCTGAAATGATAATTTTTTTAAAAGCAGCATTTTTATTTTTTTCCACTTTTGTGTTATCTTTATTTTTTTTATAATAAATTTATTTTTTATTGGTGTTCAATTTGCCAACATACAGAGTAACAGCCAGTGCTCATCCCGTCAAGTGCCCCCTCAGTGCCCGTCACCCACTCACCCCCACCCCGCCGCCCTCCTCCCCTTCCACCACCCCTAGTTCGTTTCCCAGAGTTAGGAGTCTTTATGTTCTGTCTCCCTTTCTGATATTTCCCACACATTTCTTCTCCCTTCCCTTATATTGATTTAGAATGTCATATGGGCTACAAGCCCCAGGTCTGGGGTCAAATAGACATATTTCAAGTCATCCAATTTCCTAGATGGCATTGGTAAGTCTAAATTCTCCAATGCATCTATACTCATTGAATGAGATATAGTACTGACTCTTTCATTGGATTTGGGGAAAGATTACATGAGACAATTGCATGTAAAACACTTACATTGTAAATAATCATTCAAATTGTGCAGTTCCAACAAGGATAAAGAATATGTTCAGTAAGGATGAGAAAATAAGGCAGTCATAGTTAAAGTGTCAGAATTTGAAAACGTTGTTATAAAACTATTCTGGATTTTGAAGTTTTACAATGAGGCTATTGTGATGAGTTTCTGAAAATAAGTTTGATGGAATAGAGGAGGGTAGAAGTCAAGAAGCTGTGACTCAAGGTGTTAGGCATTGAATACAACAAGGATAATGAAAGAAGATAGGAGTCAAGTGCTAAAGCTATTAAAAATGTGGAAATGTGAAGTCATTAGATGACTGTCAAAGAAGTGCTCTTCAGTTAGATTCCTCTATTATATGCTCTTATAGCACCTAGTATTTTTCCTTTGTGTCACTCATCTAAGCTACTATTTATTTATTTATTTATTTATTTATTTCCATCTGTAAGATAATAAGCTTCTTGAATGATAAAACCAAGTATATCTTGTTCCCAAGTGATTATATTTGCTTGTAAAATACAGAGCCAAGCAGAAAGCACAATTAATGTTGGATGGGTGGATGTATGGATGTATGGATGCATGAATGGATGGACTACTTGGCAGATAAAGAAGAGATAGTACTGAAAATAAGTGACATCAAGATCAAAAGAAGAGTGCAAAAAAAAAAAAAAAAGAAGAGTGCTTTCAGAGTAAGGTCAACAGGATGATTTATCTGCAAAGCAAGATTATACCTAAGAATCTAGGATTTCTTGTGAAGGTTTATTTATTTCCTGCCTCCCGATTTAATCTTCTCCTCTTACCCAGATTAATAAACCACATCTTTAGAAACTCATTTGATAATTAATAATTAGAGTAAGTGTCCCCAATGCTCCATCAAGCATCATTTATCACCTTGGCAATACATATAACAGTTTAAAATGTGCATGACTTTGAGCCAACAATTACATTTCTAGAAATTTATCCTACAGATGCACTCATGCAAGTATGTGTGCTATGCATACAAAGATTTTCTTTGCAACATTTTTCAAGATACTAAAAAAAATGACACTAAATGTCCCAAAATAGGAGATTGGTTAAATAAATAAATAATACATCACACAGTTGAACTTTATATACCATATCAAAAATATCCTGACCTTTAAATATCTCCATATTATACTGTTAAATAAGAAATAGGTATAAAACATGGAATAATCTACACAAGATGATTCCATTTTTAAAATATATAAATGAATGGAGGGAGCAAATATTTCTAGATGGCACTTGGGGGCCTAAACCCTTGCTTTTTCTCTCTCTGCTCTTGTCATGTCTTATTAATGGGTAGTGGTCCTGGGTGAGACATAATAAAAAGATTTTTGTAGTGTAATAAACAAACATTTGCCAGCAGAAACCATCACTACTAGCCAGAAAGTATTGGTTTGGCTTATGGATATTTCACTCTGGAGACTGGAAGACACTCCAAGTTTCTTTGGCTCTGTAGAGGTCAGGAACAAAAGGGTGGGCCCTATCCTCTTCTCTTGGTAACATCCAGGCATCTGAGTGTCAAAGTTTTCAATGAGAGTAGTAAGTATGACCAGGGGCTTGTGGAGGAGAAGAAGAAGAATGAGAGGGATGCGATCTCTCTGATTATGTCCCAGCTGGGATCTGTCTGAACTAACAGGTGGCACAAATTAAAGGAAATGCTTTGCTTCACCCTGGGTACTCCAGAGGTATGTGTATCAATATGGGTCCACACTCCCAGAGGCTCCTGGTACAATGAAGTAGTAAAATGTGTATGTTCATATATATAAATGCACATGCAAAAAAAGTCTTACGATAAAAACCAAGCCGTTAACAGTGATCGTTCTTGTGGAGTAAATGGTTGCATTTTGGTGGAGGAGAGGGAAGAGATAGTGAGATGCTGATCCTAAGGGAATGGAGATACAAAGGGAGGTGACTTCATAAGTTTCTGCATTGTCTGCACAGTTTACTGCAATTACGTCTCATGATTTAAAAATGAAGAGGTATTTTTAAAAAGAGCTCAACCAAACTGCAGCTTGCTTGTACATTAACTAGGCCTAAGCAGGAGAAAGAGATCCTAATGTCAGATTGACTTTTCTAGGGATGGTGCATCTATCATTAGAGTTGCCCCTAAATTTGGAATAAAATGGTTCTGAAATCTTTCTTCCTGGAAAAGCAATCATTCTACCCTCTTGGAAATGATATTTAGCTGTGCAAACAGATGAAACAGGCATATCATAAGTTTTCACGATCACTAACACAAAGAAGAAAAGATCTCACACAGCACAACTTCCACATCCAACACCCTATAGATTAGCTCTATTCATCCATGCAGCACAAGAATTTGTACCATTACCATCTAATTTAAATAATTTGAGTTCTTTTAAAATAAATTCTGTGATTATCTAAGGTATTCAAAGACTCTCAGCTTATAGTCTGATAGCACAAATTACTCCTTTTACATAAGTGGACTCTCAAGGCTATGGACATTAAAGTCACAAAGATTACCACTTAATAACTAGCTACAAAACTCCATATTCCTATTTCTACACTAGATTGCAAATGCTCAGAAGTCCAGATGCAGTCTTTTTTTTTTTTTATTTAATTTCCTATAGCACTGAGTGTATTACCAAGAACTGACACCCACTTCAGTCAATGAAAATTAAATCCATCACACAGAGGCAACAGACACTGGTCTTCCTTGGGCTTTCTGGCCATAGTTTTTTCATTTGTTCACTGATCAAGTGTAATATTTCAATTCTTCTGCTCACCTTTTTTTTTTTTTTTTTTTTTTGGAAGCTTTGTTTATTGGGACATCTACTACAATGTGGAAAAAGGAGAAGAGGTAAAAACTCAACTAATAGATTTGGTTCTTCTAAATAACTCTATAGGAAGGTTGACTAGAGATGTGTTTAATTCATGCCCCATGTGATTCCTTCCCCCAGATTCTGGGGCCAGGATTTAGATACCCAAGACCTGGCTCTTGTCAGGGACTCACAGGCCTCTAAAGCTTCTTTCAAAGTTTCACCTGGAATTGTCCCTGCCACTGAGCCAACCTAAAAGCAAGTGCCTAACTACAAAGTCAAGACAAATGGGTATAATTTGTTCTTATAAATATTGAGAGAGCTCTTATCAGACATTAATTTTTAAGAAAATGATTTCAAAAAGATTGGAATTTATATATTCTTGTTTATTTCAACCTGTACTTGTGTTCCATTTTTTTCTATAAAACAGCTTCCTCGTACTTCAGCCAGAGAGCATGACTCGAAAATGAAGAACTCGTGACTGGATGTGGGAGGGAAAAGACTAAAATTAGAGAGACTAACAAGCTCTAATATTAGGGATTTATTTCGAAAATGCCATCTCTAATGAGAATTAACAAAGAGATTCTCTAAAAATGAATTGACTTGTTTAGCAGGTTCTGTCCTAGCTGAACAGGAAAAATAACCAGCCTTTCTGGATTATCTTCTGAAGTTATACAGTCAGGTTTAGAAGAAAAACTAAGTATTCACCCATAACCATGTAGAAAAGAAAACTTTTAATATTTGGTCAAACGGCAGAAGAGACTGATCAGGACAGAGATAGGGCAAAAATAAAGAAACCTAGAGAGCACTCTGGATCAGTCTGTCAGGCTTCTCAGATGCTGCCCAGTTTTCAGCTAAACAGTTAACACGCACACACAGAATTAGATATCACACACTGCATTCAGATGGGTACTGTGTCACCATGGCAACTGGTTTTGCTTAAACATAGCTCTGCATGTACGCAGTCCAAATTAGCTACAGAAGACACACACACACACAATATTCCCGGAGCTTATGTAACATCCGCCTATCCGTTACAGTTTTCTGGAATGGGGTATTTGAGTTCAGGTTTGTAAATGCTCTTTCTTTAAAACTTTCCTTTCTAGGTAGTGTGCCTCTGATCACTCAGCGGTTATGATCCTGGAAGCAACATTACAGACACAATTTCAGCGGATAATCAACACGTGAAAAGAAAAATCTGTACCGGCTTTTGTCAGTAAGTTCTTAGTGTGTAGAAGATGGATGGCAAAACCTACCACTTGAGCGTCTTACCTTTCAAATGCTATTTTATTTGGCTCGTCCTTGAGGAGTATTTTGGATCATTTTTCTTGAAAGATTATCCCCAAATAGCATTACCACCCCCACCGACTCCTCCTTATGATAAAATTGCTAAGAAAACAACTTAAAGCAAATTGAAAGAAATTTTAAAAAGAAAGGAAGTTGCCACAACCTGGTATCCAAACCAAGAAATAACCCCAGCATTCTTCTCATGATTTTTTCTTCAAGATTTATCTAGAAGAAAGGAAAAATAATTTATTTATTGAACTCCATTACATGGCACTGTTAAAAGCATGTGATTCTTTTTTACTTGTCAAGCCTCTATTTTTGTTTTGTTTTGTTTTTTTTTCTTCTTCTTCTTCTTCTCTTGCTCTTATTTTCTGAGAAGAGAACTAAATACGATACACTTTGGGGGAAATTACATCATTGGCTGTTTTACAATTTCCAAGACCACTCTGATTTTTGTACTAAAATGGCACAATGTCTGTAGTGTTAGTGAATATTTGTCCGAAAAGAGGGAAAATTAATCATATTTCTCCTAATGAACACCAGTGAAATCATATTTCTGCTTTTGGCTGAGGATGTATTCACCGTTTGTCCAGCGTCCCTTTCATTTAAAGGAAAATAGCTACCATTCAATTGGGGCTCAATTCACTCAGAAGATACTCAACCCACTTCTAATGGTGCTACCACTAAGAAACAGAAGATAAGGGCTCATTTGCATTGGATTAAGTTGGACGGGCTGGGTTTTGGTTTTGTTTTGTTGTTTTGTTTTGTTTTGTTTTTTTCATTAGAGCTCTCCTCACTCTGTTGGAGCATCATTACTGCGATCCCCCAGAGGACCACTGGGAGGCAGTAGTAGCCTGAACCCAACATCCCACCTTCAAGTCCTTACCATTGGCTTGCTTTGAGCTGGGGGTCTCTATCTCTACAAAGAAGTGAATATGTAATCCTTTTCTTCCTTTCCAAGACCATCCAGACTCAAATGACCTGAAATATTTCTTGAAAACTATTTAAGAACGTGAAATGTCCTGACCTTCGTGTGCCATGAGAAGAAGCAAGACAGTTGTTTGGCAGAAGTTTCTGAGAGCAAGTCAGTAATAGTAGTGCCCTGGGAAAATAAAGGCAGTGGGACAGGCCGGTGCCCTGAACTCACAAGGCCCAGAAGTGCGGGAGTGGGGGAGAAGCTAGCATCAGCTTTCCCGAACTGTAGGAGCCTCTCGAGAGTGGGCTGAAGGGACACAGGAGGGGACAAGAATACCTGCCCATGCCATTGATGTGACAGATGCATGTAGGAAGAAAATCCACAGGCCTTTGAACCCCAGAGTTGGAGACAAGCCTCAAGAAAATCTCATCCAGTGGTTTACCCGCTGTGTCTTGGAGAGCTTCTTGGACAGATGGCCTAAAGGCAATCAAACGGTTGGAATAGGGAAGACTCCAGGTGAGGCTCCTGGTGGTGCTTCCCAACTCGGTGTTTTAGGCAGGGTGTTTCCAGTTCTATCAGTTTCAGGGTTTCTGCATAAGATTTTATCTTATAAAAGAAATCTAAAAGTGTTGCAGACTGCTTTATAAATGAGGAAACTGAGACTGAGACGTGATCTCTTATATGATACTTCTTTCTTCAGCAATGAGCTGGTTGTTGGAGCATATTCCTTTCCATAGTACAGATAGTTATGTCCCTGACATTCGGCAATATCTAAGGCCAGTTCTGGAAGCCTGCCAATAGGTGTGGACATCAGAAGAAATGACACTCAAGGCAGTAGCCCGAGGTCTACACCTTAGCTCTACCAGGTGTCTTGCTGTCTCGTGCCTTGAGACAAATCAATGACAGACAATCTGCCTTTTATTTTCTCTTTAATAGAAAAGCTGCAATATCTGCCTCCTTTATTAGAAAGAGATTCAAAGGCCCAGTTGGCTGCGTGCTCTATCAAGAAAGGGACATGGGCTAAGGGCCAAAGGAAACAAAATTATATGTTAAGGAGAGTAATTTTTATACTATTAGCTCAAAGCAGGAAGCCCTGATTTAGGCAGAGGATTGAAAAGATACTTGACTGAGGCATGAACCAACCTCACAGTTCTTCATATGGGTAGGAATTAAAACCAGAATAACCTCTCTTTTGCAAATGAATGTGCAAAGTTTTCCTAAGACAAGTTTCCAGAATTGAGTGCAACAGAATATTTTAGAAGATCAAGCATCAGGGGCGCCTGGGTGGCTCAGTGGTTGAGCGCCTGCCTTCGGCTCTGGTTGTGATCCCGGGGCCCTGGGATAGAGTCCCGCATTGGACTCTCCCACAGGGAGCCTGCTTCTCCCTCTGCCTGTGTCTCTGCCTCTGTGTGTGTGTGTCTCCTGTGAATAAATAAATAATTTTTTTTAATTGTAAACTTGGATTAAAAAAGAAGAAGATGAAGCATCAACTTCAGACACATAACATTTCTGAGTATGAATCGAGCACTGCTGGTTCCTGATTGTGTTACGCCTTTGACCAAGTTGTTTAGTGTTCATGGGCCTCATGTTCCTGTTTGGAAATGCCTGCCGAGCTATTTTGAGCATTCGAGAGAATATGTGGGATGCATATGCCATACGTCTGACATTATTATTGTGTATTCTTGTTGTTTTCATTGTTACTGGACCTGGAAATCAGGATTCAGAGTTAGAGTGAAGTGACTTGAGTGATTTTCCCAGGCAGGGAGGATTTTATTCTGGTAATGCAGCTGGTTTTATCTAGCAGGGAAATTCTGTTTGCTGGTGGATGTTCGGAGTACTATGAGGAGAAAAATCTGGGAAGCTTCTCAACAGGAAAAACTATCACGAGTGTAGGGATGGAGATGTGATTAGAGTGGTGGCACGAATGTCAGGTATAGACTGTCTCTGTGCTGGGCAAGGTAGCTGTTAGGAAAAGGGGACTCATATACTGAGCTACAATTCTGTGCCTGATGTTTTAGCCATCGTGGGTCATCTTTTCTCACTGCAGAGTAGAGAACTGGCTGTTTATAGAGCCCCCAACAGCTGCTGCAATAGATTGGGGACAGTGTCAATTTAGAAGAAGACAAAGCAGGAGAAAAAGTTCACACAGAAGTAGAGGAGGGGGCAATTTGGTTGGCGATGTTGGGCAGTTGTCACCTGCTATCCCTAGCACTCATTCACCGATGCAGCTATCAGGCAACAGGTTGGAGTCTTCTTAGGGTCATCATAAACTCCTGGAGTAACCTTGGTGTTGGGACAAAGTTCATTTGAAAGTAAACTATTCAGAAAAATATGATCTGAGCCATTTTTTTTTTTTTCAAGAAATCCCAGGGGCCTAGAGTTAGTGGATTTAGAGCAGCCAAGTGTCTAGCTGACTGGCTGTAAGGTTTAGATGCTCCAGAATTCTTTCTGGGTCCAGGAAACCAATTACAAGATGGGCTTTTACAGAGAAAGAATGAGAAAGAGATAAGACTTGGAAAACCTCCCTAAAGTGATTGTGGTCATAAGAGCATGGAATTAGAGATTTTATGCACTTTGAGGTTTTTCTGGAGCAACAGGCAAAATAATACAGAAAAATAACACCTCGTGGATGTAATTTTTTCCATAGTGATTGTTGGAGGACAGTTCCTTTGCTCCCCCCACCCCCCAAATGTTAGAAGTCGATCGGGCTGATGGTCCATCTCTCAGGAACAGAAATTACAGTTTTGAAAAATCTCAGCCATGTGTGTCTCTGGGTGCTAGCTGGCAAGTGTGGGCCATATCGATCCAGGGCTACAGTTGATCACCTTACTCAAAACGTGTCAGCCAGGTACTTGGTGTCTCCCAGGACAGGTTGCTAATGGAATCGTCAGTGTTTCTTTTATAAAGCTTTGTTTCCTGGTTATGGTCTTTTGCGCTATAATTACTTGCTAAAGATGACATTTTTCTTTTGCAAGTAAGAGGTCTAGGATGAGTATATGAAACCACCCTCTTTGAATAAGTGCATCAATTTAGTATCTTGAAGTAAACAAGGTTAATGAATTGATGCATTCCATGTAGTCCCGGAACGTAATTAAATTCAAACATTACCCAGGAGGGAGCCGTGCTGCTGACCGCCTTCCACCAGGACAGCACCAGGGAAAATAGCAGCCTACAGACTAATTATTAAATCTTACCTCTTCAGCAGGGAGAAACAATAGATTAACCATTTTAAATCACATTGGAACTCAGGGTTGCTATGCATTTCCATTATAACTATTTACTCAACACTCTGATTTTGCCATGTTCTTTTGTCCTAGGTCCTGCATACCCATGTTTCTTCAGACTACATCATTGCCTGGGGATTTTTTTAAATTTATAAATAGTATATTCTCTTACCTTGGGCTCTTGAATTGATTATGGAATCTCCATTCCTTTTTCAGCCTCTCAAATCTTGGAAGCTCCCAGAGAGCATCTCATCAATAGCATGTTGAGCTATTAGACAGATGCCACCATCATTCTACTCTCTCACTCTACTTTTAGATCCCTATCTATGTATCTGCTGCCACAGCCATTACAATCTTAAAGGTCCCATAAAGACAACTCACCACCACTCCTACAGGATAGGGCACTTTTGCCTACCAAAGCAGACTGTACCAATCCCATTGAGAGTAAAAGCTCTGTGTCTACTCATCCTCTAAGCTCTGTGTCTACTCATCCTCTAAGTCAGATTTAGCAAATAAAAATACAGAGATGTAACAAATAAATGTTTCCTGGAAACATGTCCTAACTATTGCATGCAATATACTAAAAAAAAAGAAAATTTATCCAAATTCTAATGTAATTAATGTTCTGTATTGTACCTGGCCACTCTAAGACATACAGAAAATGTGTGTTTCATTCCCACAACAGTATCATAAAGTAGTTTTTCTTATTTTTATTATCCCACTTTACTAAAGAGGAAACTGAAACTACAGTGTCACTGCACTAATTGTGCCCAGGTATCTGATTTTGGTCTTATGATCCTAAATATATCCTGTGCTGCTCGGTTTCTCTTCTGTACCACTGCATCCATCGTATCATCTGCACTGTCATATGGGGGAATATAAAAAATACAGCACATAGATGAGTGGAATTTTGAGTTGAGAGTGACAAGACCTTAGTATAATAAGAGTAACCTACATTTGCTATAGATTACACACCTAAATGAGGTGGGCTCTAGTTATCAGGGAAACCAGTTGACCTGAGGATCAAAAATGTGATAAGACCTTCATATTTTTTTCAAAATATGCATTCATTTTGGAACCTTTTTCCCTTATCCTTTTTATCAATGTGCCACTCATCCTAATGCCCAAATCCTGTGCCCTTCATACGTTATCTCACCTGGCTGAGAAATCACTTAATCAATAAAGCACTTTACCTGCTGTTTCCACCTACTTCCTGGCTGCCTGCTCTCTTTGCTCACTTGTAATGCTATTCAAACACAATTTTCTATCTTTTTCAATAACTAATAGACATATGAGTTCAGTATCTATTCTGACCAGCCATTGGTTGTGGCCTCTTTGAATGATACAGCAGAAACTATCCTCCACACTAAGGAGATTACTAAAATAACCCCACTACTTTAAAGTCATTCACTTGGAGAAAGAAGTTTATTGCCTCTCAACAAACAGGGACCCACTTCTTTTCAGCTGGCTGTATTCTGAGGCACACACAGGTTTGTTGGATCAGAAACGGAAACTCTTCTATGAATCTAAGAAGGTTAGAGCAGCAAAGTCATGTATTTATATCTGTATTGTATTTACTGAATTTCTTTTATTCAATATGTTTTTGAAACCAAAGGTGAGCTGACATACATACATGGCAACCACAGGCTAAAAGAAGCTTTCAGCATTTCAAGTGCTTCAGAATACAATCTGAACACTCAGGCTAGGACCTTTCAATTTTCTTAGATAGAGACTTCAGGCTCAGGCAAGACTCTTCCTCTTACAAGGATTATCTGTTTGTCAATAGCAACTACCTTAAACATGTCATTTTCATGAATAGAGGGTGCTCTGGGACTTTTCTTTCTAATAAAGAAGCTTATGTTCCCAGATAGCAGGAGCTTACCATATTTTTGTTTCAAAACATATTAAAACAGGGGTTGCAAATTAGTTTCTAGTCACTTCCTGGAGTACTGTGTTGAGAAAACTATTCAGGCCATGTTTGGGCTCTAGGAAACAGTTTTATGGAGGATCAGCCATATTTCCCATGGTTGCATACGTGGAGAAAAAAAGTGCAAATGTCTTGCATTTAATACGCTTACATTAGAAGCATAAATTGACTACATGAGACTGGAAATCAGCTTCAGATTCCTGAGATGAAACAACAGTATTTGTAGCTAGCAAAGGCAATTTTATCTCCTCCCCAAGCTAACTGACTTGCTAAGCAGAGAAGCACTGATGCCTCTAATACCTTAACATCTTCATCTAAAAGGACTTGATAAGCACTTATTTGTGCATATGTGTGCTCATAGTTGTGAAAAGAAGCATAATCTCGTCTTTTTTTTTTTTTTTTTTTTTATAATCTCGTCTTTAAGCTGCCTCTTAGCCTAGAGAAACATTTAAGATAGGGTATTAAAACATGGGCATCTCAATGCCTTTTCCCCTCCATTTCATATTTTATCAAAAGAACCCCCTCTTTGAGTTGCTTGAAACTACAACCCCAAAGTATACAATCTTTAATGGAGTACTCTTTTAATTTTACTTGTCATTCCATTTCTGCCTAGGGATCAGACACTTTTTCAGAAGTTAGCCCAAGATAGATTTAACTGACTGCCAGTAAATCAAACTCAGATCACCACTACCCACCAGGTGACAAGTGCTTCCTTGTTAACAGCAACAACAACAACAACAAAACAAAACAAAACAAAACAAACAAACAAAAAACAGACCCAAACTTCTGCTTGGGGCTTTTTTCCCTTGACGTGAATTTTCCTGAGAAGTTCCTTTGCCTGCATGCAGACAAACTTCTCATAGCTGCTCAGAGGAACCCAGACAGGTGTTAATTCTACTTATACCCATACTGGGTACTCTGGGCAGAATTTCCATAATCAATTATCTGAGGCTCCGTTGATGTAATCAGTTGGTTATCTATGACTCCCTTAGCTATCCAGAAAACAGCAGTATGGTTAAAATAGCCAGGTAACTTTCAAGCAATTTCTTCAACATCCATGAAGATTTCTAAAAATAGGCCTGCGTAGATGCAAGTTCACATGACTCCATGGATAGAACAGCTCTGGCACTTGAGTAATGTTGTATATGATGAAAATATTAAGTTTACTCTTGAGTGACCCTCTGGGATTTAATAGCACTAAGTTCTCAGGGAGCAACCTAGCCTGATAAGTGCACCTTTCCCCCTCCCCACCGTTTACCTTTGGCCTAAAGGTAGACCCAGTATTTCTGAGTTGAATTGGAGCGAGCCTGCACAATGGCATTGGGAGAGAAGGTAGGTTTGGGATGATCACATCCTAGACCTTACTCACCAGGCCATGTGTTCAACTCAACTCTTTATTGGTCCAGAAGAAAAAAGGTGCCAGATGGGTTAGAGGTAGCTCAGGTTAATCATTGGTTCTGTGAATCCTCTCATTAGAGAAGGATCTTTTGAATAGACCCGTGCCAAAACAAAACAACAACAACAACAACAACAAAAACCCTAGGTTTTGTCTGAACAGCTTCACCAAGTTAAAAACCAAAGAGAGGAGAGATGGAAAATTAGACCTACATATTTGAAAATCTCTATATTTCTACATTTTTGTTCTCCCTGTGCTTTTAACAGAGATCGTCAAAATGACAAAAGGACCTAGAACTGAAAAAAACAAATTAAAAAAAAAAAACTCACCAATTTGCAGGATTCCACTGTGTAGAGAGCTGTTGTGTTGTGGTACAATGCAAAAACACTCAGGACAAAGGACCTGGTCCACCTACAACCTCTCTGAGCTTCAGGGTTCTTACCTATAAAATAAGGTAAAACAGAGGCTGTATGGGCATTTTAAGAGATATCTGAAAATAAGTTTTGCATGTCAGTGTTTTGTACATTGTAAAGTTTTATAAAAAATGAAAGAGTATGATAATCACTCTCTAAATATATATGGCAGTTTAAAATTTTTCATAATGTTTATTTTGTTTCAAATAAGAAAAGTGAGGGTATTATGCTGAGTGAAATAAGTCAATCGGAGAAGGACAAAAATTATATGGTCTCATTCATTTGGGGAATATAAAAAATAGTGAAAGGGAATAAAGGGGAAAGGAGAAAAAATAAGTGGGAAATATCAGAAAGGGAGACAGAACATGAAAGACTCCTAACTCTGGGAAATGAACTAGGGGTGGTGGAAGGGGAGGGGGACGAAGGGGTGGGAATGACTGGGTGGCAGGCACTGAGGTGGGACGTGATGGGATGAGCACTGGATGTTATTCTGTATGTTGACAAATTGAACACCAATAAAAGATAAATTTATTTTTAAAAAAAAGATAGGAATTTCAAAACATCAAAAAAATAAAATAAAATATTTATAAAAAAAGAATCTAAAAAAAAAACAAATAAGAAAAGTGACAGCTTTTAAATAGGACAAACTGTTTCTAAATTTTTAATCATCAGGTGACACCATGGGGAGAGGCATTCTCTCATTCTGACCCCATCAGCAAACAAAACAGCTTGGTTCCTGTTTCATAGAATGAGCCAATTATCAAAATACCTGCAAGATACCAGGTCATACCAGAACCATTAGGTTTAAAACCTAGAAACAAAAAATAAACCATAAAACAAAGGACAAAATGTTCAATTCATTGAGTAAGAAAATAATTTTCTCCTCAATCATGGGTCATAATGAAAGTAAATACTGAAATAAGAGAAAGGCTCTAAAAACAAAATCACAGTACAACAAAGCAAGGATACTCAACTAATAGCCTCTCTCTGCAATGTACAGTATTAATGCTGTCAATCTTGCTAGTGATGTTTTAAGAAATGACACAATGTCAAGCCTAAGTGTCTTTCTCAAGATTATATAAGCCGTACCATACCCCTAACATTATTTTTGTTCCTTGAGCAGATGTGGTCACCAGTGTAATGAAACAAATCCTTTATTAATAAAATTTACACTTAAATTATCCATACAGAGAAGGGGAGCATAGGTGGGTCAGTTGGTTAAGCATCTGCCTTCTGCTCAGGTCATGATCCCAGGGTCCTGGGATCAAGCCCCACATTAGGCTTCCTGCTCTGAAGGGAACCTGCTGCTTCTTCTCCCTCTGCCTGCCACTCCCCCTGCTTGTGCTCTCTCTCTATCTCTTTCTCTCCCTTTATCTGACAAATAAATAAATAAATAAAATCTTTTAAAAAAAATTTCCATGCAGAGAAGGAGGGAGGGGCTTGGAGTTGGGAGGTTTTCATTTTCTTTTCAAAGGAATGGATGGGCACTGTTGGGATGTGATTTGAGATATGTTTTAATAACATTAATTTGGAAAAATAAAAAAATAAAAAAATAAAAAAAATAACATTAATTTGGAAATAATATAAGGGAGGTTGAAGGAAGAGAAATTAGAGTTAACTATTACCAAGTAGCTTATTGGTGTGATGTCAAGTCAATAATCAAAAAAGAAAGACTGCTACAATGATTCATTTATTTATTTGTCAAATATTTTGATTTCTTGAATGTGCTAAACACAGATGACATCATAATGTTAGATAAAAAAACTAGTGAGAGTGATGGCAAAATAATCATGCATACAATTAAGTCTTTGGTAACATATAAATGAGTCCTACAAAACTAAGGGAAAATAGTTTAATACAATAGTAAATAAAGGCTACTGACAAGAGTTAGGAATAGGGTCATCTCTGATGAAGTGACATCCAAGGTAAAATTAAAATAGTTCAAGGAATTAACTAGGTAAAATGGCAGGGGAAGACATTGAAAAACATGTTTCAAGTAAAGCAAATATCATGTGCAAATGCCCTGTGGTAAGAGTAAGTAATTAAATAAGAAACTATGGCTGAGTTTAGAGTACAAGAGAGAAAAAAGGAGACAAACAGAAATGAAATACATCAGATAGAAGGTTAGGTTTTTAGAAGAGAAATATAGAAGAGGAACAGAGAGAAATCAGAGGATAGAATAACATTTGAGCAGAAACTCATGGATGGAAGCATGTGGGTAGCTGTGGACAGAGCTTTCCAAGTAGCGAATCAGCTGGTTACCTGAAGTGATAGCCTACTTGCTGCATGTTAGGAAAAAGAGAAAATATCATTCTAGCGTCTGTGGAATGAGCAAGGATGAGAACATTGAAAATGAAGCCAGAGAATAGTAGGAGCCATAGACCACTACTCTGGGAGATTTTTTTCAGGAGAATTTCATAGTCTGGCTTATATAAGTCATTCTGGCCACAGTGTGAGGAACACACTGTGGGGGCAGGAGCAGATGCTGTCATGATGTAGGTGGAAGAAGAGATCAAGGATGAGCCCTCAGCACGTGACCCTCAGACCTGGGGAAGAGTGGTATAATTTGTGTAGATCAGCAATACTGTAAGAGGCCTGAGCTTTCTGGACAGATAGCAGAAGAATCACTGATGGGGAGGAGACCATGGGACACATCTTGGGCTTTTGAGTTTGAAGTGCTTTGTGACCTCCGAATAGAGATATAATGGCAAGAGTCATCAGTGAACAGAGGATTACTGAAATTGTGTGTAGAGTCTAGATTATCTGAAAAGAGAGAGCACAGACAAGATAGAAGGGTCTAAGACCCAGGCTTGAACAGTATCAATATTCACTAGTGAAATAGGTGACAACTAATAATCACACTAGCAACAATAATAATGCATGAATATAGGATGAGAAAGAGGGTAACTAGAGCGGCAGCCACATTTACTGAGTGCTTAATATGTTCCAGGCATAAATCTTCATGCCTCACACAATTTACCCTCACAACAACCCTATCTGGGTTCTTTCACTCCCCTTATTTTAATAATTTCCATTGTTTGACTAGGATATAAATTTCTGTTATTGGCTCTGTATCAATTTTCCAGAGTCATCTATGGATTCAAGTTGAATTTTATTTCAGAAATTGTTTATCATTCATATTTTTAGACATTTCTATTGTTAGTTCATATTGCTGAACTCTTTTTCTCTCTTTATGTTCTGCCCCTATATGTCATCCACATCTGTTTCTTTCTCTGAAATTATTACTATGTGTTTGTGGACTTTTTTCTTTCATTATGTACTATTTCCTTAAGTCTACCTACAGATTCTCCCATTCTTATTTGCTTTTATTCTAACTGTTTTTTTTTTTAAGATTTTTATTTATTTATTCATGAGAGACACAGAGAGAGAGGCAGAGACAGGCAGAGGGAGAAGCAGGCTCCATGCAGGGAGCCTGACGTGGGACTCTATCCCGGGTCTCCAGGATCACACCCTGGGCTGAAGGCAGTCAATAAACCACTGAGCCACCCAGGCTGCCTTATTCTAATTGTTTGAATATGGCTTTCAACTCTAAATTTTTTCTCTTCCATTTCCCTCTTGAAATGTTTCCTCCATGAATCATTCTTTTCTCTTGGTTTTCATGCTACCTCTCACTGCTTGTTTATGTTTTCTTCCTGCATCATCATTCCTTCTCACTGTTTTTTCCACTTTTTAAAAAGATTTATGTAATTTTTTGAGAGAGAGAGAGCAAGGGGAGTGGGGCAGAGGGAGAGAGAATCTCAAGCAGACCCCCTCCCCACTGAGCATGGAGCTCTATGTGAGGCTTGATCTCACTACCCTGAGATCATGACTTGAGCTGAAATTAAGAGTTGATCCTTAACTGACTGAACCACTCAGGCACCCCATCACTGTTCTTTTCTAGTGCTTTCCCTTTCCCTTGAACTCCTAGACCTTCACCGAATTTTGCTCAGTCTTCCGACTTATTTTCTCTCCTTGACATTCTTTCCTTAAATTCCATAGATTTAAAGAATATCTACCGCTGTGATTTTCAAGCTAAATTTCCAACCTAACCTTCTCATTAGAGATTTCTGGTCAGCCTTTTAACAAATCCATTTCAATGTCCACTGGCCCCCAAAACTTAGGAAATTTAAGACTCAGCTTTACATTTTCTCCCTAAGATCTGCTTTTCTTCCATCTTTCTTAGTTTTGAAATGGTACTATTCTCTGCCCAACTGCTCACAGCAAAAATTTCATATTACTGGTACCCATTCCCAAATCTGATCTACCATTTGGAGGAATTGGACCTGTCTGTCTCATGATCATGAGAATGTTAGGTGCTATAGATCTCATTTCCTAGCCAAATTCTTCACTCCTTGAAAAGGTAACACAAATTTGCTTGGAATGAAAGGCAAATTGCTTGGGTATGGAAAAATTAATCAGTGGGTAAAAATGTCTTTAACTCTGAGAAGATTGAGGTTTAAGGTTAGAAATCATGAAGTAGGGAGGCCTGGGTGGCTCAGTGGTTGAGCATCAGCTCAGGGTATGATCCTGGGGTCCTGGGATCGAGTCCCACATCAGGCTCCCCTTGGGGAGCCTGCTTCTCCCTCTCCCTCTGCCTATGTCTCTCTGTGTCTCTCATGAATGAATAAAGAAAGTCTCTTTCTAAAAAAAGAAATAATGAAGTAAATTAAATCCATAGTATTAATACTTTTGCATTAAAATAAGAAATAACCTTTACACATTATTTATTTAATATATTTGTAATGTTTAAGAGAACTTGGCATATTAGAGTTGTGACTCTAATTTGAAATATCTAATTACTAACTTACACTTGTGATTTTAAGATGAAAAGTATAAAATTATTTTTATCACATACTTATGATAAACTATTTGCAGCATTAGTCGAGCTGCAGTAAAAATTTCTTAAGTCCTTTGTAAGTTTTGGTTGGTCATATTGTTGAAATAGTTAAATGAGTTAAATATCTTTCAAGTATAAATGATAAAAAATATTAGAGCTCCTTAAAAGTGGTTGCTTCAATTTATCAGACTTTAATGAAAGAAATTAATATTTTCAGTCCTATTAATTTGAAGGGGGTAAAAGGCACATGCACACACACAAACCCTTGGGAAATACTGATGTGTGTCTGCAATAAAGTAATTTTTTAACGGGTGTCTATTAAATGAAAGAATGAGACCAGACCTATTTTAAATTTTTAATCCACTGAAGATCTAGGTGCACAATGTGACCATTTCTTTAATGAAGAATGGAACAAAGATTTGGGGGATGAACCATAAAGGGTTTGATGTATTATATTAGCCTTAACAGTCACCATATACTTAATAATTTCCTGATATTGCTGGAGTCAAAACATCCACCAGTCCCTGTCCACATTCCCATGTGTTTGCTGGACTTCTCCCTTTTCAGAAGGCAAACAGATAAGAACCTTATTTAAAGTAATTAAATCCTGCTAGTAGGACCCATAAATACTTTTAGTCATATGCTTGCTCTAGGAAAGAAACTCATTCACCTAGATGCCTCAGTCCGGGGGCCAACACTGAGACCTCATTTAAGTAACTATACCATTGAGTTTGTGGCTTGCATAATAAATTCTGGACTCCAAAAACCATTTTTAAAAGTCTCATTTTCATTTTAGCAACCAATTCAAATTACCATATTGTTGATTTGATCAACTGCCAGAAAAATTCAACTTTTAAGCTTGGTGTGATTTCATACTAGACCATGCTACCACTATTTAGAAATTTTTGCAGAAACAACCTTTGAGTTCTCTCTGGGTCAATATAAAAATAAACATAATTATACTTCAGACTGTAGACCTAAAGCTGGAATGTTCTGTAGTCAGATGCTCATCTTGAGCCATTTTACAGAAATCTTCCCAGAACGCAGCCATTGGAACCAAGTCCCTAGTACCAATTTTATACATTGGAAACGTTTGTAAAGTAAAAATACCAAACTCTTCTCCTAGCCAGCCCTGACTCTTTTTCTTCAGTAATCTGTTTCTATGTGTAAACTTTGTAGATGCATCTGTTTTGAGTTACATAAATACACCAAAAACGTATTTTATAGCAGGAAAATTTATGCATTCCATATTCTCACAGTTTGAAAATGGCCAAATTTATTCTCTTGAATAAATGCTCTGGGGATAAAATCAAAAGAACAACTCAAAAGCAATATTTTGAGAGTTTTCGCCAGAATCAGAGAAAAAGAAGGTACATAAAAATAGACACATGTATATAATACATATATCCAAATATCCATTTATCCTGAGGAAGGGGATATACTGAAGATAATTGAAAGTGATTTGACTATTCAAAATTTCTTTATTTTTGGCTTGAAATATGTTTCCATGCAAATATTTCTATTTGAATATAGGTGTGTTTAATATGCTTGTATTCAGTTCAAAGCAAATAAGAGAGTAAAGAGAGTACTAGTTGGGACCATATAAAAGAAAAGATTGGGCAGCCCGGGTGGCTCAACAGTTTAGTGCCTGCCTTCAGCCCAGGGCCTGATCCTGGAGACCTGGGATCGAGTCCCACATCGGGCTCCCTGCATGGCGTCTGCTTCTCCCTCTGCCTCTGTCTCTCTCTGTCTCTCATGAATAAATAAATAAAATCTTAAAAAAAAGTAAAAGATTGTATGCAGCACTTGTATGACTCCTAGTAGGTTATCACCATCAAGATAGTATGAACATTGAGACCACCACCTCCCAGAGCTGCTGGCAGGCAAAGAGGAATGGATCTCTATGCCACTACCCTTCTTTACCTCCTTCTATAGGAAGATGTGTGTCTGGGTGCAACCTCATCATCCATGCTCTACTCTCCACCCTATTCCAGACAACTGCAGCAGAAAAATAATTCTGATCAAGATTCAAGAACAGGAACAAGCAAGTAGTACATGTGGAAGATGGAATTTTTTTAAAGAGGCAGCAGAAATGATTAGACAAGTCTTCATATAGAGCTACTGTATGCTTCAGGGACAAGAAATCCCTGACAACTTCCCAACCCAAGCCCATAATCCCAGCAGTAACTAGTTTCCATTTATGCTTCATAAAGCTTGGTGCTCTCTCTTAAGTCCAGCCCCATGACCAGAAATACTATCATCTGTAGCATAAGGTCAACTCTGCCCACCCCTACCCTTCATCTTTATGGATATGCCCCCCATAGCAAATAAGTTGGAAAGCTGTTCAATTTCCTGATATTTATCTTTTTAGAGGGTAACCTAATTCAAGCTAATAATTCACTTACTTAGAGATATTATGGATTTGTATCTTTAATTTATAAAAAAAACAGTCCTAAGAAAAGGAAGTGTTTCAAAGATTTTTCTCTGCATAACACATAAAAGACCTTAAAACGTCAATAAAACATATAAAATTACAGGCAACATCAGTAGGGACATCTATCATCAAGCAGCTGGGCAGAGAAGGTAAATGCAATACATTTAAAATCAAGATTTTCCAGGAGCTGATCACAACTGAGATATTCTCCTTGATAATAACCAAGAGAAGATTCTATAGATGGCCATTGTCTTTCTGGCTTATAAGCATGAAATGCTCATGTAAATAGCTCCTTCTTTCTTTCTCTCTTTCTGGTAAGATTTTGCACCTTCTGAGCTCCTAGTCATACCTGTACATCACTAACTCTTCACTAATCTCTTTCTGAAATGTTTCATCATTTTCTATGCTGGCTACTTTTGAAAATCTTACTTTTCTTATTTATTTTTATTTCTTTTCCATTAGGGAACCAAATATCAACCCAAATATCAACTCTGTCTGGTATAAACATTGAGCAGAGATGGATCTCTATCAAAAATTCCCAGATTTTTCATGCAAAATGGGAAGCAATAAAAAACTGACACTCTCAAAATATAAATTCCCTTAACAGTTCCAGAAATTCTTTAACAAATCCTCACAAAGCTTTGCATTTCTGTTACTATGTTTTATAATTTTTTTCAAGAATCTATTTTTAATAATAAAAATGAATTAATTTTTTTATTAAATTAACTTTGTTTAATTCCTAGTGTGGCAGTTAGGTTTTATTTTTTAAGATTTTATTTATTTATTCATGAGAGACAGAGAGAGAGAGAGACAGAGAGAGAATGAGACGGAGACACAGGCAGAGGGAGAAGCAGGCTCCATGCAGGAAGCCTTGATGTGGGACTCGATTCCAGACTTCAGGATCACGCCCTGGGCTGAAAGCAGGCTCTAAACTGCTGAGCCACCCAGGGATCCCCAAGCAGTTAGTTTTTTTGTATTACCTTTCATTATAAATGTGTAATTTTTCAGTCGTGTGAGCTAAATAAGTTTTCAAATGCTGATCTGGCCAAGCAATAACTGTTTATAATATTATTAAAAAGAATATTATAAGTAACTAATGTCAAAAAGACTTTTCAAACAATATATAAATAAATAATATAAAAGAATACTATAAGTAACTAAAAGAATATAAAAATTTTATAAAAAAGAATATTATAAGTAACTAATGTCAAAAAGACTTCAAACACAATATGTTTTACATTAACTTGTGACTGAGTAGATGTTTGCAGAACATACAATCATCTATGTCAAAGATTCTAATTATAATTCAAATTTGATAAGTTTTCCCTTTTATTATGTCAGCTGTGGGATCAACAAAAAATACTGTGAACTCAGAAATTACCTTCATACAGAAGGTCAAGTGGAGTGTGTAAGTGTGGTCCACATATATAACATATGTATTTCATCTTTCTTGCACATGAAGAAATTGAAAAGGATGTGAAGGAGTCAACCAAATGCTCTGATTTCAGTACCTGGAAAGAAGCTACCATAAGGTTCATTAGCAGAAAAAGCAATCTTTTGCATTTGCCTGGATTTAAAAACTCACAGAACCTTCTGTAAAATACAATTTGGCCTGCAGATTCTGTAATAAGAACTCACAATTATATATCTCTGAAACTAATTTTTATGTGCATAAAAATATGTCCCAGAAGTTCAGCCAATGATTTTTCATTGACTGAGCAAAACCTGTTCCTTCAAATCCCTAGGGATTAAGTGTCCATATATAGCCCCACGGCAATTGAGCCTTGCCTGTGTAGTTTGCAGGTTTCACAGATTGTAAGAGCAGTATGAAATAGACATGGCATTCTTTAATTTTTAAACATTTACAGAATATGATTTTCATGGCTCACAAGTCAAAAATCTAAGATAAATTATGTATAGTGACATTTGACATATTTTTCTTAGGGCCTATAGCTAACCGATTTTTCTCAAATTATCTATGCCTCAGTGATTTCATCCTTAATTAATCTTGGTTTTATGAAAAAGAATTTAGGTTTAATTTCCAAAGAAATGATTCCCAAAGTATTTTCTCCAACTATAAGCCTCTAAACTTTCATCCAAACTTTTTATTCTTTCAGAATTTTAATTTTAAAAAAACTACATCTTCAGAATCAAGTACCACTTTTGCCCAATAGTTAATATGATTCATCAGTTGAACAAATATTAACTGAATACCCCTTCTTTACCAGATATCTCACCCAGATAAAGGAAATGACTTGTTGCTGTGCTGATTCAGTAATATCAAAAACCTTATTCCTCTACTAATATTTACTGAGTTCTTTTTATATTCTAAACACTGTGTTGGTCATAGGTTTGCAAAGAAATGATTTGGATACCTGTCCTTGTAAAGCTTACATTCTTATCAGGAAGACATTAATAAACTGATAATCACAAAGAGATAAATGCCCTAGTAGAGGTACTGTGCAAAATATGAAAACAGAGAAGGGGAAGGATCTAATTTTAATGTAAGGCAAAGATAGTTCAAGCAATCTTCTTAGAAGATGCAGCACTTGAGTTAATTCATGAGTGGTAATGAGGGATTTTCCAGAGAGAAAAGTGGAGAAGGGTACTCCAGAAACAATATATGTAAATCCACAATATATGTGAATATACAAAAATGAGAAGAAAGGCAAATATTTTGGTGAAACAGAATGTAGAGTGTAGGAAGCAATAAAATGTGAAGACACAGTCCTGAAATCTATACCTGCTAAGAGATACTATCCTTGGAAAAGTGTCCTTTGATTCACATAGTCTCAGAGTAAACAGTGAGAATTTATATATATATATTTATCTGTTATTTGCAGCTGATGAAAAGTCAGTCCTGGAACCAGCAGACCCATGAGTCATGGGTTAAGAGTAAGTCTGCGCAAAATAATGAAAAAAAATTGAAAAAAGACTGAGGAGAATTTTTCACCCATCCTGCGTCTTCACTTATGAGTAGAATCAGCATCAACTGTACATTTCCAGAGGCACTTTGGTGGACCTGAAAAGCCTGAACCAACCTCTGGGAGAACACTGATTTATTTCCTGTTTGTGCAATTATCTTACTCAGTTTTTTATTCTTTATCCATTAAAAAATTCTGTAACTTTTAATTGTGTACTGGCATCTATCTACTGCAATGCCCATGCACCTCCTATACAAGTTGGATTTTTATTTTATAGGTTATATAAATACCAGGATAGGTTTTATATGGGAAGTTATGGTTCATCCTGGAAATAATACCTAAGGTGAATGCAAAATAATTGAGCCAGACATATTTACTAGCTGACCTTTGGTAATAATTCAGGTAGTAGAAGATTAGGTCCTGAACTCAAGTGTGTGGCACTCAGAATGAAGGGGAAGGGTCAGATTTTAGAGATCACATGTAGAGTTTCAGAATTTGATAAATGAATAGATCAAAAGAATGAGAGAGAAAATGATGATCTCTAGGGACTTTACTTCTAGATTAGCCAACATCAAACCCAAATCACATCAAAAACCAGAAGAAAATCTGATTTAAAAAAAAAACAAAAAACAGAAACACTTTATTTGAAGACATAAGAGAGCTACTCAGAAGCCAGGACTTGAGGTATTCAAAGTCCCAGAGAAAAGCAAAGTGCATTAAGGTGAATCAAGTACTCTCATTACTCTGCCCCTAGATGTATTTATCATTCATAAGTAGACTGGAGCCAAGGGCCTCAGAAGCCAAACAGAAAGTACAGAGAAGCTAAACAGGGTGGCTGACACTGTCATGAATACTAGAGAAACATAGAGTTCAATACCCACCAAAATGAAGCAGAACTAGTAAACATCATAAACGTTCTATGGGGACTCCTGAAAAACTGCAATAGAAGTAAAGGTGAACTGGAAAAAGATCAAATATCACAGAATTAAATTCATATTTGATCAGCTTAATCCTGGACTAGATTACCTATCATTCCCCTTATCAAATTACATCTCAAAAAAAAAAAGAATTATAGTATCTAAAGGAAAAGCATTCAGAATGTCTTCAATATCTAGCAGTCTGAAGCCCCAGTGCCTCAGCGGTTTAGCACCACCTTTGGCCCAGGGCGTGATCCTGGGGACCCTGGATCGAGTTCCACGTCAGGCTCCCTGCTTCTCCCTCTGCCTGTGTCTCTGCCTCTCTCTGTGTGTCTCTCATGAATAAATAAATAAAATCTTTAAAAAAAAATATTACCTTGCATACCAGAACATAGAATTGATTGATTAAAACTCAAAAGGGGGATCCTTGGGTGGCGCAGTGGTTTGGCGCCTGCCTTTGGCCCAGGGCGCGATCCTGGAGACCTGAGATCGAATCCCACATCGGGCTCCCGGTGCATGGAGCCTGCTTCTCTCTCTGCCTGTGTCTCTGCCTCTCTCTCTCTCTTTCTCTCTCTGTGTGACTATCATAAATAAATAAAGAAAAAAATAATTAAAAAAATTAAAAAAAATAAAAAATAAAACTCAAAAGGAAAACAGATAACTAAAACAGATCCATAAGTGATAAAGATATTTTTTTGTCAAACATAAACTTTAAAATTGATAACAAAGACTTATCACATTTATAGGAACAGCAGAAAGACTGAGAACTGACTTTTCCACAGAAAGTCTGAGGCCAGATGACAATAGAATGATATTTTCAGAATGCTGAAAGAAAATAATCAGCAACCAAGAATTCCATACCCAGGAACAATATTCTTCATGAACAAAGGCAATAAATTCAGCCAGCCCAAACTGAGAGATCATGGTTGGTAGACCTACACTAAAAGAAAGACATGCAGAGTTACTTAGACATAAGGAAAACAGTCCCAGAAGGAAATGGAGATGCAAGGGGGAATATGAGGCAACAAAAAGAATAAATATGCGAGTAAATATAAATAAAAACTATTAATTCGATAGTAATGTTTGTTAAGCTTACATGTAAAATTAAAATATGTGATATAAATATCACAGCAAAAGATATACTTACATTGTAAGACAATGAATAAAATTCATTGGCATTAGACTCTGATAAGTTAAAGATTAATGTAATATCTGTGGAAGCAAGGAAGTAATGCATAGAGGGGAAATGAAATAACAAAAAATCAATTAATCAAGAGATAAGAAATGAGAGAAAAAGAAAAATAGAGGAAGCTGACAACTAGTGAACAAATAGTAAGATTATGGATATAAATGCAAATATAGGAATAATTACATTAAATGTAAATGGACTAAGCATTCAAATTTAGAAGTCAAAGTTTTCAGACTGACTGCAAAAAAATAAAATCAAGGGATGCCTGGGTGGCTCAGCAGTTGAGCCTTTGCCTTCAGCCCAGGGTGTGATCCTGGAGACTCAGGATCAAGTCTCATATTGGGCTTCCTGCATGGAGCCTGCTTCTCTCTTTGCCTATGTCTCTGCCTCTCACTCTCCATGTCTGTCATGAATAAATAAATAAAAATCTTTGAAAATAAATAAATAAATGATAAAATCAAAATATATGTTGCTTATAAAAGAAACATTTCTCTATTAGGATGCAGAAATACTGAAAGAGGATAAAAAAGATATAATGAAAACACTAACAAAAAGTGAATAGTTGTAACTATATTAATGCCAGATGAAATATCCTTTAAGGCAAAAATCTGTAATAAAGGTAGAGAGGGACATTTCATAATGATTTCACTATGAAGATGAAGCAATTCTAAAGTAAAATCTATAAAGCAAATCTAAAACTAAAAGGAGAAATCTTATCAAAACCTAAAAGGAGAAATCTACAAATCCACAATTCTATGGAAAATTTTAACACACATCTCCTATTAACTGGTAGTATAATCAGACATAAAAGACTGGTATTGTTTTACATTTTTGTGAATCCCTTCAAAGCTTTCTGTAATAGAAAACAGCTAGCTTCTCAGATCTACTTCTTCATTCAATTTGATGTATTATCACACACCAAGTACCCCTGGAAAACTCCACTGTTCACTCATAAAAGAATGAGAGTAAAAAAAAGTCATCTGAATGGAATTTAAGAATCCCTAGGACCCCTTGGACCACACCTTGAAAACTACTACCTTAGAGATTTGATTTTTTTTTATGCTACTATAAATAGTATTATTTTCTAAAATTTCATTGTCTAATTATTTTCCATGTATATATGGAAATATAGTTGATTTGTGCATATTGACTTTGTATTCTGTGACCTTGTGAAATTTGCTTAGTAATCCTTTCTTTGTAGATAACTTCGGATTTTCTACATATACAATACTATCGTGATGAAAAATGATTTTATTTATTTTTAAAACCTTTTACATTTTGCTTATTTTTCTTTCTTTACTGTAAAGTTGGGACCTCCAGTTCCAAGTTCTGAGGTTCGGGAAATGTTCTATTTCTTTATCTGGACGGCATGCACACATATCTTCATTTTGTGGTAATTCACAGCAGTAAACTTTGTGCGAAGTCACTGATTAATTTTTTTCTACTGGCCAAAGAAAACTCAGTGTTGGAAAAATAAATCAGCATATGACAAAATTCATACTGCATTCAATTTTCCTTTGAGATTTTCCTAGCCAATCTACCTCTGGAGATGCATGTTAAAGGGTTAAAATTTGGATAATAAAATAATCATTGCTTCCAGAGAAAGCATTAGGCATGCTCATGAATTATTTACTTTTATAATTTCAGCTTACTTTGCCTGCACATGTGTGCCAGAAAAAACACCCATTTAGGTTGATGCCAACTAGATTTCTTTTTTAATTCCTGCTTGATGAGAATGCTGACTACTTCAACAGGATTTGGATCAATTTACTTTGCCAAGTAATTCGAGTGGTGCTGCTGACTAGTCCATTAACCTGGTTGGGCAAGGTTAAAGATAGAGGAGAGTTAAGGTAATAGATTTCCTTTTGTTTGGTCCCAAGACCCTCTCATTATTCTCTTTTCCCAATCTCCAGAATTGTCTCTGATGCCATGGGAGGAATATCTGGACATCCCCCCTTACAAAGGAGATTAGCAGGTTTACGAAGTTCATTACTACCTAATTGAAAAAAACAAAAAAACAAAAAAACAGTGATATCATCAGAATAGTAAGAATACATAAAAAAAGAGAGAGGGGCATTACGGAGATTGGTGGATACACTGCTTATTATTATTTGGGAAAGGAAAAGCATATTCATTCAAAATTTATCCATGACATTCTTCTGTTCATGTGGTCCAAATTACCTGTGGAAATACAAATAGTTACTTTATCTTATTTTGCCCCAAGCATTCCCCTAGGCAATAAGGTTATTTAGGGGGAATTTATATTGTAGAGGACAATTTAGAAGTGACCTTGCAGGCCTCTCAATGTAAGGGAATTGGTTGGAGAGAGAATACGAAGCAGAGCTGCCTGCCTCCTTTGGGGACAGGGAGAGTGTCTTTTCACGCTTCTCTAAAGAGTTCACCCTACTGTCTTTGCCTCAGTCCCTCAGAGAAATTAAGATGAAAGAAGGCTTAATTTCCTCTCTGGGGAGAACAGTATTTGTACATTTTTAAGTGTATTTCTTAAGTAATACATCCAGGTTTCCCCTTGGATTTGAAATTCATTTTCAAGAAAACTCACAGTTTCACTAAAGGTAAATAAAGAAGAACTGTCCTTTATCCATAGTCGATACTGGCAACTCCAGGACAAATCCTGGCAGGGGTGTTAAAGGCAAAGAGGAGATACCAAATTCTGGAAAATGGAATCTCCTTTCCCCTTTCTGTGCTCTATCAGGAAACATTGTATCTCTTTTCTAGCAGCTGACTACAACCAGGTGATGACTGGCATGAGGGACAGAAGGCAGCTCCTAATGAATCCACCCCACCAGAGAGCCAGGCTGCTTTCCTCTCTGTTGACAATCCTCAAATCCTCTTTGCAAATTGTAAAGTATCATTATAATCTGGAACATCTAACTCCTTCACTACGAGTCCACGTGACACCTGGGATTAAGGTCAGGTACATCAGGGGACCTCTTTGTGTAAAGGTAAAATGACTTTTGAACTGAAATAATGGATTTAAGGTACTGAGGCAGAACACAGCTCCATCCAAACCCCCAGTGACATATTTACAGAACCAGGTCTGGCTGGAAACAAGGTGAAAGAAACAGTAACTCTAATTGCAGCCAACAAAACGAATGAGCTGATTGGCTGAATGCTGGCCAAGCTCTTACCATTAAAAATACCACAGCATTGCTGCCAAAAGGGGTGTTGGGACAAATTGCCAGAGGTAACCGTTACATAAGCCAGAGCTCACCCTGCCAATTAGCCAGGAACCATTGCTACATCTCTTCTGGCCACAATTCATCTGATAGGGCACTTGCAAGCTCTTCAGCTGCTTAAGGACTGTACCAGAAGCAAAGTAGTTCTGTGTAATGAGAGAAATCACCTCTAGGCCAAAGTAGCTGGTGGGGTACTGGTGAATTGGTTCCAACCCTATTGGTTGGTAGTATTTTCAGCAAGAAACTAAGACAATCTCCGAGAACTCAGGCAAATGACCTTTTAAAAATTGTTGCTGCTTTTTCAGAGGAGTGAGGATAGTAAAAACGAAGCAATGTGCCTTGGCTTGCAAAAAGGAAGGAAGGAAGGAAAGGCCCATCGAATTACCTCATTTTCTTTATAAAAGACGCTTACTGCTCTGATTAACTTTAAGCTCTATAGCAGTTCCCTGAGGATTATTCTTTACAAGCAAAATGGAGGAAAGCACAGAGGACAGTTATCCAGATAAACCAGAAAAAGCCTTTCCCTTATCTTGAAGTCCTGGAAACATGTGGGTGTATACACGGGATTGCCCCAGTAAGAACTCCCATGCTCATCTGTCCCTGCTCGATTAGGCTGCAATGGCTGTGGAGCCCTGGCACCACTTTCGTGCTGCCTGTCATCAAGTCCTTCCTGACCCCCAGTCATAGACACCCTCTGAGAAGTCTAGTCCCCCCACCCCAGGATTATGCCTTCTACCACCCCACTCAAAATATACTCACCATGTCATGTCCTCAATCCATTCAACTGCCACCTAGCTAAGGTCTTGCTCTAATCCACAAATTTGATTTTGCTAATCACCTGTGTAAAATCCTTGAGGACTACTCTTATTATCCTTATTTTAAGTCTGAGCATCATACAGTGAACCCCACCTGCTTTATAAGTCTCTTCTCTACTAATCCCCTACAAGCTCTACAGTTCAGATAGAAGATAAGTCCCAACAGTGGTTCTCAACATGAACAGCACATTCTAATCCCCAAGGGAGCTTCTAAAAAATCCCAATGCCCGGACAGAATCCTATACCAGTTCAACTGAAATTTCCAAGGATGAAACTCAAGCGTAAGTATCTTTTAAAATTTGTCTTGTCGTCACAAGTTTGAGAACCAGGGCATTTTTACCACTGTTTTGGACTGATTGCTTGTGACTGTCTCCCCAGAATTCGTGTATTAAAATCCTGACCCCCAATGTGATGGTTTTAGGAGGTGGGGTCTATAGGAGGTGACTAGGTCATGAGGGTAGAGGCTTCATGGGTGAGATTAGTATCTTATAAAAGAGACCCCAGAGAGTTTCTAGCTCTCTTTCCATCACGTTAGGTCACAGTGAGAAGTTGGCAGTCTGCAGCCCAGGAGAGGGCTCTCACCAGAAGTTGACTGTGTTGGTACCCTGATCTCAGATTACGAGCCTCCAGAACTGTGAGAAATACATTTCTCTGCTTATAAGCCACCCCATTTATAGGATTTTGTTACAGTAGCCTGAACTAAAACAACCACTGTCTATGCTTTCACACTTGCTTTTTCATGGGCTTGAAATGTGGTAAAATATCTTCTCCCACAACCCTTTGGTCACCTCCCCATGGCACCTCTCCATTTTCCCTATGACAACCCTTGCGTGCTTGCATCCTGATCCTTGATGTCTCTCATTTCCTCATAAACTGGATGAGAAATCCTTCTGGACAGAAATAGCGTTTCATTTGTCTTTGCATCCTCAGTGTCTACAGAGGAAGGAGAACAGATGCACACCAATACCAAGCTTGGACTCAATTCTCCAAGCTCTTCTTCCAACTGCCAGAAAGCAAACAATCTTCTGTTTACAAAAATTTCACAGGCATCCTAATTTTAGGACACAATAAAGTGAATGAAGAAGAAAGACATCTGGAAGATCAGGGCATCACCACTACTCCAGGACATCGGTAACACTAGGATTTTGTTACTCTCTGTTGCTTGCAACTGGGTGAGAGCTTCTTGATGGCTTCCATATTGAAAGATTTAAAAATGGAATCCTGAAGTCTTCAATCAAGAAATGAAGGCTCATAAACAGTTTGATTTCATGGCCTTTACTCAAATGGATTCGCTTTTTAATGCATCTTGGCAAGGCATGCTTGCTTCGCAGTGTAGGAGGCAGGAAGGACATTTACATCAGTGCAAACTGGGGCGTTGGTTTCCGTGAAGAGAAAACTCAGAACACTTCCAAACAAAAAACGGCTCCTGGACACAATGCAAGAAGGATGCTGGGAGAAGAGGTCCAGATTTAGCAATAAGGATACAAACATGAAAGCAGTTCTGTGCTGGAAAGACATTTAAAAACCTTGAGCTCTGCAGGCCAGGGCCTGCCACTGGAATTGGCAAAAGAAGAAGAAACAACTGACTTTCATTTTGGCTTTTGCCGCAAGTACGACTGCTTTGTGATTCTTGCCCAAAGGCTCTAAATGAGATGCTTGGTGTGTATTCCAAAGTTCTTGCCTTCTGACGCTAGCGTAGAAGACACAGCACACACTCCTTTTCTTTTCTTCCCAGTGGAAAGAGTTTTAGAAAACAAACAATATGCTGAAAATGAACTTATTTTCCAACATAGGTGGTGACCTGTTCATTCCTGCTTAGGAAAACCACAGGGACCTATAAAGGCAAAGCTGAGCACAAGGAAGGAGCAATATTTTTCCTTTCCTTTCCCCTTTTCCTTTTCGGAATTCTCCTAAGAATTCTCCCAGGAGAATTTTTATACTTTATATGACATTGAGCTTTTCATGTCAAGGAGGTTTCATTTCCAGGAACAAATAGAGCAAGGCACAGGAATGGTCTTTTAAAGAACTTATAGTCTAGTGTAGAAAGAGCTTTCAGTAATCACCTCCATCTCAAGCCAGATCTAGAAGCAACTGAGAGATAAAGGGGCGGGGGCGGGGGGGGGGGGACAGTGCATAGTAACAGTCTGCACAGAATCACCCTCTTGCAAAATTCTTAATCATCAGGTTTAACCTTTATCTATACTTCCTCTTTAGACACAATAACTTTAGATTAAACATCCAAAACTGCTGTTGCTATAGAGCAAAACCCGTCTGATACAACAATTATATTTAATTCACTCCAGTACCGAACTGATTTTAAAATAACGGAGCCACGGGACCTGTGAAATGAACAAGGCCCCTTTGAATTTCATCTCTAAGTTTCAACCCCCTTCTTAAGATTTTGAGGAATATACATGCTTAGTTAACATGCACAGAGTGCTTCTTATGTATTCAACACTGTGTAAAATGACTTGTGCAGGAAGTTTCATTTTTAAGGTGCACGACAATTCTATCAGGTGGTTTTGTGATTAGCCTCGATTTACAGAAAAGAAAATGTAGACGTTCAGTGAGTTGTTCAATGGCACGTTACTTGTCCGTGGCAGAGAGCTGGACTCAGAACTGTGTTCTGATTGACCCAGGTCCTGCTTCAAACCCTAAGCAGAGACTGGCTGGGCCCCTTCCAAGAGGCTGTGTATTGAAGGTATTAAACATTACAGCAAATATAAGAAAATGAAATCAATGACTATCATTCTTCTCAGGATGAGTGCTGTGTGTTGGTTGGGAGAAAAGCTTTGATAGGCTGCATGGTAGGGGAGAAGGGGTAGTGGTGAGAGGTGACAACCCCTGAGAGCTGTATGTGCTCCCATGGCAGTAGCCACTATGTCACACAGTGTGAACATTTCAGGACAGCATGCACTGGCCACCATGGCTATGGATTTACAGGGTTGGAAGTGACTATGGTATCACTAGGTTATTGCCCTCAATTCCCAAGCTTTTACAAGTTTCCCCAAATGGATCTCTCAATTCCTGATCTCACTAAAGGCTTTTGAATCAATATTACACCTTGGAGTGTGACAAATGGCCTTGTCACTTCCTTGGTTGGTGTGCTTATAGTTCACTACTCCGGGCTTTTCCTATGCTGCAGACTCTCTGACTAGTTAGTCCAGTCAAGCAGTTACTTTATGCAAATCTTGCAATGGAAAAAAAAAAAGACATATTTTGGAAGGGTGCACATTTGGTGATCGAATAAACTAAAAGCATATTGTGGCAAAAGATCCAAAAGCATTAAAAACATCCCCAAACATTTCTCAGCCAGTTTTATTTTTCCACTGCTTGTAAGCCACTAACTCTGCTTTTCAGTTGCGTGAGGGCTTAAACAACTTTCCAACTCAGAGCTACCACTGTTCCACGGAGCACAAACATCCAAACTTTTAACAGGAAGTTGCACGCAAGATGACAGGCTGTCTTTAAAATCATCCATTATGGACAGTCCTTAGAACCTTTGATCCTAATTAGCTGAACAAGTTCCTAGGGCTTCATTGCCAGCCCAATTAATTTGATTTAGTCACATTTTGCCTTGTTGGTATGCAGTTTGGATTATAGTAACTTCAGATGACCAAGATATGCAAAGGTGCTTTTTCAGAGGGGAAATAATACTATAAAATATAAACATCATTTCCTGTGACCAGTAACATGAAGTACCCAATATGTTGTACATATATCAACTTCTGCATCTCATTTGATTCCTACAATAATATATTTAACAAATATAACCATACATAAGTACCAATCAATCAAAACAGACTTTGTAATAACTGGTCTCTGCTTATTTCTTTGTACCATCTAAATAGTAGTTTGCATACTTAAGGATTGGCTTAACGCTGAGTCAGAAAGGTATAAGCCCAGTAAATAAGACAACTTTAGAATTTTCTTTTTATCTATTATTAATTCCTAGGGATTTGATAGGTAACTTCAAAACAAAACAAAAAAACGGATCGAAAACCCAGACATCTGCACTTAGCTCTTGCTTTTGTTCTTGCCTTTGTTCAAATTCTGGATTTGCAAAGGTATCACTGAGTAGGGTTTTGTGTGTAGAACTGTGTACACTCAGCGTGCTTCCTACTAGAGTTAAGGGATTTACGATGGTACTTATTTCCATACTTTGTTTTGACTTTCTGCATTGATTTTAGAGATTGATCCCTGTGATCCCTGTAAAGAAATGAGGTAATGGATCCTTGAGGGAATTAAAAAGCGTTCAGACTGAACCACAGTGCTAGGCCATGAGTAGCTTTTCTTCATAATTAATGTTTGTTTAGTATGTGATGTTCTAGCTTCAGATATTTACATGACAGCCATTTGGACTACTTATTCCTCTGAATACAGTGAGGAGAATTGTGGATTTGCTGTTATTGTTTTTATAGCAACTCCTACTCAGCCCAATGCCTCCTCACGTTGTGATAGTTTAAACATGATGGGCAGCAGAGGAGGTTCTAAGGCTTCTCAGCTGTCTTGGGTAAGGAGGCTAGGGAGCTCTTCCCTTTATCTTTTACCGGTGTGTGGATCAAATGAGGCCACCTGATCAGTGGGGACAGGATAAACCAGCAGCTTCCTCATTTTCTTTCTCCTCCTCATTCACGTATCTAGCCCACTTCAGGTAGGATGTATACATGCTAACCACTAGACCAGAGGAAAATATCCCTACCAGCTCAAAGGGAAGGTCAGCACAGTGATGGATAATGCTCCTCAAACTTTCCCATCAAGTGCTTTCAGGAGGAGGAGAATGAACTAACACCCTGGAAGTCTAGGGATGTAACATGCTATCTGGGATGCTACAAGCTGGAGAGGTTTTCAATGTTTTATATTTTATCACTAAAACATCACGATTTTTTTAACCTTATTCCAATTACATGTTTAAATACAAAAATATTCTATATAACTTACCATGGAATAATATTGACTTACCATGGAATCACATCGCTTCTTGGAATCAAGTTCCAAAAAGAAACATCATGTTTTCCTTATGGAATCGTGTGTCTTCTGGCATACAAGTTTGAGAATCTCAGATGTAGATGAAAGAGTCTTGAACCCATACAGTGAAGCCTGGATTCTAATCTTGCCTTTGCCAGTAATAAACTCTTTAGTCTTATTTTGTTTAATATATATATTCCTCCATTTTAAACAAAGGAAAATATTTTCAAAATCTCCACTCCAACTTTAAAATTTTCTAAAGCTTATATTTTTGTGTTATAATTGCATACATATTGTCTTTAGGGTAAATCAAATCATGTTAAAAATTCCTGGAAACATTTGATGCTTCCAGAAAAGAGAATGGAGTTGTCATGAAAAACAAACAAAAGGAAGATTTCTTAGATTAGTACCAAGAGTTTACTGAAGTCAGGGAGACTGACTGAAAACTCAGAAACCAGTAACCAGTGATTGGTGAACTTGAGCTTCAAGATTTCTACTATTCTCTGTATTTTGTATTCAAAGGTGGGCAATAATTCAGAAAAAAATATTTAGTAAAATTATGTATATATTTATTTTTTAACCTAGCAAAGCCACTTCAAAGAACCTATTCCTAAGATATGATGGCAAAAATACAGACATAGTAGGATACTTGTGCGACTCAGTTAATCAAGTATCTGACTTTTGATCTCAGCTCAGGTCTTGATCTCAGGGTTGTGAGTTCATGCCCCACATTGGGCTCCATCTGGGTATAAGGCCTACTTGAAACAAAACAAAACAAAACAAAACAAAACAAAATATAGACATAACATGTCTATAATAAAAGACTAAAACCAAACTAAAACCTTGAGGCACTAGTTGAATAAACAATAGTTTGTCCATATCGTGGAATATTACAAAGCTGTAAACAAAGCATGAATAGTATTTCCATATAGTGCAGTGGATTTATTTCCATAACATATAAAGTTTAAAAAAATGTGGTGAAAAAAATGAGCATAGTATAGTTCATGTAGGAAGGGTATGAATATGAATGTATATACATATTCATATTTTTTAAATGGAAAGATAAACCAGAAACCATTTTATTAAAAATACCATCTGTTGTGGGAGAGAGGAAGCAGGGTGAAGGAACAAAGATAGATATAGACTTCTCTGAATATACTCGGAATCTGACTTTGGAATTTTTGCATAATTATAACACCAAATTAAATTTTAGAAAAGCAATGCCTGAATGTCAAAAACAATATTGAAACAAACTTAAGTATTTATCAAATGGATGACATAACTGCATGGAAAGTTCAATCAACTTTACAACAGAGCAAACTGGTCATATGTTCCTAATAGGATATGTCATAAGACAAAAAGAATTACAGGAAATAAATAACAAATCTTAAAATATTTTTAGTAACCACATTGTTGGAGATACTATACGTATTGTTATCCTCAGATTATTGCACATGAATTGTGGGATAAGTCTGAGTAATTCTGTTGGTTCATTGGGAAATGGGATTTTCTGTGTGGGAGAAAAGAGGAGCAGATGACAGAGTTTAGTAAAAACACTGTAGTTTAGCTGAAATGGAAATTATTATAGAAACCTATAAATAGGTTATCTTTTGAAAAGAAGCAGTTTTTCTAGGCATATTCACTAAGTAGATCTAAAAACAGGAGCTTATCTCATATTGTGAATATTCTCTTATCCCACTAAAGAGAAACAGGGATGCTTAGAGAAAAGGACTATTCCAGGCATGGGGCAGAAAATGTACGAGACAACTCTGCAATGGCTTGTCGTACAAGGTAGCAAGGACTCACTCCCAGGCTTCAATGATTGTACCAACAGGTATCCAAGAGCAGTAGTAGACTGGACAAAGGATATATGAAATCATTAGAGCTGATTGTGAAATATCCAGAATTTTCTATGTTGTTAAAATAGTGGTAACTTGCAATCAGCCATATTGGGAGAATTTATACCAAAGAAATTGGCACAAAGCTACATATTATAGCCTTTATTTATTTTTTTCTTGAGGTCTTCTTTGCCAGCACAACACTATAAGGGTCAACTCAAAGAGGTTACTATGGACAAGGAGAGAACATCTGAGCATCGCTAAGAATAGTAACTGCAATCGAGTGAAAAATATCAAATATAATTAAATCTGTGTTTATAATGGTATCACCCCCAGACATACACATCAGAATTAAGTTGATCATTTCAAAGCATGGGTAATAGGTAATCAAACTTCTTTTTTGAAAGCTGGTAAAGACGGGGAAAGGACAAAGCATTTATCTTGTCTTTTTTATACAAAATATACAGGGTAAACACAGAGTTGGTAGTTGATAGATTTTTTCTATAAATCTATGCCAGATGATATATGATCAAAGAATGATAGATCATAACCCTTTATAATCCCTAATTAATGAGCAAATTCTGGCAATGAACAATAATCTCTACTAACATGACCAAATGGGAGAGAACCAGACATTTGCTTAACTACAAAACATCACCCATGAAATAGTCTTGCTTCCTTCACCCCCATACCCTCACCCCTCAAATTAGCCTCTATAGCTATAACTACCACTTTACAGGAAAAACAATGTAAAAAGCAATCCAGTAGTTCCTGCTTATCCTCAGGGATACGTTCCAAGACCCCCAATGGATGTCTGAAACAGTGGATAATACCCAACCCTATATATATGTTTTTCCTATACATACATTCCTATGATAAAGTTTAATTTATCAAAAATAAAAAATAAAAAAATAAAGTTTAATTTATAAATAAGGCACCGTAAGAGATTAACAACAATAACTAATAATAAACTAGAAAAATTACAACAAAAGACTGGAATAAAAATCATGTGAGTGTGGATTTTGCTCTCTCAAAATATCTATTGTGCTGTACTCACCCTTCTGGTGATGATGTGAAATGATAAAATGCCTACATGATGAGGTGAAGTAAGGGAATGATGGAGATATGATGCAGTGTTAGGCTACTATTGACCTTCTGAAGGTATGTCAGGAGAAAGATCATCTGCTTCCAGCCCTGCAGTTGACCAGGAGGTAAGTGAAACTGTGGAAAGTGAAACCGTGAATGAGGAGGAGTACTGAATATTAACAAAAACCATGCAATCAGCAAAATTTCAACTGTTGGATACTACAGAACAAATTCTGCAATTTCTTCAAAAATTGTTGCAAAGAAATATAAATGGGAGGTGGGCAAAAAGAAAGCAAAGGGAGAGAAAGAACATCTATAGATTAAAAGAGACCCAAGGAAAATCAATCCGGGGTGCCTGGGTGACTCAGTCAGTTGGATATCTGGTTCTTGATTTCCACTCAGATTGTGGTCTCAGGGTCATGGGGTTGAGCTCTGCATCACGCTCTGCAATGGGTGTGGAGTCTGCCTGAGATTCTCTCTCCCCCTCTCCCTCTGCCCCTTTCCTCCCCTGTCCCCATTATACGCTCTCTTTCAAAAAGAAAAAAAGGGGGGGGGGAGGAGAAAGGAGAAAAATCAATCACTTGCAATGTACAGACCTTATTTCAATTCTGATTCTAACAAACTCTGAAGGAAAAAAGTAAAACCACTCTAAGACAATCAAGTTTTGAACAGTGACTGAACGTTTAATGTTATTAAGGAATTACTAGTTTTTAAAAGAGAGTACTGGTATCATGGCTATCGTTTTAAAATAAACTATTTTAGGGATACTTGCTGAAATATTAATGGATGAAATGACAGGATATCTGGATAACAAGTAGATAAAGGTGAAGGTAGGTAGGGGTGTAGAACGCTGCTACTATAAAAGTAATTCACTGGCTAGCAAAATCCACATCATCTAGGAACTTATAAAAAATGGACAATCCTTGGGTGCCTGGGTGGCTCAGTCAGCTAAGGGTCTGCCTTCAGCTCAGGTCATGGTCCCTGGGTCCTGGGATCGAGTCCCACATTGGGTGTCCTGCTCAGTGGAGAGTTGGCTTCTCCCTCCACCTCTCCCTCCACTCATGGTCTCTCTTTCTCTCTCTCATGTTCTATCTCTCTCAAATAAAATAAAATCTTAAAAAAGAAAAAGAAATGGACAATCTCAGACCTAAGTATACACAATAAAAAACTGCATTTTGATAGGTCAATTCTTACGCTCTTTGACTTTTGAGAAGCTCAGGCTTAATAAAATGCGATTCCCTGTTGTTTAAGCTGGTGTGTCACCTTAGGGTACTGTCTTCTCTCTATAATTGTATGTATCTAAAATGTTCCATTATAAAAATTTCTCCCAAAAAGAAAGCCAACTCAGAGAAAAGGGTGGCTAGAGTGAGGCTAACCCAGCAGTAAACCTTTCAGGTTTTTTTTCCCTCCTCACCTCACTTTCCCTAATGGAGCCTCCTGGTCTGAGACTTGTCAGTAGCACATCCCTTAACTGACCCTGCGATGTCCTCACAAGGCACACTCCAAACCTCTTGGACTCTAGAACCATTTCTATTGTGTTCCCAGTCTGAACCCCCAAAGATCTGCAAGTAGTTTTCACAGACGGAACAATTTCTCTGCTCCCAAAGCCCTAATAGCTTCTCTGTGAACCACGTGTGAGGCTTTCCAGGGGAGTCGAGCAGACAGTGATGCCTCCTGCCAGGAATGATTGGCAAAACTCTTGAGGAGAGGACGTTTTCCAGCTGGCTCTATGCCATGGCCCAGCTGCACGTGTTACAAAAGTCATTGTTCTTTCTTGAATGATTTTCAAAAATACTTTAGCACTGTTATAAACGCAACAAAGAGAAACGAAGGGAGACCTCCGTACATGTGGTTGGAGCATTGTATTCTCTGTGGCCCAGATATGACACAGGAGTGAAGTTCAGAGGATAGACCAGACTAGACGAGAAATAGGAAAGCAAGGATTACATTATTTGTGTTTTCCCTCTTCTGTTAGACAAGGCACAACAAAATACAAAACAAAACAAAAATACAAAACGGATTTTATTTGTTTATTCATGAGAGACACAGAGAGAGAGAGGCAGACACAGGCAGAGGGAGAAGCAGGCTCCATGCAGGGAGCTCGAGGCGGGACTCGATCCCAGGACCCTGGGATCAGGACCTGAGCTGAAGGCAGACACTCAAGCACTGAGCCACTCAAGCGTCCGAGTAATAAAGTTCTTTGTCTTAGACGCAGGAGTCCCGTATCTCCTAACAGTCCTCCTGACGTGGTGGAAGGCTAACATAAGCTTACAAATAGGGTAAAATTTCAGACCATTTATAGTTCTTGATAATTCTACTTCTGGGAGGCTCTTCTTTCCTTTATACAGATCCAGATTTTCATCTGGTATCATTTTCCTTCTGCTTGAAGGATTTCCTTTAATATTTCTTGGAGTGTGGGGCTACACGTAATGAATTCTTTCAGCTTTTGTATGTTTGGAAAACCATTCTGCCTTCATTTCTGAATCATCTATTTGCTGATTATTGAATTTTAGGGAGACAGTTTTCTTTCTTTAAATGTCAGCACTTTAAAAACTTTCTTCCACTCTTGCTTGTATTGTTTCCTATGAGACTTTTGTTGTTATCTTTTTTCTATGCATAATGTGTCTTTTTTCCCTTTGGCTGCTTTTAAAATTTTCACTTTATCATTGGTTATGAGCAATTTACTTATGATGTAGCTTGATGTAGTTTTCCTCTCTCTTTTTTTAAGATTTTATACATATATATGTATATGTTACATATATTTTTTCATAAGAGACACACAGAGAGAGGCAGAGACATAGGCAGAGGGAGAAGCAGACTCCTTGCGGAGAACCCCATGCGGGACTGGATCCCAGGACCTCAGGGTCACGACCTGAGCCAAAGGCAGATGCTCAACTGCTGAGCCACCCCAGGTGCCCTTGGTGTAATTTTCTTTATGACTTTTATGCTTCAGATTAAGCTTCTTACATATACAGATTTGTAATTTTCATCAAAGTTTGAATTTTTTAAACCATTCTTCTTAAAATATTTTTATTGTTCTCCATTCCTTGTAGACTCTAATTATGTATATGTTGAGTCTCTTGAGTTATCCTACAGTTCACAGATTATTTTTGCATTTTCTTTTCCAAGTTATTTAATTTGGGGTAGTTTCTATTATTATGACTTCAATATAACTAATCTTTTCTTCTGTAATATGTCATCTGCTACTAATTCCATTCAGTATATATATTTTTTTCATCTCACACACTGTGTTGCCATTTGAGCTTTGATTTGAGTCTTTTTTTATTTACATCTTCAATGTCTCAACTTCACTTTCGAACATCTGGAACCAGGACCAGAACTAGAGTCAGATGTGAGATGTGTCTGGGCACAAAGTTTAAGAAGACATTCACACTCTCAAGGATGTGTGCATATTGACCTCGTCATTTGAAATACAATTGTAACAACTTTGTTAGTGACTTCATCAGCTAATGCTGTGGCAGTTCTATATTTGTTTCAATTGATTGATTCCTCTCTGTGGGTCATAGAAAAATCTAGAAGGTTATATAGCTAAACCTGCTTATCTTTTCTGGGCTTTAATATTTCTTGATTTATTTTTTAAATCACATTTATTCACACTTCCTAACTGATTTCATCAATCCCACATTTTCACGTAGTTATATATAATGTAATGTTTGCTGGCACTTAATTTTGAAAGAAATATCTTAAACTTACAGAAAAGTTGTAAAAATAATAGACTCCCAAATAGCCTTCCCCTTCATTGACAAGTTCATAACATTTTGTTAAGTTGTAAACATTATTTTGAAATACTTTAACCACACTGGCCCTTATATATAAGATATCATGTATCTGTGAACTTGGGCTCAGATGTATGAGGGTGAATATTACCCTCATCTAACACCACTCAACGGCAAATACTTGCTACTGGCTAGAAAGCATCCAGGGTAACCAAATGGAATGATGAAAGTAAACTCATCACTAGGATTCAGGGGGAGAATGGCGTTATGCTGTGCCGGTGAGGAGTTAGGATGCACTACTCAAATACAAATGGAAGCATAACTCCTGTAGATAAAAACAATCCCTGCATATTCCTTTGGCAAAGTCCGTCTGTTTGCTTCTATTTGAAGATCTTGCCTATGTGTTTTCTTTATCATAGTGTCAATTCGTCTTCAAACAACACAAGCCATGGGACTGTGGGGCTAAAGCAGGGAGAAAAGAAAGCCATAAGGACCAGAATATTTGATTTGGATGTTGCCAGGGTATTTTCCAAGTTGGGAATGACTAATGGAGAGAAATGATTTGGGGGGTTGGATCTCATCCTCAGAACAATTTTATAAGATCAGTTGAGCAGATTTACATTCTGCTGATTTTTTTCTCTCTTGGAGACTTGAATCATGATGCTTTTTGTTCAGCATCAGGAAGGGCAATATTAGATGCCATTTGTAGTTGACGCCCTTGGCCCTCACTCACAGCCCGTCAACCCTGCTTTTCTGCTTCCAGCGGTTTACTGGACAGTTCCTGTTGCTCGTAGATTCACCTGAGTGTCAGCCCCCAAGTGAACAGGCCTCCGCATTTTGCCCCATGTCCTTCTTAGACAGAGCACCAACTCCTTTGGCCCATATGCAAACACACAGCAAGTGTATGGGGAAAGTCCAGGCCCTGGGGAGCAGCCCTCACACAGTGGGAGTGGTGGATGAGTGGTGGATGAGTACTCCCAGCTCTGGGCTCTCAGGGAGGCCGCTCTTGGAGGCGTTGTGCACTTCTCATGTGCGACTTTGTAGGATCAAGCGAGCCTGGTCCATGTTAGGGACCTTTCAGTCCCTCTCTCTCTGCTCCCTCATTCCTGTGCCCAAGCTAAACTGCCAGAACCCTAAGCTTTATCTCAGGCTCTGCTTTTGGGAAATCTAACCTAAAGCCCCACTTACTTCTTTGATATATTTATTGAAGGCAACTGGACTTAACTCTGCTTGTTTTACTAAATGTCCCTAACAGCAAAAACAATGCCTATTTCGCCCACCACTTTATCCCCAGAGCTCAGCATGATCACTTGAGTCCAGAAATCCCTGGCAAAAAAACCTAAATTCGTTAAAAGGAGGCAGAAGTAAATTCATTCCTTCTTCGTAATTTTTTTAAAAAACATACTGCTTTTGGAATTGCATAAATAGCACTCAAGAATCCTTTCTTGGATTCTTTGTTTGGTTTTATAACTATCTGCAAGACTAAAAAAAAATTAAAAAAAAATCAATAGCCGGGAGCAATTTGTCAGATGATCCATTAAATATTCATTAAAACTCATTAAAATCTAATAGTTCCTTTATGCTTAGAGTCTTTTAAGACATTTAGTAAGATCATATCCCGCTATGTCTGCATAGAAACTGCATGGAGACACCGTAGCTTAGGTGAAGTGCTCTTACTCTGGGATCCCTTGATGGCTTGTCCTATTGGAATACCAGTCATGCCAGGCAATACACATTTTGTCTCACTTGGTTGTCTGCCTCCCTGTTAAACGATATGTACTCTGAGGATGGGCACTATGGTGAAATTCTTTACTCCGTGGCCCAGGGAGCTTGGATCCAGCCCTGGAACTTGGTAGATCAAAATTGTTATTCACTTTTCTTCCTCTGCTCCTGATGGAGGACAGGATAAGATGGGAGAATGGAGTGGGAGAGGAGCAGAGAGGAAGGGAGGGGATGAAGGGGAAAGAGAGGGTAGAAAAAGGGTGGCAGGGGAGAGGTCAGGAGTGGAGGGAGAGGAGGGGACCAGAGGGCAGCAAAGGGGAGAGGTAGGGACAGGGAGTGAAGAAGACTACTGGAGAGTAGCCTGTCATTGAGCAATATCTGCCTATCACTGCTGAATATGAATGTGACATAGAAAATTTTTTCTGAGCTAAAGGAAACTATTCTCAAAACTGAACAAAATCATTATTTTTAAGAATAGGTAGAGTATATGCATGAAGATGTCTTAATAAGCCTTTAACTGCCTCCTTGCTTTGCCTACAGCCTGAATATTTAGCTAGTATGCTTAGTATGTTTACATAGACATCTCACTTATATTTATAAATATATCTGTGGAAATATTTCTGTTCTGTTCTCTGTTTTACACCACAAGAATGTAAAACAGTGTATTTTCATTTTGGTTCAGAAAACATAATTTTGCTAAACCAGTTAGTTGGAGGGTTCGTGAGGCAATTCCCAATCCTAACCCAGAAATCACTATGAGCTAGTTAATGTCCGGACTATATCATCTTCCATGTCTAACCTAGTTTTTCCTAAACTCTGATGAAGACATTCTTTCCTCCGTTGTCTCCCATTCCCTTCCATTTAAAATGTCCTGAGGGCTCTTGACTATTGCTTCAGTTTTGGTCCAAGTGAAGTGGGAGAGCTTGGTTCTTATCTCACGGAGTCGAAGAATTAATCTCGTGGACAAAAGAGTGAGTCAAGTGATAGAAGTTTATTAAGCAAGGATACAGAACAAAGCTCTCAGGAGTGAGGTGGGTGCTGACAGGATGGTCAACGTGGGCCTCCATTGACAATCTTTTATTTAGAACTGACCAGGGAGCTTGTGGCTTTATCATTTTGGTAGTGTGTTGGTTTGAGTAAGGACTGGTGATAATATCTTCGATGGCTTGTTTTTGGGTGTGGTTATTCTTTCTTGGTCACAGACAACTGTCATAAAAAAGACACGGCAAGGTGGTCTGGTCTGTTCCCTTCTTTTTGGTTTCCCTACACCTCAGCATTTTGGGGATTTCTGTGAGCCTGATCACATAGCCCCATATCAATCTCTCCCTCCTAGCCTCGCCTGTTGCTTACTTGCAAGAACCATAGACATCCTACAGATTCTTTTCTCAGGTATTAGGCTAGGGATTCAACTGTGCTTATTTTTCATTGAACTCAGAAGGCAAAGTCTCTGGGTAACTTTTCTTGTAAAATCAGAAGTTGATAATCCCAGGGTGGTGAGATCGAGCCCTGGGTCAAGCTCCACACTCAGCATGGACTCTGCTTAGGACTGTCTCTCTCCCTCTCCCTCTGTCCCTCCACCTGCTCCGTGTGTGCGCATGCGCACGTGATCTCTCTCTCTCTCTCTCTCTCCTCCCCCCACCAAATAAATAAATACATACATACATACATACATAATAAATAAATTAAATTATTAAGAGAAAGAAATGTGGCTTCTGACTTTGCTAGAAATCTGCCAAGAATTCACTCACTACTCTTCCCATTTCAGTTTCCAAGGAAGTACTCTACCTTGCTTCCAGTATTTGCTTGCCCCAGTATCTTCCTCAGAAAGGTGAGATTAAATGGCAAAGTCTTAGAGCTAGAGTCCCATTTTGACTTAGACTTTGAGTCTTAGAGCTAGAGTCTCATTTTCATTATTGCTTTGAGTATCTTCAGATAACTGAGACGGCAAACTTTTCTTAGAATTTGAAAGGGGCCCATCATAGTTGTGTGAGCCAGTCTGCCTTCTTAAGGGACTTGAGTTTGTGATTGTACCTGATACTACTGTAGGCAAAACGTTGAGCTATGTTTAATAGCAGAAATGTAGGTATGAATTTATGAATATTATAAAGAACTCAAAAACTGGAATGACAAAAGAACACAATATTATGGCAGCTTAAAGGTTGCAAACAGGTAACATATAGAAGGTGTGAGTCTGGAGGGTATGTGACCTGTAAAGACTGGACGTGGCCGAGTCACGGGAAAGAGTGCGTGGAAGCAGTCCAAGGAAGCTGAGGAGCTCAATGGAGAACCTAGGAGGAAATAAAAACATTAGGTATGGGAGAAGCATATAGGAATAGGAACAATTAATACTGTTTTCAGGTGACTTCCTAAGTGCAGTAAGGGCATTGATTTTTTTTTTTTTTTTCATTCTCTTTTTTAAGAACCAACAAGCTTGTGGAAATTGCCTTAATCTCTGGTTGTAAAACAAGTCACAGACGAAGAATTAGATTTATGTGCTAAATTAAACACAGCAACATCCCACCATTTTTTTCAGGTGGTGTATCTGTTGACCCAAGGGTCTTAATTTACACACAATACCACTCCTTGGGAAAAGTCTTGGCAAAGGAAGTTAAAAACTTTGGTTTTGAATATAATTAACTACCTTCTAAGCTGTTTCCCAAAGCATCAGTTTTGCCTTAGGGCTTGAGAGGGTTTGCCTTAGGGTCTGGGAGGGTTTAAAGTGGTAATGTTCCCTACAAGAGAAAAAAAAAATATTGGAAAAGGAATTAAAAGTAAGGGAAAAGAAGAGTTTTGGCACAGATGGCCTGGTTTGTAATGGGAAAAGAGGTCAGGAGTAATATAGCATTCCATTTCATTTCAAAGATGAAAAATACCTACATATTGGCAGAAAAAGTCTGTTCTTCTGATTCAGCCATGGAGGTCAGGTCAAAACTTTATCTTTTAAAGAAATAGATCATGTAATTGGTTGTTGAAAGTAATTGAAAGTTGGCACAATTGGAGAACCATTTCCCCAGAAGACTCACCCCTTTTAAATTGAGCAAATGTCAGAACCAGACATTAAAAGGCTAATGTTTGTCTTCTAATTCTCAAAGACTTTATTGTGTGTGTTTCCTGTGGACTTGTGTACACGAACTTTTCTAGGTTTATGTAAACGGTTCATACCAGGCAGCCTCAGACCACTGATCCCTTAAATGGAAGCAGCATTTCAGAAATTATTAGTGGACTTGAAATAGGAGGAATGGTTAGAACAGTGATTTGTAACTCTTTCAGACCCGACACCCTTTTTATATAACAAGTATTCTTTGTGTCTTAGTATTCGACTTTTGTTAATTTTTTTAAACAAACACGTTAAGCATAACACAAATAAGGGTCTTAATCTCATCCAGTCCCATTTTTTTCTTAGGTTAAAAAAATTATATCTACATATGGGTGATGGAATGGTCAATGAAGAATATTTGCATAGGTACCATCTTGAGATTTTCAGAAAAATATCACTATTATGACATTAACAATGTTTTGGGGGAAATAAAAGGATTTTGTTATTTTTGAGTTTTGATCTTTCTCTTTTAAATATCTAATTAAAACATGTACAGGGCTTTAAAAATTCAAATACTGCTAAAATGCTTTCAACATAAGCAGCATTGCCACTCTGTTTATCTCCCAGCCCTCAATACCTACTCCTTACAGATAACTGTTTTCAACTCATAGCTCTTTATTCTGGTATACATCTCCATATTCATAAATAATATGTTTGTACTATTATTTCTGTTTTGGCTTTATTGAGGTATAATAGATAAATATACTATAATATATTTAAAATGTACATCGTGATGAATTGATATATACTATATATATGTAGTAAAATGATTCCCCCATCTAGTTAATTAATACACTCATTACCTTACAAATTTATTTTTTCTTGTGTGTGTGAACATTTAAGTCCTACTCTTTTACAAATTTTCAATTTTATAATACAGTGTTATGAACTGTAGTCACCATGTTGCACATTAAATCCTCAGGTTTTATTCATTTTAAAATATTATTCATCTTATTTATTTAAAAAAATTGTAACTATGTGGGGTGAGGATTGTAACTCTGTGTAGTCATGGTTGGTAACTTATTGTGGTGATCATTTTATATATATGCTTACATCAAATTATTATGCTGTACACTTAAATGCAACGTTGAATGTCAATGATATCTCAATGAAAAAAATGAAGGTTTTGTTCATTTAAAAAATTATTTTACATACAGTAAAATTACCTTCTGTTTTGATGTACAGTTCTGAGTCTTAGTACACATATAGATTCACATAAGTACCACCACCATCAAGTCAAAAAACAGCTCTAACACACCAAAAAAAAAAAAAAAAAAATCCCCTCATCTTGAGCCTGTTCTTACCCCAACTCTAACCTCTGACAACCAGTGATCTAGCTGTAACCTGTCATAGCAGCTTGGCCTTCTCCAGAATGTCACATGAATAGAATCACACTGCATGTAATTTTTGGAGACTGGCTTCTGTGCGGGGGGTCAATTCTTCACTGCATTTTTACACATCTTGTGACAGCTTTTATTCCAGACTATTTTTGAGGTCCTTTGCTATGATCATTTCAAGGCTGTTTGCTAAAATGGAGATAGCTATTCTCTCTGAGGGAGAGGGCAAGTTCATTTACTGACCAGGATTGTAATGATTATAAGGCAAACTTGGGTAGGACTGCTTAAGCTTCCTTTATAAGACTGAGTTTTTTAAACTGTGACAAAAATCCATGCCCTCCCCTCTTTTTTTTTTTTTAACCTGGACCTGTCTGTGCATCCATGGGTTAGGACCTGGGGGAACTGATTTGAACATGCAGCCTATGCTGGTTGCTGTGCTGTGCTGTGGGTAATAAAGGTCTTTGTCTCTTATCTAGGAGTCTCCTGTCTTCTGTTCCCACCTATGAAACTGTGGCAGGTTGAATTGTTAGGTTGCATGTAGGCTAAGACCTCAGACGCTTCACAATTTTTGATGCTCCTTCCATTTGGCATGATACATTTGGATTATTATGTTGTTATGTGTACCAGTAGGGCATTAACTTCCTAGGGCTGCCATACCAAAGTACCACGAACTGGGGGGCTTAAAACAATAGAAATTTATTTCCTCTGTTTTTTTTTTTTTTAAGATTTTATTTATTTATTTGACAGAGAGAGAGCAAGAGAGCACAAGCAGGGGGAGCGGCAGAGGGAGAGGGAGAGGGAGAAGCAGGCTTCCCATGGAGCAGGGAGCCAGGTATGGGGCTGGATTCCAGGAACCTTGAGATCACAGCCTGAGCTGAAGGCAAACACTTAACCTCCTGAGCCACCCAGGTGCCCTGATCTCTCAGTTCTTGAGGCTAGAAGTCTGAAGTCAAGGTGTCAGCAAGACCATGTTCCCCCTGAAACTCCTAGAGGAAGTCTTCCTTTCTTCTTCCTAGCTGCTAGTGGTTTGCCAGCAATCTGTAGAGTTCCTTGGCTTGCCGCTGCATACTTTAATCTCTGTCCTAGTCATCATATGGCATTCTCCCAGTGTGTCTCTGTCTTCATATTGCCATTCTCTTATATGGGCACCAGTCACATTGGGTTATGGGTCCATTATGCTTTAATATGACCTCATCTTAATTAATTATATCTGCAACAATCCTATTTCTAAATAGGATCACTTTCTTAGGTACTAAGGATGAGGACTTCAACACATCCTTTGGGCAAGGGGACATGATTTAACCTATAACAAATAGTTTGAGTCTTTTTGTTGCTGAGTACTATTCCGCTAAGCATGAATGTGCCACTATTTGTTTATCTGTTTGCCTGCTGAAGGACATTGGGGTTGTTTCTAAGGTTGTGGTAATTGTGAGTGATGTTATTATAAGCATTTGTAAATATCTAGGAATGAAATTGCTGGATCACATGGTAACTTTATCTGAAATTGTTTAACTTTTTAAGAAACTGTTTTCCAGAGTGGCCATAACATTTTAGATGTCCTTCAGCAGTGTGTGAGAGTTCCAGGTGTTCCACATCCTCAGGAGAAGCTGATACTATCATTTAAAAAACTTTGGCCCTGTGGATGTGCATGTGTCTATGTTACCATTTAAATAGCCAGATAGGGGGATCCCTGGGTGGCTCAGCGGTTTAGTGCCTGCCTTTGGCCCAGGGTGCAATCCTGGAGTCCCGGGATCGAGTCCCATGTCAGGCTCCCGGCATGGAGCCTGCTTCTCCCTCCTCCTGTGTCTCTGCCTCTCTCTCTATCTCTATGTCTATCATAAATAAATAAATAAATAAATAAACAAATCTTTAAAAAAAAAAAAGCCAGATAGTGCTATCCCATTATGACTTTAATTCATATGTCCCTAGCAACTAATGATGTTAAACACACTTTCATGCGTGTATCTGACACCCGTTTAACTTGTTTGGAGTGATTGTTCACATATTTTGCTTATTTTTAGTTAGTTTGTATTTGAAGAGTTTTGTATAATTCTGTACACAAGTCGCTTGATAGAAATGTAATTTGAACACTATTTCTCCCAGACTATGGGTTATGCTTTGTCACATTTTCTTAATAATGCCCTTTGTTAAGTAAAAACACTGTAATTTTGATGAAGTTCAATTTATCATTTTTCTTTTCTTATATAGCTTGTGCTTTTTGATGTCATATGTGTGAAATCTTCACCAAAGTCAATGTCATAAAAATATTCTTTTGTGCTTTCACATAAAGATTTTGTATCTTGTGTTTTAAATTTGAATCTATGATCCATCTTGAGTTAACTTTGCATAAGGTGTAAAGTTGAATTTTTACTTATTTTGCAAGTGGAACTCCAATTATTCCAACATCATTTGCTGAAAAAGTTACCCTTTCTCAGTTAAATTGACTATTCTTAATTGACTATTTGTGTGGGTCTATTTCTGGACTCTATTTTGTTTCATAGATTTATATTTCTATTCTTTCATCAATACCATACTATTTTGATTACTGTAGGTTTACAGTATATTTAAAAATTGAGTGATATAAGCCCTCCAACCTTTACATTGCCCAAACTTGGTTATTCTAGATTATTGTCTTTTCAATATAAATTTTAAAATCAACTTGTCTATATTTACAAGAAAACCTTGCTATGGTTTGATTGGATTACATTAAATCTATAGATTGATTTGAGAAGAATTGATATCTTAAATATATTGAGTTTTCCAATCCACAGACTCAGCATGTCTCTCCATTTATTTAAATCTTCTTTGATTTACTTCAACAGCATCTGATAGTTTTATGATTTTTGCTTTCAGTTGTCATGCATATCTTAAATAACTTAAAATACCAAAAAGTCTATTACTTTAACTCAAATATTTATTACTACTCTTTAAAATTCACTTAGTAAATTTCCCTTTGCTTCTTCTACCAATCATAAATTATTATGTCTTTATCCAATCCTTATTAGGTTCCTGCATAGAAAGATACACCTTACTTTCATGGTTGGTGGGAATGTCAACTGGTACAGCCACTCTGGAAAACTGTGTGGAGATTCCTCAAAGAGTTAAAAATAGATCTGCTCTACGACCCAGCAATTGTACTACTGGGGACTGACCCCAAAGATACAGATGTAGTGAAAAGCCAAGACACCTGCACTCCAATGTTTATAGCAGCAATGTCCATAATAGCCAAACTGTGGAAGGAGCCTTCGTGTCCATCGAAAGATGAATGGATAAGAAGACGTGGTCTATGTATACAATGGAATATTACTCAGCCATTAGAAATGACAAATACCCACCATTTGCTTCGATGTGGATGGAACTGGAGGGTATTATGCTGAGTGAAGTAAGTCAATCAGAGAAGGACAATCATTATATGGTTTCACTCATATGGGGAATATAAAAATATAGTGAAAAGGATTTTAGGGGAAAGGAGAGAAAATGAGTGGGAAAAATTAGGGTGACAAAACATGAGAGACTCCTAACTCTGGGAAACGAACAGGGGGTAGTGGAAGGGGAGGTGGGTGGGGGGATGGGGTGACTGGGTGACGGGCACTGAGGGGGGCACTTGACGGGATGAGCACTGGGTGTTATACTATATGTTGACAAATTGAACTCCAATAAAAATATATGTGTGTGTGTGTGTGTATATACCTTACCTTTGGTTAAGGTGTATCTTTCATATATATATATGAAACCAAAAAAACCTTCATAAGTACTGTGCCTTTTCATTGCTCCTTTAGATTTACTATGGCTCTACAAAGATAGAGGTTATATGACTGTGGTAATAAAGAAATTCAGCTTTGCTTTATTCCTAGGTTACTTTGGTGGTATTTTCCAGTAGGCAGGTGGTGATGTGTTAGGAAGTTACTATAGGATGTATGACAGTCCTTTGCAAGATTGAAGCCAAAAGAAGAATAGTGTGAGAAGAAACATGGAAAGACCTAGGTCACTGATGATAATATTAAGCCACTAAATGAATCCTAGGATCACACAATCCCAGTTGTCCCTGTCAGTAACTGTACATGTCATTATGGTTTGAGCACAATCAGGTATTTGGTTACTTGCAGCTGAAGGACCTCCTGATATGAGTAACTCATGTGGTCTACCATTCTCCTTGTGCACCCCACCCCTCTTACACTTTGACCACAGTGGTTGACAGGTCACTATGTTTCTGGATCCTCTCCTTTGCTCTTATTTTTCTCCCTGGCTGGAGTGCTTTCTGTTCCCCTCCTAAACTTCCTTCCTTTACCAATCCACCTTCATAGGAAGGTTCCAACCAAATGCCACTTTCTCAGGAGATATTTTCTGACTACACATACCTTCCCAATTCCAACCACATTCACACATACATGTTCAGATACATACAATCTTTATTTATTGGAAGTACTCATGCAATGCAGCATGTTGCTGAATGCCACAACAAATCCTGAAGTTTATCGAGTACTTATTTTGTGCCAGTCACCATGATAAGCATTTATTTATTTATTTTCTGCTTTGTCCTTCTTAGTCTCTGTGGAAAGTTTACAAATTAATTACTCTCATTGCCTTCATTTTACCAAAAAACAAATCAGGTTTAAAGAAGCTTAGTAAGTTTCTCAAGGTCACACAGACAGCCACTAAGTAGCAGAGCTATAAAAATTCCAATCTAGGTCTAACTCCAGACTGGAACCGGTGTAGAGAGCATTACACAGAAGTGAGCACATGTGGCACAAAGCATTGCTTTATTTTGACTGCTACTGCAAATCATGAGAGGAGAGACTGTCCTCTCATGCGCCAGTTGATCAAAAGGCAGTCATCCTCTCTGAGGGCCAGAGCTCCCACCTGCTTACTGCCAGCGCTACCCCAGGCTCCAACTGTGGCCATCCCTTCCCTACAAACACGCCTATCCTTGTTAGTCTTTGGCCAGCCCCCACAGAACTGTGATAAATTAATTCTCACACAGATATTAGCAACTGACAATGGTTGTGGTTTCCTTCTCTAATGTAAATTTCTTAATAATGGATTTTTGGAGAAAGTGCGGTTGACCCAAAGAAATGTCTCTCTTGCAGTAAAGCTTCAAGTACATCATGAGATTCTTGAAGGTAAACAGTGTTGAATACACACCCAGGAAGCATTTTTTGAACAAATTTTGGCAAGCTGGTTGTTACAGTGGGAGGGGTGGTATGAAAGAAGCAGTCTTTTCAATATGAAAGCATTTCATTCTCTTTAAGACACATGAGGTTTTTATCGATTCTTCACAGAGAAGTATCCAGATACTTTACCATCCTAATCTCCTCTTCTGGGTGAAATATAAATCTAAAAATGCCACTGCCTTCTCCCCATAATCTGGCCAGTAGCAAATGTTAAGGTTTACCTAAATACTTAAATAACTCCCACATTTTCAGCTAAATTCTATTCATTTAGCAACTGTAAATGAAAATCAAATTCATTAGGCACAATTCTGTGTAGTAACAATGGTAAGCAGTAAAATATTTGTTCACATTAGATCATCTGTTGAATTGGAAATATAGGACTGAATTTTAAATTTACTATAGAAATAAACTAAGACATGGTTTCTCCAACTTTTCTGATCACAAAAATTTTGGTGGATACTTCTTATAATCTAGACTTCACTCTAGACTTTCAGGCTCCAGAAGATACTTACTGAGAATAAGTCAGACATACTGAACTGGGACAAGTGTTTCAGCTGTTGTTCAATAAAGATTTGATACTTGGGGTTCTGGGATAACCCATTTTGTGAGATCATGCTGGAAAAATATTTTTCTTCTCTTTCCTTACCTGTCCTTTGCCCAAAGAACATTATGCCAGGTACCATTAAATGCCGAGGAAAAAAAAAAAGATAACAATTTTCACTGAAGAGTCACACAAAGACAATAGACAATTTTACACAGTGTGTTACATGCTAAAATAGAGGTAGTGCAGGGTTCTATGCATCTAGAGGAGGGAACACCTTGTCTAAATATGCTTTGGTTGATGCAGAATGTTCAGCCCCATGGCAGGATCCCTGTAAACATGGGGTTCTAGGGCACAGTTTGCAAATCAGAGTCTATGCTGTCAGGAGACTGAATAATTGGATATTTAGGCTCCTACTGTTGAAGGATAACTTTGATATTATCTTTGCAGAGAACCCCTTCACTATGTCTAGTATAGCTCCTTCAATGCAGCATCATTCAGGAGATACTTGTGGCACTGAGTGAAGTCTGCCCAGGTTTAAACATTTCCAGGGAAGGGGAGGCACCCACATTCTCCTGTAGTTTACTCTCTGTTAAACAGGCTCATTCATTAGCAACTTCTACTTTATGACAAGTAGGCATCTTTCTGATTTAAACAAAGTCTATGGGAACAACCAACTTAACATTATAGCTACCATGTCAACTTCTGTTCACTTTTCAGGCTTCTGCAATCTTTGTTTAAAACAACTCTCTTCCCTACTGGATTTCTACTCTCCTATATGTCTTCCAATTTGTCAGTGTTGCCTCTTGAAAATGTGATCACCAGAAATACGTACAACAATTCTTTCCCTACTTCTTGCCTCCTGTCACTACACGTGCATTTCTAAAAAAGTGAATTTATCATGAAAGGGCCTCATCAGGGACTTTTCTGGTTAACATTACCATAAAATATATCAAAAGGGAATATCCATGAAACAGAGTAAAAATGGCATTGAAAAGCAGTGTTCAGCCAGACGTTGACTCAATATGTTAACATTTAACATCACAGTGAAAGCTGGTTATGTAGCCATGATTGCCACCTTTTGTGTGTGTATGTATAAAAAATAAGAACCTAGAAAAACAGTGAGAGAACACAGCAAAGGCTCAATGTTTGTTGAATGAATTATGTGGAAAGCCACATAAGAAGAGAAAAATGGACGTATCTTTACTTTGGGGATCTCAGATTTGTCTAACCCAACGGGTCTCCAGTCTTTTTTTTTTTTTTTTTTTTTTTCGGGTCTCCAGTCTTGAGGAAATGTAGGCACCCAGCCAGGGTGCACCCAAAGGTCCCTGCTTCTTAACAGAGTGTGACAAGGGGGATCCAGTGACTGGGATGTGAAGTGGTCAAGGAAAAGTGTAAGACATTTTAGGAAGGCCATTCCCACTGTCCCTCCTGTGGTGCTGCCTTCATGTTCGGGCCCTGGGTTCTAGGCAGAAAGATGGATGTGTACTAAAGTTTACTACTTCACATGAATGTGGTAGGTGGGAGGAGAAATGTTTCAGGACAAGATCACTCTGGGGGCTTTAGCATCAACATGACACTTTCTGGGTTGGTACCATAGGATACTTCCACTTTGACACTCTACCCTAAGGCATGCCATTGTTGATGGATGTCCCCACCCTTCCACTGTTTCCCTCATCATACAAGTTTAGTCTCTGAAGATTTTTCTTTTTCTTAAAAAAATATTTTAAAAGAATAAAAGCAGAGGATTCTTTGGATAAGAAATATTGTTAAGGGTCAGTCAAATCTAGCTTTCACTCCTTCAAAAGCTAGATGACCACTCAGCATGGACTCTGAACCTTGTAAGAGGGAAGTCATCTCAAGGGTGGGTGAAGAAGGGGACAGGAGGCAGTTTCTGTGTGTGTGTGTGTGTGTGTGTGTATTTGTGGGTATAGCCAAAGATTCACTGGCATAAATAACTCAAGAATTCAATAGTTTCATTCAAAGTGAAAGAGAAAGCTCTAATAACTGATGATCTGGCAGTGTTATCCCTTCTGGAGAAATAACTTCAGTTCTACGTTGATTTCTTCGATAGACTGAACAATTAGGCAAAAAATATACAGTATTACTTTCCTAATTACTGACCAGAAAGACCAAGCCATACTCACATCAATTGCTTATTTTAATGTCAAATGTTTATTTCTATGCCATAGTTGCCTCAGCACAATTTGTAAAAGAAAGGAATCCCCAAAAATGAATTTTTTTTTTTTTGGTCAGGATATTTTCTCCGCAGTTATAAGAACGAAAAGAAACACCTCGGTATCAAGAATTACCATTTCTTCCACACCATTCTAATAAGTTGCATCTAAATATTTTCCTTGGATGTCATTTTTTAAGGATGGAAAAATATTCACAGGAAAAAAATGTTTGTATTCATGAAAATAAATTTGGGATCGTCTTTGCCAGAGAATATATCTAGAACATCTTTGTTTTGGTACACTATATCACTAATTGCCATATTTTTATTATTTAATATAACAGGCATACTTTATTACATAAAACAAAGTGCACTGAAAATGAACAATGTTAGAAACAAACTGGAATTTGGTGTATCTTAAATCTTCGGGTGATAAGATACTAGCCGAAGCGCTGGTATACAAATTTCCATATCAATACAAATGCAACTCTCTTCTGGGATGAAAATGCACTTAGCTTAGTTCTGTTTGCTTGAGCAGATAGGGCATCTGATACAACTGAAACAACCTGATAACAATTTTTTTTTTCAATAAAAAGGAATGCTCTGGTTTCTTAACTGGCTCCCACATTGGAGGGAGCCAGAAGATGGCATTTGCTCTTTAAATTGATTTCTCTTGTCTGATTTGAGACACAGATCCACCAAGATTCTTACAGCGGAAGTAGGCACCACACCTCAGATCACCAGGCCCTCAGAGAAGCCTGTGAAATAAGTAAATCTGTGATGCATGGGGTGGGCCCAGCACCTAGAAGACAGCGTGGTGGTTGTGCACAGAAATCCCTTCAGCAGACTCAAGTGAAAGGATGAGAGTTCTTTAAGTTCATGCACATTTTATTGAGTAGTAATATAAAATGCTTTTTCTTTGTCATTGTTACAAGTGCATGCTTTGATTGCCAACATTTCAGAAGTCAAATTACAAAGGCAAGGCTTTAGGCTGTAGTGAATTACTTGGGCACTTATACAATTGTTAAAAAATATGAATGGACTTTTGTTGTTGTTGTTGTTTTCAGAATGAACCAGTTGTAACCCGTAACTGATATACAAAGGGAAAAAAGTGAAAAAAGTACATATTTTGTGGCACATGACAAAACAGAACAAAATAACTAAACCATTATGACATTAACAGTTACCATGCATTTAGAGTTTCACATGTAACTACAAACTTATTTAAAGTTCACAAGGTTTGCTAAACATGCTAACCATCTATATGTGCACTGACAAGCTTATGTTAAAAACTTTTAAGAATACTCTCCCCTTTAGATTTTTTCAAAGCTTTTTTGATTACAAAATTTCAAAGGCATTAAGCATTTTAGAGAATATAAAGTACGCCAGTATACATACATTTCCAGTATATGTCAGACCACTAAGCGCATTACAGTCCCATACAGGCCGATACAGCCATTTTTTTTTTCTTAAAAAACATGCATAGGCAGATTTTTTTTTTTTTTACAGAATATAGATGCTTTATCACTGTACTTAATATGGTGTCTTGTTCACTATACTTAAAAATGCACCACTCATAAATATTTAATTCAGCAAGCCACAACCAAGACTTGATTTATCAACAAAAAAAAAAACCCTAAATACAAACAGCAAAAAAAAAAAAGATAGATGTAATTATTCCAGTTTTTTTAAAACTTAAAGAAAAGATATTCATTGCTAAATTAATAAGATAAGTGTTATACGGAAAGAAGGGCATTCAAGCACACTAAAGAAACCTGAGGTAAGCATAATCTGTACAAAATTAAACTGTCCTTTTTGGCATTTTAACAAATTTGCAACATTCTTTTTTTTTTCTTTTTCTGTTTTTTTTTTAAGACTGCCTAATTCATTTTATAGCCATTGTCTGACAAGAGTAGCAAAACATTATCAATAAATAGTCCTTATTTAGTTTGTACATCATTTTGTTAAAAATGTTTGATGTCATCCATTTTTAGTGCTGCGACTGTAAACGTACAATAGAGTAAGAAATTAGACAAAGTTTTCGTGTCCAGTAACATAATAAAAGACCTTTCATTAACCTATCTAGAAGTCCCCAATGCAGTAGGAAAACATGTTCATTCCCCTAACATTGCAGTATATACTAGCATTAGCTTTCTTTTAAATTTTTTTCCTATAAGCATTTTTAAAAGGCATATCCAAAAGAGGTGTCTAATCACCACCCCCACCAAAATATAGTCTATTATCTCTCTCCCTCTTTTTTAATGATAGTGTAAACTGAATCCAATTCCTGGCCCCCAGAGCAAATAAGCTACCATCAGAGGCAAGAATATCCAACTGCTGATATGCAGCAATCCCCATCATGCCCTGCAGCTCAAAAAAAAAAAAAAAAAAAGTGAACAGGAAGTGGTCACTGAATATTGCTGCTATTACTGCCATTGCTGTCCGTGCCGTTAGTCTCTGAGGTGAGAGCCTTGTTGATGGAGTTAAGGTTGGCATCAGAGGGCATGGCATCTCTGCGAGGTGGCATCCTCTCGTTAATTCGGTCTAAGCCCTTGGCCTCCTCGAAGCTAGTGATCTTATGTTGTGGTGAAAATCCTTTGATAGCTAGACAGAAAATCATTAAAAAAAAAAAAAAAAAAAAAAAAGAAAGAAAAACTAGGTTAGCCAGAGGAAAAACAAAGGGCATAGCTGTTGCATCAGGTGAGGTTAGAGATTTCGCAGTGAGTGAGGGAATCCTTTAGTAGAGAACAGAATGACGGACCTGAACACAACACAACAGACTCCTTACCATACCCGAAGATAACCAAAAGGTTTGAAAACAGCCAATGTCTCTTGCCAACCAAAATGTCCTCTTCAAGTTGGTAAGATGTAAACATCTCCCTGGTTCTTCATGAGAGTTTAGATCAATGAAATCCAAAGTGGGTATATCAAGAGGAAAGTTGCTACCAGGGACAGGTATCTAGACTTAGCATCAGCTGGCCATATCATTAGCATAATTACTGCATCAAACTTCCTAAACTAGACACACCATAATATAGCCTCCTTTTTGCTATTCCACTGTGCTAGTAATGGCAAATTCACTAGTCAGGCAAGGTATGCCTTAAAGTGTAGGAGAGAGCTTTAGAGCAGAAGCTAAAAGGAGCTCTAAAAGGAATGAACTTTGTGGGCATTTCCATGCCATCTCAAAATCCCAGAAAGACTTTCTTGGCAAACAACTCAACGGTTGCATGAAGAAAAAAAAAAAAATTATAAACTCCTGCTTCGCTAACTCAACTTTGGAAGCATGTGGAGTGGGTGACAAGGTAAGAGAAATTCAGAAAAATCAAGATCGGATCACTAAGTAGAAAAACGTTGTTTGCCCTTCTGCAGCATAACAGGCCAAACTGATGTTCATCTGGTATCCATTACTGCCTAAATCAAAGCAAAACTCTTTCTTCGTTGATCGGTACAGATGTAAGTGGTGCTTCAAGAATAAGGGGAAAATGCCTTTCACAACTTTCAGCCAAAATGATAGGATTGGTTTGGGCCCTATTCAGGGAAACCATGGCATTCTCAAGGGGCCATATGGATATTTGATCTTTTTCGTTAACCCTTAGCATGCTGCAGGGATAGAGCAGGCATTTGTGTAAGAAACTTAATGACTTCTTCAGTGGATGCACCAACGAGGGAGCTGAAAACAAAGTACATAATAGGGAACCAATGACAGCAGTTGGCTTTACTTCCTGTGATGTGCAAGCCAGATACTGAAGGGCCAATCCCCAGTGCTGAACTGAGCTGCATCTCCATGGCTGATTAGGGACAATTTCATACTACCTTTATCCTCCCCACCTTATTTGGGGGCGGGGGAAGGAAAGCAGTATCAAGCTGAAACTTTGTCAGCCAGTTCTACCCAAATGTGTGGTGACTTTCATTAGCATGGATGAGATTCTTAAAAGATCTACAACCGTTGCTTCCAAACTCATTAAATGGCGAGACACAGTTTGTTACCCCTCTGCACTGTAAAAGTTAGCAAAATGGTGATTAGTTAGTTGTGAGAGGAAGAAGATGGGGAAATGGGGAAAGACCAAGGCCCAAAGCAAAGCTTCTTAATTCTTCTCTAATTTGGTAACATATTGCAAAATAGAGCTGTCTAATGAGCACCCACCCTGAACACTCAATTATTTTGAGGGACAAAATAATGGCAAAGAGTGGTGTTCTATTCTTATTCTAAACCATTGTGAATATCATTTCATCATAATGAATAAATGCAGAAGTTTGTCAACAAGATAATTTATGAAGTGATTTTACTCATTTAAATGGTAAAAGAGGCAGCTCTAGGTTTTAAAAGCCAATAGGGTGAGAGCATAGAAATTCAAACTCTAGCTGGAACAATGGATATGTCCGGAATGGGGCTCCATCTCTAATCAATTCGCTAACCCTGGTCTGGAAGAATGTGCTCTGCTGTAGTTGCTGGTCAGACAATGGGTATTAGCAATTTACATTGGTAGTATACTTAACACAACACAGAGTCACAGAAACCACAGAAAACAGCCAAACTATCAACAAGAATGCACACTGCAGATTAGAATTTGCCAAGAGGAATAGAGAATTCCCACATAAATAGCAGTTTATTCACTGCTATTTAGGAAGCAGTTGTATTTTCTCTTACAGTGCTATCGTTTCCCCTACCGTATCCAAATCATATGCAAATTCAACAGTCTAAAGTGGCACTTTTACATCTTATCGAAGGACCATATGCACACAATTTAGGGAAAAATAAAAAAAAAAGTGATCTTGCAAGAACAAAATACAACTGAAGAAATTTGTTTTAAAGGGGAATTTCAAATTATTCTTTTTAAAATTTCCAGAGGGCATGTTATGGATAATATTAAAAACTATTTTGATAGGCAGTCCTCTCATAACTATATATTGTTCAAGCACTTGATTCTAAAGTAATTTCTAGAGGGTCAACGCTCTTTTCCTTGAGCAGTGCTAGGGCACAGTGGATGAGGTGGAGTTCTTGATTCCGCCTATAGCACCTAGCACAGTGCCTGATGCAAAGCAGACACTCTGTGAACCATCAATCAGGTGAGGACTGGATATTCACTGTTCTTGTAATGGCCACTGTCACAGCCACTGGGTATTCCTGAACTCTTTATAATATCTTGCTGGTGCTAACTGTCCTACAAATACCAGTAGATTAAAATTTGTAAGACTAGCGTAACTGTTTATCTCATACACAGCTGTCCTCATATTAGAATATTTTTTAGAGACATAAATTAATGTTGAACTACAACAAAGCACTATTCAAATGAACGCTTTTTTTTGCTAGAAACTTCTGAAGACTATAATTAATAAAGCTATTTTTCTTCTCTTCTCGTCAGTGCTGACTGAAAATAATTTGAGGGAGGGACATGGTTCAGCTCAAAGAATATTACTTTATGTGATATTTGTCAAAACAGCTGCCATTACCCCCACCCCACATCGTTCAAGATATATAATCCTTTGGTTTTCTGTGACTATCCTAGGTTCGCTGTGTACAAAGTCAAACATAGCTTTAAGGGAAAAAAAATACAAACAAACAAACCATAAAAGGACATTTTCCCCTTTAAAGCAAGAACATTTTGGTTAATACTGAGCCACAACTGTTAGCCCAACACCCACACACTCTGTACAAGCTACAGCAAAAAAAAAAAAATAATAATAAATAAAAAATATGAATACACCCAGCAGAGCCCTTATCTGTTGCAGGTACAACAGAAAGGGGACTGGCCAATTTACCTTCATCAGCCTCAATAGCCTCAACAGTAGCTGAAGAGAAGAAAGGGGGTGCAAAATGAATGAGAAAAATGAGCAGAGGATTTTTAACTCTAAGAACAAATCAGTGACGATCAAGGGAGCTCAGAGAATTAATGTTCCTGTAAGTGCTGGATTCTGGCACAGACAACAAAACAGAAATGGTAAAAGGCAACAAAGGGGAAAAAAAAACAACAAAAATGAGAAGTTTATTTCATGAGCTGTACACACCTGAGTGAACTAGTTTTTGTTCATGACAGAAATGACAAAATGGTCAACTCTTTATGAAAACAGGAGAGTTTTCTTTTATTTTGATTGAATCAATGAGAATAGGTCCATCTAAAATGTACACCTGACACAGACAAGATAATACAACCACCACTATGCTTGGCGATTGCTGATTTTAAAATGCCAGACAAAATGGCAAGAACTTGAGGCAGTGGTGTAATGTCAATGGGATAATTCACACTGTTAAATATTAAATAGTGTGATTCCTAGTGCAGTGGAAAAGTGGAGTGTGTGTATTTGTGTACAAGTCCAGAGGAAGAATAAAATCAATGCGTCTGAGTTGATAGTGTATGTAACTCTTTAAAGACAAACACAAAGCTTGTCTGGAGTGGTGAGGGACAAGCGGAAAAGATGGGCAATTGTATGTATAGTCTGGACTTCCTTTGCCAGGCAACCCAATTTAAAGTCAGTTCTCCTTACTGGAACATCATCTGTGGAAGGGAAATTCTTGAAATGCTATAATCAAGTGGTAACATGTCAGTTGCAGTGATAATTCTATCAGCATTTTAAAGAAGAGGCAGTCTAAATATTGAAACCTCAGCATATTTCAGAGGCATCACTTTAAAAGTCCATTGCTTTCTCAGCAAATTTTATAATAAGGTTAGGGTCTATAGTCTCAGTAATACAGATGTACAAGTCTTTCCATGTTATTAAGGCTAGCTGATATTTCCCTAATTAAGGCCTAAAATGTAAAACTTCTCTGTAACTCCAAAATGTTTAATATTAAAATTCTACCCCTTGACTCTAATTTGCGTATTTCTTATAATTTAAGGTTTTAAAACTAGAGCAACTGCCAAATGTGCACTATAATTTCCTTACAGTGCATTCTAAATTCCTTATGATAAAAATGTAAAATGTTTACTACCATGGAGAAAAGCTCAACAGTAAAGTTTAAGCAGTTTCTTCCTTTTGACAATTTGAAATCCAGACAGTGGATTTTGAAATTGTTTTAATGTATGTGGTTTAAAATATATCCTGAGTTTTCAAGTTCCAACCCTTACATCTGTTACGCGTGTATGCATTTATGTGTGTGAGAGTTCAACACAGAATAACACAAAGCAATGGATTTAACATAAAATAACACAAAAGAAAACGAATAACCTAAGTTAAGATACAGGTGAAAATTTAGAAACAAAACAAAGAATTTCAAGAACTTAAATAACTGAAGTTCAAAAGTAAAGCAACAATCTGGAACCACACCAGCACCAATGAGTCAGAAATATGCACTGCCCATTATTAAATTTATCCTTCCAAAGCAAATGTGGCCCATAGTTTCTGATAATACACTCACTGTACCTTAAAATGCTTATCAGAAACTATGCAGATTGCAGTCAATTAGGTAGTTGTGCATTTTCTGCATATAAATGATCCATTTATGTTAATTTTTTTAGAGAGCATGTTTATTTTGGTGGGGGAAATTTTGTTTTTTGAAGTTGTTAAAATAATTTTTAGCTATAAATTCAAGGAGAAATTTACCTCTATGTATATTACTATCATCATTTACAAATTTGTGTCTTTTTGTGGAAGCCAGAGACGTTAACTTGGGGATAAATTCATAGGAAAATTATAGTGACATTGAGCATGATTCTCTACATAGGTGTGTATAAATCATGTAACCATAAGAATATCAGAATCTTCTAGATTGAGGGATAGAGAAGGAATAAAGAACACAAAAAAAGATTCAGGGAAAGATATGGGAAAATAAGCAAGAGGCTGCGATTAGTTTTCAAAATGTTATAGAGGATTTTTGTTTTCTTGATTTTTATTCATTGATTTAGTTAAAGTCTAATCTAATAGCAAATTTTCATAATGTATTATTAAAATTGGTCTCTAATTAATGATAGTTAAAATAGCAAGATAAAATCAAGTGCTAGATAGCCAGATGTTGCCAGTGGCCTCTCTACAGATACAGAAACTTCCATCATCACAAAAAATTCTAATAGATAACACCTGTCCAGAAAGCTATACATTTTAATTAAAAAAAAAATCTTTAACAGAAATGTTTTCATTCTTTTTCAAAAATGAAATGGGGTTCTACTCAGTCTTTTATTTTCTGGATGGAGGAATCAGAGAAAAGACACATAGGACTCCCAATTTCTATTCAAGTAGATCATGAAGTCACTCTTTTTACGCTCTCCATTCTCCACTAACATCTAGACTTAACGGAAGCATATTTCCGCGTGTGTTTATTTTTTTCAATCAAATAGATAACCAGAACATTGAGCAAAAATGTAATTAAAAAGTCATTTTTAGCAACAGAATGGCTCCAAGCTGTTAAAGCTATCATGGGTATGTCCATCCTAGGTGAGTTGTCTCATGGCCAGGCCTGAGTAGGCAGTTAATGGGGGGAGATTGGTGGGGTGGGCAGTGGGTGGAGACTGCAGTCCAGTGAAGAGGGCATATTTTGTCGAACTGATGTGGGGTTTCAGCCCTGCTTCCTACTGAGCAGAGCAGAAGACCAAGGCCAAGCTTACATGGATGAATAAATCAGTGCCCTACAGCCACCTGGGCCTGAGCTGCCCTGCCCCCCCGCCCCCCCCTCCCCGCACACAGTCATATCCCCAGGTCTGCTTACCGCTCTGCAGTGTCTGCTTCCCTCCAGAAAGTACTCCGCTGGGGAGCATACCCGTGGGGGTCAAGCCTTTCAGTGTCAGCACACTCTCACTCTCTTCTCTGGAAAGGCACAAGGGAAGGGATAACAGTGGCTTTTAGGTTCTTTCCAAAAAAGGGGAAAAATGTGTATCAGAACTCACATTTACCTCTGTTGAGGCTCTCTGGATTTTATTTTACTTAAAACATAATGTGCTCTTATACATTCATAGAAAACTAATATGTCGATGAATAGCTGCCACGACTGTGTCCACTGACACACTTGTGCAGGGTCAGCCTCTTCTGAGTCCCGAAGATACAGAAAACAATTCACATTTTGTAAGGAGGCATTGCCATACAGAGCCTTTGGTGGGCATCCTCTGTGACACCAATAAATATGTTAAAAATGAGCCCTGGAGAGTGCTGATGTAAGTTTTCCAGCCAAGGCATAGTAGAAATAAGTGGAACTTATTTCTCTTGGGAGAGAAAACCAAAGAGTATGTATGAGAGATGTAAAAAAAAAAAAAGAAAAAAAAGAAAAAAAAGAAAAGAAAAGAAAGAAAACTGTACGGTTTATGGATTAGGGGGCTAGAAGTTACATTCGGGGGGAGGGGGGCTCTTAAGTAATTTTGACATCACATGATAAGAAGACAAATGATGACAACCAGCCAGGAAAGCAACTAGTCACATTTCCCATCTTTTCTTTTCAGCAGTGCTTCCCCCCACTGATTTGCAAAAATCACATTATTGTATTACTCATTGTGACAATTGTTTTACAGACTCATGTAAATCATCATTTCAATGACATTTATTAGTTACAGCACTATTTATCACTTTGATTTATTAATAAATAATAATGATTAAATAACCATGAAGTAGGAATAAGCTCATCTCTTTCCACATGGCAGACACTGTAATTCTACGTAACCAGAAAAAATGTTTATCGTACATATATATCACATTTACAATATGTAGAACTACCAAAGCCAGGTTTTTATGAAGATATCTAACATGACCCAAACAGAATTCTTAAACTATCCCCCCAAAACCCAGCTACTTCCACAACCTTTCTTCAACTTCATCTTTTAATTAAGCTTAAAGAATCACCCCTTCAATTCCTATCCTCTCTCTGCACTTGCTTGCACCTTCGTTCAATTAGCAAACCTTGAGGGCTCTACCCTCAAAATATTTCCAGCAGCTTGCCACTTCTCACAATACTACCACTTCTCTTTTTAAAACAGCTTTATTGAGTATAATTAGCATCCTATATAATTCATCCATTTAAATTAGGTGATTTAGTCAATGTGTGTGTGTTTCACAGAGTAGTGAAACAATCACCTTAATCAATTTTAAAATATTTTCATCGCCCCAAAAGAAGTCCGGTGTCCACTGGAGTGGCTCTCCATTTCTTTCAACCTTATATAACTTCTAATCTACTTCCTGTACACTTGCTTCTTCTGGATGTTTCATATAAGCAAAGTCATACAACATGTAGCCTTTCATGGCTGACTTCTTTTGCTTCCCACAAGCATCTCTTACCTGGCTGGTTCCAGCAGCTTCTTTACTGGTCTCCCTGCTCCATCCTCATCACACTCTCTCTCTCCATCCCTGCCTATTCTCAGTGTAGCAGACAGGCTGGGCTTTTTAATACATATGCAGACCCTGTCCCTTCCTATTTAAAGCTTTCCAAAGGCTTCTCCTCTCAGTAAGGGTGAAAGGCACAATCTTTAGGTTTGACCACAGCCTTTGAAAACTAACTCTGAACCCACGCTCTTCTAACCTCACTCATCAGTCAGATTCCATTTCCTACCAGTGTCCACTTCCCTTAGTGTACCTCCAACACTTGTGGTACACGTTGCCTCAGGGCTCAGCCCTTGCTTGGCACACTCTCCCTCCCTTATCTGCATGGTTCGCTACTTCCCTGTCTTCCAATCTCGGCTCAAGTATAGCCCTCTAAGTGAGGACTTCCTTGAGAAGGCTATTTATATACTCCCTATCTCCCCTTGCTGATTGTATTTTTACCTAAAGCATTTATTTCCCTTGAAAAACTAGGTTTTATTTTTTCCTCTATTGTTTTTTTTTTTTTTTTTAAGTATCTAGACCGAACAGCACCTGGTATATAATCTACATTCAAAACAAATTTTCTAAAAGAATGAGTAAAAGAGAAATGGAATGTAGAATGGCAGTGTTATTCACATTTGAGATTTCTGTATTCTTTACTGCAGCTGACTTCATTCAGAATGTTAGGTTTGAGATGGTCATTAATCATGATTTGCCCTCATATAGGTATTGCAACCTCTTCAGGCTTCTGCTGTCAAACCAGTAGAGGTCACATAAAGAAGAAATATCTGGGCAGCCTGGGTGGCTCAGCAGTTTAGTGCTGCCTTCGGCCCAGGGTGTGATCCTGGAGACCCAGGATCGAGTTCCACGTTGGGCTCCCTGCATGGAGCCTGCTTCTCCCTCTGCCTAGGTCTCTGCCTCTCTCTCTCTCTCTCTCTTTCTCTCTCTGTGTCTCTCATGAATAAATAAGTAAAAGCTTTAAAAAAAAAATAAGAAACATCTCCAATACTAATATATGGATTTGGAAATTGGGAGTACCTCTAAAGAAATGAACGTATCTTTTTCTTTGCATTCATTTTCAAAATTAGGCTTCCTTGCTCCATTTTCCTTTTGCACTGAACAATAGATATTCCTCATCTCCCTATATTCTGATTTCTGCTCCTGCTGTGCACAAAACCTGAGATCTCATGGTTTCTGGCAGCTTCCCTGTCATTTCCAAACACCTTCAATGACTTCTCACTTAAACAAGCACCTCTGCCGTACTTCGCATGGATGGCCACGTCCCTATTCTGGAAAGACTCTTTGCCCAGCTCTGTAAACACTTTCTTTGCTAGTTCTCCTCCTCTGGCATCCACTTCTCAGTCCCTTGGATGATCTTTTTCCTCCACACCTGTTCTTTCTCAAATGGAAGCTTCTAGCCATGTGTGGCTCTTACCCACTTGAAACCTAACTTGAGATGTGCTGTAAGTATGAAATGCACATTGGGTTTCATAAACTTTGTACAAAAATAAGGAATGTAAAACATCACCTTCAGAGGTTTTATACTGACTATACATTGAAGAAATAAAATCCTCAATGCATGTGTTACGTAGAAGACATTCTTAAAATTAATTTCACCCATTTCTTTCAATTCCTTTACTGCGGCTTCTAGAAAATGTAAATTACAGATGTGGCTCACATTACATTTCTACTGGAAAGCACTCTAGAGGATTCTTGTCTTTTTCTACTATGTTCACTCTCTTTCATAGTGAGACTACCCCACTAATGCTGCTTTAGTCTTGTGTCCCCTCTCATGACTGCTTCTCCTACTATCCTCTCTCTCTGAAGCTCTAGGGCAAATTTCCTGACTCTGAACAAATATTCCACCAGCATCCTAGAGGAAAGTATGCCCAATTCAATTTAGCATAGTCTTCCCCCAAAATACCTGTAAGATATTGAATTGGAGAAATACTTTCTCTTTTTTAGATAACAGCACTACCGTCCTTATCCATCGCATAGTCTAGAACTCATATGGAATATTCTTAGAACATTTCTTTTCCCTCATCACCCCCTGCATAGGTCAGAATTCTTAGAGCAAATGACAGAACCTACTTTGGCTAATTTTGACAGCAGAGAGATGTACTAAAGGATATGAGAGAGCTCACCGATCCAGAGAGCCAGACTTGAATGCCCTGCAGCTCAGAAAAGCACCAGTGCCCATCTACATTGTGGAATCTGCTCTGCGAAATGCTGCCATTACTGTTCAGAGCCAACATCTAAGCTCACGCGAATGCTGTGTAGTTAGCCCCCCAAATGCTGAGAAAGAAGTTCTTGTGCTGGCCCCTCAGATATCACACCTGACAGAAGAATCACCTTCCCCACTTCCTGCCTCTTCAGGATGCTCATTTCCAAACAGAAATTTTATGTGCATTCATTTGATTGGTGGATCGCAGGCACACTGCAAATACCTTACCTGCCAAGGCTGCTGAAAGACAGCTTTCTGGTTCCCTTATAATGTGGCGAATTATCAAAATGTGAGGGCTATGCCGTACAGCTATATCTGACAAATTTATACCACCATGCGCATTCATTCATGACATCCTAAAATTTCCAGCTTCACAAATTCCTCTTATTTGTTTCTTCTTTGTAACTTTCCTCTTATAGCCTAATTTGCTTGGATTAGTTCAATAGCTCCCAAAATGTCCTCCTGTCATCAAATGAGTCATCTTGTTATCCAGTCTTCATGCTGCCACTAACATATGGTATCTAAACATGGGTTACAGCATGCCTCTCGCCCTACGAAAACCATCCTGTGACTCTTACTGCCTACGTGCAAAAAAATGAAGTACTTTAACGTGCTATTCAAGACTGTCAAGGATCTGGACTTAAATGCATTTTCAGCTTCTCTTTCCACTAGATTCCTCACTAGTGCGACACATTGAGTTTGGAAGTTTGTGTGTGGATTACTGTCAAATGCATACATCACGAGGCACAGCACTGAGCACTTAGCAAGAGCCTAGAAAGCATTGCTCTTAGGACCATGTGACTGTGTCCTTGATGACTTCTCAGCTCCCCAGTATGCCTTTACCACAATTCATCACCTAATGGAATCCAGCCTATCCTTCAGAGTGCTCCTCCATGTCAGGAACATTTTTTTCAGGAAAGAGAAGAGCTCCACAGAGCCCCATTCTCTTCCACAGCAGGGCATCTCTTAACGTATTTAGCACACATTTAATTGTCTCACATTATAGTTTATTGTCTACACGCCTGTCATTCCCCTTTGGTATTCAATGTGCCTGACTCATATATTGTTCACGTTCAATACTCAATCATTACTTACTAGGCTTAACTGACTTTTCTCAAGCTAGACATCCCTGCATTCTCCCGGTTTAGTATAGACGTTTTTACTATAGGAAAGCAGTAAAATATATCTTGTTTTTATTTTCCACCAATTTGTGCAATCTTAAGTCACTGATCATCACTGGGTGCAAATGGATGATTTCTCAGCTGGGAATAATTACATCTTGTGTACCCTCAGGCAGGGGACTGGAGGGACTTTCCAATTTTAAGACCTACCTGATTCTATAGCATTGCCCCTACCACCTTCATGTGGTTTGAAGACTAGCAGAGACGGGAAAAAAATTCTTATATTAAGAAAGTCTTCCCCTTTTTCCTTAAATATACATCTACTTAGAAATTTTGGAGCTATTTTTACTTCTCCTCACAGAAACTTCAGATAGAAAAAAAATACAGAGTGTTTATTGGTAAATCTGAGGCATAATGAATAAGCAAGTGATTCTGCAGAGGTACCAGATGAGCTTATGATTTTTACATGGTCTCTTGCCCACACAGAACATTTTTTTCAGCCACACAGGCTTCCTTGCTGGCCCTCAAAACTGCTGAACTGGTTTCTTTAACCTAAGAATCTTTGCACTTGCTATTGCCTTTGCCTTAAATACTCTTAACTCTGTATCTTCCTGAAGGTCACCCCCACACTTACTATGCAAATGCTATCATTCAGAATGTTCTTTGTAGGCCACATATTAAAATAAGTGCCTCATGTCCCACTTGCTATCCCCCTGTATTGTTTTTTTTCTTCATGGTACATAATCAGTGCTGTAAGTTTTATTGTATTTATTATTGAATGGTTGAGTGACTGAGTCCTGAAAATTCAGTCAGGGATATAAAGCATTAGAGCACAGGAAGCCTCATCCATTAGGCTGTAAGGAGTAAGGATGCTCTATTTTCAGCTTTAACATGACTTTTCAGGATTTGGCTGGCCAATGCAGAGCTATTATTGACTTTGATTTGGTGTCTTTAAGAAAGGATGATATTGCCTTTCATCTGTCTCACAGCTCTCTGCTTTTGGCATCAAGCTACTTAGTTATTCTTTAGTGACTCTACCAGGAAAAGACTAGAAATAGCAAGAGGAGAGATCAAAGGAGCCTGTGTAGCGACTCTAGGAGGAAGAGTTGAGACAAGAATTTGGCCAAAATTAGGTTATGAATCATACAATATGGAAATGGTCTCTTTCACAAAGTATGCCCATTTATCCTTGTTAGTGAGTAATTGTGAATTGACCATATAACTCTCACATATAAATGCTATATTTCAAATCAATTTTTGTAGGAGAAATATGTTACCTTATCTTACCTAAGAAGAGATAACAGAATTTAAATAAAGAAAACCATAGTTCTCTTCAAGAAAATATTTGTTTTCACAATGCAGGATTTATAGTAACATGATTCATGATCTACTTAAAAAATAACTACTGAATGGGAATTGAAACATTAAATAACTATTTTTCTCTCAATGACTTATTAGAACAATATTGATTCACATAAACAAACTCAATGTTTATTTCCTAGAGATCTAGTGAAATGCACCTGATAAATTCATCTTTTACCACAGAGCCAGAGTGAAAAATAAAATAAATTATAACAGCTTTTCAAAAAAAAAAAAAAAAATTATAACAGCTTTTCTATTTCATTATAAATTCAACCTATTGTGAAATAAATGTTTTAAAGTCCAGCAGCAAATAATGATAAAACATGAAATAGTCCATTTAGAAGTTTTCTCTACAGAAATAATTTAGTATATTTCAATTTGACTAAGATAGTGAGGAATGAACAATTCTATTTAAAAAAATAATAAAAAGCAAATATTTTCTAGTAAGATATTTAAGTTACCAGATTACAATATTAAAATGGTTATCAGGTAACACCTAACCACATTTAAAACAGAAATCCCAGAACAAGGATCCCACCTGAGAACTGAGAATACTCGGGCCATTTTGCCTATCGCTCGGATCTTGTTCCTTATCACCTCCTTCCGGGCTGCGGCTGTTGCTCCTATATTTTAAAACAGAAGAGTTAAGGAGTCAGTGATCTTTTGTAAAAATGTAATTATTTTACAGATTTATTTATTTATTAAATTTTTAAGATTTATTTATTCATGAGAGACACAGAGAGAGAGGCAGAGACATAGGCAGAGGGAAAAGCAGGCTCCCTGCGGGAATCCCAATGTGGAACTCGATCTCTAGACCCTGGGACCACGATCAGAGCCAAAGGCAGATAGATGCTCAAGCACTGAGCCACCCAGGCATCCCTATTTTACAGACTTAAATATATAACCGACTCTAGTAAGCAAAACCATCCTCCCACCCCAGTGGATTTATCTCTGGATTAACTTTAAAAACCTATGCATCTGGTCATTAATACTTGGGAAGTGGCTCTTGAGAAGTCCCCAAAATGCCAAAGGGCAACTTTCAAGATTTTCAGGGGGAGGCAGGTATAGAGAAAAATGATGGAGCTGACTGGGTAGATTCCTACCCATCTCTTCTAATTAAGTTCCCTTCTCTTCTCTTTTGTTTATACAGAGAGAGTGTGCATTGGCAAGAAGCATCAAGTGAGTCACCAGGATTTTCTACTCATTTCCGGGCTCCATGCTGAGAAGACTACTTTAGGAAACAGTTTTTTCGAAAGTTCTCCCTTGAAGTTATCAAACTTAGTCTCAACTCTCTAAGTTCCCTGAAACATCATGTATGTTATTTAATGGCCATAAAACTTTTGTTTTTGCACTTGATACTCTTTCATCTTCTGCTGGTTCACAAGTTCTAGAGGGAAAAATGGAAAACTACTGCATTGGATTTAGTGAGAGATGGTGGCATGATTTGTATTTTAGGGCTTGTGTAAAAAAAGTTACACTGAGGTCTGAGTGAATAATATCTACCACTTACTGTATTTTTCCAAATGAGACAAAAAAAATCAATCTATGCAGGTTATTGTTACTGTAAACATTTTTAGGATATTTTTAAAATAATACTATATGATCTTTAGTGAATCAGTTTTCTTTTTTATTAAATTCTCAACGCATCTTTGGAGAAGTGTAAGTCACAGGAAAACATCTCTCTTTTTAAGATTTTTTATAATCAAAGGTAAAGGAGATAAGATATCATTGTTATACATTATATGGGGCTTTGTAGAAAGTGTTAACACAAGAAGATTGTTTTTCTAGTTCTATTGCCTCTAACAGAAATACAACATAATATTGTTCTCAGGTAGTATCAGAAATGTCCCTAATACATATGAACAATTTAAGTCAGATAGTTTATTTGTTCAGAGACTGCAGACATGAGTGGTAATTGGTATAAGTTTTGGTCTTTTAATCTGTGACAAAGACAAGCTTTCTGATGTTTTAGGAAGGAAATATTTTGGCTTTTCCTCTTGGGGGCTTTTAAGAATGTGATTTAATCTTTTTCATTGTTTTCATGTTTGATGAGAGTTAATCAACACCCTAACATTTCTATAAGAAAGAAAACTCACATCGACACTCACACAATTTTGAACTGTCTGGAGGAAAAACCTCTGCTTTTCTTTCCCCGCAAGGAAAAGGAAAACATAATGGGCCACTTTCTTTTCCTGAGTGGGTTCACTTGACAGAAGTGCTTGTAGGGCACACCCATCTCATATCCACAGGTGTTCCCCAGAAGGTGCGTACCAGCAAGCTTGCTTCTTCACCTTGTCTCCCTGACCTGAAAACAGCCCATATTTTTGGCCATTTCTTTCTTTCTTGTGGCAATCACACCATGGCAGGTATCTCCCAACATACTGACTGGCAGGACTTACTATTGCCAGCTATTCTGTCTGCAGATAAGTAGAGTAAGTTTAAATTCATGAGAGAAAACCACTCTTCTAGCCAGTTTTTCTCATGATTGAGTGGAACCAAGGATTCTCATTTGCTAGACTCCTTGAATTACACACTGTTGGCCACAACATTTGAGAAAATAGTGTGCATGCTGGATCCCTGCCTCGAACTCTATCCTGTGTCTCTAACAATATTGTTTTCTAACAATAGATAGTTACCTATGATTTGCAATTAAGGTTCTTTATACAATAAATCCTGTCCTAGAACCCATTTAAAAGTCTAATGTTTCTATGCTTGCATTTTAGCTAAGTTGTGGCCAAGAGACTATGAAAGAACATTTGTTAAGAAAAGAAAAAACAGTGGGATGGCAATTTGTCTCCTTAACTTTTTTTATTTTATATGTATTTTAGTTATTTGTTAAATTCTGCTTTCAGCCTAACACCGTGCTATTCCTACTCTATATGGAATAGTTCCAGTCTGTTTGACCCCGTCCACTCAGAGGTCATGAGGTGCTAAATGAGGGAAGAGATTCTGACCCTCTCCAACACAGAATATGGCCAGATCATAAATCCATCCAACAGATACAAAGAATGTAAAATGTGAGTGAGCTCTGAAAGTGGCAATTAGATTTAGAAGTGCAGTAAGAAAAGCGGCAAGAAAGGAGTTGCTAGAAATAAAATTGTATATATTTAAGAGAAATGAAAAAAGAGAAGACATAAAATAAGTGAAAAAAATGTAAGAAGGATACTCTCCCAGAAAATTTTCTATAATGGCCTTGCAAAAACCATAACCAGAGCAAAGAAAGGTAAGAAACTAAGTTGGAAAGAGAGGGAAAGAAATTATATAGAGTTATGACTTTCAGTTCAGTATTAGTTGATTCTCAAAAAAATGCTCAAATAAACTCTGCATTTCAAATGTAAAATCAACATTCTGATAGAGCCTGTTTGTCATAAGGAATGACAAAATAAGGAATTTTTTTTTTCAGATCAAATGACTTACGGAAGAGTAGGTAACAGATTATTCTACTTTACGTATTCATAGGTGTACTCCTTAATAAATGAAGATTCACGTCATATTACATGTTCTTAAGAAGAACTCCTGTCTCTTTTTAAATTTCTCAATAACACAGATAAAAAGTTTTACTGCTCCTTTTATAAATTAAGACACATTTACTCAAAAAATAAAAAATAACCTAATCAAAAACAGTGTCATGAATAAATACCTCTTAAAGTGTTCTGGGGATTGCCTTCATTATTTTCCAAATATTTCAAAATCAAAATCAAACTAATGCCACACTTTAATAACCTCACAAATATTTGAAATACTCAAATAAAATAGTGAGTTAATATGAAATTGAACATAAAGGAACTGAAGAATAGTGGAGTAGGTTTAAGATACAAAGGTCCATGTATATTTAGTATTGTTATTCCTGATTTTTGGTATTTTCTAGAGATCATAAAACTCCTTTTCAAATAATTATGTTCTACTGCATGCCCTTACAGTCCATATTCTATAGAAAGATCAGGAAAAGGCACATTTTTTTTCAGAATTTTACTAGTTACTGTATACAAATACAATGTCACATTCAACATACTTGTTTTAAGTTGTGGAAATGATCACAGTAGCTCAAATTAAAATCTAGTATATTAAAGAATGAAGGCACATAAAATATCTTTTACATTAAAGCCAAAGTAACTATTTTTCACTGAACAGCCTGAAAGTCCAAAACTGAAAGGCAACATTTCATATCTTTAAAAAAATAATTAAATAAAATTTCATTTAGCATTAACATTCCAATAATCATCACTTCTTTTCTGAGTCTCTCTCTTTCTTCATCTTTTAAGTCCTAATCTTCTTTTATGCCTTGAGTATTATGCTACTATATCCAGAATCTAGGTAATCTTGCACACTCAATTTTCCTCAAAGTGGAAGAGGCTAAATGTACAGACCAAGGGAATCTTTAAAGATTTGCTTTTAACATGTGTCCTTTCTGCCCTTAACTTAGCCCCTTGCTGACTTCTCATGAAGTTTTAAAGGTATGCATGCCAAGTGGCTTGCTGAGTGAGTGCTGCATCCCTGCGGGGTGGATTTCAGCCACGAAGGGAAGTGGGAAAGTGCAGCAGCATCACTGCATGGAGGGGCCAACTGCTAGTGCGAAGAGAGATTCTTACCACATGGGCTACAGGCCACACATCATAGATGCTCTGCATTCACCTCACAGCTCCAACCCGTTGAGCTACTACTGCAAATTCCTCAATGCTAACTGAATTTGAGTATGTGGGAAGAGCTAGATAGAATACAATTTATTACCCAAATCATCTATTCATTAAGTGTTCTTGGGAATCTTATCCCATATAGCCTGATATGTGCTAACTGCCAGCAACAGACATATTAATAAAGCATGATCTCCAGTTTAGGAAATCATGTGAATGACAGCAATAGAGTGTGACAAATAGAGTGTTAGTAGTAGTAGTGTGCCCAAGCTGGGTTGTGTCCACTAGTGAAACAGAGAGTAGACTGAGTGCATTTCAGATTTGTTTATTTGAGAGAGAGTGTGTGTATGAGCGCAAGTATGCGCATGAGCAGGGAGGGGCAGAGGGAGAGGGAGAGAGAATCTCCAGCAGACTTCCTCCTGAGCACAGAGCC